>NC_072790.1:51399051-52024051 GCF_028583425.1 Eublepharis macularius
TCCTTCTGAGGCTGCTTCAGTACCAAATATGGAGTCAGCAAGTAGTACCAAAAATACCCACCAGCACACAAAACACAGCTGTTATGGTAGTTTCTCAAAACCAGAGATGAGGCAGTGCCCAGGCAAACACAATGCATTGCATATGTTACTAATACAGATATATTAGTTGATGCCTTAACAACAACTCCCCTACAAGTGGTTTTCATTACTTCTCTTTGCTTTATGCTATGCCTTTCTGAATTTTGACAATGAAAATGGAATAAAATGATCTGTTCAGACAGCAACAATTCTTTGGTCTTTGGAACTTATTCAAAAGTATTCTATGTGGCTTTCCAATACAACAGGCTTTTTTCATAAACCAAGAGTCGAAGCCAAACTGTGAACTATGGTGGGCAGGTGGCAGGAGGGGGAGAGGGAACCAAGAATCAGAAAGTGCCTGGTAGTTTCACATGATTAAAATTAACCCTGTTTTCCTCCCAAGCAGCTCTTGTACTATTGTATGTGTTCTTCACAAACATGTCAAGTTAGTAATCCACTCAACAGTGGCTGATCCAGATTTTCAAAGACAAATTTCTGCATTTGTCTACACCTTGTTGCTATGTCTGACATGCATTCACTATAGATTTGGTGAATTCACCTTGTATGAACAATGTAATACAGTCAGTGAGGCAGTTCAGTATCTCCCAGATTGAATGTGGGAACTGGCAACAGAGTTAGAAATAAGAACAAGTAGAAAAGTTAACAACAGTTAAAACTTCAAGTTCCCGTGCTTCCAAAAACAATCCTAAATTTGCAATCCATGCATCTTTGCTTCCAAGTGAATCTTTATGATACAATTGAATGACTCTTAAGAATCCCTTAAAGAATAGAAACCAGTCATTAACAGTGCAATCTTAATCAATGGGCTTAGACTGGAGTAACTCTCCTTGTGGATATACCAAGCACTTTTAATGCTGAGGGAGGATCAGGGCTTTTTTTCAGGGGGAACGTGGTGGAACGGAGTTCCAGAACCTCTAGAAAATACTTGATAATAGTGCTTGAAAATAGTATTATTTCAATGAATCCCATGTATTTCTTCCTCATTTCCCTCTTGAGAGTTCCGCCACCTCTTTTTCCAGAAAAAAAAACCCTGGGGAGGGCTGATAATATATTCTTTGGAGTAATACTACTGCCTTCAGTAATACTATGCTGAAGTAGACATGCTTAGGCTGATCATATTGTATGCCCAAGTTCCTCAACTGATTTGATCTTTTAGCAGGCTTATATGAAAATTCTGCTGGAAGTTTTCTGCAGTTTGTTTGCAGTTTTTTTTTAAAAAAGTTTTTCAATGTAGAACAAATAAAAGAAAACATGTAAGTGCACCAAACAATCACAATTCATGAGAAGGCACTGGTTAAAATTATATCAATGTATTGTTCACAGAAAGTTATAAAGGGCAAGCAGGATTTCCTAAAGGAATTGGCATGTGGCTTCTTATTACTTTCAAGAACCTAATGAAGTAACATCCTAGCATCTGACAGTGTCATCTGCAGGAAGACATGTTCTACTCCCATGCAGCATCTGCTTGTTTTAAGTCGGACACATGTTACCTATATCATCCTGACATCCTACTGCCAGGTACCTTGACATCACATTGTCTCAGGATGGCAAGCCTGGTTCACACATCTATATTTTTGGGAAGTGGAAATATATCTGTTGAACACGAGTACACTGTTTTCCAACAGCGTTTGCTCCAGTTACATCTGCACAAGCATTTACAATAGCTGTTTTGGGGATTACATAGAAGTGAAGATTGACAAAACCAAATTGGTACCCAGAAGTTGTTTGCTATAAAATGGACCCCGAAGAGATAACAGAACACCAATGATGATAACTTACGACTTTAGCGCAAACTATCTTCAATGATCTAGTTTTTTTTTTTTATTGGTTTACGTCATTTATAGTCCACCTTTCTCATTGAGACTCAAGGTGGATTACACAGTTTGAGATTAGTGGATTACACAGTGTAAATAAACACAATTTTACAAAGCCATAGCATTAGTAAGAATCCAATACAGAGTTGAAGAAATGCTGAAACAGAACATAAGCCGTTCTAGGGCTGACATTAGACCACATGAAGCAGAAGTAGCTCATAGGAGCATACATTTAAGACATCAGGTAGTACAGAAGGCAGCATAATGGTGAAGTCTATGGTCCTTAACTCATTAGCGAAGCATCTGAGAGCCCCCTCCCTACAATACAAAAGCCTTTTTGAATCATTCAGTTTTGCATTGTTTGTGGAAAGCTAAGAGAGTGGAAGGTTTCCTGACCTCCTCAGGCAGGCCGTTCTACGTGGCAGGGGCCACCACAGAGAAAGCCATCACAGAGAAAGCCCGTGTACAGGCTGCTATTGATTTTGCCCATGTGCAGGGTGGCACCTCCAGGAAACCCTGTTCAGATACGCAAAGCTGCCGAGGAGGAACATAGGGAGGGAGGCGGTCCCGTAGGTATGCCGGGCCAAGGCCGTGAAGAGCTTTGTATGTGATAACCAATACCTTGAACTGAGCACGGTAACTGATAGGTAGCCATTGGAGTGACTGCAGAATGGGGGTGATGTTCATACTCCTGCTTGCTCCGCAGTCGCACCACAGCGTTTTGCACCAATTGGAGTCTCCTAGTTAATTTGGATGGGAGACCTATGTATAGTGCATTACAGTAGTCAAGCCTTGATGTTACCATAGCATGGGTCCAGGTGGCCAGGTCAGCCATGTCGAGGTAAGAAGCCATCCTCCAGGCTAGAGTGAGGTTGTAAAAGGCATTTTTTGCAGCTGCCTTGTCGTAGTAGTAGCACTGGATCCAATATAACCCCTAGGCTCTTAACTGCAACTGCAAGGATCAGATGAACTCCATCGAAAGTGGGGAGTACAATGTCTTTCAAGATCTCTGCCTTCCCAACAAGCATCACTTCAGTCTTGTCTGGGTCCAATTTCAATTTGTTTATTTTTAGCCATTTTACTACAGCTGTCAGGCAGCAATCCAAGATTACTGCATTCTGAGGGGACCTTGATAGCAAGATATAGAGTTGGGTGTCTCCAACATATTGGTGACATGCAACTCCATAGCTGCAAATTAGCTTAACATAGAGGTTGAATAACATGGGAGATAAGATTGCGCCCTGTGGATCCCATAAGATAGCTCCCATTCTGGAGATAGCTGACCTCCAACAGCAACCCATTGGGTCCGTCTCGTGAGAAACAATGTAAACCAGTCCAAGGCACATCCTTTGACGTCCACTTCTGTCTTTAGATGCCTCAACAGGATGGTATGGTCTACTGTGTCAACGGCTGCAGTCAGATCCAGGAGGAGCAATAAAGAGGCATGACCTTTGTCTATACTTAGCTGGAGATCATCCATTAATGTTACTAGTGCTGTCTCTGTTCCATGCCCTAGTCTGAATCCAGATTGGAAAGGGTCTAGAGCACTAGCATTTTCCAAGATCTGGAGTTGGTCAGCTACTGCTCTTTCAATCTACAACCCATCTTGGATAATTATACTTATCTCTCACAGGCCTTGCGTGGCAATCTTTTCCTGTTTACATACCGCCCCATCCCTAAACCAATGGGCCAACTAACAGAAACAAACCCTGGGACCAGAATCTACAACAAACTGCATGTCAATTCAGGCACTGCTATTGCAGGACCTAATAAGTAAGAACTCATTAGAGCTATATGATCTCGGAGTCATACATTTGCTAATCCTCCAATGTGATATCTACCATCATGTGTCACCATGTGTCACCAATGCTCTTTGGCTCTCCGTATAGGCTAAACAGGTCAGTTCCTAAAAAAGATGGATAGTGGGAGAATATTTTAATATCCATGGACATGCTGCTCAGATCCCAAAGTAATAATTCTTCAACTTCTTCCATGTGGCTTGGACAAAACGTTGAGTTCTTACTCCTAATGAGTATTAATTATTACCTTAGTAAAACTTGAGCCCTTCATAAAACTTGAGCCCAGTTAATGCCCATTTCAGGCATTAACTAGGTTAACATAACTAGTGAATGGCCGCTGTATTTTTTTTCTTTACATCAAATTTGAATTTTACATAGTTACAGTACAAACAGAACATTCTACTTGACTCTGCAGGGTTTTTATTTCATACCCTAAACATAAAAAGATTGCATAAAGTTAGACTTGTGGCATATGAAAACAAAGGATCTAGTCCAGGAAAACTTATGCTGTAATAAAATTTTCTTAATCTTTAAATTGCCCAAGATCTCTGATAATTTTTTTTAAAAAATAAGTCATTCCATACAAAAAGTCATACCCTTCTCCTGTCTCTGTCTATTCAAGTAATGCCTCGAATAACTGTTGCTTTTAGATATATTTGTTTATTGGGTCATTTTTTAAATTTTAAAATTGACTTTTGACTTTTCTAGAGCAACATACCAAACATGAAGAGACAATATGGACTGCATCAAATGACCACAATCTCAAATTAAAAATTTAAGTTTTAAAATGAGCCAGCTACCTCCTCCTTATTTTACATTCAAGCTCTTTCCCACATCCCCCGCCCATGCTTCAGAACCCCGCTTTTCTACTTCAGTATTAACATTTAAGGCTACCCGTTTCCTCCCTGTTTCTGACTGGTCTCTGCTTCCTTTCTGCAGAAAAGTTTGTCTTCAAGCCACATGCTAGGATTCACTGTCTTGGCATGCTGGTATTCTATTATCAGTCTAAGTAACATTTTTAGAATTCCGGAGTGCTGTCTAACTCAGTGCTGCTCCGTGCCAGAACGAAGGTCATTTCAATTTCATGTTATGTCGCACAGTTTTCAAGTGACATGTGTTTAATGATTTTTTTTCTCCCTAAATGAACTGTAACAAGTATTGTACTAATGGGTTCTAATGAGATGCCAACAAATGCAAGGGAGGGTGGGAAGTGGATGAATCTTTGAAATAATATTAAACTGCTATTTTAGTTGAGGAGCTGGCAGAGCAGGAATGAATATCTCCATTCTTGAGTTTCAGTTACTGATAAAAGAAATCTTTTCCTTGCTTTTCAGTGACTCCCTTGTTCAGGGCTTCATTGCTGCCTTTCAGCTTTTAATGAACTCTGAAAACATTGAAATTCAGTTCCTTCCTCCCTTCCTTCTGCACCATGAAATGTCTTGAGCATTGTCTCAACACTACATCCAGACATAAATTGCTTTAAAATTTGTCATCTCAGGTTAGGGAACTCAGGAAACACCAGTTCTGTGAGAGGGGCTTTAGGGTCTATGTCAGGCAATTCTTAGCACCATCATCAAACAATTCCCAGAATTTTGGGGGGGAAAGTCATGATAATAAAGCTGATAGAAATGTGCAATGTAGATCCTACAATAGCCAAATGCCTCCTGGGAGCCATTGGTGATGGTATGATGTCACTTTTGTGTTTCCCCCAGAACTGATGTCACATCCCTCTAGGAAGGTCAGAAAATCTATAGTTAAGCTATAGGGTTTCTGATGATTCTTAGAGAGATTTGATGTCACTTCCAGGTTTTTCCAAAAGTGATGTCATGCTATCTCTGATGGCTGCCACCTATGTTCCCCCCGCCAGACTACAGCAGATTGCCAGATGGGGCTTGACAACTCTACTAGGAACTGTGGTTTTTCTTTTTCCATTAATAGCACCTTTTTCCTTTAGCTGCTAGGAAGATCAAAGCAAAGGAATCAGCCATTGATTCGCTGTGATTGCTTTTAGAAGGTTTTATTAATTTTAAAGTTTTTTTAGTAGGGCATTTTATGTGCTTTTGAAGTGTTTGATTACCTGATTATTTTGATTACGTATTATACTGACATTCGAGAGTGTTTTGATATTGTGAAGGCCAAAACGAATCTATCTGTAAAATTAATAGCACCTCATGTCTACAAAACAGCATAGACTGGAGAAGAAAAGCAAATTTGCAGTCTGATTTTCGTGAATTGGTCTATTAAAATGGTTTGGCCTAATATCACTTGATGAATGTCAAGCCATTTGACAAAAGAACATTAATATTCTTTAACAGCTATGGATGTTTCCTAAGAGGAATTATTTTGTAGGAGACGGTTTCTTTATAACTTTTCTCTTGAATGAGATACCTCTCAGTACTTGGGCACAGCATGACCACTCTAAGGGAGGGGGCAGATGTGTAAGTAAAGGAACAGCAGTTTTCAAAGTTTTGAAAGAGATACAAAGTTGGAGCTATGAATTGCCTGAAAGTGAAGCTTCTTGGGTGCAGGGTCTCTTTCTATAGAGCTTTGATTGGGGTTGTTAGCAAAGATCAGGCCGCCATAGAGATAAACCTTGCCTACCAAGTAGCTTCAGTGCTTTGTACCTCTTCTGTACACAAGACATCTTACACTGGGATGCTCAAGTGTAAGGAGACACAAAGTTAGCTGGGAAGTGTAGTCTAAAAAGACAGAGCAAGCAAAGATCATTCCTCAGAGGCTCAGATCCCTCTAAGGAGTGATTTTTGCTGGCTCTTTCTTTTTAAACTACCCTTGTGTAGAGAGGTAAAATTGACAGAGCCTTCAGGGAGGCGAAGATGAAATTAACAAGCCCTCTGAGGAGTGATCTTTGCCTGCTCTATCTTTTTAAACTACTTTTCCAGCTAAAATTGCATCTCCCTACACTTGAGCATCCCCGTGTAAGATGTCTCGTGTAGAGAGACTCTTTGCCTCTTCATTGGCTCTACATGTCCACTTGAAGAAGCGAGGAATTTATAGAAGTATGAATTAGTCCTAACATAAACAAACAAACTAGAAACAATCTATGAAAAATTTGTGCCCTGTGAGTTCCTAACAGGCTGTGCCTAGTATTTTCCTTTGTCATTTATACAATTGATATATATTTCTTAATGTTTTAAGTAGAATCATGACTAGACATGGGCACGAATGGGGGAAAAAACCCAAACAGGCTGTTTGGCGTTTGTTCCTGATGACAAACACGAACAGGTGACCGGAACCGAACATGTACCGTTACCGAACGTGTTCAGTTTTTGTTGGCGCCAGGGTGCCCCCCTTAGCACTTAGAGAGCCCATATTCACAGGGAATATGCAGCAGGCTCTTCTCCAGCCACCACCCAAGTTTGGTCAAGATTGCAGTATGGATCTCGGAGTTATACATTTCCGGAGGGAGGGGGTAGAGCCCTAGTCCAACACTCCCAGAGACTTGACCAGATCAGGCACTAATAATCAGGGTGAGCCCTCAGCTGAGGTGCCCACTGAGCTTGGCCCCAGGGCCTGGCAGCAGCCCTGGAACCAGAGGGGATAGCTCCCTATCCCACCCACCACACACAGAAAAAAGCCCAGCTCCAATGCACTCTCCCTCTATCTCTCCCCAAAGGCTATTAAGAGCTCTGTCCCACTCCACTGCTTGCTGAAAGTGAAACCAGACCTGGGAGCGCAGTGCCCTTTTATAAGCTGAGGACTGATTGGGAAACACAGGAGGCCTGTGGTTGGCAGTCAGAACTGCCTAACAGGGTTTGCAGGGATGAGATTGGAGTTCCCATGGCCACAGAACACCCCCTCCTCCCTCCCTCCCCCCTGGTGTCTGCTCCCACATTACCAGTTGTAACCGATTTGCAGCTCCACGCTTGGAAGGAAGACCTGCCCATCAAGCTAAGTTGGGCTTTGATTGGGGTGTCCGGGGCGACGGAGGGAGTGCAGACAGAGTTCAGGCTCTCCCTCCCTTCCGTTGAAGGCGCCTGAATGTCTAGCTTCCCGAATGGCGGCCGAGCGCAACAAACGAGGCTTGCGCCAGCTGCCTGTTCAGCTGGAATGGCGCATCACGAACAGCCCGTTCGCAAGCAGCCAAGTGGCCTGTTCTTGTTTTTTTTCCATTCGTAATGCTGTTCGTGCCCATGTTTACTCATGACATGGGATTTTTCTCCTTCTATAAGCTTATAAAGTTGACTATGTTTATAAACACCTGTTGAACTTCCAGGGCTTTGACTACAGTTGGAGGAGGATTAGTTACTTTATTCTGCTGCAAATGTCCTAAATTCTTTTTATTTCTGATGGAAATCTGTTTACTGCTGTGACAGAAAACTAATTGTAGCTTAAGGCAATAATAGGCCTGATCAGTCTATCGTTATTCAAGTACTATTTCCATTATAATAAAGTAGACAGTCAGTACTCCTTTGAAGAGATGGATAAAAGTCCTACACATATCTGATTTCTTGTCTGCTGCTCTGGAAATTCATGGGTTTTAAGAGATAAAGAGATCAGAAATTCATACAAAAATAAATTGGCAAAAGCAACACTAGCCATTATCATGTTGGTCTTGCAATTTTGGTTAGCATTCAGTACTACAAGATATGTGGCCCCAAGAATGTGCTGTAGCCATTGAGTACCCCACTCAAACATGAATAACCCCAATTTGTTACATGACATAAACAGCTTCAAGAATAAGGGTTTGTTTTTAGAATGGTGAAATTTTCAGTTAAAAACAATTTATTATCAGCTGCTGCCCCCAAAAGTAATAGGGTGCCAAACGGCACTCACTTGATCAGCCCTTCCTGTTCAAAAATAGACATGGGCATGAATTGAAATACAAATCAAATTTTGTGACAAATCGGGCCAATTCAGGTATTGTGAAAAAGCGTTTTGTGGGGCCATATTTTTCACGAAATCCACACCTTTTGGGGCCGATTCATCCAATTCATGAATGCTTCCTGATGCCAGACAGGCTGGCGCCGATCCATTGATTCCCTAGGCAACATAGGCCAGGAATGTCTTAAAATTATACTACTAAGTATCAAAGGTCATCAGCTTATCCCATTTTTGCTAAAGTTGTATAAAGCCATCATTATTCCCCAATTGCTCTATGCTGCTCCAGTCTGGGTCAACTGTCCACTGGATCCTCTTGATAAGTTCTAGCAAACTTTGTTTCATAAGATCCTGTCTCTTCCTCCCAGTGTACCCTTGGCCATGGTTCAGCTAGAACTCAGGCTCCCTCAAATTTCAACAATAGCATAGTACCATGCTATCAAGTTCAGATTATCATTCTGTGAATCTTAGCAGTCTACCATCATTACTGCAACTAGTAACAGCTGACTCCTGGTTGGAAACTGTGCTTAGATCTATTGATTTAAAGCTTGCTTTTTTAAACCTAAGCTTAAATCCTAGGGATTTATTGGTAAAAAAATTGTTATCTGTATGAAATTGAAAGCTGACTGAAAATGCTCCCCTATTTACTTTCATTTATCTTATCAGAACTGGCTAAATATCTGTTCTATTTAACAGTTTCAAAATATCAATGCTCTTTCATGTTACTTAGATGCAATGCATTACCTTCCACTGAGATTTAGTAGAATTCCCTCTGAGAAATGCGACTGTAGTTTTTGTAAGGATTAAGTCAACTCAATTGCCCATGTCCTTTTAGGTGCCCCTGTTATAATTCATTTCGCAATCAATTATTACTCCCTGGACCAAACCTCTACAGAACATTTATGAACAACAGAAACTAAAAATTTTACTCAGGCAAGATTTAGAAAGTGTACATGTGATCTAGCCATATTTATCTATGCAGACCTTTTGTTGCTGTGGAAACCCCAATAACCTTGATAGGTCAACCTGAGAGCTGAGCAATGCGGGCTTGCATAAGTTTACCTGGGAACTGTAGTTGGAGACTCCTTTCCCTCTCTGTTTCCCTTCTCCATTTTTAAGAACGGGATGGTGGAGTAGCGGTGGTGGTGGAAGCCTCAGCAGCAACTTCTGCTGCTGCTTGCTGTTTGCCAGCTTCAGAAACCCTTCCCTGACTCTCTACCTCCCATCCTCCTGCTGCTCTGACATGCCTTCTCACCTCCACCCCCAAGCTCCCTGGAGCGGATACTGAGCGGATCCGCTCTGCTCAGCTTTTCCTTCGAGAATTTGAAGATGGGAGGATGGCATGTCAGAGCAGCAGGAGGACGGGAGGATGGGAAGGAAAAATCAGCAAAGAGAACCTGACGAGAGGAAAACCCAAGCAGATTCGCTCTGCTTGACTTTTCTTCCAGCCATAACCATACAGGTTTACATAACCTGTAAAACCAGGACGCCTACATTTCCCATCAAAACTTGAGGGAAGCTGACAAGTGTCCAACCTGTGTAAGGCGTCACTTGTAGCTTGGCTCTAAGTCTATTATAGACTTGGCGTTGTGTGTGTGTGTGTCACGAACAACCATTTCTTCTCTTGTATCCCATTTATTCTATGCTTTTTGAAATAAAAGCAAATGTTTGGCCTGAAGAAGAATGTTGGAGAACTCAGAACCTTTCTCTCTGCTTTGATACCAGTAAAACAATATTACATTATTATAACTCAGGTTTTTAAAAAAATGATACTGAGGTTCTTGTCTCTGAACATAGAGGTTCCTTATAGCTATCTTGGCTGACAGGAGAGGCATGCATGGGAAGCAGGGTTGCCAGGCCCCCTTACTTTGAAACCAGAGAGGGGGCGGAGGGGGGGCTCACGGCTGGGGACATGCCACTTCTCTTTGGTTTAAACTAGAAATGATGGGATCTCAATTGCCCCTAAACATAGCGTTCTTTTCAGTATTGAGGCTGAATCCTAAAGAATTGACTCCACTGAGACGTGGGCAGATTCCAGACAGCCCTCCCCATACCAAAATGTCATGCGTCGTCGCGCGGAAAACGCGAAATATCGCGTTTTCTCGCGCGAGTTTTGCGCTACGTCGCGCGACGTTGCACAAAACTCGCGTGAGAAAACGCGATATTTCGCGTTTTCCGTGCGACGACGCGCGACGTTTCGGCATGGGGAGGGCCATCTGGAATCGGCCCTAGTTGCTTCCAGTTTAAACTGAAAATGAGGTCATCTGGATCCTGCAGAGCGTCTGCCATTTTGCCACAAGCTCTGGCCAGCCTCCTCACACCCTCCTACCTCCCTGGCAGGGAGCAGCAGCTTGGGGCAAGGGATCGCCCACCCGCAGTGGGGGGCTAGCATCCTTAATGGGAAGGAGGTAGGTAGAAGCAAGAAAAAGTCTGAAGTGGGTGAAGCTGCGAGGAAGTGAAACAGGAATGGCTTGTCATTGTGGGTGGAACTTCCTGCTCTCCCACTTGTTGAAGACAGCTGCTGCCCCTTTCAAGTGTGCTGTGCCCTGGCTTTAAAAGTAGCTTTTGCATTTTGAGAACAGCTTTTCAGAAAGGGTATTTAGTGGACTCCTTTTCTGTGTGATTAAAAAAAAAAGGGACAATTTATTTATGTACATTGCACAATTGTTGCTAATTTCATAGATGTATTGTATCTTTCCCCATTATTTAGCTGATTGGCAACCCAAAAATGCAATCAATCACATCACATTACTTAATCAAGGGCTGCTAAATATAAGCAGCAAAAGGTATACTTTGGAAAACAATTTAATGCAATTACGCAAGACAAATCATTCAGCTCTGCCATTCTGAATCAATCTAGAAGCCTGTGAAAGCCAGTCAAACATTATGTTATAGGTAGGTAGTATGAACATGTGTGAATCTTAGAGAATCCTGCTACTCAGACACCAAAAATCCCTACAAATCTCACTGTACTTCTATACTCCTAATAGGATCAACATCAAGAAGCAAATATGATCACAACAACAACAACAACAAAAAAGTACTATGCTGTCTTGCTTGCAGAGGATTTTCCTTCTCTGTGTTTCACTTTCTTCAGTGCATGCTGCAATAGCCAAATTTCAGTAACAGCAACGAGATCATCTAGTTTAATATTCTGTACCAGGAAGACTCTGAAGCTAAAGTTCTCAGGAGCATGCAAAAATTAATCAAATGTTGATTAGTCCATGTGAAACAATGAATTATTATGCCCATCATAGGCAGAATAATGCAGTTCTCTATTTCCTTTGGACCATTTACACACGCAGGTACATCACTTGAATACTCAAACTTAGAAGATAAGGGGAAGCCCTTGGCTCTCTTCCGAGAAGTGCTGGAAGAGCCAGGAATGCATCAATTCTGCTGTTAGAAAATTCTGGAGAAAATTGTGAGATGCAGAATGGATTGGGCATGTGTAAAGAGGAAAAAGTTGTCAGCAGCCATATCAGTTTATGCAAAATCCAGGGGAAAAAAATAACAAAATCATTAATGCCTTTTACGAGGCAAACCCAAATAACACAGAACCTTGAGCAAGCTAGTTTGGACAAGGATTTCTGTTGTTTGGATTGGCCTCAATAAAAATTACTACATGGTTTTGTTTCTTTTACATGCTAAGAAACCTAGCAGAGCTTGGGGTCAGGAGATACCCAAGCCCATGGCCATGCTGGGCTTTTGCTACATGCTGGAGCTTTCTGATGCTAGGGAGTGACTGGGATTGCCACTCACCCCTGATGCTTCTGGGTCTAGGGGTAATGCATCATGCAACCGGATTGCATCTTCAGTCAAGCTAGGCCTCCCCTTTGCGACATTTCTGGGTAATGGATAAGGATGACTGAATTTCTCATCCCTTTTGTTTCAGACTGAAAAATCCTCATTTGATCTTGTTTTTCTCTTGTGAAAGTGAAATCAGTGATGCTTTATTTTCATGCCATTTTCTGTTTCCAGGCATCAGGGTTTCCCCACAAATTGGGACACATTTTTTTCAATGTTATTTATGTTGCAATAAATGATAGACATTGTATCTAGGAAAAGCAGATTACTGAGATCATTGACAGAAATAATTGTTTTTTTTTTAAAAAAAACCCTGAAATGTTTTGTTTGGTTTAAAGGACTGGTTCTCCGCCTGAGGATCTGCCTTGCTTCTAGTGCCTTGCTGCTAGTGCCAGTTTGGTGTAGTGGTTAAGAGTGGCAGGACTCTAATCTGAAGAGCTGGGTTTGATTCTGCTCTCCTTGGGTCAGTCACAGCTCTTCTAGAGCTCTCTCAGCCCCACCTACTTCACAGGGTGATTGTTGTGGGGATAATAATAACATACTTTGTAAACCGCTCTGAGTGGCTGTTAAGTTGTCTTGAAGGACAGTATATAAATGGAATATTATTATTATGTTATTATTAGTATGTCTGGCTAAGTATACTCATCATTTCCTCCACCGCCTGCAAGTTGGTATACCAATATTTCACAGGTAGAAATTGCAGGTTTGTTCTCATATGGGCCAAATTCCCACCCCCCCTAAATCATTCTACCCCATTTGCAGTCAGGGTTTCAGGCTTACCACTTGCCCATCTATGGCAGGTAAACCTTTGCTCTCAACCCAGTCTTCCACCCTCAAGAAATTAAGGCATGGGAGGAACAATGCCCCCCAAATGGCTTCCATAGTGACTCTCTAGTATTTTCCCCATGTCTCTATGGATATTACCATAGATATTAGGGGAAATTCCTACAGTATCACATCCTCCCCACACCACCTTCAAAATCTCCCAGCATTTGCCAATGTAGTGCTGACAACTCTAGTTTTTGGCCTGGTTGCTGATGGAGGAAAGCTTTACCTCTATTCCTTTTAGCAACTGGTTATGGACAAGTGAATATATGAACTAGTCTTGTTGAAAAGCATTGTTTGAGATGACAGTGGGTAGTAGGAAAGTTCTCTCTGTGGTATTTGATCAGTGATGGCTTTTTCACACATGGTATGCAAGTCATTCCTTGACATGAACCAGATATTTGACTTGCTGGTAGTGTGGGAGCGCACGTATGTTTTAGTTTTAAGTGTCCAGTGCACTTTTGTCTTCAACATAACTGTGCCATATGGATGAGTCTTCCTTCAACAGGATTATCAAAGAAGGAGGATGCGTGGATTGAGAAAGGAGGTTAGTGTCTGGGCGCAAGTGAAACTGACAGAAAATGGCTCTAGATGGGATATCCATGTCCTATTTTTTTAGGGCGTTCCATTGGGCTTTGTGGGAACATGGTAGAGTCAGGACATAGTGAAGTGACGGTATAATCACTACTTTATTACAGCCTCTTGGGCATAATGGAGAGGATCTTAACAAAAATATTTGTGTATATCCTTCAGCTACTTTGTATGGTATGACGACTGTAGAATAAAACACAATCTATTCATAAATTACCTCAGCTTTAAAACCCATATTCTGAAATATAATTTGAATAAAAAACCCTGTTTCTTACATTACAAATAGAATAAACTTTATGGAAATTTTAATCATGTCTCAGAACGGTGTGTAGGTAACTGTATATGCGGCTCCGTTTTGTTCATGTAGTAGCTCTGTGAGACAGAGTACGCTGACAATGAGTGACTAATAGTGCTATCCTAAGCAGAGTTACACACTTCTAAGCCCATTGACTTCAAGGGATTTATGTACATGTGTGTAATTCTGTTCAAGATTGCACAGTAATGCGAAGTTACCAAAGCCCTTTCACATGTATGAAGGGCATACACAGAGAGCCAAGCTACAAGTGACAAATGACACTTGCCTGGCAAGTGAACAGACTCATGTGTATTCCTCCCTGTTTACTTGCCATTTACTTGCAGAGCAGAGCAAGTGAATGGCAAGTGAACAGGGAGGAATACACGTGAGTCTGTTCACTTGCCAGGCAAGTGTCATTCATCACTTGTAGCTTGGCTCTTAGAGGGGAAGCGAGATTACAGTGGTGAGCCCAGCCCTGCTTCATACATGTTTGCTACACACACAGCAGTAGCAGTATAGGCAGTAGACTTGTATGCACAATTTGGAATCTTACTTGTTCAAACAGCTTAGTGAACATGTTCTGAGTGAACTAGAGTTAACTTCCATATGTGTGTGTGTAAATTTTAAAAATCTGGTACTCCATTCATGACATCATGTTTAATGCCACTTTGGTCATGTTGGGAGGAATGGAAACATTGTATAGCCCAGTCTCATGAGACCTCAGAAGCTAAGCAGCGTCAGTACTTGGATGGGCGACTACCAAGGAAGACTCTGCAGAGAAAGGCAATGGCAAACCACCTCACTTGCCTTGCAAGCCCCTTGCAGGGTTCACCATAAGTCAGTTGCAACTTAATGGCACATACACATACACACAGGTAATATCAATTGATATTTTTCTGTTTTAAAAATGCAATCAACAATGGCTTGGATCCTGCTAATGGAAGGATTTCCATCAGTGGAGTGCTATTTGCTTGCTTCTCTCTCCCAATGTAGCCCCATATGCCTCCCAAAATGCTTCTCCAAAGACAGGAGAGAGTCTGGAGAGGTCTGCAAAGAAGAACTGGAAAAAAACCACTACTTCTTCTGTCAATGAAAATTCTTTGCAGGATCTGACCAATTAACTAACATTCATTTGTAGTGTCTTCATTAACCATAGTTTCATAACTTTGGTTTTACATTAAGAGATTAAAGATATATATATATAAAATTAACATGATAATTTTTACAAACAAATGCTTTTGTCATTTGCTTCCTGTGCGTTTCAGACTCATCATCACAGTAAATAGATGCATCTCTTTCCCCACCACAATCTGATCTTGTATGGATGGCTTTGTTTAAGAGAAAAGCATGTTTGTCCTTTATTTGTGGCACACACCATTTTCTCTCCCCCAAAGCAATACTACTTCAGCTTTCCTTAGAACCTCATTTAGTCTGTAATTTCTAAGTTGATAACCAAAGCATAGATGAAATGGCTCTGCATCCATAATATAAATAATATACTGAAGATGAATCATTGCTCTTCTATTGTTGTTAATTTCTAATTAGATGTTGTACATTGCCCTTGATTTAAATGCATAGTTCCCACTGGTATCTCATGCCCCAGATGGAGAGCATATTTGGCCTAATCCTGCTCCCTTTGAAATCCATGAGAGCCAGACCACATGATCGGCTTATAAAGCCAGCATGCCATAGAACAAGCAGCAGATGTGACATGAACACCAGAGCGCTTACGAGTATGTATTTGTTATGCTCATTTGAGGGTGGCTGCATGCTACAAACTGACAAAGACCCTGCTTAGCTGTTCTAAAGATATGAGCAGATTAGTTCTGTCTGAGATGGATACTTGTCACTCCTGAAAATAGCGTTGGAGTCTCCAGGGAGTCTACTTTGCTATAATGTCACTTCTATGCTAAGAGGAAACAGCACCAGTTTGTACTAAAGAAGTTGGGATGACTTTCCCAGAGTCACTTCAGTCTGAATTATTTTTTTATCAGTCATAAAGGAACAACTCTCTTTCTTAAATGAAACTATTAAATACATTGTGAGGGGATATGATATTCACCATGCCGATCTTTCAAGGATTTAACAAACTGCAACATGGAGGTTTCAGAGTATATGAACACACAATGCATGTATGCAGCTGTATGACAGCAACCCGGCAATGCGGGCTCATTCAGATTTGCTATTTTCCACCGGGTCAGCAAGACAGAGATGTTCCGTCAGGCGTACAGTGATTGAGGAGGGCGAGCCATCCAAACTGTCCACACCGGCCTCCTACCAAGGGGGGAGCGTATGTCCCCCTGACCCTGTATCCATCTGTAATCGGCCACCCTTCCCCACGGGCTTCTCTAGGCTGAATAGGTGGTGTAATATGTGTGTGGCCGTCTTAAATATTGTACTGTTATTTGATGATTTTATATTTTATGCTGGCAAGCTTTATTGTATTTTTTTAGCTGCTGTGATCTGCTCTGGGCCTGCTTGTGAGGAGAATGGAATATAAATTTAATTAAATAAATAAAAGCATCAAATTGGTCCAAGTTAGGTCTGTTTTAAATGAAATGCTTGGCCTACAAATAACTGTTATATAACATTATCCAAAATATACAATATATGCTTAACATATACATGGGATATTAACATTAAATACGATTCCAGTGGCACAGAGAGTCTGCACAGGCAAACGCTTCCCCATGACCAATGTTTCATTCAAATCAGTCACCATTTATGCCTAATACAGAACAGCTTTGTGATTCTGTGACATCTGAAATCATTTATTGGAATAATTACTTGAATGATCCAGGCAGTTACTTGCAGGGGGAAAAAATGAAGAAGCTTCTCGGGGTTAGTTGATTAAAAGTTCCATTCGGGCAAATATTTTTTAAATGTTGCCAAATCAGACCAGAGCTGCTTTGGAATTTAATAAGAAGGTAAGTAACGTGGGCCGCACTTGTGATTTCTAAAAGTCCTACAAATGTGAAAGGATGGTAAACACTGCTTATACAGAGTTTGTGGCCTATTCTGAAATGATGCATATGCTATCGAAAGGCTGCAATCCTAGGAACACTTTCCTGGGAGTAAGCCCCATTGAATAAAATAGGACTTACTTAGAATTGCTCCCCAAATCTGGCTGAGTGGGTAGGTCTACTTACTCTAATGCTTATATCACTACATCACATCTGCACAGGTCAAGATACTCAAGGATGCACAAGGCCATAATGTCACTGGGGTGGATCCAACCATCTTCCAAGAAGTCTTTTTTCCCAACCATGGAGACTTCTTCCAACTTTCGACAACCAAGCCCTTCAGACTGGAGGAGGGCTTTCAGCTTTGTTCAGTGGAGCAGTAGGAGCTATTCTGCTCCTTGACAGCTGATATATATTTTAGATATTTAAATATTAATTGGTTTAAATACAATTTACCTCTACTAAATGCTCTCTGGAATAAAACCATTTTACATGCCTTACTGATGGTGGCTGCGTGCTATCTGCTCTGGTAGGCTGTTCTAGAAGAAAGTACCTTCTACAGAAAAAGGCAATGGCCTAACTGTTGCCGTAGGGACAATATTAAAACAGAATACCTCAGGAGAAGGCTGTCTTTTGTTTTCCTCTTAGAGTTCCTTTTAGATTTACCAGCACCACTAAAGGAGAATGAAAGAATCATGTACTGCTCCTTTCTCTCAGCAGCAGATGAGACATCATCTCAGAGGCCTATGATGTCGCTCATGGGTCATGGACTCATATCACATTTCCTGACTGGAGATAGGATGAGGTATCAGAGCGTGATTCTGTCTTGAGAGAACAACATTATGAGAGCCTTTGAGGCAAAATCCCATTTCTGATGCAAGCAGATGGATCAAACATCCCTAGCAGGTTATGGGCCCTCTGCAAGTTTGGGACATTGGCAAGTAGAGATGGGCATGAACAGAAAAAAACCCAAAGATGATGTTCATTGTTCATTGCCATCCATGAACAGGGACTCACGAACAACCACAAACATGGCCCTGTTCACAAACATGTCTGTGGTTGGCTGTTTGTAGGGGCCAGCAGGCTCTCCTCCAGCCATCATCCAAGTCAAGATCCCTACTGCACCACTCCCAGAAACCTGACCTGAGCAGGCGGCAGGAAAGGTACCAATAATAAATAATAGCTTAGCCCAGAGCCTGGCAGCAGCCCTGGAACTTGAAGGGGTAGATCCCTATCCCACCACACACAAAGAAAATTCAAGCTACAATGCACTCTCGCTATCAAAATGCCAACAGCAACTCTCTTCCTCTCCACTGTCTGCAAACTAAGTCAGAGCTGGGAGCCTCCCTCCACCTTGCTCTTTGCTCCCTTGTAAAAAATTTGGAGCTCCACACTTGAAAGGAAGACCTGCCTATCAAGCTAAATTGGGCTTAGATTGGGGTTTCCAGAGCAACAGCAGGAGTTCAGACAGAGTTCAGACAATCACAGCCTAAGTTGCCAAGGGAATTGATTGCAGGTGCCAGACTGTCTGACTTGACGAACAGCAATGAACTAGGAGCCGAAACAGACGTGACGCATTTCACGTGCCGTCCACGCGATTGCACTTACACGTGTCTCCAGCGGGTTTTGCTGTTCACGTGCTGCCCGTGTGTTTCGGCACCCCCCCTACACGCGTTCGCGGTCGACCGTCCACGGGTTCTCGGCTGTACTTCTGTGACGCGCTTCCCTTGGCGCATGCTCACAGGAAAATGGCCGAGAAATAGGCCATCAGTTGCTGCACCTGAAGTGGCCGGCAGGTGGCGTCATGCATTGATCGTCACTATAAGTTGGCATCGCGTCATAGCACTCTATAAGTTGGCATCGCGACATAGCACTGTCCGGGTTTGCCGACGCTTGTTGGGGTTTGCTGAAAGGGCTGTTCGAAGTGACGCGGGGTGCCAGCCCCAAGAGCAGCGGGCAGGTCCTGCACCCGGCATGACCAGAGCCCGCCACACGCTGACTGGCCGCATGTGTGCAGGACCCACGGCTGTGCAGACACCTGTTGGCGTCTCTGGCCTGAAGGACTGGGCTCCCCGGTCCTGTGCCCGCCGATTCTGTTACGTCTTGAGGGCCGGCTCCCCGCCTGCATGTCCGCCCAATGAACATTTTGCTGACATTCAATTCCCTGGATGGTCCAATCCACCTTTCTTTGTGGTGGGGGCGGATCTTGGGGTTGCCGAATCGGGGCGCCTCGTGATGATTGACGTGTTCCGCATCCCCTCGGGGTGCGTGGAGTGTGGCTGTGGACCGTTCGCCGAGGGGATATAACAGTCCTTCCAGACGCGAGCGCGCCGCACAGCGTGGAGCGATGCCGCCTCGTGTCCGAGCGCGCAGCCCCTGGCGTCGGTTCGAGGTCCGCATGCTGCTCACAGCGATCCTGCGCATGGGCTACGCGGGGGAGCTCATGCGCGGGGCGCGGGCACGTGCACCGCACGCCTGGGAGGCGCTCTCCCGCGGCCTGGCGGTGTCGGGCGTCGCGCGCTTGCAACAGGAATGCCGTGGGAAGTTCCGCCAGCTCCGGGACCGCTTCCTGCGCTGGCGCCAGGGGGGTCAGCTCCGACCACCGCCACACCACCGCGCAATGGAGCGCCTTCAGGAGGAGTCTGAACGGTTGGCGGCGGCGGGCCAGCAGCCGAGAGGTGAGCAGCTTTTCCGCTTTGCGCGCTTTGCGCCGGCCCTGACTTTATTCGCACGCCCCCTTTGCCGGTGGGGGACAAAAAAGTGCGCGGTGCGCCGGCTTGGCGGGCCAGGGGAGCGCGGCGCTGGAGCTCTGTGTCTTGACTGTTTGCTCTTCTGCAGGGGAGGAGCACGGGGCAGAGATCATATCCGTGACCAGTGGAGAGGAGGCGGAGGAGGTGCCGGGCGCGGTTGTCCTCCGTGCGCCGCCATCATCGCCCACCGGAGTGGTGGCGGATAGCCCGATCCGCCCTGAGTCCGCCACAACCATGGAGCAAGGTGGGTCTGCAGGTGTGACACGGATGTGCGGATGAGGGCGGGGGAGGGCTCCCCCCCTGCCGCGGCCAGGGCGCTTGATGGGCCTGGCGTTGGCAGAAGTGAATTTTTTGCCCGCCCTTGAAATCCCTGAACACATAACGTTTTGTACCGGCACAGACTCATCCGGTTCCAGCGCGGGGACTTCGCGGGATGAGGGGCGCAGGGCAGAGCTGGAGCGGGAGGCTGTGCCCATAACAGTGCGTGGGCAGGTCGCGGTGGAGGCCTGCCTCAGAGTGTGTAAGCGGGGTGCCATTTCTGCTTCGAGAGGCGGGTGGGCCATCAGGGTTTTGGGCCACTGGCGACGGCGAAGATCTGTGGCTATGTGGTGGCCGCGGTATTGATCACCGTGCCGGCAAGATGCATTGTCCTATGTTTCCCCAATGGAGACAGGTGGGGGGGAAGGGGACCCAGTACTGGAGATGGGGTGAGATGCCGGGATGGCGGGTGCGTGGCTCTCATTGTGCTCTCTCCTGCAGTGAACCGAACCGAGGCGGCGGTGACCAGGATGGCGGAGGAGATCACGGCTATTGGTCAAGCGGTCCAGGACATGCGCCGGGACATGGCCACACTGCTGGGGAGGGGGGGGGGGGCGGGTGACGGTGCACACTCATGAAGAGAGCCTGCTGTGATTGGGGTTTGTTCAAGCACGGTTGTTTTGTAAATAAATGTTTCTTGTATCACTGTTTACAGTCGTTTCGTGAGGAGACCCCCCCACCCCCCACCTCCAGGGGCCACACTACCCTGCGCGTGCCTGGACATGTCCCAAGCTGAGAGGGACAAGGGGCTGGGGAAGCCTTCAGGTGGCTCTTGCCAGGCAGAGGGGGCACACATAGCACCCATCTTTGGCATGCAGGCTTGCTCCCTTCCCCTTTAAGGCCTACTGGGTGGGTGCCTGGCATGGGTCGGGCGAGAAGCGTGCCTGGACATGTCCCAAGCTGAGAGGGACAAGGGGCTGGGGAAGCCTTCAGGTGGCGCTTGCCAGGCAGAGGGGGCACACATAGCACCCATCTTTGGCATGCAGGCTTGCTCCCTTCTCCTTTGAGGCCTACTGGGTGGGTGCCTGGCGTAGGACGGGCGAGAAGCGTGCCTGGACATGTCCCAAGCTGAGAGGGACAAGGGGCTGGGGAAGCCTTCAGGTGGCTCTTGCCAGACAGAGGGGGCACACATAGCACCCATCTTTGGCATGCAGGCTTGCTCCCTTCTCCTTTGAGGCCTACTGGCTCTTGCCAGGCAGAGGGGGCACACATAGCACCCATCTTTGGCATGCAGGCTTGCTCCCTTCTCCTTTGAGGCCTACTGGCTCTTGCCAGGCAGAGGGGGCACACATAGCACCCATCTTTGGCATGCAGGCTTGCTCCCTTCTCCTTTGAGGCCTACTGGGTGGGTGCCTGGCGTAGGACGGGCGAGGTGCGTGCCTGGACATGTCCCAAGCTGAGAGGGACAAGGGGCTGGGGAAGCCTTCAAGTGGCTCTTGCCAGGCAGAGGGGGTACACATAGCACCCATCTTTGGCATGCAGGCTTGCTCCCTTCTCCTTTGAGGCCTACTGGCTCTTGCCAGGCAGAGGGGGCACACATAGCACCCATCTTTGGCATGCAGGCTTGCTCCCTTCTCCTTTGAGGCCTACTGGCTCTTGCCAGGCAGAGAGGGCACACATAGCACCCATCTTTGGCATGCAGGCTTGCTCCCTTCTCCTTTGAGGCCTACTGGGTGGGTGCCTGGCGTAGGACGGGCGAGAAGCGTGCCTGGACATGTCCCAAGCTGAGAGGGACAAGGGGCTGGGGAAGCCTTCAGGTGGCGCTTGCCAGGCAGAGGGGGCACACATAGCACCCATCTTTGGCATGCAGGCTTGCTCCCTTCTCCTTTGAGGCCTACTGGCTCTTGCCAGGCAGAGAGGGCACACATAGCACCCATCTTTGGCATGCAGGCTTGCTCCCTTCTCCTTTGAGGCCTACTGGGTGGGTGCCTGGCGTGGGTCGGGCGAGAAGCGTGCCTGGACATGTCCCAAGCTGAGAGGGACAAGGGGCTGGGGAAGCCTTCAGGTGGCTCTTGCCAGGCAGAGGGGGCACACATAGCACCCATCTTTGGCATGCAGGCTTGCTCCCTTCTCCTTTGAGGCCTACTGGCTCTTGCCAGGCAGAGAGGGCACACATAGCACCCATCTTTGGCATGCAGGCTTGCTCCCTTCTCCTTTGAGGCCTACTGGGTGGGTGCCTGGCGTGGGTCGGGCGAGAAGCGTGCCTGGACATGTCCCAAGCTGAGAGGGACAAGGGGCTGGGGAAGCCTTCAGGTGGCTTGCAACAACCACCTGTTCATTTAGAATGGGGCCTCACAAATAGCTTGTTTGCGAACAGCAGATTGGGCTGTTCGTGGCTTTTTTTTGTTCGTATTGCTGTTCGTGCCCATCTCTATTGGCAGTGCTATGCCAGTAGCTGATGGCAATCTTCTGGTGGCTATGGAAGTGATGAGTAAACAAAGCTAGGGAATTATTTCTTTTGCTCCCCTTAAGTGATGCAAGTGCTTCAAATGTTTGGATGACTGTTTTTTGTTTAGAAAGACATGCTGGTCAAAAGGCTGTAAGCAATGCAGGTAATATTAACATCAGCAGCATTGCTAAGACCAAATGCAAAATTTGGAATGAGACATTTCTGATGGGAAATCTAGATAAGCAATGAAAAAAAAATCCTATGCAATCACATCAAGATGGCTGACAGGTAATACAGATTTCATAACTGAAATGGAATTTTGAGAATAACTCACCCATTTACTTTTGGATGCTCCGCTGCTCTTTGAGTTCTGGAGAAAATATGACTAATACTGGGATCAGCACAAAGATCACGATTAGGACTGCATACAATTAAAATTTCAGTACATTATTTTAGAAAGTATTTCTAAAGTCTTCCATCTAAGGATTTAGGTGACTAGTAACTTAACAAATGTAGGTAGTTATTAGATATCATATTGTGCAGGTGTTATAATTCCTCCTATTTGCGTTAACTAGATTTTTAATGTTTTTTGTGTTATTTACTGGTGGAGTACATAGTGAGCACAACACGAAATATAACTGTGTTTCCATAACAAATTAGTTAGAACAAATGTTGCCAGATTGTATCATGTAAGTTAGTCTGGAATGCCTTTATAAAAGAAAATAGCTGAAAAGGAAATATCTTCTTCAGGAGTGTTTAGAACAGGCTTCCTGTGGCTAAAAGCAATTGATCCATGGGTCAGACAGATTTGAGAGCTACATCTGAGAGAAATCAACAATTGCTCAAGGGTGCTCAGTGTCCTTAAGCAAAATATTTAGCAGTAGGTGACTGCTGCAACCAGGTTTTCTTAAGAGTGTAGAAGTCTCTGGAAGCTAAAATATCTACAATAAGGTTCACAATAAGTGATGTCTCTGACGTAGACCCAATCATAAGTCAGGCTAAAAGGGTGGAAAATTCAGTGTTCAGTATATGCACAACCTTTGTTCAATGTGTGTGGTACCTGGGAGTTTAAAGAAGCTCTGAGGGCCAAGCTACACATGACGAATGACACTTGAACGGCAAGTGGATTGAGTGGAGGGCAAGTGAACAGGGAGAAATACACTTGCTGTTCAAGTGTCATTCGTCACGTGTAGCTTGGCCCTGAGAGAGTGCCAGCAGAACTATCCATTCCACTTAGGATTTCCTAGAGCACTTATTGTAGGAAATAATGGAACGTGTCTAATGCAGTCTTGGAAGCTCTCCCTCCCTCCCATGCCAGAAGGGTAAGGGGATGACAGTCCTTATTTTAGGCAGTGGTCAAGTAAACTTTCGACTATGTCACATTCAGAAGTGAACTTCCTTCTGTGAGTGAAATGCAGGAATAAGTCAATTCCCTATCATGGCTCTGGACAATCCTAAGCAAAGTTACTCCCTTCTAAGCACGTTTGCACCAATCGATTGGGTGTAATGGATTGGGTGTAATTATCCTTAGGATGGCACTATAATTCTCAGGTGTTCCATTGCTCTGGCCTTTTGCTCTTCTCTTTTAAAAAAAAATATGGGTAGACACATATGTATGTATTCTACTTTGCTAGTTGATAGAGGAACACATTAGTCCTTAAGGTTTTTTACTCATGTATGGGCTTGTTTGGGGCAGGGGAGACAGTAGGCATTATAAACACTGGACTCTGGGATCAGCCGCTGCTGTTCTGACTTCTGGCATAACATTGACAGATAAATTAAACATCTGTATCTAAGTACATGTTAAGTAATCATTTCTTAGGTGGTGAAATGGAGAGTGAAAGACAGTGTAGTTAGGTCTGTTTTAAGGAATTATGCATGGGTGGATGAAATGTGGCTAGAGACAATTGCATGGGCATCCATAATGAGGACAACCCATTAACAATTGAGCACTGGGGAGAGAGGACAGAGAAGAAATTCTTAGAGGGCAGAAAAAGGGAAGAAATTTTTGTGGACTCCCTCATGCTTTGCCTTTGATTTCAACAAGCACCTGGCTATCCAGAGACGTTCTAAGAAAGGGCAAGACTGCAGGTAACCACCCCTTTTCCGTTAACTGCTTTTTGAAGGGGCTGCCCGATTAAGATCTGTTTAATCATCTCTAATGAAGGAAGGGCACTAGGGATAATTGTTGAAAACCGACTTTGTAGAAGTAATGAAACAGGCGTCTTGGCTAATAAGAGTCACATAACAAATCACAAACTTGATGCAGTGACCATTCTGAGATTCAGCCATTTAAGATCGAAATCGTTATCTGAGAAATAAAAGACTATCTTTTCCCCTCTTTATTTAACCAAGAGGAGAAAATGCCCGTTATAATGTGTCTGAGGACTACGAGCTACAGAATGCAAATGCGTGCATTTACTTCAATGCCCTCCCCCTTTTTAAGAAAAGAAAAGAAACCTGACATGGATGCAAAAACTAGATCTGAATTCCCAAGTGGGAATAATGAGCAATAGCAAGAGTGAATGCTGGGAGAGAAGAATGCAATTGTATTAGGCTCCATCACAATGGGAGGTAAACCCTGACCATTTATAAGAGGTAAATGCTGGCAGAATACCGGGAGCCTGGAGCACCACACTGCAGGTGTGATTTATGAGTCTAGGGACTAGCTATAAATCAAAGCCTTTTGTTTTAAATGGTGCTGTTTTGACACAGTAGATCAATTTACATGCAGAGGAAAAGTAAAAAAAAAAAACAGCAGAGTGCATTCATTGAAATCCAGAAAATCATATTGAAAATCAGTGGCAGATTTTCACATTTATACAGTCCCTGAATGCATGATGTAATGAATGCTTGCATGGTTTCTTTTGCCCCTTATTTACTCATGCACACTGGAAAACATCTTCATGCTTTCTAGAAGTATGTGAAGCCATCATAGGAATTATGTGGACTGTACAATTTCAGGCTGCAGGTGAGGGAAGGCATGTTTGAACACTCCCCTGTCTTAAAAGAAAATGAATTGCACATAAACAATAATGTGTAAGGAAGCAGGCCTCATGTTGGTTTTCTCTCAAATCTCTTTTTCTTTGAACATGGAGCCATGTTGGAACATTTAAATAACAACCTGCAGCCTGAAGTGGTACAACTCAGAAAAACGCTTCTCTATCTATAGAAAGTAAAGTAATGAAGTAAGTAAGTCATGAAGGATGGCCAGATCCACCATGAAGGAGACTGACTCAGACATGGTCAGATTTTTGCAACTATCTTTCTTCTCCAGATTGGTTCTCAGGACAAGGACAAACTGAATGTGTGTTTAATATACAATTTGCTCTCCAATCAGCTATATATTCTGAGGGTGGAACTATTGGAAAAAACAGAGCAACAGGGCCCATAAATTTATTAAAACAATCAGAGCAACTAGTGAGTTAAAGGTATCCATAGTTGGGCCTTAGCAAAGTGATATCAATTGCAGTGAAAACATGACGGGTGGTTGGAGCTTATATGCTGGCTGGTGTGAGTGTCAGAGGGAAAATAACAAACTTACATTTGCTTATGTTTAGAAAGGAAATAAGAGTTTTTACAGGAACTCCATACTCTGATAAGAAAGGAGGAGAGATAGAGTCCCATCTACCTATCTAGTCTAAGGATGGGCATGGATGGCAGGGCAAGTCCTGCATCCATGGTTGCAAGATGGAGAGAAGTGTGACAAAGCCAGGAAGAGAAGGATGTCATGAGGAGGAAGTCCTGAGAATAGCAATCTACAGATCAAAAGAGAGTCAGAGCAGTAAACAGATGCCCTAACCTCTCTATCTTTCTAACTCTTTGGTTTGTCCCCCTCTGAAACCCAAGGAAAGGGATAGCGTCAAGTTTTCTAACAGGAACTACACATTTGGTGGCCAGCTGACATTTGGAAACGTTGTTGCGTGGCATCTTTGGGGAGGGAGGCAATTTACAGAGCAGAAGTGATGGTGAGCATCCCTAAAGGAATTAATGGTCAGACACCAGGGAGCAATCAGCAGGTGAAGGTTGCTGTCCACGGGCCCTGCTCATGGGCTGCTCTAAGTCATCTGAGTGGCCGGTATTGGAAACTGGATATTAGATAACACAGACCATTGGTCTGATCTAATATGGCTTCTCTTCTGTTCTCTCTCTGGGAGGGAAACGAACTGCTGCCTCCTGCCTCCGTACAGCTCACTTCTTTGCACCAGTAGCAGTGGCCTTTGCCAAACAGCTACTTGCCATTTACTCTGAAAGCTCCTGAGCAAACAAAGGAATCTGTTGATTACCACAATGGTGGAGGTTGAATGAACGTGCGTGTGTTATTTTCCTCCTTCTTCCCAGCCAGGCAAAAGCAAATACCTAAGATGGTGATCCAATGCAAAGTTCTGTGACTCAGAGCTCGCTTACAAGTAAGTATGCCTAGGGTTAGTCTTGAAGTGCGTATGCAAGAGAGCTGAGGACGAGAAAGGGGGCTAGAGAAATAGGCACAGTGGGAAAATTGTATTAGAAAAGTAGAAAGAAAGTTTCTCTCACAATCCACTAATTAGCTGCAGGGAAAGGGAGCTTATGCGCATTGAGATTCATTCATCAATATATTGGCTGCAGTCCCTCTCTGTATTCTCTCATGCTATTAATACAAATTGCTTTCCCCCAGTTTGTCCTGTCAATGTATCCTGCATTGCACTATAAATAGTCTGGGAAGAGATACTGATGGAGAGAAGCAAGTGGCACACTTCTCTTTGTTCTCCCCAGAGGCATGATCAACAATGCACCAAAATGCCTCTATCAGCCTGGAGAGAAGGATGTAAAGGTCATCCTACTATATAAAAGGCAGGCCATATTGGCAACGACTCATTTTTTTATCCTTGTGCAGGTGCATTGTTGACGACTGGTTTTGAGGTTGCTGCGAAGCGTTTGCTTGCCGCTAGGAGAAGGCCTGCTGAATTGACGGCCTAAGCACTCCTCCTCGTGCCTCCCCTCAGTGTCCTCCTGCTCTGGCCTCCAGGCCACTACGAAGCACCCACTTGCCACTGGGAGCGGGCCCACCAAATCAGTCTTCTAGAACCCATTGTATTTTTTCATACAATGGGTGTTGTTACTAGTCTTTATATATTGGTTTTCCCACATAAAGGAATGCAACAGGCTTCATTTTAAATTAGGACACTACCAATAGACTTCCATTACTAACCTAAAAGTGGTTGTCCTCAGAAACTCCAAGGGGAGATTGCAATTGGAGATTGCTGAAATAACAACAACAACAGCAGCAACAACAACAACATTCAATTTATATACCGCCCTTCAGGACAACTTAATGCCCACTCAGAGCGGTTTACAAAGTATGTCATTATTATCCCCACAGCAAAATACCCTGTGAGGTGGGTGGGGCTGAGAGCGTTTCAGAGAGCTGTGACTAGCCCAAGGTCACCCAGCCGGCTTCAAGCGGAGGAGTGGGGAATCAAACCCGGCTCTCCAGGTTAGAGTCCTGTGCTCTTAACCACTACAGTAAACTGGAGTTCATTCACAAATTTGGAACAATGGACCCCTCCCCCACTGGCTGAATAGAGATTTAGGATTCTTATATCACTGCAGATGCTAACTTCTGCTCTACTTAAGCTGCATTGTACCATTATACCTTTACATCCTCCTGACCTCATCCTTTGCTACACTCCTCCCATCTAATCAAGCTGCATTGTACTTTTGCATCCTGATGCCTGTCTTTGAGTTGGGATATAAAGGTTCAGGGATCTCCATTCCTACTTGTGTCAGAAGAAGGGAGCTCTGATCCTTGTAAGCTCATACCCTAATAATCTTGTTGGTCCCTAGGGTGCCACCAGACTCAAATCCTGCTGTTCACCAATAGACTGAAAGTCACAGGAGATGTCCAACCAAAGTAAGCTTGATAAGTACCTTGCCACACTAGGCTTCCCAATTGCCTGTGCCTAGCAGTCTATTCTCCAGTCCCAGTCTTCCGCCCTTGAGAAACTGAGGAGCAGGAGAAAAAATGGCCCCCATAATGACACTTTGGGAATTTCTCCTAGTGTCCATGGTCTTTACCACAGAGATTAAGGAAAATTCCTAGAACATCCAATCAAAGATGCCCAACCAACGCAATGTCCAACCAAAGTAAGCTTGATAAGTACCTTGCCACACAAGGCTTCCCAATTGCCTGAACCTAGCAGGCTATTCTCCAGTCCCAATCTTCCACCCTTGAGAAACTGAGGAGCAGGATTAAAAATGGCCCCCATAATGATACACTGAGAATTTCTCCTAGTGTCCATGGTCTATACCACAGAGATTAAGGGAAATTCCTAGAACATCATTTGGAAGTAAAGTTGCAAATCCCTATACTCCATCCTCCCTAGGTAACTCACCCTGGTATTTGCCCAGGCAATATCGGGAACTTTAACACTATCCTATTCCCTAAACAAAGTACAGAATTTAAAGCAAAAGTGAGAATGATTGGCTTAGTTATGAATATGCTGATTTCAAGAAATGGCAAGCTGTGAATTTCTTAAAGACTTCGTCAGCTAAGGATGGCAACCAGCAGGAGACTCTGTAGGAAGGTAGGCAGTAATGTAATGATGTTGCTGGTGATGCACTGATGTCATTTCCTGTGTGCCTGGAAATGGCATCAGGGTGTCACCACTCACCAGTGATGATCTGTCAGAGGATCCAGCCTTGAGCAGTTTGTCAGATCTTTTGTGGGGAGGGGAAAGGATTAAGATGCTGGATTTCAAGGCCTGTGAAGGTTTTAGAATCAGTCTACATCTTCCCCCTAATTCACTTTATTGTCCTCTTCCTTTTTGTCTCTCTCATCATCATGCTGCCCTTTTCCCTGGAAGAGTCTCAGCAAGAGGTTAGGTTTTTCCAGACAGAGATGTCTTAGAGAGTTGAGATATAATATCAATTAGAAATGTGTGCATATGTGCCATCAAGTAGCAACCAACTTATGGCAACCCCAGCAAGTGTTTTCAAGGCAAGTGAGAAGCAAAAGTGCCTTCTTCTCCAGAGTCTTCCTCGGTGGACAGCTATCCAAGTACTTACCCTGCTTAGCTTCCAAGATCTGAAGAGATCAGGTTATACCATGCCGCCTTCCCTCCCACCTGCTAGAAATAGCAGCCATTAAATGTGCGTTTTATACTGAGAACGAAGAACAAAAAGCCAGGATTTATGGACCCCTTGACCTTGATTGTAACTGTGGACTTTCTTTCAAGTCTCTTCAGTGTCTCATTTTGGACAAGCAAACCAGAGTCTGAAGTGAGTTCAATAGTCTCTCAGTGCTCTGGCAGCACAGGGTGCTTCCACATGAATTTATTGTGCTGCAATTGCCATATAGGTAATAAAAATGATTATTCTAGAATAGGGTCTTCAATGAATAACTTGTGAGCTGCTGGTAGCTTACTGGATGCAGTGGAGTATCCCCTAGAAGAGCCAGGAAAAGATCAT
The DNA here is from genome assembly GCF_028583425.1 of Eublepharis macularius. NCBI lineage: Eukaryota > Metazoa > Chordata > Lepidosauria > Squamata > Eublepharidae > Eublepharis > Eublepharis macularius. The sequence goes on from NC_072790.1 coordinate 51,428,987, forward strand.
GAAAAAATCTGCTCTAGGCTTTTTTATGTTTCTAAGGGCCAAACTACAAGTGATGCCTGACACAGGTTGGACACTTGTCAGCTTTCCTCAAGTTTTGATGGGAAATGTAGAGCGGAACTACAAGTGACAAAAGGCACAGGTTGGACACTTGTCAGCTTCCCTCAAGTTTTGGTGGGAAATGTGGGCATCCTGTGCTTGCAACTTGGCTCTCTGACTGCTGTCCAATGGACTTTTCAACTGTCACTTGTCCAACATTCCGCCAAGCTGCCTACATTTCCCATCAAAACTTGAGGGAAGCTGACAAGTGTCCAACCTGTGCCTTTTGTCACTTGTAGTTCCGCTCATAGGCAGCTTGGCGGAATGTTGGACAAGTGACAGTTGAAAAGTTCATTGGACAGCAGTCGGAGAGCCAAGCTGCAAGACCAGGATGTCTACATTTCCCATCAAAACTTGAGGGAAGCTGACAAGTGTCCAACCTGTGTCAGGCGTCACTTGTAGCTTGGCCCTTAGAGTGTTTATTTCATAGGGTTTCTCTCTGTGCTGTTGGGCTTCATTTCTGGTGCTCTTCCTAGTCTATGATCTGTTTGTAGGATAGAACAAAATTTGGTTAACATACCAGGTGGGTGGGGAGTGGAAATAGTTTGAGATGTTTCATCACTCAGAAGTAGCTCTCATTAAGGGGAAAGGCTGGTAGTCCCTGTTCTATATGATGTTGGTAACAATCAGGACTTCTTCACTTGGTACACAGGCAATTTCCCCAGGATCTGATTTTTTTGCATTTCGTATATTCTTGTGGAATAGAAACACAATATCTGTGGTGTGAATGGTGTCTGTTTCCTGTTTCCAGTGCAGCAAAAGCTGTTGCAGTTGTCCTTTTCCCCGCTGGCATCAGTGTCATTTCTATGTGTGGTTAATGAGAAGAAAATCTAAACTTGAGAGGGATGGCTTTGAGTTTGATCTAAAGCTAGATTAAACTAGGGTTTAAAACACAGGTGAAGGTGTCAAGTCAAGTTCAGTTTATTGTATATTGCCTTTGGCTGTTACAAATTTACATTACCATCTACAGTGAGGGATACAGATTACGTACAAAGTATGAATCAGCAAATACACAGAGAATAGGATGTAGAGACAGGAACTAGTTTTAAAATATAGCTACAAATTCACTACAATAGGAATAATAAAAAGAACTATTGTCTAGGTAACCTCCCTTTACTTTGTCACCTTGGAGCGCATGTTCTTTGAAGCAAAGGCAAATAATGAAACTCTATAGGACACATAAGTGTCTGTGTCAGACAACAGAAATGAGATTTTCTCCCCCACTGGGTATGATCTTAGTCCGGATAAAATTCCTGCCAATAATTTGGCCCTCAGGCTACAATAGAGCAGGCAGAAAAGAATCTAGTGAGGTAAGTCCTCGGGTACTCGAGCCACAGACACATAGGCATTGGTCTCTTGGGGTTTGATTGAAATTACCCTCCAAAAGTGTCATTGGCATTGGTTGGAACTGCAAGGAGGTGAGGAACACTCTGAGTGTGAAGTTGGGGATGTTAACTAGGTACAGGGTTCTAATATGATCCAGTTTAATTGGTTTAAACCATGGGGCTGCTTTTGATTTTAAGATTAAGGAGCGATCTAGTCAAGCATTGAAGTCATATATCCAGTTAGTTTTCAGTTGATGTCTGGAATGGAGCATCATGCGAGAATGGTATTCAGAAATGCAAGATGTTGTGGATCTTTAGATAACATCAAGTTAAAGGATTGGTGACTGAGTGTATTGGATCTCGAGTTTTTGACTCTTTCCCAATATCTAAGAATTGGTAAATGGGCCCGAGCCTTAAGTGAAAGAATGCCAGTTTCTGCTCTCATCAGAGCAGCTGGGGACCCCTTGGGGAGTGCCACGATATGCCTTAGGAATTGATTCTGGACTACTTCAAGACTAGCCAGGTTGACATTATCCATCCCCAGACTTCAATTCCGTAAAGGAGATGAGGTATAACCTTGCTATTATATAGTTTTAGAACAGGATCTATGAGGCATCCGCCTTTAGAGTAATAAAAACTCAGGATAGGCCCAACCATTCTTAATGTTGATGCTTTGGCCGATGCCACATAGGCGGACCAGTTTAGAGACTCTGAATTTGACTCCAAGGTATTTAAAGGAATTACATCATTTGATGTAATTGCCCAGGATACTCCAGGAAGAATTTTTTGCTCTTTTCCTAAAATCCATTACTTTGGTTTTGTCAAAGATGATAGTAAGAGCTTCTTCTTTACAATAAACCCCTAGTTGATGTAATAGCCTCATCAGACCCATTTTACTAAGGGAAATTCGGACCATGTCGTCTGCATATAACAAGATTGGAATTTTTTGGTGGCCCAGTGAAGGGGGAGTGAAGTGGGGACCTAATAGGCTTCCAACTATATAGTTAATATACAGGTTAAATAATAAGGGAGCCAACATGCATTCCTGCTTCACACCCTTCGAGATCGAAATTCTATCAGTTAGCAAGTCAGAGGTTCCTGTTCTGACTTGGGCATAAGTAGTCTTGTGTAGCTCTTGAAGCAAAAATAGTAGGTGATTGTTGATGTCCATGTCTGTGAGCTTTGACCATAGTCAAGTCCTGTTGATTGAGTAGAAGGCAGTGGCCAGGTCAACAAAGGCTACATATAGGGTTTTCAAGGGACCTTGAATGCCTGAATGATCCAGTTGATGAAGTGTTAGACAATGATCAATGGTACTTAATCCCTTCCTGAATCCTGCTTGGAGCGGGTGAATAAAGAGCTTTAAAAAGTGCTAGTTCACACCATGAGACAATCCAGACGAAACACCGAGGGGGTGATAATGTTGCGCCTTCTACACATAAGATCCCAATACAAAAACTTAATTAAGCAAAAAATTATAATAACTATGCTAAATTCCTCTGGAATGAGCTGGATCATGTGGTTAAAGAAAAGAATGAACCCCGTTTCTGGGAATTAGTGTCTGACAGGTGAAGGCAAAATATCAAAAACAACAAGGTATTCAATGATGTGTTAGATGTAGAATCTTTCATCTTATAATGGTAAGATAATTGTCCACCTTGACCCAGCAGTTGTGACCTTTCTCCCACAAGACTGAATATTTTGCAATTGGGCTAAACTAAACAAACACTGAAGAGAAATTCTTGCTTCTTTTCCTCAGAAAGTTTACCTCAGGTTAGAGATTTACTAGGCTTGGTTACCAAAACACAGGTTTTCTCAAAGGTGAATGTTTTCCCCTTTCACCTCACATTCCCTGACTCTCAGAAACAGCTGAGGTAGATTTGGTGTTTCTGGCTTTTACTAGAGTGCTTATTTATTGCCTAAAAATAAGCCTTCTCTCCTAATCCTACCCATCCTACCTAAATACCCAAATAAAAATCTTGGCTAATATGATGTTCTTAACCAGACCCTCCAAGCCCAAAGCTTGTAGTTTGTAGCCTTCTTCAAATGACCAGGAGAGGCTGAAGACTTCATTGGTGCTGGGTGCAAAACAGATTTTATGCACTACAAGCTGCTGATGTACAGAAGGAAAAACAGCTGCTATTTCTTTGAAAATGTACAAGCCAGCAATTTGGATAAGATTAGGGTTGCTAGGGCCCCTAGGGGCTAAATGGGGATGGGGACTTGGGAGCAGGTACTTACCTCCTACACATGTGCAAAATGCATGCACACTCCCTTACTCCCCTGTTGCACCAGAAAATGACATCGCTTGGAGGCAATTTTTTAATGAATCTGGCTTTAGTACTGCCTGCAGCCCCCCACCCATCACACCAGAAAATAATGTCCTTTTCCAGGATGATGGAGGAGCCGTGGGTCATGCTGAAGACAGATTCATTAAAAATCTCCTCCAAAAGGGTGATTTTTAATGAATCTGTCTTGAGTGTGACTTGCAACTCCCCCGTCATGTACTGTGATGGGTAGGGTTACCAGGTCCCTCTCACCTCCCGCGGGGAGCTCGGGAGAGCTGGCACTTACATCATGCTGCTGGTGAAGATCCATTTCACACATGTGCTTCATGTGCCCTGGGGTGGATGCAATGATGTCACTTCTCATAATGATGTAATTGCGCCAGCTGCACGAGTGCTCTCGTGCTCCACACAGGGCTGATCCAGCCCATTTGGGGCCCAAATTGGGCCCAAACGAAGTGCCGGTGCAACGACATCACTTTTGGAAGTGACATTGCTGCACCGGTTGGGAGCGAGCATGGTGTGCCTTCTTGAGGTGTCTGCCAGTGGTGGGCAACTTCTGGGAGTTTTCCCCTTTCCACCGATTGCTGGACAATTGGTGGATGAGGGGGCAAATCCCTGGGAGTTTGCCCACCACCAGCGGGCACCTGGAAACTTTAGTAATGAAGGACTGTGGGAATGTGTGCTTCCCTCCACCCATGCCTTTCCCTTCAGCCAGGCAGTGCCAGTGATTCCTCTGCCCCAGGGGGGGCGGGGAGTGGCAGGCCTAGATAAGATAGCACAAGCCGATTATGATGTCTTTACTGCACCTTGCTTATTTTTAAATGTGTATAGTTTATTGGTGTTTTAGCCCTGCAGAGGTGCCACCAGATGACCAGTCTTTCCTTGGGGCTGGTGGCCTAGAAGATGCCAAAGAGGCTACAGGAAGCTATCAGGTGCCATGCAGCCTGGCAACCTGCCATGCAGTGGATCAGCTGAAAGGCAGCTGGCTTTAATGGCCACCCATGTTCAGGCTGAGGCTTCAGGCCCGTATCTGGAGTGTGTGACTGTAGGGGCTCTGGAAGGCCTTAACAGATCACGAGAAAGTAGCCTGGGAAAAGCAAGGCTGTGTGTCGGAGCAGTACCAGGCTGAAGGAGACAACTGGGAAAAAAAGAAGAGTGTCAGTGCAGGGGTTAAAAACAGGAAGAGGTAAGAGTGAATTTAGAAGCAGTGGGTTCAGAAGACATGGGTACAATACTGAGCAAGGGAGCCCAGAAGGCCTGGGGTAAAGCTTAAGTGAAGGAAACTACAGGTGATTGAACTCTGTATATGAGCATGAACATCACCCCATTCTGCAGTCCCTCCATTAGCTACCTATCAGCTACCATGCTTAGATCAAGGTATTGGTTATCACATACTAAGCTCTTCACGGCCTTGGCTTTGCATACCTACGGGACTGCCTCCCTCCCTATGTTCCTCCATGGCAGCTTTGCTTATCTGAACAGGGTCTCCTGCAGGTGCTGCCCTGCATGTAGGTGAAATCAACAGCAGCCCATACATGGGCCGATTCCACACTACCTTAGCTCCCGCTTTTCTTGTGCAATGATTGCTCCATCTGTTATTGCGCATTCTTCGCTTGTTTGTCCACATCACCCTTTGAATAGCGCTTCTCCTGCGCAATCCGTTGATCACATCCCCTTTCAAAAAGACGGGTAAAGGGGCGGGAAAAACCCGAACGGCTCCGCGTTTTTTTTTTTTTTAAAGGACAAATTGACGCTATATCGATGAGTAAGCATCCTGGTTCAATGGTACAACGACACCATTAAGATAATATATTTTAAAAAATCACCCGAGACACTTACGATGAGCGCTCAGAACATCACAGCTGGTTGAAATCATCCGGGAATGGGTGAGCAGTCACGATCACCTACAGCAGCATCCCACAGCAGAGCTTCATTTTGTCTTTGGAAAATTGAAATCTGTGCCTAACTTGTCGGCACAGTCCGTGTCGGGGCGTAACATGAGCCATGATTTCAGTATCATGTGGATGCCCCCCCCCAATATGTAAATTGAATTAACATATGAACTTGTTCCTCTGATATTTGAGGTCTGCCCGCTTTTTTAAAATGAGATTAACATGATGAGATGTCGCCATATCGACACGGTACTCTTATTTTTTTAAAAAAGGGGTGGGGACAAAGGCGGAGAATTACTCCTTAATTGGGAGGCGGGTCAAGAGAGGCTTGGAATTCAACGGAGGGCAGTTATTCATCAAAAGATAACCCGCGGCGAAAGTGCAATGGGCTGTGGCGACGCCATGGCGAATTAATGACGGCTTTGGAGACGATGCATGTGAACAGATGAAGGAATGGCGCTGCAGAAGTGAAAAACTGCCGCAAGAACAACGGTAGTGTGGATTCGGCCATGGTCTTTCTCTATGGTGGCCCCTACCCTGTTGAACGGCCTGCTTGAGGAGGTCAGGAAAGCACCCACTCTCTTAGCTTTCTGCAAACAATGCAAAATTGAATTATTCAAAAAGGCTTTTGTATTGTAGGGAGGGGCTCTCAGATGCTCCGCTAATGAGTTAAGGACCATAGACTTCAACATTATGCTGCCTTCTGTTCTACCTGTTGTCTTAAATATGTGCTCCTATGAGCTACTTGTGCTTCATGTGGTCTAATGTCAGCCCTAGAATTGCTTATGTTCTGTTTCAGCAATTCTTTAAGTCTAATTGGATTCTAACTAATGTTATGTCTTCGTAAACTTGCTTTTATTTACCCTATGGCATTGTTTATGGAAATGTCCTTGAAACTGACTGAACTAATCTCACACTGTGTAATCCGCCTTGAGTCTCAGTGAGAAAGGTGGACTACAAATGACATAAATAAAATAAAATAAAATAAAATAAAGGTGTCTGCATGGATTTCTCTGCCTGACAGAGTCTGCAACATCATGGAGGGTGCCTTTATAATGTCTTCCACTGGAAATGGCTACAGTTGGCAACAAGCAGGGTCCTGAAAACAAGCGCAGAACTGCTTATTTTATATCATGTCCCCCATCAAGAAAAACAATTGTCCCAAGTGCATTTTCAGCTAACTGAAAGCTTTCTCTGACTCTCTCTGTCTATGCCCAAATTACAATTCCTTTCTTTACTCACACATTCACTATGCAAGCAAATTGCCCATTCCGAAAATGGCCCCATCAGCTCCCATGGAGAAAACATCGGCTGACCAGCCCCTAATTATTAGCAGCAATCAGTTTAACTAAGGGTGGTCTCTCAGCAGCCATAACATTATAGGCTCCTTCTGCTGGGAATCCTGACTGGAACAAGACGTTCCCCTTCTGCTTTGGCGGGGGCAGGGGGAGCCTCCACACAATGTTTCTCAGCAGAACACATGGAGCTCTTAGGGTTTTTCCCTTTAAGCAGGAGCAAAGGGGGGAAATCCTTTTGCTTTGACTTAAAGGGGAAATAGGGAGGTTGCTGCAGGCAGAGCCTCCAACTGGAACCTCTGCCTCATAGCCAATGGGGAGGGGGCAAAGCTAAGCTCCACCTTTAAAATATCAAGCTATTTTTTCCAGCCATTTCAGCTTAATTTCACAGCTGAGCCACGTGTGAGGAGGTGGAGTGGGGTGGGGGGAGGTAGCAAAGAGCACCACAGAGATGGGCCGTGTGGATTCCATCCCCTCCCATGTCGACCTCCTTGAGCTCTTTCCACAGTGGGTGGTGACTTTTCCTGCCCTCTATATGGGTGTTTTATATTACAGTGTGGAAAAGTAGTAAAGAGTCCAGCAGCACCTTTAAGACTAACCAACTTGATTGTAGCATGAGCTTTTGAGAACCGCAGTTCTCTTCGTCAGATGCATGGAGGGCATGAAGAAACTGGCCGGAGATACTGGCCCCTCACCACCTGTATATCTCTGGCCAGTTTCTTCATGCCCTCCATGCATCTGACGAAGAGAACTGCGGTTCTCAAAAGCTCATGCTACAATCAAGTTGGTTAGTCTTAAAGGTGCTGCTGGACTCTTTACTGTTTTGCGACTACAGATTAATACAGCTAACTCCTCTGGATCTATGAGTGTGGAAAAGGTGGATGTAATATGTAGACAGGGTTGGCAGCTCCAGGTTGGGAAATTCCTGGAGATTTTGGGGTGGAGCCTGAAAAGGTTAGGGTTTGAGGAGTGGAGAGACCTCGGCAGGGTATAATTCCATACAGTTCACCCTCCAAAGAAGCCATCTTCTCCAGGGGGGCTGATCTCTGTGATATCTCTGTGATTTGGACATCCAGTGTAGTTCTGGAAGATCTCCAGCCACTAGAGCCTGGAAACCCTTTTAAGATTGCAATTCATCATAAGTAAAAATCCCTGATCAACTGTGCATATTTCCCTCTGTAAAGTAGGCATGTGATAATCGTTTAATCATCTAAAGGGATCTTATATCAGTCTTTTGTCACAAGGAGCCATTTAGCCATTATATCAGAAAGCTTTGGAAAATCCAATATTAAGAAGAAATCTGAGACTCCAAGAAGTGACTGTAAAAAACCAGCTGTTTTTTTTACAGGTTTATGTTTGTAAGTTCCATTCAAAAGTGTAAGTTCAGGGCAAGGCAGAGTAAAGTTTCAAGGAAATCTCAACAGATTTCAGCTATTACTTTAATTGGAGATTCTGTCTAAACTTCATGCTCTATCTAGTTCAGTAGTTACAGCTTCTAGTGGTCTCTGTTAAAAGAGTTTCCTCCCTTTCAGTCTCCATGAGTTGAGACAGACTCCGTTTTCCCCCCGCTGGTACTTGGAATCGAAATAGAAGTGATTTTCTGCAGCCTCTGGTAATCCCTGTGTTATATAGAGGCCAAAATACATATTGATTAAGCACTACAGGCACCTCTCTGCTGAAGTAAACAAAAAACAACCTGCATTTGGGCTGATGATAGGGTTATTATTATTTTTTTAAAATAGTATCTTTCCTTTCCACCTAACATAGTGTTGCCAACTGTGGTGTGAAAAATTCCTGCAGATTTGGGGGTGGTGTCTGGGAAGGGCAGAGTTTAGTGAGGGGAGAGAGCTCAGTAGAGAAGTAATGCCATAGAATCTGTCCTCCAAAGCTGCCCTTTCCTCCAGAGAACTGGAGATCAGGGGTCTGGAGATCAATTGTAATTCCAGGAGAACACTAGGCCTCACCTTGAGGTTGGTAAGGCTAGCTCATGCTCAGGAGGCAATGTGGCTGCTTTGCCCCACGTACAACAAAGGAAAAAATGGTGCTTGTCCGTGTTCTGGGAAGTCGTGAGTTCTTCCTCTCAAAATGTTGCCATTTCTGCTTCATCATGATTGGCTAAATGGAACTTCAGATTATTGCTATAGACTGTAAGGTTTCTGATAGAGTCACTACATCCTGAAATTCAAAGCTGAAGTCTTTGGAGGCACTGTTGGTATTATTCAGTGCTGTAGAAAGCTGTATTTATTGAATGTCACCTTTGTATAAATCAAGATGGGTAGCCGTGTTAGTCTGTCTGTAGCAGTAGAAAAGAGCAAGAGTCCAGCAACACTTCTAAGACTAATGAAACTTGTGGTAGGGCCTGAGCTTTCATGAGTCACAGCTCATCGTGTCTTCAGATAAGAAGAAGTGAAGGAGAAGTGAGCTGTGACTCACAAAAGCTCATACCCTACCACAAATTTCGTTAATCTTAGGGCCAAGCTACAAGTGATGAATGACACTTGAATGGCAAGTGAACAGAGGAGAAAAATGGGTCTGCTTGTGCCAAAAGCAGATCGAGTGGAGTGCAAGTGGAGCACAAGTGAACAGGGAGGAATACATGTGAATCTGTTCACTTGCCGTTCAAGTGTCATTTGTCACTTGTAGCTTGGCCCTTAGAGGTGCTGCTGGACTCTTGCTCTTTTCTACTACCCTTGTATAGAACTGCTATATGCATAGTGCCTCACAGGAAAAATGGAGAAGCCTATGAAGACAATGATTATTTCCAATGTGTGGGGTTATAAGTGCCTAATTGCACAGGTTTTTAAATTCCTATAGTTTATACTTTGGGTCACCATTTTTTTTGCTGGCCCTGTTCCTCTTTCTCTAACATCAGCTTTGCATAGATACTGATCTCCCTTTCAGTCATTCTCTATGCCAGAAAAAAAGCTTCTGCGTTCAACTTCTGTGGTGGTAGAAAGTGCTGCCAAGTCATAGCTGACTTATGGCTACCCCTGCTTGGGTTTCAAGGCAAGAAGCTAACAGAGATGTTTATCATGGCCTGCCTCTGCAACCCTGGTCCTCTTTGGAGGTCTCTCATCCAATTACTAACCAAGGCTGACCCTGGTTAGCTTCCGAGATCCAACAAGATTAGGCTTGCCTAGGCTATCCAAGTTGGGACCACAATTTCCATACATGAAGTTATTGTTAAAGGTATTTAAGCTAGGCCAGAAAATAGTGGCAAAGTTATTGATGTTTTCCATTGTTAATTTAATTAAAAAAAATATTTTCCAGATAATATATTAACGGATTCAAACAACTATAAAAACCGAAATTGCCAGTGGGGTGGGCCATCCCAGCAGCATCTTATTTTCCTTACAATAAGTCTGTCTGCACTCATCATGGAACTAATTGAATCCAAATGGGAGACACTGAGCCCTTAACATTAACTCCGTTGATGGGAAGGGGGTGTGCACAGCATGCATGACTGCATTTTTTTCTTCAGCGGTTCCTGGGCAATGGCATTGGCATTGAGTGGCTCGTAGGAACCAAATCATAATAGGTATGCTTTGTGCCAGGGAGGGGAGCAGCAGATGGCATGTTGCCATCAGCGCCAGTGGCACCATCATCATCCCTTTCTGTGCATTTTTATACACAATACAAGGAAAGGCCAACAATGTCCACACATGGGTTTGAGGAGGGAGGGAGGGGTCTCCTTCAGCCTCTGAGCCCCCAGCTGCCACAGGGGCTCATATTATGCAGATTAGGGTAAAAATTGGAAAGAGAAAGCTATTATTAAGAGAGAGCCACATCGGGGAGGTCACTTCATGCTGATTCCGTGGTCTGCTGCTGCTGCTGTCCTTCTCTTAGGTACCACGGAGCCAGTGCCACCAGTGGGACTTAAGAAGAACTCCAAAGATAATGGATTGAGGAGCACCAGGAGGAATTTCATCTTGTCCAGAAAGCCTTCTGGCTTTGGGGGGCTTTTCTGATTAAAACTGTTAACCCAGCAGTAAACGATGAGGAGGTAGCAGGCATGTGCATTGAACACTCAAACATGCACACACACCCAAGTCTTTCCAGATCAGTATTCCACGTGGAAGGACTGATCTGGTCAGCTTTTCTGGCACAGCAAGGGGACTCTTTTCTTCAGCTGTTCCCATCATTGTTTCTTTATCCTTTTCATTCAACTCTGGGCTAACGGTTTTACTTGGAAAGGGAGACTGGCAGCCAGCAACCTGTGCAGTATCCCACTTTTACTAGTAAAATATAAGGGGTGGGAAGAGGGCCATCCTTTTTCTACTTCCTTTCCCATGAAGGAAAAACCAACATCTAGTTCTCTCTTTCTGTGAGCTTTTATGCACAATGCAAGGACAGGCCAGATGTTGGGTTTATTGTAGGGCCAGCTGCTGCAAAGCATGAATAGAGCCTCATTCCCCCAATTCACCCCTTGAAAAGAGCAGTGTGTTCATACATGCACAGCTGCCCTGCCCAACACTTGCTTTGACACATACCTTTCCCAAGCATTCCTCAGTGTCCATAAAATTGGAACCCCATTGTTGCATGCTTTCAAACTTGGTGGGTCAATGGTTTAGAGGGAGGACTGTGCTCTGTGAGATTTTGCAGCCATTGCGTACAAAAACAGCCTTGTTTTCCCACTCCCCCTTGAAAAGAACAGCATGCATTTGAGCATGTGCAGCCAATGCATACACAACAGGCTGACACTCATGAAAATGAAAAAGACAAATGGATCAGATCTGAGCCAGCACAGCTTGAGCCGACACAAACCAGTAATGCAACAGAATTATTCTGGAACCCCCTTGAGCTGAAACTAAAATGGAAATTTTCTTGGTGCACATTCCTATTACTGGGCATCATCTGTTAAAGAGTTTGCCTGTCTTTAGTATACCCTTTTTGAAGGGGATTGAAATGTGGAGATATGGGGGTGGACTCAACGCCATAGACTCCACCCTCCAAAGCTGCTATTATGCAGGGGAACTGATCTGTACTGCCTGGAGATCATTTGTAATTCTGGGTGATATCCAGGCCCTACCTGGAGATTGGCTACCCTAACTGAAGATCTTCTCTCTACAATGGTTGCGACATCCATAACATTTATAATTAAGTTATACCAGTGATTGTAAAGCTGTTGTGTCTACGATCAAATGGTTATCTTTAAAATTGTACTATCTTGAATTTTAAAAAAAATTCATTATTGCTTGACAAGCCACAAGGGTGCTGTCATTTATTGACTTGCTCCGTTCCCCAACTGTCCAACTGGAAAAGAAAAATTAGGAGAAAGATCTATGTTAGCTAGGGTTCCGCTGGGTTACATGAGGACACACACATTTCTAATTAGTTAAACATTGAAAGATAGTAGGACAGATTATTTATTACCTTTATATCCAACTTTCTATTTCCATAGAATGCAAAGAGGTGTACAAAGCACATTTCTAGGTGGTCTGCATGACAGCACGAATCACACCCGCTTAGCAAGATGGCTGCATCTTGGGGCCCTGGAGAGAAGTATGTTTTAATTCTGGAGGCAGTACCTGAGGTTCAGAAATAAACTTACTCTTTTTTTTTTCTGGCCTAGCTCCTGTACCTCTGATGCTTGCAGAATAATAACGGCAAAGCTTTTCCCTTGAGTGTTTATCCATGCCAAAAAAAATGGGTTCAGCTGCTGAATTTCTGACTGTCAAACAGCTATTAAAGACACAGGAGCCTTGCCAGAAAAATAGTTGAAATCATATTTCTCACAATGTACAGAAGGAGCATGGTCAAATGGTACCTTTTTCACCTATCATCTTGTTAGTGAATGTAAGAAAATGTTTTTTTTGTATAAGAGTATATTGAAGCCCTGTGTTAGTTTGAGTCCTTGAGAGACAGAGAGGGGATTGCCAACTTTAACAGTCCTTTGTAGCTGTGTCTTTACCATGGCCTCATAAACAAGATTTACAGGTAAAAGTTTTGAAGGCATGGAGATAATGATGACCGTTTTCTAATTTTTACTCATCAAGCAGCTTTTAAAGGCACAACCTTAGCTTTTGGTGCTTTAGTTTTCTACACTAAAAAGGGTGTGGAGGGTATGCTTAATGAAATTCAGACCATCCATAACTGCTTCAGAAACAGATTGTATTGTAATCTTATAGAGGCATAGAAGTGTTTTTCAGTCAGTATTAAAAACAGATAAGTCCTCTGACTCAAAAATTATTTGCAAGATAGTAATCTTGACCTCATGTGCCCCCCCATCAAATTGAAAACTTGGATCCAAAATACTCCTAATCAAGAATCAGATAATGAAGATAAAACATATTCTGGAACATAGTCTAATATATTGAAATCGTTGATCTCCCCACGATGTTACTTGCTTGCGAAGAGTCCAGTTGGTGGTAAGATGTGTGGTTGCTTCATACAGCCAAAACTAAGGAAAATCCATCTGCCTGTATTTGAAATCAGCTCTCTAGCCTGCTGTTGGTCAAACCCCACCCAGATGGTGCTATCCAAATGTATGTGTTCAAAAGATAATCTGCATTAAAGTTGTGGGTGTCTATTTTTATTTTTCTTCTTGGTTAAATACCATGCAGCCAACGTCCCCAACCTGCTCTTCTCAGAAATCGTGACAAAATAAACCAGGAACGGTAGGAATAAAAAGTCCTTCTCATGCAAGCAAAGTGTATACCCTATTTACCTGAAAAGAAGATTAGTCCCCCCTGCCCAGGAGTGCCTCCAAGAAAAATAGGGAGTTGTCTTAAATTTGCATACAATTTACAGTTCTGCACGGTAATAAAAAATGTTTTGTGTATAACCTTCAGTTAGAGGGATTGTCTTCCTTTTGGGTAAATATGGTAGTAGCTGATGATAGCCAGCCTACTTTACATAAGGAAAGGGGTACTCAGTTTTTGTAAATGATTTTAGTTCTTGGTTAACTGTGAAACTAGGAGATTCATGTTTATTTCCCCTACCCCTGAAAATAGGGATAAGATTCTCACTGTGATTTTAAAGTTGCGATATTATGTACACTCATCTCTGAAAGGAAGTCCCACCAACATTTGCACAAGGAAATTATTTCTGTTCTTATACCCCACCCCTCCCATGAAGCTCACATATCTAAATTGTGAATTAAGCATAGGTCTCTGATATTGGGAACATATTAATGGCATTGTTGACTTATCAGTGTTCCTAAGAATATAGTGGTGTTTCTTTTTAAAAGCAAAAGTTAAATCCTTTCCCATTTCCTAGTTTATCATACTGAAATGCTACCATTAATGTGTAGTTTACCTTTAAGAGAGAGAGAGAGAGAGAGAGAGAGAGAGAGAGGTTCTGCAGCGGGCATTTAGCTAGATCTGTACACCTACTCGCTGCAGATGGTTTAGTTTTATAAGAGATGAAACTGCATTTGGTGGAACTGATTAAATATAAAAACACCACCATCTGCCATTTATTCTAATATAAAATGGTTTGGGCAGATGCTGACATCTTTCGAGATGATTGATTCATCTCTGACAAGTGAAGATTCTCGGAGGACTCCAGCTGCCCGCTGCTCGCACAATACCCGTTTTCAAGACTGAACGCCAATCAGAGTTGTTTGATTTGGATGGAGCAGGTGAATGAAGGGCACTTTAATAAATCAGCAGTCTCTGGGCCTGAGTGTGTGTGTGTGTTTTCTCCTTCACTTCTGGCCATGTTTCCCTGAGAGAAAAATTTTACACAAATAGTACTAAAGAACAGCTATCCCAGTGCAATGATAACTGCAAAAAAAAGTGTCAGTTTTTGGCAAAAGCAGACCCATTTTTCTCCTCTGCATGGAAAATTGCCAGGTCCTCTCTACATATGCTGCTCATTTTTAACGTGGTAATTTTTTTTTTTGTGCTGAAGTTTACATCAGGGTTCCATTTAAAAACCCTGCCTCATTATTTATTAAGTATGACACTGGATGCTTTGTAATAACTTGTGTAACAGATGTAGGCATAATTGTTTCTTTTTTTTAAAAAAAAACTGCATGTTCTTGACTGCTGCCTGATTTGCAGGAGTTCGATATTACAGTTGTAATCCATCAGTTGTTGTGCTTATTGAGTAATTAATGAATTCTTCTGAAAACTTGTCCCAGTTCCCACTCTGATACCAGTATTTACATTAGAACCATGTGCTAAAGGGTAATTCATATGATAACTTTTGAATTGCTACAGTTGTTTCACCTCATACTTTTCACTGAAAGTTTAGTTTACAGATGAAATCCCACTCTGAGGTAAGAAAGTATGCCTAATTTATCCCTAATTTATCCCACATGCCCCACCCTGTGGTAAAACAAAGATCCTGGGGGAAAGTTCTGTTTAAGAACCAAAGTAGATGATGTAATATCTGAATGAAACCATTTGCTATGGGACATTTGTGAATGGAACTCTTACCTTTTTATTCTTTAAATTTTATTTTAAACAACTATTTAGACCTTGCCATTTCTCTATAGGGTCTGAGGCAGTTTACAGTATGCCAGTGAGTATTAAAGATTACATAAAAAAATTATCAACATAAAATTCCCGGTCAATTACTTCAATACCACCTCTATTACAAAGTGATTATAGGCAAGTCTTCAACACCATTATCAAAGAAGTCCTAAAGATCTAAAATAAGGATGGCTAACATCTATTTCTAAACACCAGCAGAAGTTGGGCTCAAGAGTGTCATTCCTGAAGGCTGGAGAACTAACCAAATGAATTATTTTACAGCATAGTAAATGAGTTGCTGATTGGAACACAATTACACATAGGGAAAGACTCTTCTTCAGATATGTGGGTCTCAAGTAGGGTTGCCAGGTTCCCCTGTTGTCCCGGCGGGAGGTGGGGTCCTGCTCCCAGGCCTGCATGATGACGTCACTTCTGGGAAGTGATGTCATCACACTGGCCATGGCCACCCCTGGAGCGCTCCTGAACTCCAAGGAGGGGGCTGAATCAGGCCCGATTTGAGCCTGAATCGGCCCGGATCAGGCCCAAATCAACCTGGAATGGGCCACTGAGGAGCGTGGAAGTGCTCCCATGCTCTGCAGTGGCGCAATCCAGGCTGATTTGGTTCTGAATCAACCCAGATCGGGCCTGAATCAGCCCAGATCAGGCCTGAATGGTCCTGGAATGGGCCACTGAGGAGTGTGGGAGTGCTCCTGCACTCTACAGTGGCCCAATCTGGGCTGATTTGAGCTGGATTGGCCCTGTGGGAGCATGGCACGCCCCTGGGAAGTCCATGCCTCCCCCAGGAGCACGCCCTGGGAAGTCCATGCCTCCCTCACTGGGAAGGTAAGCGGGGGCAGGGGGTGGAGGGCGGGAGTGGGGGGGTCTCCCACCCCCAGTGGGGGACTGGCAACCCAGTCCCAAGTCATGTAGGCCTTAAGGTAAGAATCAGCAGCATCCTAAACTCACATCACAAACAAATTTGAAACCAATGAAGTTGTTCCTGCTTCTCCCATTTAACAGATGGGCAAGCTGCATTTTACACTGTTCACAGTTTATGGGTTGTCTTTAAAGGCAGCCCCACACAAAGCAAGTTACAGTAGTTTAACCTCAGGGTTATAATAGCATGGCTGGCCAGAGTGGGTGATAGTTGAGCAGCAAAATACAGTTTTAAGCTGGGGCCCATTAGCAACAGAGGTTGGCAACCCCTGGGACCATGGAGGGGGTGGAGACTCTGCCAACCAGTGGTGATGATGCCATGATTTTACTTTTGTGTACAAAACTGGAAGGGACATGACACTGGCCATTTTCACACGGCTGTTAATGCCTCTGGGAAATCACGCAAAACTTATTGGCATACTATCATAGCGCAATTTCCCCTTTAATGGCGTGATTGATGACATCATCATGACATTAAAGGGGAAATCACACTATGAAGACGCCGTCATGCCATGAGGCATTAGCAGCCATGTGAAAACAGCCAGTGTCATGTGACATCAGTTTTCCAGCAAGGTTTGCTCCAGCTGCTCCGCTGAGTGCCAGTGGGAGGTTGCCTGTCATGGTGGGCAACCCGGAACCACAGACTTGGCAACAGTGTAACATCCATCTTGCCTGGATTAAGTTTCCCCTTGTTCTGTATCATCCAAGTGATCCTCCTTGCGGTGATGAGAGCCCTAATTTAACAGAAATCATAACCTCAGGGAGTGTGTGTATGTGTGTGTGTGTGTGTATGACAGACTGTGAAAATGGCATCTGGGTGAAAAAAGAAACTTCAGCACCAGCTGTACAGCTGCAGTTTAAAGTTTTTAAGGTAGTTTGCAGATCTCCCATCATCATCACCTCTGGCTTGTCCCTAAGGGCAATTTCACACACAAGGGTCATACAAGTACACTTGGTAAGAAGCCATGGATGGGCTGTATCTCCTTGTAAATATTTGGTGACAAACTCAGGGTTTCCCCCCCTGAAACGGCTATTATATTCAGTGGAAGAAATATGTGGCTATTATTAACTTTTTCATATAGGAACACACCTTAAAAGACCAAGTAAACACAAAGAACTTAAGGGCTTTTTTTTGTAGCTATAATATTTATTTTTAATAACAAATTAGCTGCTGTTTCTTGATTCATGCTTTTATTGTTGTTTAATCTTGATCTATTCTACATTTTTCTCCTCAGTTGTGGAAAACTCAGTTCCTAAAATTAATTCTGGCATTGGATCATGAGCTGTTCGTAGATACTTTTAGATCTTTCTGTTCATTTGTGTCCTTTTTCCTCCCAGTATATTATTAATACATGTTGCATTTGTTTTTTACCATGTTTTATGGATCTTGAGAACAGTATGTATGATTGTGTCAAGAGTCCTTTTGTGTGGTGTTTTACAGATGTGCTTAGGTAAAACTCCCAAAAGAAAAAGAAAAGAAAAAAAGAAACTTGATCTAAGGGTATATCCTATTAAGATTGATAGTTTGAATTATATGTCCGTATGCATAATGATGAATGTAGAGGAGGAAGAAAGATGCAAATGAATGGAAGGAACTCAAAGTTGAAACAAATTGTGCATGTGCAAAATTGTGGATGTGCAGTGCTTTATACAACATTTAAACATTTTTTTCAAAAAAGAAATGAAGCGTTTCTAATGCACCATTTCCAGTTCAAACATGAGACTGGCTGATTCAAAACTTGAAAATATGGTGAGAAACTGGAGTGAGGAAAATTTTAGAAGAAAATTTTTTTTTAGAAGCATCAGCATAATAAAATCAGCCTGAGGTTGTGTTTCCAGATGTTACCCAGGACAACTTGTGCTTTGAGAGTGTAAGGTTAATAACATCAGAGGATAGCCATGTTAGCCTATCAAAGCAAAATAAAACAGAAGTCCAGAGTTACCTGAGAGACTAAAAACATTTATTCCAGCATGAGCGTTCATGAATCAGAGCTCACTTCTTCAGATGCAATGTTGGTCTTGAAGGTGCCACTGAACTTGTGTTTTATTTCGGAAAAAGTCTGACAGCTGCAAATTATTTATATGATGCGAGCAGTGGCAGCTGCTGAATTTCTCTGTGTCAGCTATTGAAGACACAGCAGCCCTGACAGACTGAATCTGTCGACCTCGCAGTGAAGTCCTATCAATGAAGGGCTTGTGTTCTATAGTAACGATCCAAAAATCCATGAAGTAGACATAGAGGTGCTCTGCATTTCGGCTAACTTCATGACAGTGTACAAGCCACTCACTATCATGTAGATTTAAATTAGGCAGGATAGAGGGAGACCCTTTTAGCACATGTTTTTTTTAAGGGAATAGCAGCTGTTGGGGAAGGGAAATTCAGATTGGGGCCATGGTATTGTGATGGAAGGTTAGCTCTTTCATTTGCTTCCATTTACACTGGGGAAAAAATTTACAGGTACCACAGTGCCATGACCCAGTTCTAAATTGTGCCTTCCGGCTACTATTAAGACTTCAAAGAACCAATGGAGATTAGATCATGGATCCCTTGTTATTTGTTTACTTGATCCTTAAGGTTAGGGATGGGCAGAAGGTTATTTGGGAATGACCAATTACTTGGCAAGCAAGTAGCTCTGTGCCCCTTCTTCAGTGTTGCTGCAAAGACTTTCTTATCCTTCCCTTTAAAGATATCACAACAGCTTCTCTCTTTTCTCTGTTTTGTGCAAAGGAAGTGGAAGTGCACACATGCACCTGTTAAAGGTAAAGGTAGTGCTCGGTGTGCAAGTACCGAGTCATTACTAACCCATGGGGGGACATCGCATCATGACGTTTTCTTGGCAGACTTTTGTTATGAGGTAGTTTGCCATTGCCTTCCCCAGTCATCTACACGTTACTCCCAGGAAACTGGGTACTTATTGGAAGGATGGAAGGCTGAGTCAACCTTGAGCTGGCTACCTGAACCCGGCTTCTGCCAGGATCGAACACAGGTCGTGAGCAGAGCTTGGGCTGCAGTTTACCACTCTGCACCATGGGGCTCCTACATGCACCTTTTATGGATGGGAAAATGACAGTAACAGTAACCTTTCTCCATCCACCTCTCTTCCTCCTAGGTTTACCACACCTGCTCCAACAAATGCTGGGAGATTTGGGGTCAGTGTCTGAGGAGGATCGGGTTTCTGGGGAATGTGATATTATTTCCAGAAGAAGCACTTGGAATTTCCCCAATCTCTGTGGCCTTTACCATAAAAATTGGGGAAATTACTAGAGTGTCACTATCTATGCAGGAGCCCTGTAGCGTAGAGTAGTAAGCTGCAGTATTGTAGCCCAAGCTCTGCTCACAACCTGAGTTCGATCCTGGCAGAAGATGGGTTCAGGTAGCCAGCTCAAGGTTGACTCAGCCTTCCATCCTTCTGAGGCCAATAAAATGAGTTTCCTGGGGGTAAAGTGTAGATGACTGGGGAAGGCAAACCACCTCATAACAAAAAGTCTGCCAAGAAAACATCATGATGCAACGTCCCCTTATGGGTCAGTAATGTCTCGGTGGTTGCACAGGGAATTACCCTTTTCTCCTACCACTATCTATGCACACCTCCTCCCCATTTTTCTCCTACTCAAAGTATCAAGGGCAGGGAACTGAGAGTGGAGGTGGGAGATTGCCTGCTGCTATAGGGAAAACGGTAGGCCTACCTCCTTCGTGTTTGCACACCCATGCACCCTTGGCTCTGAATGGGAATGGAACATGCTATCGACTCTCTCCTCCTGCATCTAGCTCTTGCAGGAAAAACACAGAAATAACTGCATATTTCCCCCTTGCAGGGCAAGTTACAGTTTGGGCTGGTAGTGATTTGCTTTGAGAAAACAGCACAGAAAATTTCCCACTTAAGCACTGTGCACCTGCTCTAAAATTCTATAATTTTTGTATAAACCCATCATTTTGTAACTGGCTCCACCCATCAAGTTACCATTTTGTGGCTAGAAGCTCCTAAGTCTCTTGAAAAAAAAGTAACTCCCTCCCCTACTTAAGATGACTGTGATTGCTGCCCAAGTGTTTGTTGTAGGGGTGCTATATGGGCCCTGTGGAAATACTGGACCCTGGGGGAGGGTGGATAATGGTACTCACCCCAGGACAGATCTTTGCATTTGTGCTCCTGGGACCAGTGTGATAACATCACTACTGGAATGAAATCATTGCTGGTGCAGGAGACCGGGCAGGCTGGCCAGCCACTTCCCTGGCACAGGAGGCGGGGCGGGCCCTAGAATTCTCAGTTGCCTTCTAGTAGCAGGCAATCTCCCAGGGGTTTGTTCTGTTGGGAGTTGGCAAATGCAGGCAAATGCACAGCAGGTACATTTCCAGTGGGGCATGAAAACATCATTTCTTCAACTGACATCATTGTGCTGGTAGTGGGCATGTGCTTTGTATCGGGGCTTGTCGCTGCCACCGCTGGGCAGGGCGCCAGCTGGGCCAGCCCTGACATCAAAGGGGCACCAGGGATGCTGCAGGACCCTGCTCTGTGGAAGGAGGAGCAGTATATATCACCCTGACTCCCTCTCAATCCACTCACTGGCCTGCTCAACCTGGCCTGCTTACCATCTGCGTCCTCCATCATCTCCTCCTCCCAGAACTCTCATCCAAGCCTCCATTCTTGTACTACTCTGCTCTCACTCCACACCATCACTCCTTACTCACACCCACCACCTCAGAGCTCTTCCTAGCCACCTTATATAGGGTTTCCTTTCCCCGCCCCGCCCTCCTTCTAGGCTTGTTCCCTCTCCTGACTTGGCCCAGCTGTGCTTTCCCTCAGGTGTTTCCCTCCTATCACTAATCCCTTCTGAGCTTCCTTGCCTTGCTGGCAGGGTGGGGTTGAATGCGAGCCATCCCCAGCTGAGGTCTCCTGGGCCTTGCTCACAAGGAACTGCCCCAGCCGGCTTCTGTGCTGCTGAGCATGCCTGGCCTTGCTCGCGAGGAGCTGCCCCAGCTGGCTTCTGCGCTGCTGAGCTTGCCTGGCCTTGCTCGTGAGGAATTGCCCTGGCCAGCCTCTGGGCTGCCTGCTCATTGATGCTGGGCGGGGCTACCCATCTCCTCCCCCAGAATGCCTGTGGCAGCTCCACCTGGAGGGGCTTGGCTCCTAACAACTCCTGAGCCAGGCTGCTGTCCTCTAGCCAGGGTGTGGCTCTGGGCTGTAGTGGCTGCTTCTCCTCCTTGGCTGGTAAGGGCTCTGTTTGGGCTGCTGCTGGGTCCCTATTCCCCCTGCCATGGCCCTTTTCCTCTGTCCTGCTTAGTCCCCTCTCTTCCCCCTGGAGGGTGGGACTGGAGGGTCTCTCCCTGCTCCCTCCAGCCCTCGGAGGCTTTGGCCTTTCGCCCCTTCCCCCTGGAGTGGGCAGGTTCTGGACCTGGTTGCTGGCTGGGGTGGTAGGGCCACTGCCTCCCGGTTGCCTCCCACTGCTCCCTCCTGGCAAGTCTGGGGGCTGGGACTCAGACCCCCGGACACTTTGCAGGGGTCAATTTTGCCCCAAAACTGGATGAACTGGCCCCACACAAAACATGGGCACATGCCTACCACCGGCACAATGATATTAGTTGAGGAAGTGATGTAATTGTGCTGGCACTGGGAGCAGGCGCACACTTTGCATGCCCACAAATATCAATCTTTCGTTAAGTACTGGGTCCCCTCTCCCACTGGGAGGGTATAGTGACCTGGTAACCCTAGCAGGCCCACTGGTCACACCCCTCCACTGGACTCTCGGCTTGTGCGATGACTTCATGACATTGGCACAGATGTACTCCTGCATTTTGCGCGGGGCAAATTCAGCCCGTTTTGGCCAAAATTGGCCTCAGTGAAGAGTAGGTGTAAGCCTGCAGCTTACTTCAGGAGGTGACATTGTCGCACCCCATTGGGAGTGTTCCTGGTATGAACTTTCTTGTCTTTCCTGCCAGTGGTGGACAATCTCTGGGGGGCTTGCCACCTCCCGCCGATCGCCAGCAATTGGTCGACAATGGGACAAACCTCCTGGAGATTGCCCGCCAGCAATGGCAACTAATGTGTGCTTTCTAATTGGGAATGCACCAGTGGAGATAACCCACAGGATTATGATAGTCACAATGTCCTTATGGTTGCTTAAAAATGAGTGGCTACAGAGATGAGACAAGAATTCAGCCAGGCCTTTGGGAAACTTTATGCATGTTTGTGAAGTGTGGTATTACTGGAGTTTAGTATTTCTGACATGGTTTTTGTATTTTCAACAGGACTTCTAAGTGCCTACAATGTTTTGCTGTTGATAAGTTCTCCAGAACAATCATGAATGCATGAGAGAGAGAGAGAGAGAGAGAGAGAGCTCAGACTACAACAGTGATATAGAATGAACAGCAAGACCCATAATAAGAAATTGCATTTTCCTGCAGTTCTGCCACTGTAAATTCTTTTATCAGTCCCCCTCTTAATTGGAATTACTGTGTGTTTTCTAACAAAAGTAGATTTCATTATGCCTTCTACAGTAATTATATATTTTAACTATAAACTATAGTCTATAAATAAATACCAGGGAAAAAAACAACCATTTCCACCTTCTTTGGGTATGGTTAAGGTTCTAAACAAACGTTTTAAATCAGCATTCTTAGAACGCACAGCCTGAAAAATTCAAGTGAGTCTTAAAGTGTGATACTAATATCAGCCTAAGCTAAAGCTTCATAGTTTTGGATTAAGTTTAGGTATCGACATAAACTGGGCCTGTTGTGACTAGAAGAAATGTCCCCTCACAGAACTATCTATTGCTATCAGTCCCAATGGGAATGAAAATAATAATGAAAGGGAGAATTCTTTGTTGGAAGTGGATGACTGTGCAGTTCTCATTTGTATAGAGCAGGCTGGTGCATCAGAGGGGGCAATAAAGCTAGCAAGGCTAGATAGGTTAGTTCCTGTATCCTTCCTATTGTCTGCTGTGTTGCTGTCTCTTTATTACCCACAACGCTACTCTTAAAGATTCCTTGCCTACAGCTAACTCCTTCTCTTTCAGCTTCTTTCTCTAACTACTATGAGGGAAAGACTTGCTCTCTGTAATCTTTCTCCACTCTAGTTTATAATTAGAACCGTTTCCCCTACCTTCCCTATCCAACATGGAGTTCCTTCACAATATAAGACTTCTATTTCTTTTCTAAAGCAACAAGACTCATGTGAACTTTATTCTGTAAGCAGCACCCCCCTTCCTCAGTGGAACCTAGAGCTGCCAGTTTCTCTTACTCTCCCAGTGGAAGGGGGGGGGACTTGACCTGTGGTGATCTTCTTGCGCATGCACAAAATGCCGGCATGCTTCTGCTGGGTGTGATAAAGTCTCTTCTGGAAGTGACATCATCATGTCCAGTGACGGGCATACTCCCGGGCTTCACGCTGGCCTGGGAGTGTTTTTGCCTCCTGGGTCTGTTTCCTGGCCCTCCCCCCGCCAGCCAGGTGAGTGGCAGTAGGGGGCAGAGGCTGGGAGCAGGGGATCCTCCACCCCCACTGGAGGACTCAGCCCTAGTGGAACCCAAGCTCTAAGCTAACAGCTGCGAAATAAGATTAAGGCTAGTAGCATGACAGACAAAACATGTTCGCCTCCTCATCTCGTAGTTATCTGATCAGAAAAAGCATGGCCAAACAACTTTGCAGTTGTACAGTACCTGTGGTGGTTGAGTTTCATCTCTTTCTGCCTTGTAACTGCTTTCGGACTGCACAACAGGTGAAATAGATTTCCCCAGGGCCATGGATGATTTTGTCAGGTAACTAAATTTTGCTAGATTGGGGTGGAAAATTACAAGTCCCATGGAGCTGTGCAAAAATGTACATATTTGTAAAGGTGAAACAGGAGAACTACAAATTGAAAGCCTTTGCAGATGACTTGGTGTTGGTTTTGGAGGACCCTTTGAAGGGAATTGAAACTTTAATGACAAAGTTGAAAGAATTTGGTGTAGTGGCCAGTTTTAAGGTTAATAAGCAGAAAACCAAAGTCTTAACTAGGGATGTGCGTTTCGGCATTCAGAATGCCGAAAGAATGCCGAAACAAAAGTGTTTCGGCTTCTTTCGGGGAATGCCGAAACGTTTCGGGGAATGCCGAAACGTTTCGGGTAGCCGAAAGAAAAAAGCCGAAACGTTTCGGGATTCTTTCGGCTTTCTTTCGGCTTTTCAATGGGAAAATGCCTCCGTCTTCCCGGACGTCTGGGGGAGGCATTTTCCCACCGAATAAGCCCACAATTGGTGGGGACCTTCCTCTAACCCTTCTCTAACAACCACCCAAGTTTCAGACAGATTGGACTTTGGGGGGCCATGTTATGGCCCCCCAAAGCAGGTCCCCCCATCCTCCCATAAGAAAGCGAAGGAGCAGCATATTGTTAGCATGCTGCTGCTCATCTTTCTTCATTATTTCCTATGGGGAAAAAATGAAGAGGCAGGCTTCCTTTGCCAGGGGTTGCATTTTGCATGCAAAATGCCCCCTCACCCTCAGGGGCCCTTCTCCCACCCCTCCTCCCACCCCCCACCAAGGCTCAGCCTGATCCCACTTGGGGGGGCCATTTCATGGCCTCCCCAAGTAGGTGCTCTAATCTCTACCACTGACAGCTGGGGGAGGCTTGTGTTGCCAGGGGTGGCATTTTGCATGCAAAATGCCCCCAAGCCCTCAGGGGCCCTTCTCCCACCCTTCCCCCCACCCCCCACCAAGGCTCAGACTGCTCCCACTTGGGGGGGCCATTTCATGGCCTCCCCAAGTAGGTGCTCTTTTCTCTACCACTGACAGCTGGGGAAGGCTTGTCTTGCCAGGGGTGGCATTTTGCATGCAAAATGCCCCCCAGCCCTCTGGGGCCCTTTCTCCCACCCTTCCTCCCACCCCCCACCAAGGCTCAGACTGCTCCCACTTAGGGGGGCATTTCATGGCCTCCCCAAGTAGGTCCTCTCAGCCCCTAAAGTCCACCCCTTACAGCCCCACACAAACCCAATTCCCCCCCAGCTGCCACACACAGACCCAAATCCCCACATTAGCCCCTCACAGACCCACATCCACCCCCACCTGCCCCACACCCATAACCCCAGGAACAGGCTGGCAAAGGCCAGCCCTCTCCCTTTGTTCCCTATGCTGGGAACTTCTAAACTCTCTTTCCCTGGGCAATTCTGCACAGCCCAGGGGTGCCACAATGGTGGGCACACTTCTGAGTGCCAGCTGGTCCCTGTGAAAGAGCACCTGAACCACAGACACCCTCCCTCAAATTCCCCCACCACCTACAGAGATGGCTGGCCAGCCAGCCCCATTGTTCCCTATGATGGGAACCAACTGCACAACAAAGAATAAAACAAGAACAACACAAAATAAAGTTTTAAATTTTTTTTCTCCCTTCCAAAGTACAAGTAGGCAAAGCATTATGACACATTACACCAGCAGTCCCCCACACAGAAAAATTAAAACAAAACTCACTTAACATCAGAGAATCACAAAGCACAATTCCTGTCAAAAACACTTTATTTCTTGAACAGCTTTAGGTTACACAGCAGGGGGGAACACCAAAGGGCATGGCAGCACTATCTTACACAAAAATAACACAACTCACTTAACATCAGAGAATCACAAAAACACAATTCCTGTCAAAAACACTTTATTTCTTGAACAGCTTTAGGTTACACAGTAGGAGGGCACAACAGGACATGATAGCAATGTACTACAAAAAATAATACAACCCACTTCACCGTTTTTGACAGCAATTGTGTTTGTGTGATTCTCTGATGTGAAGTGAGTTGTGTTATTTTTGTGTAGTACACTGCTTTCCTGCTCTGTGGTGCCTTCCTACTGTGTAACCTAAAGCAGTTACAGAAATAAAGTGCTTTTGACAGCAATTTTTTGGGGTGATTCTTTAATGTGAAGTGAGTTGTGTTATTTTTGTGTAAGATAGTGCTGCCATGCCCTTTGGTGTTCCCCCCTGCTGTGTAACCTAAAGCTGTTCAAGAAATAAAGTGTTTTTGACAGGAATTGTGCTTTGTGATTCTCTGATGTTAAGTGAGTTTTGTTTTAATTTTTCTGTGTGGGGGACTGCTGGTGTAATGTGTCATAATGCTTTGCCTACTTGTACTTTGGAAGGGAGAATATAATTTTTTTAAAACTTTATTTTGTGTTGTTCTTGTTTTATTCTTTGTTGTGCAGTTGGTTCCCATCATAGGGAACAATGGGGCTGGCTGGCCAGCCATCTCTGTAGGTGGTGGGGGAATTTGAGGGAGGGTGTCTGTGGTTCAGGTGCTCTTTCACAGGGACCAGCTGGCACTCAGAAGTGTGCCCACCATTGTGGCACCCCTGGGCTGTGCAGAATTGCCCAGGGAAAGAGAGTTTAGAAGTTCCCAGCATAGGGAACAAAGGGAGAGGGCTGGCCTTTGCCAGCCTGTTCCTGGGGTTATGGGTGTGGGGCAGGTGGGGGAGGATTTGGGTCTGTGAGGGGCTAATGTGGGGATTTGGGTCTGTGTGTGGCAGCTGGGGGGGAATTGGGTTTGTGTGGGGCTGTAAGGGGTGGACTAGGGGCTGAGAGGACCTACTTGGGGAGGCCATGAAATGCCCCCCCAAGTGGGAGCAGTCTGAGCCTTGGTGGGGGGTGGGAGGAAGGGTGGGAGAAGGGCCCCAGAGGGCTGGGGGGCATTTTGCATGCAAAATGCCACCCCTGGCAAGACAGGCCTCCCCCAGCTGTCAGTGGTAGAGATGAGAGCAGAGCACCTACTTGGGGAGGCCATGAAATGCCCCCCCCCCAAGTGGGAGCAGGCTGAGCCTTGGTGGGGGGTGGAAGGAGGGGTGGGAGAAGGGCCCCAGAGGGTTGGGGGGCATTTTGCATGCAAAATGCCACCCCTGGCAACACAAGCCTCCCCCAGCTGTCAGTGGTAGAGATTAGAGCACCTACTTGGGGAGGCCATGAAATGGCCCCCCCAAGTGGGATCAGGCTGAGCCTTGGTGGGGGGTGGGAGGAGGGGTGAGAGAAGGGCCCCTGAGGGTAAGGGGGCATTTTGCATGCAAAATGCCACCCCTGGCAAAGGAAGCCTGCCTCTTCATTTTTTCCCCATAGGAAATAATGAAGAAAGATGAGCAGCAGCATGCTAACAATATGCTGCTCCTTCGCTTTCTTATGGGAGGATGGGGGGACCTGCTTTGGGGGGCCATAACATGGCCCCCCAAAGTCCAATCTGTCTGAAACTTGGGTGGTTGTTAGAGAAGGGTTAGAGGAAGGTCCTCACCAATTTTGGGCTTATTCGGTGGGAAAATGCCTCCCCCAGACGTCCGGGAAGACGGAGGCATTTTCCCATAGAAAAAAGCCGAAAGAATGCCGAAATAATGCCGAAAGAATCCCGAAAGTCGAAAGCCGAAAGAGATTCTTGTTTCGGCTTTCGGCTTTAACGATAGAGAATCTTCTTTCGGCTTTCTACTTTCGGCTATAGCCGAAAATTTTTGGCTTGCACACCCCTAGTCTTAACTAAAAATACGAAAATACAAGATGAAATGAAACTTGAGAGCAAAACAGGGTTCAAAATTGAGAAAAAGGTAGAATACTTGGGTATTACTTTGTCACATATGAATTGTATGTTATTCCAAAATAATTATATTAAGACTTGGAAATAAATTAAAAGGGATATGCTAAGATGGGATAAAATTCAATTATCGCTGTTGGGAAGAATAGCTACAATTAAAATGAATGTCTTACCTAGAATGTTATTCCTATTTCAGACCATTCCAGTATTGACAACAGAGGCACCATTTAAGCAATGGCAGAAGGATATATCAAGATTTATATGGCAAGGGAAAAAACCAAGGGTTAAGTTTAAGGTTCTACAGGATGCAAAAGAAAGAGGAGGTTTGGGTCTACCAGTTTTGAGATTATATTTTGTGGCTAACTGTTTGGTTTGGATGAAGGAATGGATACTGTTAAAAAATAGAAGACTATTGGACCTTGAAGGGCATGATTTAAAATTTGAGTGGCATGGGTATCTATGGTTTGACAAAGTTAAAGCCAATGCAGAGTTTAATAATCATTATGTAAGGCGTGCCATTCTGAGAGTATGAAATAAATACAAACTTAGGTTTTGTTCGAAAATACCTCTCTGGCTGTCATCACAAGAAGCTCATTTTAGAAGGGAAATGGTTAGTCCACCTAAATGGTTAACTTACCAAGATTTATTGGAATTCTCTCAGGACCAAGTTAAAATTAAATCAAGAGAAGACTTAGCAGCAGAAGGGCACGCCTGTCAGTGGTTTCCATATATGCAAATTTCGGAGACATTCAAATTAGACAAGAGTCATTATGACTTTGGAAAATCTAAAACTGAATTTGAAATTGCCGTTTGTACAAATGATGAACATGTTATTTCCAAAATGTATACACTTTTGTTGAGGCTTAAGATGGAAGAAGAGCAAGTAAAAGAATGTATGACTAAATGGGCAAAAAATAGTGGATATGATATATTAATGGAGCAATCGGAAAATATGCAGACAAGAGGGTTGAAATTTACATTAAGCTCTAGTATTAAAGAAAATGTTTACAAAATGATGTATCGTTGGTATATGACTCCTGAAAAATTGGCTAGAATGTATAAGGGGGCATCAAATGTATGTTGGAAATGTGCTAAACAAGAAGGGACATTTTTTCATATGTGGTAGACATGTAAGAAAGCAAAGAGTTTTTGGTTGCAGATACAATAATAGATTCAGAAGATTTTGAAGATTAAAATTCAGTTGAAACCAGAGACTTTTCTGTTGGGATTTGGGAATAATGGACAACCAGTTGGAAAAAAGCTTTAGAACTTTGTTTTTATACTTTGTTATGGCGGCAAGAGTACTTTATGCACAAAAGTGGAAAACTCCAACATTGCCTACAGTGGAAGAATGGTGGACAAAAGTTTTGGAGTTTGTGTCAATGGCAAAACTCGCTGCATTGATTAGAGAAAGGACATTAGTTAAGTTCTTGACTGAATGGAAACCGTTTATAGACTTTTTGCGTGAAATGGATAACAAGGATTTGATGACATCTGGATTTATGGATTAGGAAACATGAACAATAGAAAAAAGAGGGATTTTGTTACTAACCTAGAATAAGTGTGACTCTAGAAATGATATATACTTCTTGCGGAGAAAATTGGAACTCAACCTGTAGTGTAATTTAGGGTTTTTTTTCTTTTTAATTATATAGATATATGTATTGTTAATGTGTCTTATGTTTAGAATGTTGTGTTTATTCTTATTCTCTGTGTTTATTGTTTATAGTTTATAGCTATTATATTATGGTTTATAGTTTATAGTTTAAGTAAATAAAATTCTACCTGCAAAAATGTACATATTAACTGCTGCAGACTGAGACAAATCAGCAGTCATTAGCATTCACCAGATAGATACAAATACATGATCATCCCTTTTTAAAAAACAAGATACATTATTTATATATGACTGACTTTTTTGTTCCTTCTTTATTTAAATAATTGGTTAGTGGCATGCACCAAGGTTGCAGCAGCAGGTGGGCGGTGTTACTGTGTACTGCGTATATGTGAAAAGTAACTGGGCAAATAGCTTGAACTGCTTGAGAGCAACCCAAACTGCCTGCCAAACAATGAGCTTGCAATAGGAAACGGAATGTGAGCTGAACTGTCAGGTGCTTAACACCCCCCCCCTTCCAATTTATGATGCACCTGTTCATGGCCCCAGTCACCACCGTGTGTATGTATGAGCTGTGTGAACCAGCCCGAATGTGAAATCACAACTATGTACTATAGGAAATAAGTCTTATGGAAATTGATAGGATTTACATCTGAGTTGACATGACTATGCTGTAAAGAGGATAGGGTTACCATCTCTGAGTTGGGAAATTCCTAGAAATTTTGGGGGTGGAGCCTGGAGAGGGCAGGGTTTGGGGAGGGGAGGGACCTTGGCAGGGTATAATGCTAGAGAGCTCATCCTCCAAGGCAGCCATTTTCTTCAGGGGAACTGTTCTCTGTGATCCGGAGGCGAGTAGTAATTCTGGGTGATCTCTGCCACCACTAGGAAGTTGGCAACTCTAAAAGAAGAAGAGTTTATCATTGAAATGGATATTAATTTGACTTTTTTGGCCCCAAAGGGGGAAAGTCTTTTGTACTTTGTATTTTTAATTGTAATTATATTTCAGCTCTTAAAGAAATCTTCTATAAAATGCAATACTAATTGTATTTTGGGCCGATGAGTCTTTAAAAAGTCTGGTGGCTATTTGAATTGAAAGTAAGATGGAATTTGTTCTTTTTAAAAATACATGTTTGATAGAAATGCAGAGTTACTTCACTGTTTGTTTACAAAGCAAATTGTTTTATGAAATTATTGGATAAAACTTACCTTTTAGATTCTATAGCATCACTGCTCAAATTAATTAAAGATGTTGTAAAACAGCAGGATTGAGGGTTGGTAAGAAATTCATTAATCATGATGGAGGCATTATTGACTAAAAACTGGTGAGGAAAAGCAATCTGCACCTGATCTTTGTAATGGATTCAATTAAGCATAGGAAGGACACGGTTTGGATAAGCTGACAAGCGTCCTTTGATTACATAAAAGGATATAAAAGGCAAAGACGTCCCAAGGTAATTGGAAATTCTTGATTGAATATTGGAATAAGATACATAAGAAACGTAATACACACACAAGCATATTCTGTCAGTGATTTAATTAGATGTCTGATTTGGTCAAGTACGTATATAGGAAATTAATTACATTAAATAATAAATCTCCAATTTTGTGAGAGCTTTTTTGATGCCACATTTTCCGGGGAGGCTCTTGCTTTTGCAGTGGGATACCAAGCATACATGTTAGTAAGTTCCTCTGTTAGAAGAACTAAAACTTGATTTACGTATCATGTTAACAGAATAAAATAAATTAACCTGTAAAACTTTCATGGGACATGTATAGTTTAAACTGGCCAAAGCAGCTATTTGTGCTTCATTAATATAATACCTCCATCCTGGCTCCTGGTCTCTGACCTGCTCATAACCATGCCTAGCTGCTTTGTGTAGGTAGCGGCTCAGTTTAAATGAGGAGAAGTTGATGTCACTTCTGGGGAAAGCTCGTCTCGAAATTGCTGGGCAACTGGAGCTCAGAGCAAGGGATCCCCTGCGCCCACTGGGGGCTTGGCAGCCCTAGCTGATCCTAACCAAGCTGATCTTAATGAATTTGTGGAATTCCACAGGGCACAATCCTATCCTCCATGTTATTCAACCTCTCTATATAAAGCCTTTTGGAGAAATCATTTGCAGCTGTGGAATTGGAGGCCATCAATATGTGGGTGATACTCAGCTCTTTCTCTTGCCATCCAAACCCCTGGTGATGTAGTAGTGGTCTGACTGCTATGGTCAAATGGTTGAAAACAAACAAATGGAACCTGAATCCAGAAAAGGCAGAAGTGATGTTGGTGGGGAAGGCAGAGATCTTGAAGGACATTGTGCTGCCCACTTTTGATGGGTTCGTTTGACCCTTGCAGACTTGGTTAAGAGCTTAGGGGTTGTACTGGATCTAGCCCTACTGCAAGAGAAGCAAGTTAATGCAGCTGCAAAAAATGCCTTCTACAAACTCAATCTAGCCGGGAGATAGCCGCCTACCTTGGTGTGGCTAATCTGGCCACCTGTATCCACAGCACAGTACTAGACAGCTATAATGCACTCTACATAGGTTTCCCCCCAAAGACAACTCGGAGACTCCAGTTGGTGCAGAGCACTGTGTCTTGGTTATTATTAGGAGCTAGGTGGGCATGCGTATCAGCCCCATTCTGCAGTCACTTCATTGGCTACCCATCAACCACCAGGATCAATTTAAGGTTTTGGCTGTCAAACACAAAGCTCTTCACAGCCTCGGTCCCTTGTATCTATGGGACCACTTCTTTCCCTGTGCTCTGGCACACAGCTTCACTCATCGGAACAGGGTCTTCTGCAGGTGCTACTCTGCAAATGGGCAAAACGAATAACTATTTATCATGCATTTTCTCTGTTGTGGCCCCCACCTGCCTGAAGAGGTTAGGTAGGCCTCCAACTCTCTTGGCTTTCTACAAACTGTGCAGGAGGGGCTTTTTAACACTGGAGGGCTGTACAGTGAGGAAATAGTTACAAGAGATGCATTTAGTAAAAGGACGGGGACTGCAGCCTATACTGCTGTCTGTTGTAGTAAGTATGTTCCTACTGGGCAGGAAATATGTTCCTACTGGGTAGTTTCTGGATTATTTAATGTCGGGTATAGAATTGCTTATGCTCTATTTCAGCATTTTTTCAGCTCTATCATAGTTCTGCTTGTTTTCAAATCTTTTCATTGAATGTTCCTGCTGTTGATTGTATTGACTTACACTATGTAATTCGCCTTGAGTCTCAGTGAGAAAGGCATATAACATAAATAAATAACCTCCCATGTACCCAAGCGTGGAGGCAGATTTTGCGGGATAACCCATAGAGAAGAGAGTCCCCGTATGCGCACTTTTCAGAATAAACCAATGGGGAGAAGGCAGGTACAGGTTATATGAAGGGGCTATAGACCCTGTGCTAGCCTCTTTCTTAAACTTGGCATCCACTTCCTTGCCTAATTGGTAAAGTGGACTAAAGCTGGTCACCTTTTGAAGCCAAATAGGATTTTTTTTACCTCACGAGTCTAATTGGTTTGCTAATTATTATTATTGTTATTGTTGTTATTTTTATTTGACCACTCAGGGCTTCTGTGGTTGTGCAAACTGGGACAGGAACACCTCTCAGATCTGTTGCAGTCCTTAATCCAGAGACCTCATAGCTAGGGAGAAGGGATCTGGCATCCTCCTCTCAAGGAGGAATCCAAACAGTGCTGAAGGCTGTTGAGAAATTTGGGATTGGGGTGGACTTGATCAGAGCCAAACGATAAGTGTCGCCTGACACTAGTTGGACACTTGTCAGCTTCCCTCAAGTTTAGATGGGAAATGTGGGCGTCCTGGTCTTGCAGCTTGGCTCTCCGACTGCTGTCCAATGGACTTTTCAACTGTCACTTGTCCAACATTCCTCCAAGCTACCTACATTTCCCATCAAAACTTGAGAGAAGCTGACAAGTGTCCAACTAGTGTCAGGTGTCATTTGTAGTTTATTTATTTATTTACTGGATTTTTAGCCCTCCCTCCCCGCAAGCAGGCTCAGGGCGAGTTACAATCATAAATAAAGTACAATAGGTAAAACCAATAAAAATAGCATCTCAGTGCAAACATGGATATGCACATTCCAAATGGGGCACCCTTCCCTCTTTCCCTGCTCACCTTACACAAGGGAAGAAAAGGGTGGAGGTGTGGGATGGTGAACCTCCTAACTCCTCAAGCATGGGGAGGCAGATGGACCATATACTTCCCCCCACAGACAGGAGACTGGCAGGGAGGCTAATTAGATGGATCCGGTGCTGGCCTCAAACATATGCCTGGTGGAACATCTCTGTCTTACAGGCCCGCCGAAAAGATACAAGATCTTGGCTCTCAGATGTCCAGGGATGCTTATATAGTGGAGGCTTGACTCCTCTGCACCCTGCTTAGTTATCACTAACACTGTGATAGTTGTATGGTTAATTAACTTGCACATTGCAGATCTCTTGTATTTTATAAAGTTGTGGCCCATTTTACACCCAAAACTTTTGCGTAATTTCTCTTTATGCTGTGTCAATCAGCGATGTGTCTTTGTAGGCAATGGCACTTGAACTCAAGAGCATCTTCTAAACATGTCTGCCCCTTTCAGACCTTCTAATATTTGTAGGCTATTATGAAATTGGAGGATTGAACCTGCATGTCCTGAATATTGGACATCTGTAATCTCTCTCATGCCCAATCATATATATATTTTCCACCAAATGCCCCTCCAAATATAATAGCAGGGAAGGTGGAGGGGCTGAAGCTCTCCTGGGAGGCATGAGGTTTTGGATCCTGGCCTATAAAAATTTGGCTTCCCAAGCAGGCGAAATAATTTAATCCAGCCAGTGTATTAAAAATTAAATATTGTTTTTTGTTACCTTGTTTTTCTCCTGATTCATTTTTAGCTGCAGAGGATGTTTGTTTTGTAGCTAAGAAATGGTACATACTTTAGTTGGGATGTCACAAACTGGGCAAGGTTATATAAAGGACTATGAATGAAACCATGGTGTGAACCTTGATCTATTTTCAGGTAATGTGGGGCAAATAACCCAAACCCTGAAATCTCCATTCAGGTGAGAGCACTCAGTGTATGGAAATAGATTGCTCTGCTTGGAGTCATTGCCTGGCTCTGCAGTCATATGCACAAACGTCTGCTGTGTGTTTTGTATAAAGAAGAGGAACCTGCTGCCGCACCCAGTAGATACTATTTTCCAAAGAGTTCAAGATGTCACCCTGCACTCAACGTCTCCCTTTCCTGCTTCCCTCTCACCAGGGCTATAATCTGTTTTTTAGAAGGAAAGGAAAAATCACCTCAAAGGTAATAGTGAGTGTCGCTGCTCTAGAAGAACAACTCTGAATCAGGACCAAATTGCTCACTTGCTTAGTAATGCCAGGGACGAATAATATCCTACACACAAGACAGCTGAATTTGGTTTTCTTGGAAGTTGCAGCTTGCTATACTGAAAGATAAAGTTGGCATTAATCAACAGATGTGGAGCACATGTGCTTGGCTGCTATGAGGTCATCATTTGACAAGGATCCTAGGCGACTGACTACTGGTGGTGGGCAACTTCCCAGCAGTTTGCCGGCTTGTCTGTTGGTTGCCGGTAAGCGGTGGGAGGTTCCAGGTCACCTGCCCACAACCAACAGGCACCCTGGATACAAGAATGGTGTGTGCACTCTCAACAGACATGACATCACTTCCAGAACTGATGTCATTGCAACAGCTACGGGAATGCTCCTGCACTTTGCTTGGGGATGATTTTGTCCCCAAAGGGCCAAAGCATCAGAGCACTCCTGCTGCTGGTGTGATGACGTCACTTCTGGAATGATCATCCCAGTGAGTACTGGGTCCCCCGTCCCGCCAGGACAGTATAGGGACCCGGCAACCCAGTCATTTGAGGAGGACTAAAGTAACCCCTTCAAGAGACAGATTAGCAGTAAGCCTTCCACTTCTCCTTCTCCTTCTCCTTTCCTCCTGTGTCGAGCCTACGGTGGCTTACATAGAACTCCCAGGAGCTTTCCCATCCAGGCACAGACCAGGCCCAGGCCTTATTTACCTACAGCATGGTTGCCAAATCATTAGCCTTCCAACCACACCAGTAGGATAGCAGTTCAAAATGTGCAAACGAAGACTGATTGCTCCTTTCTCTTTCAAGTGAAATCATGAAAGTTTTTTAAAAACTGATTAAAATTTGGTTGGGCCATATAAAAGTGACTTTGTAGACAATTGCCATCCATTGTGAATAGGCTTGCTATTCCCCTGCTGGGGGTGGGGTACCCCCTGCTCCCATCTCCTCCCCTACCCCCACTTACCTGGCCAGCAGGCGCGTGCCCCTCGGAGCACCCCCCCCAGTGATGTGCCCCTTCACCATGCTGCGGTGTGCCCCTACACCCTGCAATGTGCCCATTTCAGGCAGAATCAGGCCCGCAGAGAGGGGTGAGTTAGCCCTTTGGGGAGTACACTTGCGCTCCTGGGCCGCCCTTTGACCTGCATGATGACATCACTTCCTGGAAGTGATGTCATCACACACACCTGGGGGTGTGCGCATGCTGCATGCACACATGAAGGAGAACTGGAGAAGCCAGCACAGGGTAAGTGCCAGCATCCCAGTCTCCTGCCAGGGGACTTAAGTGACCTGGCAACCCTAATTCTGTGACTGGCTTAGCAGCAGTAGAGCATCTGCTTCCTAAGTAGAAGGTCCCAGGTTCGGTCCCTGTTATCTTAAGTTAAAAGGTGCAGGCAATAGATGATAGGAAGTACTTCTGTCTGAGACCCTGGAGAGCCACTGCTAGCCAGGGTAGGCAATGCTGACTAATGGTCTGACTCGCATAAGACTGCTTCATGAGTTCATCCCATTTACATTGGTTTTTATCCCATGAAATGCTGTACTTCTTTAATATATGGTGTATCTTACATTTATAATTCCCATGTTACTTTGACTGTACCGTTTCCATTGCCATGGTTGACTTTCAATATCACCCAGTCTGTTAAAAAAGACAACATCCATTTTGTTAAAATGTGCTGTGGCTTTTAGTTCCTCCCCCTCTTCTAACTCTTTCCTCTCATGTAACAGCTGGGTGAGGGCAGCTCTTGCTGTCTTATTCTCTACTGAATGTCTGATTTTTTTTTCATTTGGCCTTTGTTAAAAATTTCTGATAAATAACAGACTCTCCACAGCTGTTCAAATGAAGTTGGAGGAGTTCTTTGTTGGTGTTTTTTTTTTTTGCTCAAACCAGCTCCTTCATGTTCATTTCTGCTAACGTGGGCTCTCGCTTCAGTAGGTAAATAAGCTACAGTGGGACTTGCTGTTCAGTAAAATTGAGCATGTGGGCAGCATGGAAAGACAATATGTAATGTGAGTTGCCTGTGTCTTAAGAACAAGAGTCGCTGACCTCTCGCTGTGACGAAGGGCGCTGCAACATCTTGGCAATGGCCTGGTGTGTAATTACTTTAAATTGTGACTTTTCCCTTTCTTTTGTTTTGTTTAAATTGGTGCTATTTCTTCACATGCCTTCAGTGTCAGCTAATTGGTAATATGCATTTTTCCCTCTTCTGAAGTCCATTTGCTTCATTAGAACATTAGCATGTGTTCTGAAGTTAATTGGGCTTTGCGTTTCTTTGCAATGGCATTAGCTGTATTGTTGCCACTGAGCTGGCGGTTCTCAATGATGAAAGGCTAAAGCGAGGCCTATTAGTGTACTCCTTTGACTATGTAGCAGTAATTGCTATAACAGTAAATTGGTTTTAATTTCAACGGTCTACTATGGATAAATTGTACAAAAATTATAATTGGGAGTTGAAAAAAATCGTGGTTGAGGTATTTGTATGTGTGTCTGTACAGAAAGGAGGGGCTGTTTATCCCCTGTTGATGTGACCGTCCTGTATTCCTACGATTAGCTGTTGTGGTGTACATCTTTTGATTCTGGATTCATAGATGTAAATCCCATCAACATGTGGCTGCTAAGTTTAAAAAAAAAAAAACATAGAATCTGGAATGATGCAAGACTGGGTGGGTAGGGGAACCAAATGGTGAAGGGGAGACAGTTTGGTGTAGTGGTTAAGAGCGCAGGACTCTAATCTGGAGAACCGGGTTTGATTCCTCACTCCTCCACTTGAAGCCAGCTGGGTGACCTTGGGTCAGTCACAGCTTTTAGGAGGTTTTGCCCCCCTCCCCACCGCACAGCGTGTTTTGTTGTGGGGATAATAATAACATACTTTGTAAACTGCTCTGAGTGGATGTTGTCATCCTGAAGGCCAGTATAGAAATCAAATGCTATTGCTATTGCTATTAAATGGTTCTGAAGGAAAAAAAGACACCAGAGCCTGAGCTTTCACAAGCAGAACACATGGGGTTTCCGGACATTTTTCATGCAGTTGAGAGGACTTCTGGGAGCTACAGGAAACTGGATTATTGAAGAGAATCAATGGATAATGGGATCTGTGGTGGCCGCAATTCAAGCAAACAATGGTGTGACACTCATTTACAAATTGTTTTCTCATCTTGAAGAACAGGTTGCTGAGGGTGGTGGTGAATCAGAACGCAGCTCCCCCTGATCAGCTATTAGTGGCTTCTGACCAATAGGCAGCTGCAAAGTTGTTCGGCAGCTGCTCAGTTCACATAGTGAAATCAAAACACATCCATGATTGGCTCACAGTCTGTTCCTGAGGGTTGAACTGGGTACGTTCATCTGCCAAACAGGTTTGCTGATAAAAACGCAGCATCCCTAGAGTCAGTTTCCTCAAAAAAATGCTGCCTCATTATGATAATATTATTGCATCTCAACAGGAATTTCTGTTTTTAGATGTAACCAGGGGTCATTTCTTAGAAAAAGAGCTGGAGGAACTCATTGGCATAACTCATTAGCATATGCCACACCTCTTGCCATCACCAGAAGTATGTCATTAGTATAACTGATTTGCATATGCCACACCCCCTGACATCACCTATTCTGTCTGTTTTGGACCCAATTCTGGCCTTTCAGGGCCGAAATTGGACCCAAAATGGCAAAAAGGGGCTGAAAATGGCTGAAAAGGGGCCCCAAATGGTCAGTACCCGGGCCACTGATGAGCGGGAGATTGATCCACCACCTGTCAGAGGCCCGATCCAGGCCATTTCGGCCCCAATGCAGGAAGAAACGGGCCCAAAATGGCCGAGTCAGGTGGGCGGGGCCAACTGACGTGACCTCTTTGGGGAACTGCCGGAACTGCGTTCCTGTGCATTCCCCCTCGAAAGGAGCCCTGGATGTAACATATATTTTAAAATCAATTACAATGATTGAATCTGATTGATCTCCGGTAAGCTCTTTAAAGTAAGAGAACACTTTATATATCCTTTGAAGTGTAACTAGTCTTACCAGAGAGTGAGAAAACTTTGATAACCGCATCTACTCTGTTTTGATAAAGCTATGTACTGGCCCAAATGGTGGTCACACATATAATATTTGGGCTACCATTAGTTACTCTTAATGGGACTACAATGGAGAAGTGCGCATCTCTGATCTTAGTTGCAGAGGACTTAACTGTGCGTAAACTGGTTAAGAGCTTCTTTGTTGGTGTGGCTTGGCTCCCAACTTTTCATCCAGGAACTTGTATCTTTCAGAGACATACCTATGCAAGGCTCTTTTCTGCCCCCCCCCCATTCAGAATGAAGAGATGGACACAAGGCTTGGGTGTAAACTGGTCCATTTATTGACCAACAATAACTTAAGAACGGAAAGGAGTATAACTAGTGGTACAGGTCGAGCCAAGGGGTCAACTGGACCTCCTCCTCGACCTGTCTGGGTGAGCACCCACTGCCCCAGGCGCGAGCCATCCAAGTGCATGGCTGTAACATGGCTTTCAACGATGACTGCTGGAGTGTGGAGGCGGAGCCAGCCTTTATAGGCCCAGGCTCTGCAACCAACAATTACCTGGATGCCCGGGAAAGTGTCGCCCCTCTCTCCATCACATGGAGAGGCAAATTGCGGCACCCAGGTAAGCGCCCTGCATGTGCTCCAGGAGTGTCGTTTTGTGCAGGTAGGTTGCCACAGTACTCTGCTAAGAAAGAATGGGATCAGTTGATTAGAGTTGGATCATCTTGCGATGGATCTCAATGAAGGCATCAGAAATCTATCTCAGGATGCATTTCTTATAGCGTTACTAACGAACCTTTATTGCAATTACTCAGCATAAAGCATGACTTTGCCTAGCTTTTTGTGTTCACATATGCGTTTTTAAGAAGGAAAAAAAAACCCTGACCTTTTAATCTGACACTGAAGAGGAATGAGTTGTTTCAGGTAAGTACCCTGTTTGCATCCGCATGCCTTCCTGAAGTGTGTTCTTTGTTTGGTCGTTTGTTTAAGCAATTTTAGTTTTCAGCTATACAAGCAGTATTATTTTTAAAATCAGAATAGGATCTCACTGTTTCTTTCTGCTGATAAATCTACATTATCGTTTTAGTATCCTATTTTATTATAGTTGTTATGGAGGAAGGAAAAAAAATAAACAAGACAAACTCTTAATATGGAATGTTCTACTACCTTAAATATAATTTAAAATTCTAACTAATCTGTTCCAAAGATGCATCCTTTAAAAAAAATTCTCAAGGATATTTATTATACATGCAAATATCTGAAGGTCCTATCCTAGGTTTTGGAATAAAAAAAAATCATATAAAGAATGCTTCAGCTAGGGGTGCACACCAGCACATATTACTGGTATATTAGACCTTACTGGGAAATCATCTTGTCAATAAATGGACAAGGAATATATCTGCCTAACAGCCCATGTGTCAGACAATGGACTATGTTGTTGGTCCTCTGCCTGGACAGTTCTGGAGAGTTGAGTGTAATGCTAAGCATATGAATGTGTGCCTGTGTGGCTTCCAAAGTTTACTTTGAGTGGATGTTTCTCAGGGATCTTTTTCCCATCTCTGGTTTATTATGTGGTCAGCTGTGACTCTTCGAAACCTGGCCAGCACCATACTGGGAAGGCACAAACAAGCCTTGTTGGGTGAGCACACCTGTGCCTTGCTCACAGCTGTTTGGTTCACAACAGGGCTGCTGTTAGCAGTTATGAAATGCTTTCACGCCATCCACCCACTCTCTACTGCTTTATAGTGTTCATTGGCATATTTCTGCTGAAGCCGAATTGCACATCAGAATATAGAAACGCCAAAGGATCTTTATATACGGTAATGGCCAAATCGGCTTCACTGATCAACAATATTCTCCTTTTTCTGAGCTTAAAGGGTATTTTTTTTCTTTGTTGGGAAGAATACACTAAAGATTAATTTAGCAAATAGTTTGAGTGGAGTTGTACCGAGTCTTTTTTCTATCGTCAAAACTGAGTTGGTCAAAATAATGCAAACATAGTTTTTCATTGCATTTGCTAGTATCCCCCCCCCCCCCCCGCACTTTGTGCTGTTGAAACTGTGGAAGCCGAAGCCTGACAAATTCCATCTTCCTAGAAATAACCAAATGTTTGGTTAATTGATTCTACTCTATGTGGGGTGTACAAGACATAGGGGAGGGAAAAAAAACATCTTGAGAGGGAACAATATGATACCACCAGGTGACAACTGTAAAACCAGTGCTGATTTTAAGGGGAAAATTCAAAATGATTATAAAATTGCTTTAACTCAAGCCGTACACATTTGTGAGCATACCTCCCTGGACTTTTGCATGAACAACCCAAACTGTCTAATGAACAACTGGTTCTCTACTTGCAACACCCAAGCAGGACAGGAGCCTAACTGGTGGCTATTTGAACACTCCTAATTGGGGCTCAGAGGAACACTGTTCATTTGTGAGACCCACAGGAGTATGAGGAGACTCAGACTCTCTGGCTGACAAGGATGCAGAAGTTCTGGTTAACACAGAAAACCTGGTCCCGGTCCAAAGTTCTATAAGGCAAGGCAGAGTGGATAAGAGTGTCCCATCAGGTTTTAGGAGCTTTATGGTCAGGTATGGGAAGAGATAACACTTTTTATACTGTGTGTAGGATCTTTATAAAATTGATCTTGTTCTCCCTCACGTATCATTAAAAAGTTCTGAATGAAAGAAGCACCCAGATTTTAACAATACAGAGTATAATGTTCAATGGAAATAATTCATACAGGTCTCCTTTTATGTAGCTACATAACAAAGGACGAAAATATGCAAAATGACACCCTCTTTTTGATTGGAGACTACTCTGGGGACATGATATATTCTGTTCAGATCCAGCTATTTAGCATTTGCTTACCCCCAATGGGATATTTGCACAGTATAATGTTTTCTAACAGCTGTAAGGAAGACAGAATGTGAAAATTGTCCCTGTACATAATATCCATGAAATTGCATTGAATATTGTAATGATGTGTTATGCTGTCATTAGTGCACTGTGAATACCTAATTTGGAAGGTTAATGAAATTGACAAATGTGTGTACTGTATGCATATTGTCAATACTACTTAATGGTAAATCTCTTCTTTTTCTATTTGTAAAATTATGTCAGACTGAAAGTGCTAATTATTGTGACTCCATTTTCCTGTCAGAAGTTCTAGAATACATCAGTATGTACTCATTTAGCTATGACCATGTGTCTGTGTTTAATTGCAGCGCAGACATGTTTTACACATTCTGTACTATCTATTCGGTTTTTTAATAAAATACGTTAACATTAGTATAAAACTTGACATCCCATTGAGCCAGCTTTTCTTCCAACTGAAAATCCAGTTGCCCCTAATGAGTGAACAAAGGATCTTTGCTTGCATTCTGAAAATATTTATTTCAACAAATGGGCCCCAGTCTGGGAAATAAAAATAAGTTGATCTTTGATTCTCAAAATGGAGAAAGTGTACAATACACATTTGGAATAATTGAACCACTTCGTGATGGATAATCACCACCGGAGATAGGCATTTCTTGTGTAGAATTATTGCCTCTTTAAGTACCAACCTTTTGATTTTCTTGGTTGTGGTATATAAATAATGCTCCAGTCCTTGATAGGACTGAATGAATAATGCCTTTATGACAATCTCTTGGTTTTTTCTTGTATTTCGGTCCTTTCAGCACTCAGATAAAAACATGGTTCGTAAAGTAATAATGAAAAGCGCGGTCACCCGACTTACCAGGCGGATGGTTTGCTGCCGCGGGTGGGGAGGTCGGACGGAGCAGGGCGGCCGCCATGGTCCTGGCTTGCCCAGTGTTCCCCTGGGTGAGCCGCAGCCAATAGATTTTTAAAAACCCAGGGGCCAATCAGAAGCAGCCAGGGACTAACAGCCGGGGGGCGGGGCTTGGCTGTCGGACCTCAGGGAGACAGTCTTCCCTCTGGTCCAGCAGTTGGGTATTTATGCCGCCCCCGCCCCGCTCTCTTCTCATTTCACTTTCGGCTGTGAAATCCCTCCCACTATTCCCACTGTTTTGTGGGTTGTATTCTTGTACTGTCACAACTTTCTTTGGTGGTGGGTCATTGGATCGGATCTCTTTGGGGGGAATCAGGGCTGTGTGCCCTGGTTCCCTGGAAGGGGATTCCCATAAGGAATCTTGGAGTGAGTGATGGAGGTTCATGCCCAGCTCGGGGGCTGCCAGGGCATACTCCCAGGTGGCAGGGGAATCATTCAGGGGTGTACACCCACATGATCTCCCCCTTTAATGTCACTCCTTGGTCCCCCCCCTCAGCCAGGGTCTGAGGGGGGAGGGGTCATCGGCTGGCAGGCGGGTCAGCCGATGCTTT
Organism: Eublepharis macularius; assembly: GCF_028583425.1. Lineage (NCBI taxonomy): Eukaryota > Metazoa > Chordata > Lepidosauria > Squamata > Eublepharidae > Eublepharis > Eublepharis macularius. The sequence continues at coordinate 51,472,046 of NC_072790.1, forward strand.
TGGGGGATCCTATCCACATGACTGCCATGCTCCTACTTGCTGTTTTTTCCAATAAAGTTGTGGCCTTCTTTCCTCCAGCTGGTATGTGGTCTTAGTTTGTCGCCTTGCCTCCTCCTCCCTCCCCGCCTTCAGCAGTAGGCTGCAAAGAGGAGAAAAATCTCTGAGCCAATTAACCAAGAGGTTCCTCCTCCCTGCAAATAGGCTAACTTGAAACTATCCGTTTGGCAGCCTAAGGTACCAAACTGGCTTTGCTTTCATAAATTCAAGTCTAGTGTTAGCGATGGGGGGAAAGTTACATATGCTTTATATTAGGTTAGTTGAGAATTCAAGCAGAGCCTCTCTAGTGGAATTAGGAAAAAGCAGGTCAGGGATGTTGTGTGTCTCAAAGAAAGGCTTACTGTTAGAGCAATTAGCTGATGGACTAGGAATCTGTTTATCACAAGAAAAGGGTAAAAGTTATATGTCTGATCCTTCTACTTGCCCCAAATAGATAAAAATGAAATGTCTTAATCAGAGAACTGTTATGGTGCAGTTCTAAGTAGAGTTATACCCTTCAGTGGATTTAAAAGGGTGTAATTCTGCTTAGGACTGCATTATTAAATTAGAGATAATAGTATGACTTTGAAGATATAATTTTTCTACCAGCGTATATGTCTGCTTTTCTCTCTATGGAAAACCCAGAATCCTAGGATATTTTCCTCAATGGATGGGAAAGCAGAAGGGTAAACATTTTTAGAAGAAAATATCAATTGGGCAAAGGGTTAAGCAACAACCTCCTCTTTCACTGCTAATTGCATTGTTCTAAAACTGTTTTTTGAAAAAGTGAGACAATGAAAAGTGAGAAAGAACTCTATGTCATTTGGCCCTAAGTTGATACCATAGCTTAGATGACACAAACTTGGTTAAAACTTTGGATCCAAATAGTAATCTTTGATGCACATTTCAATATTAACCTTACCCTATGACCATTTCAGGCACTATCAGGCTTCAGTGAGTAAATATGACTTTGGCCACAGCACAAACAACAAAGATCATGGATCATCCATCTATAGACAGAAAACTGCCTATGTATAGTTGCCTACATCTATATAGGCACAGCTATGTAGGCAGCTGTCATTTGGACTGGGGCCATGTGAAGTGGCAAGAGGGAATTTTATCCTTCAGCCTCTGCCTAGCTTCACTGATCAAAACCTTTTTAGGGATGCTACTAACTTTGCCAATGAATTCATCAAATGAACTTGCCGTATAAGATGGAAGCATGTTAGCTTTTTAAAGGAAATAAGATGTTTCCTTTCAAATCCTCTCTTTCCCCCACTTTAAAATGCTAATTGAAATGCAGAGAACCTGGTTTTGATTCACAAAACCTAGGAGGGATTAAAGAGTTAACTGCCTTGAGAGCCAGTTTGGTGTAGACTGGCAGGACTCTAATCTGGAGAACCAGGTATGATTCCTCACTCCTCTGCTTGAAACCAGCTGGGTGACCTTGGGTCAGTCACAGCTCTTCCAGAGCACTCTCAGCCCCACCCACCTCACAGGGTGACTGTTGTGGGGATAATAACAACATACTTAGTAAAGTGCTCTGAGTGGACATTAAGTTGTCCAGAAGGGTGGTATATAAATTGAATGTTGTTGTTGTTGTTACTGTTCCTAATTGTTCCTCACTTAAATCAGAGTGCTATTTACTCTAGAATTTGAATGGACCTCTAGAAATATGTTTTTCATAATCTCAGCAATGTATATTTTCCTCTGTCAAGAGGAGAAGTATCACCTTCAAAGCAGTATGGGGGACAGAGCTTTTTTTTCAACTGGAACGCGGTGGAATGGAATTCCGGAACCTCTTGAAAATGGTCACATGGCTGGTGGCCCTGCCCCCTGATCTCCAGACAGAGGGGAGTTTAGATTGCCCTGCCGCAGTGCGATGTGGAGGGCAATCTAAACTCCCCTCTGTCTGGAGATCAGGGGGCGGGGCCCCCAGCCATGTGACCATTTTCTCTGAGGACAACCCACTGAGTTCCACCACATATTTTCCCAGAAAAAAAGCCCAGATGGGGGAAGTATATGTTTAGGCTACTGGCAGTGCAATCCTATGCAAAATTACTCCGGTATGACCAACGATTGGCTTCAATGGCCTCGGCTTCTGGAAATTCTTCATAGCATTCACTGCAACTAACATACTATGGTAGCCTAACAGAATAACAAGTCAATTTAAGAGCACTGGGAGTTGAATTTCAAAGAAACGAAAACAGCAAGATCAACAGAATTAGAATAGATGAAAATATTTGTAGTAATTAAAATGGCAGATAAACGCAAACAAATAATGATGTTTATAAAATCTGGTTTTAAGGAAGAGGAGAAAAAAAATTAAACCCAATACCTGGGCAAACGTGGATCTCTATGTGCTTCATAAAGCTAAAAAAAAGCTTAGCGATAGGCAAATAGCTGAGGGGAGGATATTCCTCATATGGCGTGCTACCAGGGCTTTTTTTCTGGGAAAAGAGGTGGTGGAACTCAGTGGGTTGCCCTAGGAGAAAATGGTCACATGGCTGGTGGCCCCACCCCCTGATCTCCAGACAGAGGGGAGTTTAGATTCCCCTCCGCGCCGCTCAGCGGCGTGGAGGGGAATCTAAACTCCCCTCTGTCTGGAGATCAGGGGGCAGAGCCACCAGCCATGTGACCATTTTCAAGAGGTTCCGGAACTCCGTTCCACCGCATTCCTGCTGAAAAAAAGCCCTGGGTGCTACCAATGAGAAGGCCACAAACAAGAACCAGTAGTGCAGAGGTTAGCGTGGTGGACTAGGGATTGGTAGGAACAGGTTCAGATCCCTCCTCTATCATGAAGCTTGCTGGGTCATCGTAGGCCAGTCATTCATTCTCAGTATAACCTACGAGATCAGGTGGTTGGGAGCTTAAAATGGAGCAAGGGAGAGGCGAACTCACCTTATCTGAGGAGAGGGGAAAGTGTGTGTTGAATATTATAAAGTGTGAAAACAAAGTGAGAGACACTGTACATGCTGATGTGAGGCTTTTTGCTAAACTCTATTTCTTGATTTTGTTTCACAGTCTTGTCAGGCACCCAAATATTTGTTTGCATGCTACAGATTCTCAGGTAAGACTGGTTTTGTTTGTTCTGATTTGCTACAGCAGTAAACACAAAGCTTTGTTTACAGTCACATTATCTTGTGTGTCTTAAAATAATCTGTAAATATGTTGATATTTTTGGTTGTTTTATTTTAAAACAGTGAGAGGAAAAAATCACTGAAAAGTGTCACTTCGGATTCCATCTCACTAACATGCAGGGTATAACCTAAGGTAACAATAACAGTGAAGGAATTTGGGTTGAATGACTATTCAGAATCTACTTCATGCGTGTGCAAAGGAGGCTCTGGACCAAGCAAAACAGCCTCACAATAAATGTGTTGATCTTTAAGGTGCCACAGAAATCTGTGGCACCTTAATATTAGGATCAAAATTGCCATTCTTTCAACCAAATAGGTTACAAACGATTTGCATTTTTGTTAGAAAAACTACAATTTATCAAAATTTTGCTGCCTTTCCTTATTTTGTAATCTGTAACCCACATGGCAGTACTTTGGTTTTAAAACTAGTCCAAAAAGATAAAAAGCTAAGGATAGCCATAGTTCCATTTTACCTCACAACCTTGTAATCCTTTTTATAATGCACGTCTCGTTGCCAAACTACATGAACCCTTTCCTTTCCACAGACTCTGCTGTCCCCAGACACCATCCTCAAATCTCTAGGAATTTTTCAAGCAGGAGTTGGCAATCCATCAGTAGAGGCTAGTACCTCTTGGGGAATAGGGCAATGTCCCACCAGCGCAGGCTGCCCCAGCTCCATCCTGCCTGCCTTACCAGGCTTTCAGGGGATGGACCGCTTCCACACCAGTATACTAGTACATTGATCAGGGAACTGTCCTTATGGCTCCCTCTGAGTTTCTAATTGGTCAATGGATCCACAACAATCTATTGACCAGGCCTGTCATTCCATTTTTATGGAAAGAGGAGGGGGGGGGGAGATCTATCAGGGACTGTTGGAGAAATTTTATGACTATCAAAGCCCCAAGCAACTAGTGTACTGGCTCTTTAAAGCCTCCATCGTCCTGCCTCCCTCTTCAGAATCAAGTCTATACTACAGAATGAATTCAGCCATTTTCTTAGGAAAACCAGGAAAAGAGGATCCACAGGCATTTGTTTTACAATGAAATCTTGCTGATGAAAACCATGGTTCGCTTTTGTTCTTGCACCAATTCATTTATTTTTTATTTTATTTTTTTCATTTGAGTTTGACAAAATCCTACATTTGTTTGCATGCAACATGAAAATACATCTACAACAAAACCATTCAGAACAGCTAAATCCCTTCCTCAAGCCAAAGTACTATGAAACTTTCCATGAATCCAAGGAACCTTTAGACAGGAGCCCAGAGGGCCTTTAGACATAAGAGCCCTGTTGGATCAGTCCATCTAGTCCAGCATCCTTTCTCATGCAGCAGCCAACCAATTACTCCGGAGCACCAACAACAATCTGAATCTGATAGAGCTTGCTATAGGACCAACCAATTGGAAGACCTATGAATGGTGGTGGAGTAGCAGCAAAGAAATGTTGTTCCTCTGCACCCATTGCATCAGCTAGTTCATGACCATCCCGGTTGTTTAAGATATCTTGACACCTTCTGACTCCTAAATTTGAACCTTTACAATCTCAGGAACAGACAGTTAGCTGCAATACCTTTGTGAAGTTTTTTGCTGATAAAATAGGATGAATACAGGCTGATCTGGATGCCAGCTGTAATCTAGATGAGAGGGAAGAAATGCTTAATACATCATCTGGTCCACCTATGGACCATTTGGTCTAGTTACAATGATGGATATTGACAGGATCCTGGCATCTGTTAAGGGTATGTTTGTCTATCTTGGCTGCTAAAATCATGTAAAGACCACATAAATGAGCCTTTGATGTCTATTATAAATTAGTCACTACCTCAAGGCACCTTCCCTTGAGTACTCAAAGAGGTGGTTATCCACCCACTACTTAAAAAGCCATCCCTACACAAAAATGATATGCCCTTTTTAGACAAAGTGGTTGAGAGAGTTGTAGCAGACCAACTTCTTAGGTAATGCTTATGCTCTGGACCCTTTTCAGTCTAGTTTCAGGCTGGGCTACAGGACAGATATGGCTTGGTGGCTTTAGTTGTTGACCTCCGTCTGAATGTAGACAAAGGTTATACTTCTTTGTTGCCTCTCCTCAGACCTTTGATACAATAGATCATGTCATCCTTTTGAGATGTTTGGAGGCAGAAGTGGGTATCAGGGGATGGTCCTTGGACTGGTTTAAATTGCTGTTGGAGACTATTTTCTGAATAGGAATTACTTTGTGGGGTTCCAAAGGGTGCAATCTTATCCCTCGTGCTATTCAACTTCTACGTAAAGGCTTTAGGAGAAATCATTTATAGCTTTGTAATTGGATGTTATCAATATGCGGATGACACCCAGCTCTGCATCTCTCTATCCAGATTTTCTGGTGATGTATTAGAGGTCTTCAGCCACTGCCTGACTGCTATGGTCAAATGGCTGAAAGCAAACAAATTGAGATAGACCTAAGTGATGCTGGTGAGAAAGGCAGAGATCTTGAAGGACACTGTGATCTCCACTTTTGATGGGATTAATTTGACCCTTGCAGACTTGGTTAAGAACTTAGGGGTTATATTGGATTCAGTTCTGCTGCCAGAGAAGCAAGTCAATGCAGCTGCAAAAAAGGCCATCTTCCTACTCCGTCTAATGTAGAAGAGGGCCTACTACCTTGACATGGCTGATTGGGCCACCTGGATTCATGCCATGGAAACATAAAGACTAGACTTATGTTTTTTTTTAAAAAAAAGACTAGACTTATGTAATGCACTCTACATAGGTCTTCTTTCAAAGACAACTTGGAGACTCCAGTTGGCCCAAAATGCAGAGCTCTATTATTATCCGGAACAATATGAAGATGCATATTAGTTCCATTCTGCAGTCACTTCACTGGCTACCCATCAGTTACCAGGCTCAGTTCAAGGTTTTGGCTATCAAATACAAAGGTCTTCATGGCCTTGGTCCCTTATATCCATGGGACCATCTCTTTCCCCATGTCCCACACAGCAGCTTCATTTATCTGAACAAGGCCATCTGCAGATGCTACCCTGCAAATGGGCAAAATCAACAGCCGCATGTATTCATGCATGCTCTCTGCTGTGCCCCCCACTTTATGGAATGGTCTACCTGATGAGATCAGGAAGTTGCCCACTCTCCTGGCTTCCCACAAACTATGCAAAACTGAATTATTCAGGAGGGCTTTCTTACACAAGTAATAGAAATGTACTGTAAGAAAATGATTCAGAGAGAAGCTTTGGTAAAAGGACAGTCAGGGAGTGTAAGCTATACTACTGTGTACTGTCTGCTGCTGTAAGTATGCTCCTATTGGGTAGTTTCTGCATTGCTGCTGGGGCTGGGGTGGGGGCTGGGTGGGGGCTGGGGGGCTGGGGGGCTGGGGCTGAGATTTGTGGGGTTTGGGCTGTTTAAAGGGCCCTTTCCCTGCTGCTAAGCACCCGGAAAGGGCATTTAAACCCCATGAACCACGAACAACGAACTGGGTTGGGAACTTGCCCCAGTTTGTGGGAGTTTGTGGTTCCTGGTTCGTGGAAATCCATGAACTGCATGGTTTGGGTTTTTTTGTGATTCGTGCCTATGTCTAGTAGCCACTGATGGACCACATATTTATCTAATCTCCTTTTAAAGCCTTCCCTGCTTGTGGCCATTACTGCATCCTTTGGCAGTGAGTTCCACATTTTAATCACTCATTGTGAACTATGTTAATGCTGGAGGCCATACTAACCTTAATCTAGTTCTTCCTGAATTAATACAATTCTAAATTCACTCTCAGAGCTTTCTTGGAACAGATCCCCAGTTCCTGAAGCCAAAATTCTTTTATCAAATTATTAATGTTTACAAATTGATTTATAATGCCTGCAGGGATTATTCTTTTTCATTTCTTGAAGATCAACCAAGAAACCATTTTATTATGGATCAATGCTTGAGCTTGCTGCTTAGATATATTACAATTAGGGGATATGCAACCCATTAAAGTCTAAAGGCCCCTTGAGCTCTTGTGACTAGTTTCATAGGTTCCCAACCCCTTGACTTTCTTCATATTCATGTATAACCCCACTGCTTTTCAACATATTTGAATGATATCATTCTGAAGTTATCAAGCCCTGAGTTTGTCCCACCTTCCTTAGGTTCCCATAAAATATGGTCCTAGTGTCTCTCACATACATTGGCCTCAAACGAATGCTACAAAAGCTAGGCAACTTCTTCAGAGAAGAGGCCTTAAATATTTACTGTGTTAAGACCACAGTGATGATTTTTGAAAATAGGCCTTGTAAATGTAAGTGGACTTTTGACAGGGATACTAGCAGGGCTTTTTTTCAGCGGGAACATGGTGGAAGGGAGTTCCAGCACCTCTTAAAAATGGTCACATGGCCAGTGGCCCTGCACCCTGATCTCCAGACAGAGGGGAGTTTAGATTTCCCTCTGAGCCGGCGGGGGGTGGGGGGGATCAGGGGATGGGACCACCGGCCATGTGACCATTTTCACCAAGGGCAATTTAAACTATAAAAAACTCCCCCCTTGTTCCAGCTGACCCAGAGTGATGTCATTGTGTGGTCTGGAGTTCCACCGCTTAGTTCCACCACCTCTTTTCCCAGAAAAAAAAACCTGGATACTAGGATGCAAAATTCTTGGGGCCCAGTATGGTGGGTGAGATTTCTCTGTGGAATAGTAGTAGCATATATATTCTGATCAAGAAAATTGTACATGTGAGTTAGTTCTGGAGGGGGAAGGGGTGGAATATTTGCATGGAGGCGTGTGGAAGCCTCTCTTCATCCCTGGTAACAAATACAGCCTAATGTATGGGTTCTCCTAACAATAAAAGTTTGGGGCCAGTTCACAAAAACAAAAATTAAGCTGCTTTCAATCTAGGTTGCTGTGACATGTCCTTCAATTCCAGATTGAATTTGAAGCACCAACCATCTGAGCACTGCTTTCTTGGCAAAATGTTTACCTAGATTAAAGCATTGGCACATTTTTTGCCACATGAAAAATTCTGGACATTTTAGAAATGGAAATTAGTTAATCTGCCTTTTTATTAGACTCCACTTCTGCCAAGTAAATAGAATGGGGGAGGAACTAGTCAGCATGATACAACAAAAGTCCAGTGGCACCTTAAAGACTATCAGCATTTATTTCTATATGAGCTTTCGTGAGTCACTGTTCACTTCTTCAGATATGTATGGAAACCAAACTGAGAGCCAAGCTACAAGTGACGCCTGACACAGGTTGGACACTTGCCAGCTTCCCTCAAGTTTAGATGGGAAATGTAGGCATTCTGGTCTTGCAGCTTGGCTCTCCATTTAATTGAAGGTTACACAGTGGCAGTCTATGGGAGGGAGAAATGTGGTCGGGAGGGGAGTGCAGGCATCGGGCTCTCGCCGGGTGCCCCCCTTCCCCTCCACTGTGTGTGTGTGTGTGGGGGTGTTTCTGTAAACTTTAATTAAATGGAGAGCCAAGCTATAAGACCAGGATGCCTACATTTCCCATCAAAACTTGAGGTAAGCTGACAAGCATCCGACCTGTGTCAGGCGTCACTCGTAGCTTGGCTCTGAGAATCCTCCTTATGGAGCAGGCTACAAGGGAAGGGGGAAGAGTTAAGTCAGGAGGTTAATTGGCATGAGCCTTTCAAGTATAGATTTACTATATGGGGAGGAAAACAAGGAAGTAGAGCCTGTGAATCTTGTCATAAAACTTCAAAGTTTGTCCTCTGTATGTTTGAAATAGAATTAGCAATAAAAAATAATGGGTGACAGGAAAGATCAGAGGTTCACACATATAAGCAAGGTGATAAAATTAATCGATACTGGTACAAGTTACAGTAAAACATGCTAAGAGCAGCCAGTCAAAATTTCAACAAGTTAGATCCTATAGAGATTGCAGTAAGGATCCTGACTCTCTGGTCAAGCATGACCGGGTGAGGTAAAGGCAGAAAATGGGAGCAGCAAGTTGATTGTGCTTTTCAGACCAAAGAATGAGGCCGGCCTTGTTTTTTGATGTTTAAACAGTTGGCTTGACCGATTGATTGATCATCTGGTACTTTCTGGAGGGCCCTACAGTCCTTTTCGCTGGGCTCAATAAATATTATTTTCCTTGGCAATTAAATGAACCCTCAATTTATGTGGTTGAAATCAGTTTGGGTATCTCTGATGGACTGCACATTTTAAAAAGTCTGAAAGTGCTGTACACACAGCTGCAGACCCTCATGGGATCAGAGAACTATGAGTGGCAAGCTACTCCAAGGAATCTGCGTGGGTAGCGTGAGCTGGAAAGAGGAGTGTCTATTTTCAGTCCTAGCAGAGAGTGAGAGATCCAGGGTGAAGAGCTCGGAGATGAAGTCCTAATGGAAAGCAGTTTAACACCAACAGGAGAATTGTGGAAAAGTTGGCAAGGAAGTGTGGGAAGTAGGTGCAGGCTCCCAATCGGGCCAAAGAAAAGGGATAGACTTTTTAAGGAGAGGAGATTTTCCTTACCCAATCAAACAGGGAGGTAGCTCTAGAGAATGAAGAGATCCCTGAATGGGTGGTATGGTTGCCAAGTCCCCACACCCTCCCGGTGGGAGGTGGGATACCCAGTACTCACTTTTCTTATGGTGCTTGTGTACGCTCCCACACTGTGTGATGACATCATTTCCAGGAAGTAACATCATCACATAGGGCATTGTGCCGCCCCTGGGAGCGCTCCCATGCTCTGCAGCAGGCCAGAGCAGCAGCATTAACACATGCTCCAGCATTAACATATGCTCTGCAGCAGGCCAGAACAATTTTGGCCTGTTTGGGGCCTCAATTGGCCTTCTGTGAAGCATAGGACTTCACCAGGGCTCTCCTGGCAGCTTTCCTGTGCTCTCCAGCAGGCCAAATCGGGCCCATTTGGGGCCGAAATTGGCTCACTGTGGAGCACGGGAGCCCTGCCAGGGTGGCATGACATCATCATGCTGGGCCCTGGAATGCTCCCATGCTTCACAGTGGGCCAATTTGGGCCCCATACAGGCCTGATTTGGCCTGCTGTGGAGTGTGGGAGCACTGCTGGAAGGGCTCTGGAGAGCTCCTGCATTTTACAGTGGGCCAATTTAGCCCCAATTGTCCCATTGTGGAGCATGGGAGTACACCACACTGCCTGGGAGCATGTCCTGGGAGGCATGTTCCCCTGCCTCTCCCCCCCTACTGACCGGGTAAACGGAGGTAGGGGGCGGAGGGTGAAAGCAGGGAATCCCCTGCCCTGAGAAGGGGATTGGTGGTAATCCTATCTGGTGGTGTTTGGAGAGAAGGGGAATTTGGGGTACTAGAAAGTGGGTACCAGCATCTCTAACTACAAAAGAGAAAGAAAATACTAAAAGAAAGTATACGAGAGTGTTTGGGGGGAAATCAAGGGAACAAAAGCCTCGAAACAGAAGCATTTAAGTATCTAGACATAAGAACTAAAGTCTGTGAATGTACTGATTTTACCTCAGATTTTACCTTTGGCAGCCCCAGTGCCAAAAGGCAAATCACTTTAGAAAATGAAGAAAACAGTAACATTTATTTTATTTTACTTCATTGATATTCCTCTTTTCTCCCTAGTGGGGACCTAAAGCAGCTTACATAGTTCTCTCCTCCATTAATCCTCACAACAATCCTGTGAGGTAGGTTTGGCTGAGACTGTGTGACTGGCCCAAGGTCACATGGCATGAGGGATGACTGAGTTTGTGGTTCAAAGGCTGAAAATTTCACTACAAGCATCCAATCCCCTGGGCACAACTAAAGTAGCTTTTGGGGGGATCCTCGCCTATATAATTTGTAAAGGTAAAGTTAATTTTAAAATACAGTTATGTAGTCGTTTATGCAATGCGTCTTACCAAAGTATACCACAACCAATGGTAGCTATGCAGTAAAATTTAGCCATGGGTATGGGAAAAATATTACAATATCCTTATTTATTATAACACAGTCCTCTCAATATAACCAAAATCGCATAGTTTTGGAAATAAATAAGCATTTTAGTCATTCATTTCTCTTCCAACTTCTCTCTTGCTTATGCTTTAGAATGGTGTGCACACAGCAGATATTGCAAAGAGAGCAAAACTCAGAACTTGAAAGGACTAGGAATGTTTAAAGCTAGCATTTGGAATATATCAGCAAACAGCAGCCGTTTTCTACATAGGGAAGTTCAGGCTATAAATTCTTCTTCAGCTAGATTATGTGCAGTACAAGTGTTGACTTTCAATTTATAACTTTTAATATGAGTCATTGAATGGCCTGATTCTGAGTTTATTTGTCCTTCCTTCAACAGAATGGATTGAATACGGGGGTCAGCCAGCCGTGGTCATTGTCTCTGTGCCTCAGATGTTACACTGATGAAATCTTAGTGTCTGGCGCGATCTTGGATGAATACAAAAATCTGATTTGGTCTGCAGCCAGTTTTTCCTTTCCACTCTGGACCATTGAGGGAACATCTGGGAGAACATTATATTCATTAATCCAAATTCTGAACAATTTGAGTGGGATACCTGATCCTGTTTGAATCTTCTTATTATGTCAGCATGCCCGTTTGTTAGATACCAATGTTATAGCCAGTGAATGGCCTACGTCACTTTTTAATATCCATAACATTCTGTTTTCTCAGAATACAAGAACAAAAGCGCCGTTGAGCATTTCATTTTAGAGACTGTGTGCGCGCATACACGGACAAGCGCACACACTTACTACTGTTCTGATGGTAGCCCTTCAAAGGTTTTCTTTTGTTATGCATATTTGTTTTATTGGCTCTGGAAACCTAAGGGCTTCGTCTTCCCTCTCCATATGTCAAGAGTCCACCGAGCCTCTCTGCAGCTTGATGTTGGAATATTAGGACGGTATGATCGTGCCATATTCATAGCATCCCATTTTCATAAATGCTGCCTTCTTGAAGCAGCTGCTGCACACACCAGTGTTGTGCCTTATTGAAAGCCAGCCTCTTTATGTGGTTCAGTGTTATTTCTTGGTCACTGGCTTTTGTGCAGTGAGCAAAATTAATGTCATATGAACTATTCAGAGAGGACGGTGAGATTTTTCTGGTTTCTGATTGTCTATAACATAGAGTATGCCTAACTATATGCTTTCGCCCTGCGGTGAGAGAGAGACACACACAAATAGTGCCACCCTACTAACGCTTGCTTGGGAGTAAGCCCCACTGAAAAGACTTGAGAAGAATTCTGAGTAGCCTGTTTGAGAGCAACACAAAGCAGGTTTTAAAATTCTACTCAAGTCTATTCACTGGGGCTTCCCCCCCAGAGAACGTTCTCAGGATGGCAGTATATGAACATTTGCTTCCAGCACAGAAATATATTGCCTAAGATCAGGGCCATTAACTGTACTATGTGAACCCCCTTTACCCGTGTTTGACTTTATTAAAGCAAAAACAACTGGAAGCATACAGCAGATAATGTTGCATTTCAGTTTCTTCTCTGTTGACTGTACTTGCTAGACAGCCTTGGACAAGTTATCTTTCCTAGCTTGATGGGTGAGGAAAGTAAATAAGATCAGATTTGTCAGAACAGATTTGCACAGACTGAAATGTGCTCTGTATACACAACTGATAACAGGCCATCTAATAGACATGCCCACATCCTCCATTTCATCAGTTTCTTTTTTAAAAATCTGGAAAGAAGAGTGAAGAATAGCAGCATTGTGGCCCCTGGCTCCTTGATCTGCTAGTCTCTAAATGGCTGAGACAGGACAACATCAGCTGCACATTTTCCTGGTTTTTTGGTGATGCTCCTTTGATATATTGATGTTGTATGTGAGGCTCAGCCATCACAGGCTCTTGAATATTATGGGCAGGGCCGGTGCACCCATTGAGGCTGGGCCAGCAGCCACCTTGAGCGCTAAGGTGCCGAGGGGGCGTCGGAGGCGGGGGCATGTGCCACGGAGCTCAATTGCCTTGTGCTGCTGTGCCTGGCCAGGAGCTCTGTGCTGCTGTGGGCCAGCCGTGGCAGGCAGTCAGGGCGGCGCGTGGAGCAACTGAGCCAGAGGGAGGATGCACGTGCACTGCCTTGGCCGCCTACTGCACCTGGCCCACAGCTGCTGCATCTGACCCAGAGCGCGTGCTGGTGGCAGCAGCATGAGGCAGCTGAGTGGGTAGCCTCCCAGCCCTCCCGCTCAGTTGCTCTATGCTGCTGCCACTGCCTCCACCAGCACACAGCTGCGGGCCAGGCACAGCAGGCGACCAGGGCTGCATGGGGCAACTGAACGGGAGGGCTGGGAGGCCACCCGTGTGCTGCCCCTGCCCCACGTGATGACATCACATGCAATGACGTCATCATGCAGTCCAGGTGTGCATGCGCGCTTTGAGCACAAGCACACCAGCACCCCTGAAGCTGCCTCAGGCGCCAGAAACGCTGGCACTGGCCCTGATTATGGGCCTGGTTGTTCCTGGCTGATCCCACTTGGCTTCATGGCTGGTTGAGTTTTGAGAGTGTCTCACTCACCATAAACTAGAGTGCACTTTTTATCATGATACAGTCATCTCATGATGCCACTTCAGCGTGGTACACAGTATGTGTGAGTGTGGTGTTTCCTTACTAAAAAGCACTTCCCTAAATTTTCTTCTAAAAAAGTTGACTTAATCCCAGCCTTGCGTTTCCTGTTCCCTAACATATAAACTTATCACTTGGACCCTACTGAAAACAAAGTCTTTCAAACAAGCAACCCACCCACCTTCAAGGGGTTGCCACATATCTGAATCAACCCTCAATAAGTCTTGAGTGCAAAGTCTGCCTGCCTTTGCTTCTTTCACCCACTCATCGCACTATTGTCTTCTAAGCTCATTGGGTGCTGTATCCACTCCTCCTGTTGTGGGTTAGGTGGCTGTTGCTGCAGAATTAGCTAGAAATTCCACCCACCCTGACAAGCCACCTTACATTAGTGACTCTTCTACCAGTTCAGCTCCTCCTATGCAAGTTTCTCCTATTAGCCAGGACAGCTAAATGGAACTTCTATGTTCAGAAGTACCAGATGGTGAAGACAATTACAAAGAAAACTGTTGTTCTAGTACTCTGCTTGTATATTTTTCCAACGACATTTGAGTGGCTGCTGTTGAAAACCCAGTGCCGGACTCTTATGGAAGGAAATACACCAGAACACATGAAGCTACCATATACCAAATTAGACCTCTGGTCCATCAAGGTCAGTATCATCTACTGAGACTGGCAGTGGATCTCCAGTAAGAGATCTTTCCCATCACTTGCACCTGATCCTTTTAACTGGAGATGCTGGGGGCTGAAACTCGGACCTTCATGGAAAGCAGTGGCTCTATCGCTGAATCATGGCCCATTGAATCATGGCCCACCATGGCCCATGCTCCAAACTGGGTATAAAAGAAAGGTGAGGTTGGATCATCCCTCTTCCAAAAATTCAAGCTTCTGATTCAGTATTCGCTGTAATACCATATTATACCATGTTCTGGGTTGCTCCTTTCCTCCTAGACGTCTCACTTTTGAAGATATAAAAGGGAAAAAAGACATCTGGACAGACTCCCAGGGGAATGCTGTACATTTACCTGCCGACATAAGATATTCCCTACCAAAAGGCGTGTGGATGGCCAACTCGCTGGAAGGCTTTAAAAATGATTAGCCAGGACACCCCTCTTGCTGCTGTCTGATCTTCTGGGCTTCCCTGTAAGAGTAGAATCTTGGCCTTTCCTTCCCTTGCTGCTGATTCACAGACGCCTGTGTGAACATAATGCCCTTTCACTTGCTGTCTCACTAAAATGCTGCTCCATCAAAGTACTGTTATACAATTGTATGACCTTCCTGCCACGCACACTGCCCTAAACTCCCTTGGAGGAGAAAGTGTTACAAATGTAAAAATTAAGTAGGTCGTTGCCTGGGGTAAACTAACAGTAAAGCTAGCTGTTGCAGCAGCTTCATTCTGGCAGCAGATAGTTTTCTGTCCACGGAGGCAGAGGATAATATTTTATCCTGCAATATGCTTCTGCTGTCTCTGCTTGCTGGTAGCCTTGCTTTATTGCCTAGCATGCTTTTTGAACATTGTCTTCTCAGCCTTTTGAGTAACCAATGCAGTGGTTCTTACCCTTTAATCTACTACTCCCCACAACAAATGACATAATTAAAAAAAACCTAGGACTTTAATGTAGCACTCCAAATTTATTTAAATGGGCAAGTTTTCAATTCCCCCCCCCCTTCATTTATACCTGCTTTTCTCCCCAACAGGGACTCAAAATAGCTTACACTTTTCGCCTCCATTTTATCCTGAGATAGTTAGCCTGAGAGTTTGTGACTGGCCCAGGGGCACCACCAAGCTGCCATGGCAGAGTGGAGATTTGCAACTGGGTCTTCCAGAGTCTAGTCCAGCACGAACCAGATCTCAGGGGTCGATTCAATGGGACCTCTTACATTTGATGGCCACCAGCCAACTAGAAACTTTGCAAGTATTCACATTTTCCTAGATAAAATAATATTTCTGAGGGAAAATCATCATGTGTGAAATGGCTCCTGTAAGAAGCAACTTCTGTGCTTAATTGGACACAAGACTTAGACCCGTGTTTTGGAAACTAAGACTTGACCCTGAAAAGGCCCTGCCCATGGTTGAGGCCAGGCAAATATCCTTGGGGCAAGGGACAATCAGCAGCTGTTTCCATGTTATACATTAGTCACTTTTTTTCTTCATTGCATATGTGTGTTGATTAAGAATTATTATTGATAAAGAATCATCATCATCATCATCATCCTGCTCTTCTTTTGAACAGGCCCAGAACAGAGAACAACATATATAATATAAATATAAACCACATAAAAACATAAAATAGAGTCCATTTCAATCCAATAAGAAGGACCTCAATGCAGCAGCCCATACTGCCAACCCTATAGATACATCCCATGGGGTGGAAAGTGCAGCTGTAATAATGAGTTGGTGGAAACCAGGGTGAGGAGGGGTTCCAATCCTCCTCAGCAGAACCCTGGCTGGATAGCTCGCCTGCGCCTCAACAAGAATCATATACTCAGCAGAACATCTCCATCTTGCAGGCCCAGTGGAAGAATAAGAAATCTTGCTGGGCCCTAGTTTCAAAGGACAGAGAATTCCACCAGGCTGGTGCCAGATTTGAAAAGGCCCTGCCCATGGTTGAGGCCAGGCAAATATCCTTGGGGCAAGGGACAATCAGCAGCTGTTTGTTGGTCAAACGGTGTGCCTTCCGGGGAACATACACTGAGAGGCGGTCCCACAGGGATATTGGTCCCCATCTGCTAAGGACTTTGAAGGTTAGAACCTGATCTGGAACTCCACTGGAAGCCAGTGCAACTGATGCAAGGCAGGTGTCATGTGTGGCCTATATGGTGTCCCCGTAAAGATGCATGCAACTGCATTTCAGACCTGGATCACTCTCATTAGATCATGGGGTGAAAGGTATGGGACAAGTTGCCTGACCTATCAAAGATGGGAAAAGGCAGACCTGGCAACCTTCCTGGACCTCCATCAAGAAGGAGGCATCCATGACCACACCCAGACTCCTGACCATCAGAGCAGGTGCAAGTGGTGCCCCATTGAGGGTCAGGAACTAGATTCCCAAACCCAGCAGGCCATGACCCAAGTGCAAGACCTCCACCTTTGTGGGATTCAATTTCAGTCGACTCTGTTTCAACCACCAGTCACAGCCTCCAAAGCCCCAGTCCCAGCATCTGGGGTGGAGTCTGGCCAGTCCTCCATCAACAGTTACAACTGGGTGTCATCCGCATATAGATGACAGCCCAATCTGAAGCTTTGCACCAGCTGGGTGAGGGGATGCATATAGATGTTAAATAAC
Organism: Eublepharis macularius; assembly: GCF_028583425.1. NCBI lineage: Eukaryota > Metazoa > Chordata > Lepidosauria > Squamata > Eublepharidae > Eublepharis > Eublepharis macularius. The sequence continues at coordinate 51,488,979 of NC_072790.1, forward strand.
ATCAGGGAGAGTATCGCCCCTTGCGGGATGTCGCACACTAGCAGATATCACAGTGATAACTTCTCCCCCAGTGCAACAATCTGTTCCTGACCATGGAGAAAGGAAACAAGCCACTGCAAGGCAGTACCTCGTATCCCCACATTGATGAGGCAGTGAGTCAACAAATCATACGCGACCATGTTGAACGCTACTGTAAGATCTAGCAACACTTTGTAAACCACTCTGAATGGGCGTTAAGTTGTTCTGAAGGGCAGTATACAAATGGGTTGTTGTTGTTGTTATTATTATTGTATGCAAAGGCTGTGTACTTCAGAATGCCACTTGTTTGGAGTTCATAGTAGAATGTGAAGTTTGTTGGTTTCCCGAAAACATGGTTGGCCTCTGTAGATAATGGAATGCTGGAGATGATGGGCACCAAGGTCATGCTTCACCTAGGGCACAAGAAAACTGTGGGCCAACCCTGGAGGTCTCATTGTCCCAAGTAAATTTGGACTTGTGGGTCATCACCATATCCAAAAGTTTGGGAACCACTGGCATAGGAGGAGTATGAAACTGATGTGAAGGCTAATGGATAGTAATGGGGCAGTATACAAAGCATCTGTAGTGAATGTGCACATATATGAATACTTCCCAGCAGTCTGTTGTAGAGACTGGTTATCACTTTTGTAATTTGAAAGCAGAGATTCAGAGAGTTTGTGTGTCTGAGAGAGATTCAAGTTTTCATTTAAATGGGTGCTAATGACTGAAAAGTTTCATTTGCTACTCGAAGTTCGGTGATTTTGTTCAATAATGCTTTTTAACACTATCAACCATTGCAATTCAATACTTAGAGGTGCAATTTGTATCTTATAACAACAACAACAGCAATAATTAATAACATTCAATTTATACACCACTCTTTAGGCAACTTAACACCTACTCAGAGTAGTTTACAAAGTGTGTTATTGTTATCTTCACAATGCTCACCCTGTGAGGTGGGTCGGGCTAAGAGAGCTCTGAAGAGCTGTGACTGGCCTAAGGTCACACAGCTGGCTTCAGCGGAGGAGTGAGGAATCAAACCCGGTTCTCCAGATTAGAGTCCTGCCGCTCCTAATCACAACACCCAAACTGGCTCTCTTCCTTCTCCCCAGATGGTTAAATGGACTATTACCCAGGAGGATTATCTTTTCTCAAAGCATTATTATTAGCATGTTTCAAAGACGTAAGGTCCTGAATTCCAAGCTGGTTCTCTGTCTTTTATTCAATGGACAAATATTAATGATGAAGTCCATTATCATCTCCCAAGTGTTCATTTGTCTCTGACAGCAAGTGTTGCTACATGTCATGAGGGCAACAGGTGACGTTCTACTGATGATCCAAATAAATGATGACTGTAACAATAAGAAGGGCTTAATGAGACAGATTTCCTAAGTCAGCTCTTTTTTGTTTGGCCTGGGTTGTATCCACAAATCTTTGGTTAGTGTGCTGTTGCTGCCTTATAGCACTCATTCACAAGTTGATGATCATGTACAAATGAACAAGGCAATCCCATTGCAAATGACTGCTACAGTGCAACAATAGCACAATATTCCAACAATATGTGGCTGTATCTTTGGGGTTTTGACTTAAGAATCTGTACCTCATTAAATAATTACTAACATTCCAAAAGATTTTTCTTGCAATATTAAACTGCTCATATTTTGATTTTCCAGTCAAACACAGAGGAGTGGTAGATGAAAAAATTTCCTTTAAAAAACCGAAACTGCAAAAATGTTTACATTTGGAAAAATGTTTACATTTTTTATTTTCTGCTGTTGTTGCCCTTTGTTGCTTCTGCTTTAGTGCATCCCCTCCTCCCATTTCTTCATTTACAGAGGCGCATTTACAGGCGCCTGTATTTCCCTCCCTGCTGCTCTGTAAATGCTAAACTTTAAGCTTCCAGGACGCCTACAGATCCCGGCAAACCTTGAGGTAAGAGAACACGTGCTGAACCTAGGTATTTCTTAACGTGTGTTTTGGCTCTAAATAATTGAAAATTCAAGCCCAATGGGCCCAAGACTGCCGAATAGATCTTAACACTGATATCTGGAAGCGAGTTTGGTCCTCCAATATATATAATTCCAAAACAATCGTCACTAAGATACAAACTTACATGGTAATAAATAGATGGTATATAACCCCCCAAAAACTTTCTCAGTTCTCATCTACACAGTCCCCAAACTGCTGGAAAAATTGTGGTGAAATAGGTAGTTTTGATCACTGTTGGTGGAAATGTAAATATATAGAAAAATTCTGGAAGGAGGTTCTTAATGAAATCACAAACTTTCATATTCCATTGTTGCCAGAACTCATTTTTTTAAATCTTTGGGACAACTGTCAAGTTAGTATACCAGCAATAAGGAAAGATCTCATTGAAACTCTGCTAGTGGCCGCTAAGAGTACAATTGCTGGACTTTGGAAGTCAAACACCAACCCTTCAATCAATAGTTGGTATATGAAAATCTGGGATCACTTCATTTCAGAGAAATTACATGACAAAATCCTTCAGATGGAGCACTTCCCAAGAACCACCAATTTTTTAGAAAAGTGGCTTCCCTTCCTTGATTATCTTGAAATTAATAGACCCCATCCAGGCTTAAAACAGTTTTATTTACGTACATATGTGTAAATTACTTTTATGTTTCTTTACGAATGTTAAGTGTTTCTATGCATGTTGGTGTGTATCATAGAATTCATTCGCCTTCTGACACAAGCAATTGTTATAATTTATTACTTTTTATTGTACAGTCTTTAATCTAGAATTTTCTGTAAATGACAAACTACAATCTTTATCTTCTGTATTTGAATTCAATGAAAACTATTTTTTTAAAAATAGTTATATTTCTTAATAATTCACATAGGTGATTCTGGCCAAATGGAAATCTTATAGTGACTGTGACTTTATATAATATTTTGGATTTCTGCTGATGTCACTGAAGACAAATGAAACCCATTCAGAATGGGGGCACTCCCTCTAGGACAGTCAAACACTTTTGACCCCTTTCAAAATATTCTCACTGAAAGGTAGGGCACTTTTTGATACTACCCCAAATGTATATGAAAAGCAGTTGTGCACAAACTCCTACCCATTCAGCTCATACACTGCTCTTTCCCCTTATCAACCAATGCTGCCACCAATTTTAAAAAGCATGTGCTAAAAAGAAAATAAACCAGTCTGAGGTTTTTGAGCTGAGACCTGCTATTTAAGTATCTTAGCATGCATTCAGTATCTGTCCATTAACATAGTGATTCTTTGCAGTCAATCACTTCCTGAATAAATGCCACAGAATGCACAAGATAGAAAAGCAGGCAACATAGTCTATTCAATGTTAATTGTTAAAGGGTACATCCAACCTATATGTTTTTACCTATGAGAGCCAGTTTGGCATAGTGGTTAAGAGCACGGGACTCTAATCTGGAGAGCCAGGTTTGATTCCCCACTCCTCCACTTGAAGTCAGCTGGGTGACCTTGGGTCAGTCACAGCTTCTAGATCTCTTAGCATCACCCACTTCACAGAGTGTTTTGTTGTGGGGGTAATAATAACATACTTCGTAAACCACTCTGAGTGGGTGTTAAGTCATCCGGAAGGGCAGCATATAAAGCAAATATTGTTGTTATGTTTTTACAGCCTGTGTTTTTAGAACATGGTGAGTTTAATTTCCCAAACCTTTATGACTCTGGAGGATATTGCATATTCTCCAGAAACAAAAGGGTTTTTAAATGTTTTATTGATATCCTATGCCCATGGTGCTAGCCAGTCAATAGCATTTGAACCATAATCCAGTCTGGTATTCCTGTGTCACGTAGGTTTGAGGACTGAGTTATCTCAAATCTAGTAATTCCCTGTCATGTTGCCATATATGTTTTCCCTAGTGTAGTAGTCTTATAAATCATGCAGTGTGACAAATCATGGTTATTTGTTTGCCTCAAACTGAGCTGTCTCTTTCAGAAAGATAATATATGGTTCAAGACATGATTTGTATGTGTCAAGGTGAAGATCGATAGTCACTTAGATAGAGGGACATAGTCACTTGATGATCTCACCTACTCTTCATTTTGATGCATTTAGGTAAGACCCTTATATGTGGCACTGCTTCAGCTACTGCGGGGAGTGGCCTGTGCCATGGGACAGAGAAGACAATGCTGCCTCATATTGAATCGAGCCATTGGTCCATCTTGCACAGGTGGACCAATTAAAAGCCTACTTTTACACACTCTACTGTGACTGTCAGTGGTTCTCCAGAGTCTCATGCACACAAAAGTCTTTCCCAAAGCTTGATATGTGACATCCCTTAACTGGAGATGCCAGGGAAATTGAACCAATGACTTTTCATGTGCAGAGCATGCCCTCAGCCACTCTAAGCCAAGGTACCTCTAGTTCAAGATAAACTGCAGGCTGGTACAGGAAGAGAAAGCCCTGCCTATGATTAATTGCACTCAGCAGAGCAAGAGGTATGCCTGGCACCAAGACAGCATGGGGGTGGGTGGGTAGGGGTAGCGGAAGGTTGTACTAAATTTTAGTACAGTTGCTGTTTAGTGGAATGAGTAGAACTGTTATTTTAATTTCTCAGGATGTGCCTAATGTAAAATATAACAGAAGAAAATGGATGCTGAATCCCTGCACCTCTCCCGTTCCCCCTGGCGTTTCTCTAAACTGGGATTTCATACCAGAACTGAGCCTATCTTGGAGAAAAGCATTGGAAGAGGGCGGGGGGAGAGGGAAGATCCAACACCTTCCCGTACATGCATCTGTGGGTAAGTAAATCACATTCTGACCCCCATCTAACGAGTGGATGGAAAAAATTTACATCACCATCTTCAAATGCGATTTGGGTCTATATTAATTGCATTTCCCAACATCTTTATTTCATGTTTAAGCCAAAAAGATCTGTCAAGGATATGGTAAATGGTAAAGATAAACTTCTCTTTCAATAGCCCACAGAAAGAAAAAGCCAGAGAACAAAACCTATTTCTCAGTGTGAGGCTTTTCATTAAGAGCTTGGCACAGTGTGATTTGAGGGAAGAAATCACAGGCTACCCGATTTTCCTAACATGCGAGCAGATTTGGTTGCTCCAGGGGACCTGCAACTCAGTTGCTCACTGAAGGGAGAAGAGGGGGGGAAAGTCAAGGTCTGATGATAGTTTCTAGATTATTATTTATAGTATAGCAGTTATACACCCTGTCCTTGACTGAAGCATTGCAGACTGCACCACGGATGTCTGTTCCCTAAATTTATTGATCTCATTAGAAGATAAAAGTGACAAAGACAGCTCATAATACTTCTGAGAAATGTAAAACCATTAGCAGGTCATTGTCGAAGTTATAACATGTCCTTTTAAGCTCCTTAGGAAACTGGTGGCAGCCTATGATACAGGGATTAACCTGTGTTATGAGTGAATGAGTCAGACGTGGCGGGGTGGTTAATATTCAGTCCTCCTCCCGTGCTATATAGATGCCAAGCGAAAAGATACAACAAAATGATAAACTAAAATACATTTTTTTAAAAAAAGGCGAAGAACCATCTTCCTCCCAGTTCTTTATCTTTTTGTCTCCTTCAAGGTTGGAGGCATAGAGGTATTGCAAGCTCCTGTCTCAAATTAGGCTTGCCCTGTGGAAGTGTATCCTGACTTTAGCTTCTCTTTCCCAACTGTTGTGAGCTGGTATGGGATGATCTTAGACAAGTCACTAGACACAAAACTCCGTGATTTTTAGTGCATTTCTAAGTAGAGCTGCACTCTCCTAAATCCACTGAAGTCAATGGACTTTTAGGAGTGTAACTCTGCTTAGGACTGCACTGAATATATATGTACTTAATTTAAATTTTATTTAAATCTACTTTAGCATCCCACTTTTTGCTGCAGAAACTTGGCGTTTTTTTTACACGGGGTGTATTGAATTTTATTCTTTCAGCAATTCAGGGTTAGCTCAAGATGTAGTGGCTTGAATAAAGTGACCGTCATGGATGACAGGCAGTGCAGTCCTAAACAGGGTTAAGTCTATTGAAGTCAAAACTGAATTATTCTGGAGAGCCTTTTTGCACAAGTAGGAGGGCTTTACTGTAAGGAAACAGTGCAGAAAGATGCTTGGAAAGGGGACATGGACTGTGGACTATACTACTGTGTACCTGTTTTGTAGTTTCTACATCTTTTAATAGGCCATGTTAAATTGCTTATGCTTAGTTTCATCATTGATTTCAGCTCTGTGTCAGATTCTGCTTGCATTCAAATTTCTGCAATTCATAACATATTGCATTGTTCTTGAATGTCTGTTTGTATTGACCTACATTGTATAATCTGTCTTGAGACTCAGGGCCAAGCTACAAGTGACGAATGACACTTGAACAGCAAGTGTATTTCTCCCTGTTCACTTGCCCTCCACTCAATCCACTTGCTGTTCAAGTGTCATTCGTCACTTGTAGCTTGGCCCTCAGTGAGAAAGGCAAACTATAAATAATATGAATGGACAAATGGATGGATGGATGGATGGTGTCAGTCCCTGGCAGTGAGATCCCCAAGCCCCTCACAGCAAGCAAACAAATGCATTGGTTGAAGAACTTTATTCAGAGATCCATTCAGTTCAGGTATTCACTCATAGGGAAAGCTGGCAGAAGTAATTAGGCAAACAATAGGACTACTGATATAGAGGGACGTTCTCCTGCCCCTTTGCATTTAGGCGCGAAAACCTAAAAAGTTACATGGGAACAAAAAGCAGTTTAGTCTAAGGTAAGGTACACAGTGGAGTCTTCTCTCCTGTGAAGCAGATATATTTCAGCAGCCAGCTGCAAGCTCTCAGCCAAGGCCACACAGAAATGAAAGCACATATTTATTAGAGATAAGGGAGAACTTGCCAGCTCCTTTGGCAATTAATATTAGCAGTTTGGACACCCTCAGGAGTCTTCTCATAAAATGTATAAGATACAGTATCACAATATAAAATGCAGTGTAACATGCAGCAGACCACAATGGTAGAATTGCCCACATCATTCTCAGTGGAAAAGTCAGAATACAGCGATGGCATACAATACAACAATGGCATGGATGCATGGCATACATGACGGATGGATGGATTTAGAAGGGTATGGTTCTGCTTACGATTGCATGGTAAGTGCATTACAACCAACACCAGGAAACCCCAAGGGAATAATTCAAGTCTGTTCTAGAAACATATCTAACATGTAGATTTGTTTTGCTCATCAGCTTTTCCTGGTTCACTGTGGAAAAGAGCAAGAGTTTAGTAGCACCTATAAGACTAACAAAATTAGTGGCAGGGTATGAGCTTTCGTGAGCCACAACTCACTTCTTCTTCATAAGAAGTGAGCTCAAGAAGTCAGCCGAAGAAGAAGTGTCCTGAAGAACCAGAAAGCTCATACCTTCCCACTCATTTTGTTAGTCTTATAGGTGCTACTGGACTCTTGCTCTTTTCCACTGCTACAGACAGACTAACATGGCTGCCCATCTTGATCTATCTCCTGGTTTACTGTTACCTTTGGGAGAGAGACACAATGATTTTAATATCCAGTTTGATATAGTGGTTAAGAGTGTGGTTTGGAGAGCCAGTTTGGTGTAGTGGTTAAGAGTGCGGGACTCTAATCTGGAGAGCAGAGTTTGATTCCCCACTCCTCCACTTGAAGCCAGCTGGGTGACCTTGGGCTACTCACAGTTCTCTGGAGCTCTCCCAGCCCCACCCACCTCACAGGGTGTTTTGTTGTGGGGGTAATAATAGCATACTTTGTAAACCGCCCTGAGTGGGCATTAAGTTGTCCTGAAGGGCAGTATATAAATCGAATGTTGTTGTTGTTGTTGTTGTTATATTTCTTTTAGTTGCCCTTGCTATCCTTATTCTGTTCTCTTTTTGAGTCAATAGAATGATGATGCTTAGTTTTTAGAAATCCATAATATAAATGGATATAGATAGATACAACAACAACAACAACAACAACAACAACAACAACAACATTCAATTTATATACCGCCCTTCAGGATGACTTAACACTCACTCCGAGCAGTTTACAAAGTATATTATTATTATTATTATTATTATTATTATTATCCCCACAACAAAACACCCTGTGAGGTGGGTGGGGCTGAGAGAGCTAGAAGCTGTGACTGACCCAAGGTCACCCAGCTGGCTTCAAGTGGAGCAGTGAGGAATCAAACCCGGTTCTCGAGATTAGAGTCCCGCACTCTTAACCACTACACAATTCTCTTTCCCAGTGGAACCCTGGGAATTGTAGTGGTCAGGGATGAAGCTGTGACAATTTAAGTGGTATAAAACTCATAGCAATTTGTAGTGTGTAGGGTTATACCAGTGCCTTATTTTTGGGTAGTGTGTAAGCATGCATGCATAGGATCGCAGTCATAAGGACAAAATAGTACAGATACAGCAGAAGTGCATTTGATTAAAACTCTCTTGATGGCAGTTCTTATGAAAAACAATTCTTCGATCATAGTGCAATAGAGATTTCAGCAACAGAAAAATGATGACCACAGCATGTAAACTGTGTTCAAATACTGTATATTTTCTTTCGCTTTGTTCTCTACATGCATCATGGTTGCATATCAGGATAGCTAAATATTGTTATAACATAATGACGTTATCAACACAGCTTTAAAATGTAGATTCTAATCTGAATTTTATAAGACCCCAAAAAGTGTAGTGGTGATGCCTATAAAGCAAACCTGTGTTTAGATAGAACATTTTTGATATAACAATACATGTTTTCATGTATTAGTTAATTCAAACAAATTGTTATCTCCATTACTATACCTACAATATTACTTTGTACACAGAGATGATGTTATTAATTTTAATGAGTTAATTATTCAGTCATTTGAAAAAGAGGCTGGTAATAGTCGGGAAATGGTTGACAGCGCTACGTACAATAAATAAATATGCTCTAGAATTAGTAAGTTAATTTGAGACAAACTATAAAGCCTGAATCTGACGAGAAAACCGAAAGAGGAGGCAAGCACATACCGATTCTGGGATCTACTTCACGATGTGATAGTTACTGCTCCCCCCCTCGCCTCACAGAAGGAAAAAAGATACCAGCTTGAGAAAGGTAGCATGCTATTTCAGATTATCATTGCTCTTTGTAATTTCCTGTTGGAATCTGAAATGTGGCCTGGGAATGGGTGAAATTGTACAATGAGTGGAGTTTCACGGTTTGGCCAAGACCCCCTATTTCCCTAAGCCTTACACTTACGCTCTGCATCCAGAAAGTAACCGTTCCGCTCCACATTGGTTAGTTGTGGTAACATTGCCCTTTGACCAGGATATTAACAAAGATATTTATCTCTTTATTTTGATCTTTTGACATATTGGCTTAGTCTCTGCAGTAAATCGCCACTGATAAACAACGGTCTTGTCAACAGACTTCTTTGCTTTCTCCCTTTTATACAGTTCAATGTATACCCCCAATGTCGCTTCTATAGGATAGGGGATAGGGGACTTCTATAGGATAGGGGCCCTGCATGCTGGGACCGATTAGGAAATCCTGAATCATTGTGAATCGGGTCCGATTCAGGTACTTTACCCGAATCAGAAACCCGAATTGCACACCCCTAGTTGTGACCCATCCTGAGCCTGCTTGCAGGGAAGGCGGGTAAGAAATATAATAAATGAAACTAAATCAAATTAATTATTTCTTTTGACTCTGAATGTTGTCATTGGTTTTATTCCACCTCATTTTTGTTGTTGATGGTTCTTTGGTTTCTTTTGATTTTTTATATTATTTAATGCTATTTATAGGCAATAGATTCAAAAAAGAACAGCAGAAAGGCATACATTTTCATTGGGAAAATTCAGCATGAGGAAACAGAAAATGGTACAAACGCTCATGGGTTTGTTTCTTAGAATAGAGAAACAAAACTGAAATGAGAAAATTTAAATTAAACCAGAAAGCTTATGTAATTCAGAATCAAACTAGACGTGAAGGTTTTTAAAGAGCTCGGTCAGTGTTCCCCACAGCTACACAGCAGCTGTAGGGAACGGCCATTAAAAAATAAAGGAGAACCCAAATGGCCTCAAAATGCCACTGCAGGGGGAGAAAGGGCTCCTCCCTCCTCCCCCAACTGTTTCCCCATGTCAAAATAACATCGGGGAGAGTGTTTCCCTGTTTTCACTGTTCCATATGCACAGAATACTCCAAGTGGAGCAGCAAAAACAAAGACACCCTCCTTTGCTACTTTGGAAAATGGCTTGAGAGGGGAGGCAGGTTCCCTTCCTATCCCCTGCAGTGACATTCTAAGGTTGTTTGGACTCTCCTTTATTTTTAACAGGCATTCCTCACAGCTGATGAGTGGTTGCAAGGAACCCAAGTTGTGTCTGGTTAATCCAGACTCAACTCTTTAAAAACGTGCATGTCTCATTTGACCCTCAGTCCCACCCTAATTTTAAAAAGTATAAATGAAGATACGGGTGTGTGTGGGTCTGCAGGGAGTGCAAGATTACAGGACTCCTTTCCTAAAATGTCAAACAAGTATGGAAGAGAGCAAGATAAAGCAAGATAAGAAAAAGCCCAAAGATCCCTGGTGCTCTTGTTTTACAATGAAAAGAGCAATAAGCAACCTCTGAGATAGCTATGCTCATTAGAGACTCCCATTCCATTTCATGCTCCCTCTTGAGTCTGGGAAAGTAACATTTGAAACAAGTAGCATTACAGAGGCCAGAAACAGGGTGAAGAGGTGCACCAATAATAATGCTGAAAAATGTGAATTAGATAGAACTAGTGACAGAGAAACTAGTCTATGGAGTGGTATGATGTTGATTGGCAGAAAAGATGCATGGTTTTGGCGCCAGATGGGGGAATGATTGAGGTTTCTGCTTCTCTATTATGGGGGAATTTTTCTAAAGGCTGTAGCACCTGTAATTGGTATCGTATTTTTAAAATAGTTGATCGCGATGGGTTTTCTCCCCACAGGAGATTCATTAGGAGTTGCCAAGTACACATGCTTTATGAAAGCTTGTCCTCTGTTTTAGTTATTTCTTTTGTGTCTTTATGCACTCTTTTCTATGTTATTCCCGATTATATCCTCATGGTACCCTGGGTGGATTTTTGTTTCTACAGTGTTGTGGTTTCCATTTCAGTGATCCTTGCCCGGGAGAAGAGTCCAGAACTCACAGAGCAGTAGGCTCCATTAAATCTCAAGGAAGCCTGGATCTTCTTGTTTATTTTATTTCTTTCTATGCCACTTCTGCAGACAGCCTGCTTCAGGTGGCTTAGAGAGTCAAATATAATGAAAACATAAAACATTATAACAATTGTTTAAAATTAATAAACTATAAAAACCCAGCTATGTAGTCAAAGGAACCTGTGAAAATTTCTCAGAGCTTCTTTTTATTTTACTTCATTTATACAAAGCCATTTATTCTTCAAGACTTTGTGCTCAGGTAAGATTGATTGGTTGGTCAGAGGGCCAGAATGGAGAGTTTAGTAACTGCTTTGGCTCTTCCTCTGTGCCTGTTCCTGCTTTCCTGAGCAGGAAGACAACTAGAGATGGGCACAAACAGCAATACGAACAAAAAAAAGCCATGAACAGCTCAATCTGTTCACGAACAAGCTGTTCGTGAGACCCCATTCTAAACGAACAGGTGGTTGTTGCAAGCCTTGTTTATTGCTGTTTGTCAAGCCAGACAGTCTGGCACCTGCAATCAATTCCCTTGGCAATTTAGGCTGGGATTGTCTGAACTCTGTCTGAACTCCTGCTGTTGCCCTGGAAACCCCAATCTAAGCCCAATTTAGCTTGATAGGCAGGTCTTCCTTTCAAGTGTGGAGCTCCAAATTTGTTACAAGGGAGCAAAGACCAGGGGAGAGGGGGGCTGTGGTCTACTTACCTGGTACTTACCTGGTACCCTGGCACAGCTTTCTCCTACCTCCGGATCTCCCATTGTGGATTATTTATGGATTTTGTATACGGACTTTGATGAACTGAAATTGCATTCATATTTATATTCATTTATTGCTATTGTACACTGTTTACACTGTTTGCACCTGCACTTTGCACTTATATTTAATAATAGGATTTGGTTAACTGGTGGATTCCCGGCTTTTTGTATTCAGTGCAAACTTGGATGATGGCTGGAGGAGAGCCTGCTGCCCCCCACGAACATCCAACCACGAACAGGACATGCTTGTAAGTGTTCGTGAGTCCCTGTTCGTGGATGGCAACAAACAACAAACGTCATGTTCGGTTTTTTTTCTGTTCGTGCCCATCTCTAAACACAACACATCAAAAGATTTTGCTGGTTCACAATACAGTTTTAAGTCAGTGGATTTAGAAGGATATAACTGTTTAGGATTGAATGTTTCTAACAGTAAATAATCTTGGGCTGGACTCTCTGCTATGCCAACAGAAGGGACTAGGAGATGTGCTTCTCTCTTCTGCCAGCAGCTGCCTGTAAACCTTGAAAAGGTGATGTCAGGGGTCATGGAGTGAGTGTGAATAAAAAACCATGCAACACGGCACTGAGAAGGAGAAAGCTAGCCCCTGTTTGCCTTTTCCACCAGCAGATCATCTTATGCCAATTGATGTGTCACTAATAAAACCTGCAGTAGAGATGATTTCACTCACTTTCTCCTCTCCAGTTGAGCAGGTTGTGTTGCCTGTGTCTCCTTTCACATGGGCCCTCCAGTTCTCTGCACTGCCTTTTTGAGGCTCACAGGAAGTAACAAGGTGAAGAGGAGGTGGGAAAAATCCACTTTGGCCAGTGCCTCCCAGTGGGGCCGCACAGAATCCAGCCCCTTGTGAATGCATTGGATTCACTGAGCTATAATAATTTAGCAGGTAAATGTTTCTTTTGCTCGTACTGAGAACCTCCTGTATTGTAACAGGTCTACAGGGGACATTTGTTCTTCGGTTGGCACATAGATTCGATTCATCAAATGATTAGAGATCTTTCTTTTGTCTTCAAGGCTGACATTTCAGTTTAAAGAGGACGTGAGGGGAACAAAGGTTTCCTGACAACTGCCAGAGTCAATTAACTAAACTGTAAGACTGAAATTTGTAATAGAAAACAATAATTCATGTGTATCATATGACCTTGGAGGGGTGGAATATCCAATAATTCACAGTACAAATGACAGTGGAACACTTTCTGTGCATAAACAGCAGTATCCATGAAGATTTTATGTCTACTATGATGTAGGACACTGGCTCCTATACATTCAAATAACTGAAACTATTGCCCACAGATCTGTGCTTCATTTATTCATTTAACCCCTCAGTTTGAGGCAGGAGAATTCTTACTATAGTGAATTGCAGACTCTCCAGGGTGAGCTGTACTGTACCAACAACGAGTTTGAATTTTGAAAAATGTTTTGACTCTGGAAGTACAAATTTTAATTCCTGGTTAAAAATAATTATATTGTTGATGGTTCAGTGTCAGGTCCCAGGTAACAGCCATCACGTGCCAGAGTCCACTTTGGACTGATGTGGCTTCTCTTGGCCTCGGATGGAGAGGAAGAAGGGCTGAGTACCACCCTATTCCATTTCATCTCCCTTAGCTCTTCTCCCTTTTGAGCTGGTACATCCATCCTCAGCCTCCTCCCTTGAGCCTTTTAAATGCCCCAGCTATGCCTAGGGCACACCCAGTGGTCTTCCTCTACCCACAAGCTCTATGCATGGACAAACTCATGAGGGACCTAGAACACCTTCTGAATAACAAGAACAACATTTGATTTATATACCTCCCTTCAGGACAACTTAACACCCACTCAGAGTCGTTTACAAAGTGTGTTATTATTATCCTCACAACAATCACCCTGTGAGGTGGGTGGGGCTGAGAGAGCTCTGAGAGAGTGGTCTCTCTCCTGCTTTCTCCTTCCCTTCCATCAGGTTGGAGCTTCTAGGCAGCCGATTGTCAGAAGCCTGGCTCTCAATGGGCCAGCCACCATTGATCAGCTGGCTGGTATGCAGATGCATGCTTTCACAGACTGCTTAGATATATGTAGACATACATAGGATTGAGCTGTCTATTAAATAATATAAAATACTTCCTCTTTATTTAGTATTCACATCATCATCATCATCATCATCATCATCATCATCATCACAGTCAACCAGATGTTTAGCTTGGCATTTTTTGATCCTTCACTGATTCGGATTTTATCTAATAATAACAACTACTACAATAACAAATATTTCTATGTCAGCTTTCTACCCAATTTCAGGTCCCCAAGTTAAAAAAACTAAAACATTTCAAACATTAAAACTGTAACGCATTCCAAACATTAAAAAGCATTTAAAATACAATTATGTATGAAATATTAAAATATTTATGTGTTAAGAGAAATATGATTCTGTATGTCTCAGGTTTTTTTTTTTTCTCGCAGGACTGGCAGGAAAAAAAATGTAATCACTTTCCAAATATAGATATATCTGACAAGAAGAGCCTGGCGTTAAGAAAGTCTAACAGAGTTATGAAGTTGTTGTAGGAATCCATTGGATGCCATTCCTATTGTTTTGTTTCCACTGTTGATTTAGTTTTAATTTGTCTTTTTCATGAGCTCCCTGTTGTGTTAAGGGAATCCATAGAAAGCACAAACCATACCAATTAACAACTGGTGTATAGATCGTATGACATTTGCTTTGAAGGAGATAATTGATGGTTCATATATAGTACAGTGTAACAACTTTGTAAGAGCCTGAAAAAGAACTAGTGCTCTGGTTGGTATTCTAGGGGAACAAAACGTTTAGTTAGTAAAAGATTTAAACAAGTAGGGATCCAAATGAAATTCTCAGATTTGTGTGTTCTGAATAGTTTATTTTATACCGTGATACAGAGAAAGCACAACCGAACTTACCTTGGTTGCATGTTCAAGTTCAAACAAAAGCATAGTTTTATATTTCTATTATGTTTGTTATCTCTTTCTTTCTATCATCTGTTTTCCTCTTTTAAAAAAACCTTTCGTTTGTATGCCTCTGATCTGTACAATTATTTATTTATTTATTTATTTTATTCGATTTATACCCCGCCCTCCCCACAAATGGGCTCAGGGTGGCTAACAACATTAAAAATACATTAAAATCACAAAAACATAAAATCAACAATAATTTTTTTAAAATGATTAAAATAGTCCAGGAGCAGGCTATTTAGACAAATATTGGGAGTCCGTATATGGGCATAGCAGATGGCCGAGGGCAGCCCCAGAAGAAGTGGTGGTCTTAGATGGAAGAAGGAGGACATCCGCTGTTACACTGTTTTCTCAAACAATTAAAGGACTTTCTTGCAGCAGCAGCTGCCGTCTCCGCTCGTTAGATACTATTGTTTGCAGTGTAATAACAATATCATAAAAAGAAAAAAAAGAGTTTTAAGTTTAGATTTACTACTTAGGAGTCTGTCTGTGCTTTTGATGTCTACCATGAACCCAGAAAATCTTGCAATCTGTTTTTGTGGTCACTTCTCAAACAGATACCACTGATTGTGCAGGTGCAAAGAACAGATTATGAGATCTATATGACATTGTATTGTTGAAGGCTTTCATGGCCGGAGAACGATGGTTGTTGTGGATTTTCCGGGCTGTATAGCCATGGTCTTGGCTATACAGCCACCAAGACCACGGCTATACAGCCTGGAAAATCCACAACAACCATCTATATGACGTTGTTTATTTAAAGGATGCATTCAAATACATAGGAATAAAAAAGGACAAAGTGCAAGCCATTTCATATTTTATACAAGTTGGCCATCCTGAAGGATCATGGCCCCCAGGTATACTCTCTCTTCTCTTGTAAATATGGTTTAGTTCTTGAAATGGGCAAAAGCAGCCACAAGCTGCAATGGCTATGTGGCACATGCTGGGCATGGTGCTATGTTTGAGAACATTGAGGCAATCCAACGAGAAGTTTGCCTCATGTGTAACTGAGATAGATGGTGGATAGATGGTTCTCCGGCCGTGAAAGCCTTCGACAATACATGTAACTGAGATAGTTTGAACAAAGTGAATTTGTCTGGCAATTATGTTCATATCAAAGTTCACAGTATACCTACTTGTTGCACAAGCAGATGCTGTGCATGTATAAAATTGCTTGGCAATTGTTAGGAATGCGTGATTCCTAAAAATATGTCAGTCTATGGAAGACAGGATACGTTGAAGCTGACTCTAACCCCTTGCAGCAAGAAATCCAGGCTCTTGAGTAAATGGGTTTTATTTAGATATTCAGGTTCACCATACATATGTCCATATGATACACAGAAGCAAAATAAAGGCGTCTGGCTGTACACAGGCTCCTTGTTAGGGATGACACATTGAGTACATGATACATTATATCTATCCCTCTACATGTCTCCCCACCCTCATAGTCCATCCAGTAGAACCTAATCAGTAGCGGGACTAAAGAAGCTGTCCCAAGGCCGCTGCGGCAAGCCATCCGAGATAAGGGCTCCTCTGTACTGGAATCTGGAAAGCAACAAGGGAACAGGTGCACGAGGCTATTGCAACATATATCAAAGCTGGGTAACAATATGGAGGGACTGTGGGCAACAGACCTGACACTGTGTTTAAGCTGAACAACAACATTCGATTTATACACTGCCCTTCAGGACAACTTAATGCCCACTCAGAGTGATTTACAAAATATGTTGTTATTATCTCCACAACAATCACCCTGTGAGATGAGTAGGGCTGAGAGAGCTCCGAGAAGTTGTGACTGACCCAAGGTCAGATGGCTTCAAGTGGATGAGTGGGGAATCAAACCTGGTTCTCCAGATTAGAGTCCTGCCACTCTTAACAACTATACCGAACTGGGTCTCACACCAGAATATTAAACAACAGCATTACTGTTGGTCTAGCAACTTGTGTTTGAACTGACAGAGATGCTCCACAGGTGGAGCACAGGTAGAGCTGTCCATATCACTACGATGCTGCTGCTGGCCAAACGAGTTTCTGATAAGGAACTTGTACTGGAGCAGGAGCTGGGCTGGAATAAGGAAGCTGGCGGCACCCCCACAGTAGAGCAGTTAGCTGTACACTTGTCACAGCAGCTGTTGGTTGTATTGTAGACCCAGCAGATGGTTGGCACTGCACTGTGCATGGAGTCCATTCTGGCCTGTATTCTTGTAAGACAGCTGCTTGCAAAGAGTCAAAAGAGGCACAAAGAAAGTAATGAGCAATTTTCTACAGTAGCAGCAAACAGTACTCCAGAACTCTGCACCTGATACTCTGTCAGTTCCTAGCCTCTCTCCTTCCCTGTGCCTCTCAGTAGTGCACCCTCTGAGCCCGTACTTACCCATCCCTCGAAGGAAGTTGCATTGAAACTGTCTGCAGTGTTTCTGAGACTACTCAACAGCACTCTGATTCTGCATGGCAATAGGCACGATAAGTGCTTGGCTAGCAAACTTTAGAGTACAGTAGACACCCAGAACTGATCCTCACTTGGAGGTGGGGTTTACACTGACATGGTCACATACTGCTAGCATATCTTTAAAGGCCCCCCTTCTGCACTGTGCGTACTTGCAGCTAACAACAGTTGAGTTGAGGAAGGGTTGTTGAGACTATACACAAAGTAGGTATAGGTGGAGATGGAAAACAATTTGGAGCAGGGAGTACCTTTTCTTACCATTGTGGGTGGCCATTGTCTTTCAATCCTGAGAGTAGGTTCCAGTTTGGTGTTTATATTCTGAGTTGGAGTAGGTTTCAGAGCAGAGCAGAGTTAGGGACAAACTAGATGTCACATTTACCATATGATCACCATGGGGAAGTGAAGCAAGATGCCGGCTATGAGTTCCTTGTGGGAACTCAATTCTGAAGCACCCCTGAGGCCCAATTTGGATTGAGAGTGGGGGAAGAGGGGCTCCTCACCTTCTGCATCATCCCAATGCCATTTTCATGATCCAAAACAGCCCTAGAGGCCATTATTTCTCCCCTGGGGGACTGCACGTAAAAGATTCAGAGCACGTGCAGCCCCCTGATGGAGTAAATAATACCCCCTACCCCCTGGTCAGGAAAACAGCACAGGGGTCTCACTGGTGCTTCTGAATGGAATTTTCATTGGGAACTTACAGTGGTCATATGGCTGCAAATCCCTGTGCCAATAATGTGCTAGGGGTAATATAGTTTGGACTTTACAAATATGCTACACCAATGCTCATTTTCTGCCTTGGGTGTTTGGCAAAGTGCTCCCTTTTTGTGGAAAGAGCTGTTTTTCTAGAGTTCCAACTGTCTAAGCCACCTCCCCGCCCCCCGAGAGATATAGTCCATTGCCACATGTCCTGTCACCTGAAAAGTGTGATTGGCTCCAAGCTTAGTATTCTAATTTCTGCAGTGGTTTAGGATCATGTCTGGAGAGGAGAGTTGTATTTTCCCTCTCTGTGACTTCTTTGAGAATGTTTATGTCAGTGCTTGTATTGCCTTAATGTTGAGCTTGAAAGCTTTAGCATACTGACTAAGCCCTCCCCCTCTTCTGGGGGGCCAGGGTTACACTGGCTTGGCACCATCATAGCACTAGCACACCTTGAGGTGGTTGATCTTTAAGTTATGCCAGTGTTGGGTTTAGGCAATATCCTAAAACAGATTGTCAGAGTATGATTGTGCTGTAAGAAACCTTTGTCAGTGCAGAAAGCTGGATTTTTGTAGCTCTATACTATTATTTCTATTGTTTTTTGTTCACATTTCTCTCCCTCAATCAAGATATTTTCCTCAAAATGTCTGTATAGCCCAAAAACATACTTGGGATCTTGAATTTTTTTTATAGTTCACTCACTGTGCTCCTTCAATATTATCTGAAAGCCAAAATATCAAGGATCATTTCTTGTCAATATTTGTGCTAAATTGGCACTTTGCTATGGTTGTGCTAAAGTTTTCCCTGAACCAAAATGTATGGAGCGTAGAGCTATCAATGGCTACTAGCTATGGTGACTAAAGGGAACCGCCACATTTAGAGGCAATAACCTCTGAATGCCAGTACTAGGAGGCAACATCAGGGAAGGCCTCAGCCTTTATGCCCTGTTGCTGGCCCTTTGTAACAGGTTGGCCACTGTGTGAGACATCTCTCTCTCTCCCTCTCACACACACAAGTATCCTGATTAGACATGGGCACGAACCAAAAAAAAATTAATGAACCTGTGGTTCATGGTGCGGTGCTGCCGATGAACCCGAACAAATGAACCGTAACGAACATTTCCTGTTACTGAACTGGTTCGAGGTTCGTGGGCGTCAGAATGCCCCCCATTGCACTTAGAGAGCCCATATTCACATGGAGTGTTTAGCAGGCTCTCCTCCAGCCAGCACCCAAATTTGGTCAAGATTGCAATAGGGATCTTGGAGTTATACCCTCTCCAATCCGAGGCCCCCAGGAAACTCCCACTCGATACAATTAGAGCCACCAGTTGACGTTGGCCCAGTGTACAAGGGGTTGGCCATCAGAACTGCCTATCAGGGTTTGCAGGGATGAGATTGGAGTGCCCATGGCTACAGAACACCCCTCTTTCCCCTCTCTCCCCCTGGGTGTCTTCTCCCATGTAACCAATTGTAACCAATTTATAGCTCCATGATTGGAAGGAAGACCTGCCGATCAAGGTAAGCTGGGCTTCGATTCAGGTTTCCAGGGCAACAGAAGGAGTGCAGACAGAGTTCAGGCATTCCCCCAGCTCAGTTTCCAAGGGAATTGATTGATGGTGCCTGACTGTCTGGCTTCACAAACCGTGGGCGAATGCAACAAACTGGCTTCCAACGAATGCTGGTTCATTGGCCATGGACCCTCACGTACTGCCGGATCGCAAACAGACAATCAAGCAGTTCGTGGGTTTTTTGGTTCATAATGCGGTTCATGCCCATGTCTAGTCCTGATTGACTCAACAACGCCAAACCCCTGGACCTAGAAACATGAAATTTGGGGAGAAAATTCCTTTGATGATATAAAATCCACTAAGAAGGGATTTTTAAGAAATTCACCCCATAAGGGGGTAAAAAGGGGTAAAATATGTTTTCCCAAAGGGATGCAGCTTCCCTGTGTGGCTGGCAGGCTGCTGCCTGCTTGAGCCCCCGCCCACTGCCAGCTTGGCTCTCTTCTCTGGTTGAGCCAGCCTTTCAAGGTCATTTGAATATGCAGGCTGACTGGGGTTCACAACGTTCCACATCTCATTCCCCCCCCCCTCCCGACAGTTGGAACACAGAGGTCATTTGTGTATGCAGCTCGATTGGTTTTTACCCTCCACATTCTAAACAGTATGCAGTTGCTGTTGAGAGTCATTGAATGTGTCCTGGGGTAAAATGCACCTCCCAGTCTTCTAAAAGTTCACTAGGGTTGCCAACTAAAAAAATATAGTTATATACCCATAAGTATTATAACTGTATTTAAAGTAGTTAAATATCGTAGCAAAGCACGGGTATCAAGCTAGTGTGTTAATATATATGTCCACTATTAACCAAGGCAGCACTGACAGAATTAGTTATCCCTTCTTGTTTACCAACCCTTGTACTGTTGGCCATTTTGCATTATGAACCAGTGTCGACATTGCTTCCTGATATTACTTTTGCGATCTGATCTTGGCAAGCCTATGCATGTGTGTATTTCTGTGGGAAACTGAGGGGGTGCCCACTGCCTAATTAGAGACTGTTTACAAATTTGGTGGACAATTTGGCAGCACATTGGGAGAAATATGATGTACTGTAGGAGAAAGGCAGTTGAGTCAGCCATCTGTAGTACAGATAGAATTGGTGTGAACAGGCTGCCAAAGTTGCCAAGATGAACGGGGTACAGTTTCCCTGTGTTAAAATTTCTTTTATCAACCATATGCAGAATCCTTTTACTTATACTAAACTTGTCTACATCTTTCAAGATTTTAGAAATCTTGTGAGGGGAGGAACTCTACCTATTAATTTTATGGATTGTTCATATTGCAGGAATTGTGTCCATAATAAAAAAAAAGGTTATTGCGGAATAAATTGTTTTGCTGTGAGTTACTTTTCAAAAGAAATGAAATTTCAGTGCACTGTTTGCAGTGAGAAAAATGTCTGAATCTAATTGTTGAAATAATGTAAATAAAGAAATATGAATGTAGTATGGTTGCAGTAAGACTATCCATCTCCTACTTATTTTATTTAGCAAACATTGTGAATGGCTGAACTATCCTTAATTAGCAAGGTAGCCTTTGTATGTGATATAAAAATATCCACAAGGTTTACAACTAATAGATTTTGGGGAAAAAAATATCCTCTGTTAATGAGTCATGCTGCAAACTGAAACAAACATTACCTCCAGGTAAATTGATCTTGTTTAGACTTCCGATTACACATAAGGTAAGCATCTGATTGGATCATCTTGATGTTCCTTCTTAGATAGATGGCATTCCCAATTTTATTGTAGATTTTGAGTATATTTTGAAGAACTGATCGCAGCTTCAGTGGGATTCATGTGCAGTAGGGATTCCAAGCCCCCTAGGGGCCAAACGGGAGAGGCACGAAGGAGCGGGGATTGTGGCAAACTACCTTCCAAACTTTCATGAAACACAGAGCACTCTTCCATGCCCAGCCATCACAGTGGAAAACAATGTCATTTTCTGGCATGGCAAGGAAGTGTGCATGCCTCTTCCCAGTTACCTTTTCCCCTGCCAGCTAGGTGAGTGGATGTGGGGAGGTAGTGGCTGGGAGCTGGGGTTCCCCTGCCCCCAGCAGAGTGATGGTTACCATAATGTGCAGATATTATAGTCCTTTAGAGACACCTACATAGTGAATCTCAGCTAAAAAAAAAATCTATTTTTTCTTTTTACTATGTACCTTTTAAAATTGGAGGTGGTGGCAGACAAGTAGGGGGTGGGGAATGATGGCAAGAAAGCTATTCTATAAGAAAGCAGTGTAATTATGCAGAACAGATGTCTCCTGGTTTGCTCGAAAATATCCAGATAGCACACAAAAATGCTTGTCTGATGATATACAAGAAAGCCAAACTGATGGGTGTTTGAGAGTAACTACTATGCATACTTTTATTTGGTATATATACAACTTCATCTCAAAGGGCAGAATTGACAAATATTTAAAAACTTAAAATTAAAAATATAATCCTTCCCTCCTGGTGTTCTTGTTGGGATGAAGGGCTTGGTATCAATGTATCTGTACTTACACTGTTTGTACATCGGTGCTCTTTTGTCTTTCCCAAATTTGCCCATATACTTCAGAAGTTTTCCATTGTTTCTGACCTGCCAGTTAAGCTATCTGAGCATCCTAGGAATACTTTCCTCGGAGTAAGCCCCATAGAATAGACATGAGTAGAATTCTGAGTAGACCTGCTTAGGATGGTTGTGTCAGACTGTAACACTGGAACAGCTGAATCAATGGCAGCCAAGGTCTTTTAAAAAAACTTTTTATTTTTTCCATTCAAAAGGAAAGATAGGGAGCAAGTGGAACAATCAGGATATTTGACAGCAACTGTGGCACTTAGGCTCCTAAGCTGTTCTTAGAATTCCAAAGAAAATGCAGCCCATACATAATAACCTTAATAGCTTATCAGAATGTATATCTAGTGTGACTGCGACAACCTCAATGTGGGTCCTGGAGATCCCTTGGAATTATAAGTGATCTCCAGGCCTCAGAAATCAGTTCCCCTGAAGAAAATGGCTTCTTTGGAGGGTGGACTCTATGGCACTAAACCCAGCTGAGGCCCCTCCCCTCCTCAAACCCTGATTTCCCCAGACTGTACACCCAAATCTCCAGGAATTTTCCAACCCAGAATTTGCAGGCCTAGTATCTATTGGAGGTAAAATGTTGGGTTTTTCTTTTGTTCTCTGTATGTAGGCCTTTCTTCTCCAAATAACAGCCTTTAAAATAGGAATGCTATTCCCCTGCAGGGGTTGGGGGATTCCCCGCTCTTACCCTCTGCCCCATGCTTCTACTCACCTAGCTGACGAAGGAGGAAAGGTAGGGGAATGGGCCTCCCAGGAGTGCTCCCATGGTGGCGTGATGACATCACTTCAAGGAGTGGACATGATCACGTTGCCCCTGAGAGTGCTCCTGTGCTTTTCAATGGGCCAATTTTGGCCTCAAACAGGCTGAATCAGGCCTGTTTGAGGCTCAAATCAGCCCACTCAGAAGCACATGTACGCTCCCCCACCTGATGTCAGGTGTCACTTCCTGGAAGAAGCATATTGCATAGGTGCGGAAGTGCATTCATACTTTGCACACATGCGAGGAGCAGCACAGAATGCAAGGTAAGTGCTGGGTACTCCCACCCTCTTGCCAGGAGATGGACCTGGTGCCCCTACTTTAAAAACATTATTATACAGCCAGTATGCTATATGATAACTCTATAACTTTTATGACTCCTTTTTGTACCTCTGTGTTCTATATCCACGCTCTCAATAATCCCACGGCCACTACACTCACTGCATTTATTTCACTTTCATTTTTCTCTCTCCTGGTTCCAGATCTCAGAATATTTCCTGGACAGGCACCATTCTTCCTTTTCCATCTGTAGGCTTTATTTTAGTTCTTTACTAAGTGCTGAATTTCTGCAATTTCACCCCTGTACATCCCATTTGAAATTTAAGGTTGTTGGGGTTTTTTACATGAGAGGGTGTTTGTGTGTGTAGATTATGAAGCAGCTGATTGCTGTGATTGTGGAATATCAGACTCAGCTTCTATGAATTTAAAAAAAGGAGTTAGAAAGAAGACTCTGACACAGTGTCTAGAATGAGTAGATGCTCTGGCACAGAATCCCCATGACATTTACCAACGAAGTTCCGTCAATGAAAACAGGAGGCAGAGGACAATGAGCAGGAAGAGAGATTGCATGCGAGTTCTATTGCAACCAATCATGTGAGTTTCTTTAATGAGATGCAAGATCTTTGAAAAAACAAAGGAATACATGGAATACATATGCATAATGTGGAATGCTTTTTTGTTCTTTAGCATATTAGGAACAATGTGACGCATAGGGTTGCAGGCTGATCCTTAAAGTGTTTGTTTTATATGAGAGAGCACCTCTCCATATCTCTCTCCCCCCACCCACCCCACTCTGTCTGCTTTGTCTGAGCCTGGTAGCCTGTAAGAGGGTGGGGGACCACGATGTGGGGGGGGGGGCTGTGGTGTTAGAGACATTGGCAATGTCACTATGTCATTGCTGAATACAAACCTGGAAGTAGCCATGGGTAACTCTAGGAATCACAGCAGATCAATGGTAGAACTCAGTAGTTTAACCATGGGTTTTCTGGCAATTCCTAGAGCTACCCATTGTCGCTTCTGGCTTGTACCCAGAAGGAATGTACCAGCACAAAGGCCGGTAATTTTTTTTTTATTTTTCTCCCACTGCTGTGGTCAATGGATATAATCGATGGGAGACTGGCCTGCCATAAGTGGGCACATGGTACGCCTATGAATGCATGGCCCTTTGACATGGACACAGGGCTGGCTTTTCATGAGGCAAAGTGAGGTGGTTGCTTCAGACAGTGGATTTTGAAGAGCAGTATCCTCTCCTCCCAGTGCCCTCATGTCACTACTGCCCATCCCCCAGCCCTGGGTCGAATCCACATTACTCATTCTAAGTCGCATGTTCCTCGCATTCCCCACGCAATCCCGAGTGCCAGTCACATTACCTCATTAAATAGACGCATTTCATTCACATTTCTCCCGAATATGTGGTCACAGGTTTTCAACGGGAGTTTCACAGTGGCCGTGAATTTTCACGGTGGCCGTGAATGCGCAATTTATGCATTTTTTTTAAAAACCACCCCCCTTCCTGTCTCTCCGGACGTTCCAAGAGTTCCTATTGGCTGATTCAACTTGCAAGTGCTCCGTAGTCTGCAAAAGACTGTTTTTGACTTCATAGCATTGGATTTATTGATTATGCTGTTTGTGAATCAAATCTGGTAGTTTGAAAAATCATTTTGGGGTGAATCCATCCTCAGAACGGACTCGCAAAACTTCCTTTTTTAACTGTTTTTTATTTATTTTTATTTTATATTACTGTAATATCGAAATTACAAAATATCAAAATAATGACACTCCAAGGAAGTGAAACTTCAGTAAAATTCAGGCACTGAACTGTCCTGCATAGGAAATGCCCACGAAAGCTTCCCACATGCTTCCAAATTTCCAAAAAAGAAACAGAGAGAGCCATCAGTGCTGTCAGTGGGGGAAAGAGAGGCATCATTATCTTCAATGATGTTTCTTTATAAGGCAAGATCAAAATAACGGAAAAGTGCGCTAAAAAAAAAAATGGGCGGGAAAAAAAGGTCCCGCCTAAAAAAGCGGTTTTCAAGCGGCCGTGTGACCGGAGGACGCGCGAGAAAGATGGATTGGAAGCAGGAATGTGAACGAAGAGGAAAAAATTGTGGATTGGAGGCAATAAACATGCGGGTAATGGGTGAATGTGGATTCGACCCTGGAGTCAAGAGGAGTTTCTTTCCTTTCTCCAAGCCTCTCTAAAACAAGCATGGAAAGTCTAGCCTGACTTGTAATGCCTGTGAGAAACAAGAGTTTGGCAATCATTGTGGTTGTACAAAATGTGTAATTTACTCTAATGTGCAGATAAAAAGCCACATTCAGTGTGGGGCACCTTATCGGCAGGATTACCTCAAGACTGTTCCTACACACTTTATGAATGATCATGGGAATAAAGTCTTAAAGTGTTTGTTTTGTATGAGAGAGCACATTCTCTCTGTCTCTGCTTTGTGTTTGAACAGCTTCCCAGTACTTTAAAAGGAGACTTGAATAATGTTTAACACAAATATTCTCTATTCTCATATATAATTAGTTATTGGAAAAGCAAATGCAAAATAATTAAACCAACAGTAGCCAAAATCTATTCAAAGATAATTTTAAGCCTAGAAATTTTAAGCCTAGAAACGATCCTTTTTGAGCAGGATTTTGTATTTGGTAGAGCAAAATCTTTCACTGTTATTTTATCCACCTACACATATGTGTGAAAGATGCTGTTATATTTATAGCATATAGAGTCTTATCATTCGGTTACAGATAGGCTGCTACCTGCTTAGGACTACATGGTTTCACAGTGCACTCAGATAATGTTGACATATTTGATGAAACAACTTTCTGCCTGCAAACCAAAGCTAAACATTAAAAATAGCTCCTTTCCAAATCTCATAACCCAGAGAAGGAGCCGTTACAGCATTCAGACGGGGTGGGGAGGGGGGAGATTAAAGGAAGATTATTATTAATCACCTACTGTTTTTTGCTGCTGCAGTTCTCAAAGGAGGATTTGAAAAGCACATGCTATCTGGTAATGATGTGCAACTTTAAGGTATATGGTACTACAAAACTCCCTTAGGAAATTTCTGTAGCCTTATTGAGATTTTTCCTCTTTTGTCTAAGGAATTCCGAGATTTATCCTGGGCAGGGACTTTCCAATACATTTTCAAATTTAACTTTAGGCAAAACTCATTAGAAATTTAGAGATCTGCACACTGCAACCTCCTGAAGATTCCCCCCCCCCCCCCGCCCCGAGCTGTATTCAGATGTCATGAACACACTTCACTTTTCTGGAGCCTGATTTATTTTTCATATACTCCCTCCCTCCCTTAGCATGTGGAGCTGAGATTTAAGAATTCCAAGTCCAGCAACTTTTCAATTTAACAGGGTGATTTTACAGTTTGGGATCTGCTTCTTGCCAACAGATGGTTATTCTATGGCTGCCAGCACCAGGTTGTGAATTTCTGGTGATTTGGGCAGTTGAGCCCAGAGAGGATGGGTTTAGGGAGGGGAGGGTATAATACCATACAGTCTACCCTCCAAAGCAGCTTTCTCCGGGGGAGTTGATCTCAGTGGCTTGGAAATCAGTTTTAATTCTGGGAGATCTCCAGCTACCACCAGGTTGATAAACCTAAACCCCATTTAATCCCAGTTTATAATTTTGGTTGCAGGCAAGGGAGAGAACCAATTTGTTAAAGCACTTCCAGGAAGTCTTCAGTTCTGTTTTGGCACATTATTTTAATTTTAGTATATCTTAATGCCATTTTTCTCCTAGATGGAAACTAAAGCAGTTTAACCCCAAATTTAAACAAATTTATGAACAAAGTATGAATAAAAGTAAAAATAAAACAAAAAACAAAAAGTAAGCAAGACTTGGTGGGGTTACGTCCCCCACCAGGTCAATCTGACTGCTAAGGCCACAAGACGTAATCTATGGGTAAGAGCCACAGGCATAGAGCCCTTAGGCCTCACCCAGGCTATAAGGAAGTGTACAACCCCCCAAATCAACAACTCTCCCTTAACATACCAGATAGGTTTTGGTCCCGGCAACAAGATATGCATGTGCAAAATCAGTGATTTCCCCTCTCCCCTAGGGTTGCCAGCTCCACGTTGGGAAATTCCTGGAGATTTGGGGGATGGAGCCTGGAAAGGGCAAAGTTTAGGTAGGGGAGGGACCTTATTAGGGTACAATGTCATAGAGTCCACCCTCCAAAGCAGCCATTTTCTCCAGGGGAACTGATCTCTATGGCCTGGAGATCAGTTGTCATTCTGGGAGATCTCTAGCTACCACCTGGAGGCTGGCAAACCTCCTCTCCCCTCATGTTGTTCCTGGGCCCCCCCCTGTCTTTTAGAAGCAACATTCCAGGGGGCTTTTAGGGCTGCAGCGGGAAGAGAAGAGATGATAAATCATATTCTGTAGGTGGAAATCCTGTGGTAAATTTTGTTGGGATCCAAACCAATGTCTGTGATGTTTGAATTCTCTCAAAACTAGGCTTGCCAGTCTCCAAGTGATAGCTGGAGATCTCCCGGAATTACGACTGATCTCCAGGCAACAGAGATCAGTTCCCTGGAGAAAATGGTTGCTTTGAAGGGTGAACTCTATGGAATTATATCCCTCTGAGGCCCCTCCCCTCCCCAAACCCCACCCTCTTCAGGCTCCACCCCCCAAATCTCCAGGAATTTCTCAACCTAGGCCTGGCAACCCTACTCAAAACACATACTGTGGGCTGAATCCAAAGGTTGTTTTCCGCCAACAATGCACTTCCCCCATCTCTCTGAGATGCCCAAAATGCTGCTACTAGGGATAGGGTATGATTTGGACCAGTAGGATAAGTGGATATCTGCCACGGGTGGGGAAGAATTGGAAAACTGTGGGATGGCGGTAGGGTTGCCAGATCCCTGGTGGGGGAGGGGGATCTCCCGCCCCCACCATCCCACCCTGCCCCCACCTACCTGGCCAGCGGGCGGGGCGCACACCTTCAATGCGCGCCCCCTGCGGTGCTGCGCCCCCCGCGCACAGCCACCGCCAGGATCAGGCCTGTTTTGGCCTGGATCGGGGCCCCTGTGAAGCGCGGGAGTGTTCCTGCGCTCTGCAAGGGCCCACAACGGGCCCAATCCACGTCAAAATGGGCCCGATCCACGCCAAAACGGGCACGGATTGGGCCCATTTTGGCACGGATTGGGCCCATTGTGGGCCCCTGCAGAGCACAGAAACGCTCCCATGCTCCAAAGGGGCCTAAAACGGGCCCGATCTGCGCCAAAACGGACCTGATCCGTGCCAAAATGGGTGCAGATTGGGCCCGTTTTGGCATGGATTGGGCCTGTTATGGGCCCCTGCAGAGCGCAGGAATGCTTCTGCGCTCTGCAGGGGCCCACAACGGGCCAAATCCATGCCCAAAATGGGCTGCATGGTGACGTCACTAAGTGCCGTCATCACGCTTGCAGGAGCGCGGCGCGCGCGCGCGTGCGCACCCCCCCCCACTCAGGTAAGAGCCAGGCCCCAATCTCCCGCTGGGAGATCGAGTGGGCCTGGCAACCCTAGATGGCGGTCTTCAAGGGCTTCTTGCCTGCTTTGCTGACCCATAGGCATAGTGCTACCCGGGGGAAAACATAGCAACCCTGAAACTTTACTTCTTTGTAACTTGTGTGAAGTTTTCTCTTTTTCTTATACACAATGCTACCAAGCATGGCATACGTGCAAAATACCAATAATTCAAGAAATTTTCAGTGCATTTAAAATTTCGTTTTATTGTTGATTGTGGAGTAATTTATTCTGATATCAGACAGTCTAACAGAAAAGATTCTTCTCAGTTTGACAGAAAAAAATGCATTCTTGGAAATAGCTTGACTCAAATTATGAGAATTTCTCATAAAAAATCAAGTAAAAGGTAAAATTCAACCTGATTACCACATACAAGGATATAAAAAAACAAAATGTATTTGGGAGAAATGCCCTAACCTATATGGTCCAGGTTAGCCCTATCTCATTAGATCTTGGAAGCTAATCAGAGTTGACCCTGGTTAGTACCTGGATGGAAGACCACCAAGGAAGCCCATGGCTACTACGCAGAAGTAGGCAAAGTGCCTCTGTTTGTCTCTTGCCTTGCAAACCTTATGGTGTTGCTGCATTTTGATGGTACTTTATGCAACACAGATACACTTATGGGAGAAGCAGTATTCGTGGAAAGAGTTGCAATTTTCAAAAAGTATTTGGAAGATCAAGAAGAGGTTATTTAGAAAAGGCAGCCTTTCCTACTGCATGTATTGTATTCATTGCCTTTTAAAATC
This sequence comes from Eublepharis macularius, assembly GCF_028583425.1. Lineage (NCBI taxonomy): Eukaryota > Metazoa > Chordata > Lepidosauria > Squamata > Eublepharidae > Eublepharis > Eublepharis macularius. Next base: position 51,518,427 of record NC_072790.1, read on the forward strand.
CAGGATAGCAATGCAGAGCTTTACTTCTATCACATTGATTGATTCAGATACCTCTTGCTTAGACCCCTCTATTCTAGCTTAACACCACAGTTTGCAAATACAGTCATTACAGGACCTAAGCTGTATTATTTGCCATTTCATTATTGCATAAATTGAAATCCATATCCCACCCCCCCAAGTTTTTCTTTAGGACAGAATCAGATACAGCAGACTTGGTTATTGTGCAGAATAATCCCTCATGACTTCTCCTCGTTCATGTTGAGACGAACAACTAATCATATTACATTAATTTTCATATTAATAGGTACTGTGCAAAGAAAGCCAGCTCTCGGTTTGCTGTTAGGTTCTACCTGGCCTATTCTGTGCTTGTATCTTTTTTAATCTTCTGGCTAGATTAATGGAGCCGATCTGGTGCCCTGCTCCAATACATAAAGCATGGTCAAATGAGGAATCTTTCCTTATATTTTTCATCAAAATGACAATCTACCATGAATTTGCAAAACAGGTTCACTTTTAAATATATTCAGTGGATGTGCCCTGTGCTTTTTTCTAAGCAAAATTGCCAAGTTGACAGTGTCTGAAGAAAAATGAAGCAAGTTCTATGAATAACTTACTGCTTACAATACCTTACCGCTTACAATAGGGTCTGCTACATCCTACAGCACTGATAGTTGCTCTGAAAGCGATTGCATTGTTAAGTGGTATGTTTTATATTATGAAGAATAAATGGTGCTTTCTAATCAAGTAATGAATGCAGCTAGACTCTCTAAAAGTGAAGTCCTGTTTCTGCTGAAGTCTGTGGAAGTTTTGCCACTTAAGGCCAGGGGACGTCCAGCCTAGTATATCAAAGTTGATTTCCTTGCATAGGATCTAAAGAACTGTGAGCTCTTCTAGCAGACCAAATCTTTGCCATGTCTTTTTTCCTAATGTAGTTCTCTAAAAAGATGTGGGATGGGTCATTGAGGGCTATGCTGCGAAGAGGGAATCAGCCAAAATCATTACCCCTTCTTGCCTGAGTGGTAGTGCCCTTTCACTTGTGCAATGCACGTTTTAATCCGGTGGAAATCAAAAGTGCTTTCTTTTTGACGGGATTTCACCCATAGTTTGGCGTGTAAAAGATCTAATATTTACTTCCTAAAAACACAGGCACTCTGACAGAGCCAGGTCTAGATTTTTCCACACGGCGGATAAGAGAACCGAAGCAAACAAACTCCCTTTCATACACACTCACTCTGTAAGAAGCAGTAGCAGCATGCTTTCTCCCTCACCACTGAGTGGCAGGTCTAGGGTTACAGTGGTTGGAGAGCACAGTGACCTCTCTTGCCAAGCCAATGAGGAGCAGGAGGTGGGACTTTGACTGTACTGCTGTATGGGAAACTGATCCCTAGGCAACTGTGCACAGAGGGAGAGTGGGTGGCCTGGGGACACTTGCAGAGGTCAGGAGGAAGAGGAGCAGGAACAGCTGCTTCCGGAAGTGCTATGAAATTTCATCTTCAACACAAAGAAAAAATTCTAATGTCTTATGCTTGGCATACTTAGTGAAACTTTAATTTATTCCGTACTCATGTATATTTTCCTCGAGCATTTAAAAAAAAATACTTGCACCACAAATAATACATTTTTTCAGTGCAATCCTAAACAGAGTTACTCCAGTCGAAGCCCACTGAGATTAATCGTCTTAGACTGGAGTAACTGTTCTTAGGATTGTGTTCTTTTGTCTTGGGACAGATATAATAAGGACCATTGTACGGTCAGTGTGAAACATCCAGGGGTCATTTCGTAGAAAAAGAGCTGGAGGAACTCATCAGCATAACTTATTAGCATATGCCATGCCCCTTGGCAGCACCAGAAGTGTGTCATTAGCATAACTGATTTGCATATGCCACACCCCCTGACATCACCTATCCTGGCTGTTTTGGACCCCACCTTGGCCATTCAGGGCCAAAATTGGGCCCAAAATGGCAAAAGGGGGCTGAAAATGTCCAAAAAGGGGCCCAAAATGGTCAGGATCAGGCCACTGCTGAGTGGGAGAGTGATCCACCACCCGTCAGAGGCCCGATCCGGGACGTTTCGGCCCCAATCTAGGCTGAAACAGGCCCAAAATGGCCGAGAGACAGGTAGGTGGGGCCACCTGACATGTGACCTCTTTGGGGAACTGCCAGAACTGCATTCCTGCGCGTTCCCCCTCGAAATGAGCCCTGGAAACATCTAAAATTGAAATGCAGTTTATGTAATAGATGTAAAACGTTGTTATATTATGAGTGTTATATTTACAAGTGGCCATTGTTCATCAATCAACCTCTAGTCCCTTTGGATTTATTGGTCATTATACTGCAAGGAATGTACGGGTTAATTCTTCTGAACAATTTTTTTAAATGAAAGTTAAAAATCCAAAATTGTTTTTGCATCCCACTGAACAAAATGCTTGGAATATGCTATACACAGCATCCAGGACTGGCGAGAGTAGGGGACTTAAGCGATAAATATTCTGGGGGCCCTAGTCATCCTGGGAACCCACTGAACCCCACAAGTCAAGTGATTTTTTAATATGATGTTTGCTTGAGCTTGGATGGTTGAGAAAACCTGGAGGGGATCTTTGGGTGACTCTCAGCAACCCTGCCAGAACCCACCATACGTAAGGGGTCAGGTCTGGTGAAAACATTTTTTTAAAAATGATAAAACAAGTTACAAGGGCAATGAGAGAGAACTGCTTTTTAAAAAGTAGCTATAAACTTATTACTCAGTTGATTTTTATACATGGCAACCCCCCTCCCTTTGTTGTTGAAGAACTAAATTTGTAAAATACTCATTTTATCTAGCAAATCCCTTCTCTGCTTTGTCACCTTCAGGAAAGTTGATTTAATTATTTTTCATAAAGTTTGACTATTGGCATGAGTGTTTCCCTCTAATATAAGTGCCTTTAAAATGTTTCATTAATTAAGGCTGCTTTTTATGGGCAACATCCGTTTAGTAAAATTACAGAAAGGAATGCTGCCGACACATCTGCCATTGACTTCTGTTAGCTCGAGCATGTTATACCCCTGTGAATAATGCTGCACCAATAGAGGAGAATTCTGTCCAGAAATGTATGGAGGTTAGAAGACAGATTCAGTTTGCTATAAGGTAGTGTGTAACAACCCTCTCTCTCAATAACTGCAACCTTTTAGAAAATAACCCTGGTTTACAGAGCTGCACGAGAAGAAGGATGGATTTGGCTATGGGGGATGTTGTTGTTTTACAGGGAGGTGGAGACAAGGAGCAGGTGGGGACTAGTCTATCTCAGTATTAACTTAGAGAGGTTTATGCACCCCCCAGCTGAAAGCATTACTGTCCAGATTATAATTATAATTACCTTGGCTTCATCTCACTGTTTATCTGCCATGACACCCACCCAGCCACCTGCCTGCTATTAATTCATTCAACACTAACTTCATCTTTCTCTCTGATCTTTTAAGGGCTTTCCCCCCTCACCCCAGTTGTTTTAAGTTTTTTAAAAAAATGAAATATAGTTATAGACTGTTTATACAATGTATATTTGTTCACAACATCATCTTTTGTCTGAAAAAGAGGGAAAAGGGAAATCCTTCCCGTGACGAAAAAAAAATATCGAATTTACAGATTTGACATCCGACTTGCACAGAAATTGCTCAGAATAGAGGGGTGGATCTAACCAGCTTTTCTGCTGGTGAAAAAGAGAAACAGAGAACACTACGTGTTGAGGATCATGCAACTTTCAGGTACAAAAGCCATGTGGGATGGGGGCTGTTCTAAGGAAGGGTACTGAGTGCCATCAAATGAAGAAGTTGGCTGGACCCACTCGGGATCTCAGTGAAACTTGTTCTTTAACTGTGGGAAAAATTAATTGTTTCTAGGAAGGGATATTGGTTGGGTTGCCAAGGGGCATTGATGATCCTTTTTCATTTTTTTGAAACAAACTTGCTCGAAAAAACCTAGCTGAAGATTAATGGCATGGTAACCGTGGACCTGAATGATAACTGGTCTAATGCAGGAGGTGGGACATGCATTGGCCTTGAAACAGATGTTTGGATTATCGAGGAAAATCTCGCTTGCCATACTAATTTCATCTTTTTTTCTCCCTACACAAACAGGAGCATTGCAATGTCCTTCAGAATTGTTGAATGCTCTAGCTGGTGAAAAATGGAGTTCACACATATGGTTGCCACTTTGATTTAAAAAATAACTCTGACCCTTGAGTGGTGTGAGGCAGTGTAGCAAGCTAAGCAGAGCCAGTACAGAACTTAGTGATTAAAATCTATATCCACATTTGTCCAGTCTAGGTCAAAAATTTTAAATTCTGCAATTCAAATACTAGATTTTGCATTAAGACTGCACAGCACAAAATAGTCCTAAGGAATTACTACAAAGTTATTTACCGGCATAGTTTATCTTGAGCAAAGAATCTTTTATTCTGTTCAGCTTATTGAATGGAGTGCACGAAAGGGTACCATTGTAAGGAACCCATTTATATCTCTACAAAACTGAACTTGTAGTCTCTTTTACTCAAGGTATCACATAATACTAAAATCAAATATCTGCTTCAAACAACAGTTCTGGTTTGCATCCATTGTTATTCCCCTTAACACTAATGTATACATTCCTTTTAACAAGCCATTGGGATTGATTAGAATATTTTAAAAATATTGCACATTAACAGCTCTGCATACATGTCCTGCTATCATAATCTCAAATGATATTTTGATGTGTCATTCATTTAATGAGATGGATAAATAGAACTGGCCTGGCAAACCACTTTTGGTCTAACAGAATCTATTCATATTAAAGAAACTCCAGTGAATATATCTCCATTGAGAACAGATTTTTAAAATACGTATGCTGTAAAATCTACTAGCTCTTTTTGCTGTAGCTGCTGCAGACATATATTTCCATTCTACTAATGAATGTCTCCCAGACAACATTCCTTTTATTGGCATCAATAAAAAACCTCTGTCTTATTTGCCTTACAAAAGTAAGATTTTATTAGACGGTTATGCTTTGTTTAATTAAGAAGTATTTGCTGTATCCTTCAGCTTCCTTTGGATCAATATCAAGTTATGTGTGTGCTTTCATATTATTACAGACCCAGGTAGATTCACACACTCAAAAGTCATGCAGTGGCAGCTTTACACCACGCCATGTGGGATAAGGATATCGATAGGTGGCTGTCTATAGCCTCTGACCCTGTGATCAAACCAACGTCATCAACTTCCCTATATTTTTTAATGGTTGTGGAAAGGCTCTTGTGTGGTCAGATTTCTACCTCCCCACACTGTTACAGGTGCAACATGGAAAGCTCCTGGTCATCTGAATAATCCTCAAAATTAATGGCACTACTTTCCATTTACATTTATACTTCTTCTTTGGCAACCTTTTAAATGTATATATAACAGAGAGTTTTCATTCTTGCATGGTCAAAGGAAGAACTGACTGCATCTGAAGTAGGTGGTGATAGGGGTGTGACCCCCCCACTCAAATCCGGGAAATCCAGACACAGGTTTTCGATATCTGAAAATCCTGGAAAGATCCATTTAATACCGATCAGAGAATTCCTCATTTATTCAGCCATTATTCCCCATGGGGAAAATTATCTGGGGGCTCTCTGGGGGCCTGGGTGGTAATTTTACAAGAAAACTCCACCAAGGTTTTCAGGGATCCTACTCCTGACTGTCCTCTAAAGGCCACCCAAATTTCAGGAATATTGAACCCCAAGGTCCAGTTCTATCAGCTTCTGAAGATGGTGCCCACAGCCACTCTCCATTGTTTCCTATGGGGGAAATATTTCCAATCAGGCTTTTGGGCAAACCCACAAAGGGGCAAGACTGACAGTGGCCAAAAGCAAACTCTCAAATGCAACTTTGACCCAGAAAATGCCTAATAGAACCAAATTGAAGCTCCTCCTCAAATCCAGGTGACCCCTGGACAAGCCTCCCTCCCCCTCCCTCCCCCCCTCCCCTCTTGGAAAAAAGCAGGAGAAACCGAGGAAAGAGCCAGCCTGAGGCTGAAGCAACGTTTGTTTCCCTGATAAATCTTCATTAACTCAGATTTATCTGGGGGTCTGAATCCAGGTTCCCAGGCCAGATCCTAGATTATCTGATTTGATTTGGGAAAGCTGGATTTAGCTAGATCAGAAAAAATCTGGCTGTAATGATTCCAAGTAAATGTGTGCATGTGTCTTTAAATGCTTGGTTTGAGCTAGGTGAAGAGTGGGGTGAGAGAGGGAAGAGTGAGTGATGTGATTGGTTGATGACTGAGAGTGTGGGCGGAGTGAATGCAGTTTAGACTGACAGTGCAGGGAGAAAGGTTTCAGTCAGAAGAAAGCAGGCTAACTGTGTGCTGCCTGAGTATACTGAAGTATTTATGACAGAAATATAACCTGTGTGGAACCTGAACTGAGAATGTTTGTGAAAGGACACTCAGTCAGGGAAAGAGAGGCCAGCTGTGTGCTGCCTGAGCAGGTTTAATATTTCTGTGAATGAGAGTCAGAGAAAGAGAGGCTAGCTGTGTGCTGCCTATATTTGAAGTATTTGTGAGAGAACTATTGAGTCTAGTGAAGGAGGCTAACTGTGTGTGAAGCCTTAGAAGAGATCAGTGTGAATGAGTTTATAGGAAGTAACTTTAAGAACTAAGAACTACTTTTATGAAACCAATACGCTTCTTGAAAAATAAACATTTATTTTGTTTTGTTATATCCCAGTGTAGTTGTCATTGCTATATCCCATTCATATCCTCAGGGCCACATAGAACCACAAAGGAGCCTGACGCTTAAACACGTTACCAAAGGGGAAATTTGAATAAAGTATTTTGGAATAATATATTCCTGGTGGCAGCAAACTACCCAGAGGGTGTAAGGGGAAGATTAAAAGAAAAATCTACCCCAAAGAAAGTACAGGTCATAACAAGGCTTTTACCCCAAGTTCCGGATCCGGATTGCACACCCCTAGATGGGGATAGGAATGCTTGAATACTCATCAGTTTGGCTTATGTTCTGCTTATTGGTTGCAAGCAGGGAGTCAAGTTTTTGTCATGCTGTTCAGTGGTTTGTGAACTGCTTCAGCCTGTTTGTTGGGTTACTTAGTGATGCGTTCAAATAGTATCGTGCAGTATAGTGCAATTGGCAATATTTCACATGTATGTACTGTTCTCACACAGACCAAATGGAAGTCTTAGTCTGCCCCTTCCTTTACAGAGCTTTGATGGTAGCACACTGTTCGGTAGCCAAGTTACAAATAGTGAGAATATCAATCAGGCAGGCAGTGATTATAAAAAACACTTCTTAAAAAGTCTTACCGTTTGATGTTCATTTAAGTCCATATTATCACCATTGTTATTTTATCCATTTTTCTTTCCACACATAATTATGGGAGTCCTAATACCTTGTGTCATTCACTTTTCTCACCTGACCATCCACTAGCCTGGGGAAGAATGAATTTCACCAAGTGGTGGAGAACGCCCTCAAGTCAGAGTTGACTTATGGTGACCCCTGGTGGGGCTTTCATGTCAAGGGAGTAACAGAGGTGGTTTGCCATTGCCTGCCTCTGCAACCCTGGTCTTTGTTGGAGGTCTCCCATCCAGTTACTAACAAAGGCTGACCTGCTTAGCTTCTGAAATCTGATGAGATCATACACACCTGGGCTATCCAGGTCAGGGCAAAGATAAAAAAAGTGGCTGCAAAGCAGAAGGAAATGAAATTCGACTGTCCCAGCCACTGCACAGCTGTTTGGCAGCTGTTTGAGTCAGATGGTGGAAAGGTGAGGGCATCTGAAGCCTATTTCATATGCATTCTATTGTCTTCCATATTGAGAAGAACTTTGAGCGTATATAAAACTTTCCCATTTAAGTATGTTGCATTTCTCTGTTTATAGAAGGGGGTTTGGAAACTCCAACATACACTGATTTGTACAGTAAAATCAGCTTATGGAAATGACTGGATAAACATCTGGAATATCTCATCTCATCAGCATCACCTAGTCAAGTTTGTTCAGGGCTATGAAAGGATGCCTGTAGAAGAGTCGCATTGGGGCAGAGCTCTGGCTTAGCGTTACAGCATCTGCTTTGGATAAAATGGTTCTAAATTCAATCCCCAGCATCTTCAGTTAAAAGGATCACATATGAGGAGATATGAAAGATCTCTATCTGACTGACTCAGCAGACTCTCCGTTATTGCTGTTTGGACTGCTTTTTGCATAAATCAGAGGGTTCTTAACTTTGTTGAGCTTGTGGGCACTTTTGGAATTTGGAGGAAAGGCAATAGGTCCTACCACAAAATGGCTACCATGGGAGGTGGGACCAATCACAAAATGGCTGTCATGGATCACAAAATGTTCTAATAAATTCAAACTAGTTTTTTTTTCTTTAGGGAAGAGATACTTTGGGGGAAAAGATGCTTTGTCAAGAAGTAAGCAGACATCAGGAAAAAAAGATATCAGGTGGCACTATGGCAGCCATGGGCACCACATTGAGGATCACTGGCATAAGTGAACATAGCCTAAAGATCATTGGAAATACTCAGTGTTTATTAATTTTTCAGATTCTCAGAAATTGTTAACTTTGTGCTAATTTGTTTCCAGTATGACAGGAACAACTCTGCCCTCACTTTTGCCTAGAGCATGGGCCAGCTATACGAAGTAAAGATCAGTAAATCCGACTCTTGATAAGTACCCATTATATATCTTTAGTTGCCAATCCAGATGCAAAAGATGTGAGTAAAGGTAATAATATTGCCAATGGAATTTTCTGGCATTCTACTATTGTTTAGTGAGGGAGCTGGTTCTCTGCTCCTTCCAATTCTCCTGTAACTAGTTGCTACTTGGAGATCTGCAGACTCCCCCTTTCTTAATGTTATCTATCTAGGTGGTGCAATCATTGTAGAAGGAAGGCCAATTCAGACCTCCACATCACTTTCACTCCTTAGGAACAAAGAATATTTATCACTGGAGAAGGCAGAGCTTATTATATGCTTGTTAATGATAAAAACGAATGATGATGAATTCAACAAGCATCTCTCTAGACTATTCATGCAGATACTTTTGCAAGTACAGAGTTCCCAATTGACTCCTATTTATTTTAAAATAATTCCAAGGTCAAGGTTATGGTTGTCAGACAAGGGGGGTATTCTTCTACCTTGTAAAGATGTTTTTTCTACACTGGGAATTTTATAAAAATCCTACAATGATTTTTGAATAGCACTTAAGTAATAGCATTTGAATTTGCATGTCCTCTATGCAAGATAACAACAGAAGATTTATTTTTATCAGATTCATCAATCTTTATGCACACAAAACTTCAATATATGACCACAGACATTTTGTCCACAATTCTGATTTCAGTGTGGGCTTCTGTATATGCCTGAACTTTTATGACTATAAAATAATTAGAATTAGATTGGGAACTCTTGATTTGCAAAGGTGATCAGCAGCGACCTGTGCAAATGGATGGTCAATGTTATTCTGGAATCCATAGTCAATTTTGTGTTTGCATCTCTTTATTATGCTCCCTCGTTGAGCTCCTCTAATTGTTATGAGCATGCTGCTTTTGCTGCTATGCATAGTATATGCATAGTATTTAGTATAGTATATCAACAAGCATATTATATAGTACTAGCAACAGAGCCCGTTTTTTAAAAAACGGACTCTAGGAAATGGAGTGCAGGAACGCTCGGCTTGCTGCCGCGGTGGTGGCTTCCACAGGGATGGGCTGGCTCGCTGGCCCATCCCACCATGGCAGCACCCTCTGCAGGGACAGGCCAGCTCACCTGCCCATCCTGCCATGGCAGCACCCTCCGGAGGAACGGGCCAGCTTGCCTGGCCTTCCTGCTGCGGTGATAACCTCTGGAGGGATGGGCTGGCTTGCCTGGCCTTCCCACCATGGCAGCACCCTCTGGAGGCTGTATTGGTGATGATGACTCAGGTTTTATCTTGGGGCTCCTGCACAGGTGGACCAGGATAAAAAGTGCATCGTCGCCAATACGCCGTACCTTTTATATAGAAAGATAGTATATCAACATAGCATAGTAAATCAACTGCTATGCATAGTATATCAACTATTAGAATGGTCACTGAATGAATGTTGAAAAGTGCATCCCATTTTCAATGACGGTCTGTTTCCATGAGTGTATGTGTATTTTGTAAGTGTCATTCAAATTATTTCAGTATTTGATGGAGTGGGTAGCACCTGTTGGGAAGCAGCTATAGGAAATTGCGAGTCTTCATAGCTATATACTAACACTGCAGTCCTAAACAGCATGACACATTCTATGTGTGTTGAAGTCAGTGGACTTAGAAGGATGTAACTCTGCTTAGGCTTGCACTGAAGAGATTGCCAGAAGCAGAGCACCACCACTAATGATTCACGAACCATCAACTTGCCCTCTGACCTTACTCTTGTAACCTTCCGCATGCTCTCTGATTTCTGCCTGCCTTAACTTCCTTGATGCTGTTTCCCCTTCTGCTCCAAGGTCACAATGGGCCTCATGCAAGTGAGGCAGTTGTCTAGCCTTAGGTTCTCAAACCTTTCCATGGCATCAGAGACTTAACAGGCCTTAATAGTTGCAGTGCCTATGGCTGTCACTTGCTTAGCTTCTCTGCTGTCACAAAGGGCTTTGCAAGCTTATGTGAGGGAGCTGATTGCTTCGGGAAGGGGATGGAGGAACCCTGGAATCTGAATTCATAAGCTTGGGCCAAGTGCTGTATGTTCTCTATGGACACTGAAACAACGTATTGGTACAGATGAGTTGCGTTCTGTCAACCCCTTTTCTGCAAAATGCTGAACTCTTGTACCTTTTGCATGTAGATAAATTGAATAGACAAGTGAAGCCTTTTACATATAGGAGATGTGCTGACATCCATTTGATTATATATGCCTATCTTTAGCTAAGTTATGCAGGTCTGTCAATTTTGTCTTGAATCAGTGGTAAATTAACATTCAGAGTTTTTGTGAGTAGCAGACAAAACATCGCAGTAAGAAATGTTCCAAATGGGAGTATGTTAAATGAAGGTTAATTCTCTGATATAGCAGCAAATGAGAGAAAAATTATGTTTCTGCAGTATGAACACAAGCATGGCCTGGAATATTATAGCTCAATTAGATCTTCTGCTTGAACAAACAATAAGGTCCATGCCTTGTTGAACTCCTACTTTTTGTATTTTAATGCTTTTCTATATAGGGATTTGCATATGCATTGAGGACACCATTGATAATAGGTTTGAACTGCAAACAGAACTTGAAAAATAAAATATTTGTAACAGAATAAGGTTGCATAATGTATGAGTCATTCCAATTGGCTGTTGCCTATTCATGATAATTGTATCAAATTGTATAATGGCAGGAAATTTTACTTAGGAAGTTTGTTTATTTGTACATTTATATCCTGCTTCTGTCCTCAGTGGAGACCTTATAAGATAGGAAAAAATGACTGAAACAAATGGGGAAAGGGGATAAGGGCTCTGAGAGCTAAGCTACAAGTGACGAATTACACTTGCCTGGCAAGTGAACAGACTCACATGTATTCCTCCCTGTTCACTTGCCCTTCACTTGCGCTCTACTTGATCACGTAGTGATACACGTGAGTCTGTTCACTTGCCAGGCAAGTGTAATTCGTCACTTGTAGCTTGGCTCTGAGTTTCAAGCAGGCCATCCATCCGCCTGCCCTCCCTCCCTTCCTCTGCTAGCTGAAGTTAGACCCACTTGCTAAGAACCTCACATCTCCAAGCATGCCCAGTCTTTAATTACCTCATCAAGCTGTAATTTAGAAGCTGCTAGCTATCAAGATCTTCTCTAATTCCTCCCCTGTGTCCAGTGCCTTCTTTCAATAATATCTTTCTCTCTCTCCCTGTTGCAGAGGCAGGCAATGGCAAACCGCCTCTGATAGTCTCTTGCCATGAAAACCCTGCTAGGGATTGCCATAAGTCAGCTATGACTTGAGGGCACCACACACACACACACACCTTGATGAAACACCACACAAAACACATCCAGATCCATGATTTTTTTGCGCTAGGTTTGATCAGAGGGCTCGTGTGCACTGCTAAGATGGACAGCACCTCCACTTCCATGAATGAAGGACTTGAAAGCTATGACAAAGTGTGCGCAGGTACATTTTTCAGAATTAATTTTCCATGTTACATTGGGGACTCTCTCTGATCCTCTGTCAGCCTATCCCACCTCACAGGGTGGTTGTGACGATAAAATGGGGTTGGCAGAATGCTGTACAATCCTTTCAATCTCTCTTGGAGAGAAAAGCAGGATATAAATAAAATATTGGGACGGAGCAACAGTAATGGGGAGAACCATGAGCCCTTTTACTTTGCCCCACTCAAGAACCAGTTTTTTAAAATCAGTTGGTGATTATGCTTTACCTAGGGAATAGGCAAGTGGGGTGTTGTGAGCTGAGGAGAAAAAGGATTTTATGAGAGATGAGATGAAGATGCAAATGTATTGTCGAAGGCTTTCACGGCCGGAGAACGATGGTTGTTGTGAGTTTTCCGGGCTGTATTGCCGTGGTCTTGGCATTGTAGTTCCTGACGTTTCGCCAGCAGCTGTGGCTGGCATCTTCAGAGGTGTAGCACCAAAAGACAGAGATCTCTCACTGAGAGATCTCTGTCTTTTGGTGCTACACCTCTGAAGATGCCAGCCACAGCTGCTGGCGAAACGTCAGGAACTACAATGCCAAGACCACGGCAATACAGCCCGGAAAACCCACAACAACCATCAAGATGCAAATGTATTGCATATCCTTCACAGATGGAAACAGGAACTCTCTCACACCGAAGTTATTTTCCTGAATGCCATAAATCGCTGTTGCATTTCTTCTTTGGTGTATCCTGTGCTACTAAACTAAAAACAACTTTAAAACCCTTAGATTTTAGGATGGTACCTTTCACAATGGCTCTGGTAGCAGTGCTTACAGGATAGTTGCAACTCAAACATATTAAGCAGCATCCCCAACCTTTAAAACTTTAGGGTGTAATGATTTGGGGGAAGGAGCTGACACCAGAAGAACACCAATACTTTTGAGAGGCAGTGTGTATTTACTAATTAATCAGTGTGGTATAGTGGTTAGAGTGTTGGACTAGGATCTGGGAGAACCAGGTTTGAATCCCCATTCTGCTATGGAAGCTTGCTGGATGGCCTCAAGCCAGTCACTCACTCTCAGCCTAACCTGCCTCACAAGGTTGTTGTGAGGATAAAATGAAGGAGTCAAGAATGATGTAAGCTACCTTGGGTCCCCATTGGGGAGAAAGGTGGGGTATAAATGAAGTAAATAAATAAGTAAATCTCCAGATTTGACTTCTGTATTGTGCTCTACACAAGACTGCCTTTGAAGATGACTTGGAACCTTCAATTGATGTAGGATGTGGCAGTAAGCAATGTGGAACTTATAACACCAGCACCAAGTCAAATGCATTGGTTGCCTATGTGCTCCTGGGCTCCATTCGAAAGAGTATATCTTCCAGTATACTCCTGTGTGCCAGTTATGACTAGAGATGGGCACAATCCGCATTATGAACGAAAAAACCCCACGATAATGGCGATCGCACGATTGTGACCCAGTGGATCGTGATCGGCCACAGCCAATGATCCAGCGGTCGGGAGAGGCCTGGATCGGGGCATTCGGGCTCGGTTTGGGGATCCAGACACTCAGGCGCCAGCAATCTATTCCCCTGGCAATGGAGCCAGGTGAATGCCTGAGCTCAGTTTGCCCTCCTTCTGTCGCCCTGGAAACCTGAATGGAAGCCCAGCTTTCCTTGATCAGCAGGGCTTCCTTTCAACCACGGAGCTGCAAAGCAGTCACAAGTTGGGAGAAGACACCCAGGGGAGGGAGGGAGAAGGGGGTGTTCTGTAGCCATGGGCACTCCAATATCATCCCTGCAAACCCTGATAGGCAGCTCTGATGGCCAAACACAGACCTCCTGTGTTGCTGAATGGGACCCATGCTTATAAATAGCTGTGGTCTCCCAGGCTGAGTTTCACTTTCTGCAAGCAGTGGAGTGGGACAGAGCTCTTGCTTGCCACTTGCTAGCCTTTTGGGAGAGAGACTGAGAGTACAATTGAGCTTGGCATCAGCTACCATTCCTGTATCGCTGGGAACAGCGGGGCGCCCCTCCGCTGTGCCGTCCATGATCCACGATCTGGTTTGGGAACGGGAGATGATCATTGAGGATCGTTTATTCGGGATCGTGGTCTGCACCGAACCATGATCCTCTGGATCGGTAATTTTTTTGGTTCATGCCCATGTCTAGTTATGACCTTCTCCTAGTGGTACCTTCATGTATGATTGTCTATTTGGCAGCAGGTCATGAACATTCTCTATGGCAGGTGCGTTCCTTGGGTGAAAATGGGTGCGGCAGGTGCCTTCACTTGATTAAGTTGGAAAGCTGTGTGAGACTTTCAATGAAGCATTCAGCGAAGAGTTGGCTGGTTTGCACTTTGTTTTTAAATTGTGTACTGGTTTTAACTGGTTGCTCATAGTGTTTGTGTCCTTCTAGCTTTTGCAGGCTATTAGCCTCCTTGAGTTTGTGGAGATAAGGTAGGGGATAGATAGATAGATAGATAGATAGATAGATAGATAGATAGATAGATAGATAGATAGATAGATAGATAGATAGAATACAAGTATCCTGCTAAGAGATTTATGACAGCTAGAGTGAGTTACAGTTGTGAGGCAGATCTTTCCTAATATGCCGCTGTTAGAGCGGCAGTTATGAAAGGCCTCTCATTGCTGTCATAAGCTGGAAAGTAAAGGTAATGGATTGACAACAGCCTGATGATTTAGTGCTATCTCTAGCACGGGCTGCAAATTCTGTCTTCTTTGACTAGTGAGCCACTTCAGGTGTGATTCAATCCTTTATTTTTGTAGCTGTGTGCCTCAATTTGAAAACTCGCACATTCCTCGACTCCAGGATCTGGGCATATGTGGCCAAAAAATACATTACCAAGCAACACTTGAAAACAAAATACAAATCTTTTCTAAAAACAAATCTCTATTGGGATAAATTTGGCCAGGAAAAAGTACAGTGAGGTTTAGATGAGTGATTCCACTTAAATGACCAATTTATGAGTTAAAAATAGGCCCAAACTTCAGAAAGATAGTCCTGTTGAAACCAATGAGGACAATACCTATTTATTCAAGGAATGTATACTGTGCTTTTCTGATCAAAACAAGTCTTTGAGGAGGATCAGAGAACATAAACAAAACAATGATAAAAGTATTAAACATACCACTGGCCATGGACCAATGGCCTAGCTTAATATGAGGCAGTTTCATATATTCATAACATCTTATAAAGACATGTAGTACTATAGGCACAAATACAGAGAAGGAGCACTTAAAACATATCAACTGTCATATTTCTGAAAGAGTAAAATTGTCTTGACATGACAAGTAAATGAGAGCATAGTTAGCAACACATGAATGTCTCTGGGCCAAGCTACAAGTGATGAATGACACTTGAACGGCAAGTGAACAGACTCATACGTATTCTTCCCTGTTCATTTGTGCTCCACTTGCACTTCAGTTGATCAAGTGGAGCACAAGTGGAGCACAAGTGAACAGGGAGGAATACGTGTGAGTCTGTTCACTTGCCGTTCAAGTGTAATTCGTCACTTGTAGCTTGGCCCTCTGTTTCACAAAGTGGGTGCCACCCCAGAGAAGGCACTGTTACAATTCAGCACCTGCCTCATTTTAGAAGGTAGGAGCACGTGGAATAAAGCCTCACAAGACACCCTCAGAGCAGGCAGGTTCATATGGAGTAGGCAATGATAATAATGATGATCACGGTGATGATTATAATTATAACAATAACAAAAACATTTGATTTATATACCACCCTTTAGGACAACTTAATGCCACACTCAGAGCAGTTTACAAAGTGTGTTCTTATCCTCACAATAATCACCCTGTGAGGTGGGTGGGGCTGACAGAGCGCCAAGAAGTTATGACTGACCCAAGGTCACCCAGCTGGTTTCAAGCAGAGGAGTGGGGAATCAAACCTAGTTCTCTAGAGTCTTGCTGCTCTTAACCATTACACCAAACTGACTCCTGCAATCCTGCAGCTATTTTGGTCCCAATCCAGTTAGGGCTTTATAGGAAAAAGCCAACTATTTGTTCATTAGGTGCATGATATATGGGTCTAAGTACACTTTTCTGGACTGTGGCTTATATTCATAGGACTGAATTAATAATAAAACATAGCAGTAGCAGTGACAGTATGGTGTGTAGGCTGCCTTCTTGTTAAAGGCAAGCATAATCAGATTTTGTTGATACAGCTCATAAAGAATGCCATGGTTTGGGGTAAAAAAACCCCAGTGGTTTGTATCTGTAAGTGGCTCTTGATTTGAAAACCCTTTAAAAGTGTTTGTTCACTTTTGACATTTGAACCATTCATTGGAACCTCATTGACTTGTTACCAGGATCTTTAAAATATATTTTATTGAAACCAGCTAATTGTTATGTCTTCATATTCAATCAGTTAATATCACTTTAGGTCTTCAATCTGTGATTAGGGTGGGATAGATTCTGTTCTTCAATTGAACACATCTGGAATTGCTGTTGACAAATATCACATTCTCTATTTATTGGTCATGTTGTATTCAGCAGAATTAAATTCATGATCAATAAACATAGTTCTAAACATTTCTGAACCCCAAATTTCGAGCTGAGATTGGATGAATTTTCAAGTGGAACATTTAAAACTCTGGCCATTTCCACACTACTTATCTTCCCTCAGAACGACCCGAAACATCACGCAAAAACCGCAGAAGATCGCATTTTCTCGCACGAGATTTGTGCGACGTCACGCAAATCTCGTGTGAGAAAACACGATCTTCCGTGGGTTTTGCACAATGTCTTGGGTCGTTCTGAGGGAAGGTAAGTAGTGTGGAAATGGCCAAAAACTTTCAAGGGATTTATTTCAGGGTGTTTACTTTTGATAAATTTATTGTGCTACGAATGAAATAGAACTGGTTCAGTGGGTAATTGTTAGAAGGGATAGATTCAAATTTAGGAAACTGATGTTGCAGCAGAAACAGCCCCTTGTCAATTGAGCATGCTCAGTGCAGCCTTCAGCTGCAAAATCTGAAAAATGGCTTTTTGTTTCCAAGATAGCCCATAGTTGTCTATTCTACCATTTAATTAACAGAGAAGATGGGTGGTGGGGCTGGGAAGACAGCATTCTTCCTATGTGGTAGGTTGCTAGTTATATGATACTTTCATACACAGAAAGAGAATGCAGATACTAATGACTTGCTCAAAGCCATTAGGGAGTCTGTGGCCAAATTTGTATTTGCATAACCCTTACAATGCTGTCCTAGGCAAAATTACAACCTTCTTAGTGCATTGACCTCAATGGACTCAGAAGAGTGTAATGGTGCTTAGAATGACATGATTAGGTATTCAGTGGTGCACTTTACTAGCATGAAATACAGGCATAGACAAAAAAAATTGTACTATTTTCCCCCTTAGTAACATGGGTAGTGAAAGTTGTCTTCCAAAAATGGTCCTTGTCTCCCAAACTTCCTCCATGTTTTCTAGTATTATCCCAAGTTTCTGCAAAGGCAGAAAAATGGGCCTTTTAAAAAAGTCCTAAAATGTAAAAATCTGTACTTCCTTTTATTCCACCATAAAGTGTTCCTTTTAAGGAGGGGTAAAAACTGCAAGCAGGCTGTTTATTTGTTAGCATTCCAATCTGCCAATATGTGCAGCAGAAGAAAATCAAGCTTCTGACAGGTGCAGACAAACTCATGATTCTCTTGGGTGTTTCTAAGGTTTTCCTTCTGCCAGATTCAAAATAAATTTCTATCTCAGTGTCCAAGGAAATAAGCAAGGTGCCTTCGTTGCCAGTGCTTGGGGCTAATTTTTTTTATTAAAATGTTTGAAGTTCGCACTATTTTTGAGCAAAGCATCCTGATCAAGCACACACTATTTAGTAAAGATTTATATAGATATTTGCTGTTAGATTTTTTAAATTATACTTCGTTCATATTACCTTGTCCCCCCTGTAGTCTTTTACCTCTTTTCCAGTTTCTCACACACTCTCTATGCTTTTTTCAACTCTATACTGGAAATGTCTTGCGTAAGCTCTGGAAAAAAAATTACACCCCCAAATCCCTTTCCAAATCTTTCTCTGTCCATTTTGATGTTAAATATTTTTTGGATATTTTCAGAATATTTAATATCTGTACATGACTTTACGATTGTATTTCAATATTTGATATTTAGCTTTATATATCTCACAGTATTTTATGGGAGACACATAGCATCCGTATGAAACCACTGGAAGAAGCTATCCAGAGGTTTGGAGTGAGATTTCTTCATCAAGTGGATGACACTCAGCTCTGCTTCTTTGCAGAGCAAAACAATGCAAGTGAATGCCGGAGACAGAGTCTTTTCAGTTGTGGCACCAAAACTTTGGAGTGCCTTCCTCACAGAGGCATCAAATGCTGTACCTTTTAGATGCCAGGCAAAGATTTTTATGAACCTCATTATTGTTACTTGGATGGAATTTTAATAGGTTACTCTTATTCCCTTTCTGTTGAAGAATGTATAGGTTTTATTCTGGGCTGCTGATAGGTTTGTTTTAGAAGACATGATAACACAAACAACAACAACAATTACAGTGTGCTTATATACCACTCCTTGGGACAGATTAGTGCCATATTCAGGGTGGTGAACAAAGTCAGTGTTTTTATTATCCACACAATCCAGCTGGGGAGCTTGACTGAGATGAGTAGCTTAACTAAGGCCACTTGCAGAGTTCATGGTAGTAGTAGGAGTCGATCTCCCATTTTAGAATTAAAATCTAAACTATTTAAATGCAAAATATGACACTAGGCTTTGTTAAATGGCTGATCTGCAGCTACAAAATTCCACTTTAGGTGTGGGTTGCAGCTCATAGGCAACCCACAGGCTACTAGGATTTCTACACAACTCTGCCATGGCTCCAAACTTGGCCAATGTTACCATTGGCTTGGTTTATCCTAGCCTGAACATGAACTGTGCAGAGAGGAACCAAGCCTCTTCTCCTTCCTCCAACTTGCTAGTCAATCAATGAAGGGTTTTGTTGACAGCCCAGTGATGGGCTGTCATGGGCGTGGCCTTAGATGCCTCATGGTGCTCAACAATTTATGTTGTAGCAATGTGCACTATTCTTGCCATCTGTAGCTATGGCTTAACAATAATATTGTCTGGGCCTATTTCTATCACCACAATCCAGGAACAACATAAATCAGGCAAAAAAGATCCAGTTTAAGAGCCAATTTGAAAGCGATTCCAAAAATTCCTGCTTGGCCCCAGTAGCAACCAGTGAATGCCACATTATTTATAACTAGAGGGTAGACTAGGCAACAACAAGCACTAATACCTGTGTCAGGAAGGTGGAGCAATCTAACATACCTAAGGGATAGGGGTTTGCCTAGGTCAGGGTGCAAGGAAAAGAGTGAGAATCTCCTAGAAGTAAGGGGTAAGAGATTTCTGCTGCCTCCAGGTGTCCAATGCTATTTCAAGCAGCTACACCTATCAATTTGTTCAGGACCCTGGACAGAGCTGAGGGGAGGAAAGGGAAAGTATAAGGCAGCTTGAGACCCAAAATTAACCCCTCCCTTGCTTTTCTTCAGTAGCTGTTGAGGCTTCTGCAGGGCATGTGTAGAGATCTCTGAAAGAAAATGTAGCAACAATTTATGGCAAGTGAAAACAAAGATACATATTGATTTCAGAAAGAAAAAAAGATAATATAAGATTTGTGAAGGGAACACTAGAACCAGCTGGATGAGGTTTAGTATCTCCTTCCACTCTTTAGACAGGTAATTTTAACACTGGGCTGGTCCAAAGGTACAAGTCTTTGATGTGAACCAAAAGGCTCCTGGCCTTGACTCTCAGCCTGAGACTCATATCCTGCCATCTTGTATGGCCTGTGCTGACAGAAACACCATCAGCTCAGAACAAGTTTACATCCCACCATCTTCTGGAAGACTGTCTGGAGTACCTATATGTATATCTCTGTTTACAGTCAGGAACAGACCAAAAGGCAATGGATTTGCAGTTCCCTTTCACTGATTAGTTGAACCCCCACTGTTTTAATTCCAGTGGGATCTTTCCCCTCACCTGGACATGTTGGGGGTGGGTGGGTTCAGGGGCCAGTTTAAAGGTGTGGGAGAAACCTTTTGTAGATTCCGAGTTATGTCTCCAAATATTTTACAGGAATGAATAAATTCTCCTAGCTGGGTAGACTGGAAACTGTCTTTCTTGACATCTGCCTCTCCGTGGAACCTTCCTGCCCTGGAGGTTTGGCAACACAGTGTCCTGCCCTCTGCAGGCTAGCCTGATTTGGACTCCTCTGGAGTAGGTCCACCAGCTTGGCTGGTTAGACTCAGAGAGGAGGAGCCACTTGGTGCTGGGCTATGGACTCTTGGAGCTCAGAGCTGGAGCACAGGGCTTGCACCCAGTGGACCAGTTGATCCAGCAATGCAGCCTTCTCAAGCCTCAGCCTAAATAGGCTGGGCAATGATCTGGCTAGCTGCCTCTGCTGGCAAGTGTTGAGGCTCTTGGCTAGGATCCACAGAGGAATTAACATTCTCAGTGTTCTGCTCTGAATCTACAGGGAAGTGGCGTGCTTCCAGTCTAGCACTTTGCCTTCTCTGTGCCACCTCAGCCTGGGTCCTACATCACCACCATTCCTGCAGAGTGCGTCCTGGCTAACGGTTATCTCATGGGCTGCTGGTGGGGGGGGGGTTCACTTGCAGGCTCTGTCTGGTGGTCTTTGCTGTTGCTGGAGGATGGCCAGCTGGTGCTTCTGCAGCACCAGGCTCTCCCTAACCCGCTGATCTTCCTGGTCCGCCAGCCCTGATTCCACAGGCTCTTCTTCTAAACTCAGAGTCACTGGCCTGGTCCCAGGGCTGGTCAGAGGGGTCATAACACACAAGAAGAGAGGAAAAGAGAATGGGGAGTAGTTGGCCTGTCACAATAGCTTTAAACTTCTCTATCATGTTTACACTCAGGAATAGGCCAAAGGGCGATAGATTTGCAGTTCCCTTTCCTTGATTAGTTGAAACCCCACTGTTTTAATTCCAATGAGATCTTGTCCCATGTCACATTTGAAAGAGAGGAGTGAGGACAATGGCATGCCTGGCTCAAGCAGAGGCACGAATGAATTTATCTGGTGCTGCTGGGTTCTCTTATAGTCGCTGTTCTGTGACTTAAACCCTTTTAATGCTTTTATCTGCAGTGCTTTTTATTGTTTAGAGAGTTGTTTTATTGAATTTGGTGTTAAACTGCTTTGTATAAGTTTTGCAAAGAATGGCAAAGTACAAATATTTTAAATGCTAATATCACTGTTTAGCTTTTTAAGTGTATTTGAAAGCGGACATAAAATGGTGTCCCACAGTTCTTGGCCACTGGTATTCAAGGGTAGATCACATGTAATAATGTTTGACGGTATGAAATGGTATTCAGACTTTGCAGTCATTGACAGTTTTGAGATTTCCTGGTTGATTCCTGCCAAAATCAAAAACAGACCAGAGATGTCAACACATCTGAAACACTCCCAATTTCAATTTTTGAGGTAAAATTTCAAAATAGTTTTCATTTCAGCTCTTGATTCTCTAGTTTCTTCTAAGTACAAAGAAGGGAGTTTTTAAAAAAAATAAATTAATTAATATGTCACAAAATATTATCCTAAATGAAAGGACAATGCAGATTTTCTTTCTACAGAGATAGCACCATTAAGCACAGAATTAAAAAGTCAGGTGCTAAGCCAGTAAGAATAAATACTTAATTTGCACGGGAGAACCCTGTAATTGTGCAGCTGTTCCCAAAACAAATTCTAGGTGTGATCCACCCAAAGTTTTCAATCCTATTTGTTTGAAGAGGAGATGAAACAATTGCTTAAAACTCTCTCATTAAAATCACTGAGATGTTTGTTTTAGGGCATTGTTGCAGTTTTTTTGCTGCAAAATTAAATCACAATGACTTTTCAGCGGGAAAGGTTTAAATGCATGCATGTTCTCTTCTTAATATCAATGGGACTGGTTTCTGTATCTATATTAGTCTGCTTGGAGCATCTAATCAATAATATCCCCTTAAGACACTGGCATGTCACCATCTTAACCCCTTGGTGGTGGTGGAAATTCCTACAGCCTATGGAGCCTTCTGTCAACTTAAGTGGCTCCTCCACTGGAGGACAGCAGAACTTGGAGGAACATAGGTTGGAAGGAGGCTCTTCAGGCTAGAGGAAGGCTCAGGCCCTGCTCAGTGGAGTGGGAGAACACAGGCCACTGGATATGGTTAGCCCCCTCCCCAATCTGAAACCAGCTAAGTGCTAATTTTGGCTTGGTCCTGGTCAGAGACTGAAGTAGTGTTTTTCCTCTACTTTAGCAGCTGGATAATGCCTTCGTTGTGTTCTGTCTTCCTTCTCCCATGGAGGAACTAATCAATATGGATCAAATATATTATCTTTTCCTCAGCCATTCTTATGCAGAATGATTCAGGTTGCCTTCTGCTTATCTATAGCTGTGCATCTGCCCTTTGTGGCAAGTCGTGTAGCCCACAATTCCTGTAAAAAGCTGCTTAAAATAGGTATTCCTGATTCCATCACAGTGTCTCATAAATTAAATTGAAATCAGTCACATTTATGACTGGCTGTTAAAAAGCTGTAAGTGTTATGAATTTATGACGCTGGGTTCGCATTCAGCTGTTCCCTGCTTCTGCCTCTCTCTTTCTCTCCTTTTTTCTTCCCTCTCTTATGTGGAATAAAATGCATATTTGTGGGTGAGATCATTATAAATCCTTTTATGTATCACAAGTGCAATTTTAAATGTTTTCAGGCATGGAGTACTGTGCCCATGAGATACCAACTGTATTTTGTGGGTTATTGCTTCTGAGAACTGTGTTTTGCAAATTATGCATACTTGCACACATTTTAAAAAGTTGTTAAATTGTAAGGGTGGCAGTGGGGTTGGTGGGAAAAGGAAGGAAGGTTACACTGATGTCATTCTATGACTTTTTTGCATCAAAAACATCTTTGTAAGAGACATCTCCTGTCCATTTTATACAGGGTGACAGATTAAAATGGAACATACTCCTTTAGAGTACTTTTGGCACTCTCTTCTACCTAGATTGTGATCTCCCCTCTGCCATAGAAGCTCACTGGTTGACCTGGGGCCAGTCACACACACTCGGTCTAACCTACCTCACAGGGTTGTTGTTGTGAGGATAAAGTGAAGGAGGGGAGAATGATGTGATAAGCCACTTTGGGATCTTGATTAGGGAGAAAAGCAGGATACAAGCACTTAAATATTTAGAAAATGAGTAATAAGAAACTGGCATGGTTGTCATCATATTCCTAATTGATTTATCATCATCATCATCATCATCATTCATCATCATCATCATCATCATCATCATTGCTGTTGTTGTTCCACCTTTCTCAATGAGATGCAAGGCAGATTACACAGTGCAAGCTAAATACAACATAATCAACAGCTAGGATTGCAACAGCTATTGTACTGAGCAAAGTACAATAATGAACAACAGTAGTATATTCAGTTAAACAGATACAATAGGGTATGGTCGTAGAGAACTAGCATGAAGCTGAACACAGAGGTGAAAACTTTTTGAACAAAGCTCACTAATTTCCATGGCATATTTAGCAATGTGGAAACCCCCTAGTAGGTGCATTTCTACATTTTCAGACAGTATCCAGTAGTGTAACATATAGTCCTTGTCCCTACCAAGGCATCTCTCTGAGTTATGTCTTATAACACTGGGTAGAAAGCCATCCTGAATAATTCAGCTTTGTATAGTTTGCGGAAAGCAAGGAGAGTGGGAACTTTCCTGACCGCCTCTCAGAGGCCATTCCATAAGGTGTGGACTACCACAGAAAAACGTATGTGGGCAGCTGTTAAATTTACCCAGCTACAGGGTGGAATCTGCAGAAGGTTCTGTTCAGATGAGTGAAGCTACCATGGGGGAACATAGGAGGAGAGCCATTTGCACAGATATAAGGGGCCAAGGCCATGAAGGGCTTTGAATGTGCTAGTCATGGCCTTGAATTGAGCCCAGTAACTGATGGGAAGTCAATGAAGTGACTGCAAAATGGGAGTGATATACATGCTCCATCTCGTTCCTGAGAGTAAATGAGTGACAGCATTCTGCTGGAGAAACAGTGGCTCCATCAGTATGCAGAAGAAAAGAAGAACCAGGTGCAAGGCAAAAAAAAAAAATATCAAGTTTTGTAGATCTCTACACCAGCTTAAGTCACTGGTATTGCAATGTGGATTTTGTGATGAACTTCTTGATGGACATTGGCTGAGCTTCACAGGATGTTCACAGACATTCCAACTACTTACAGTCTATGTGTGTTGGAGTTTCTTACATTTTATTATCTTACTTGCATGTAGAAATTAACCAGGTGATATTTTCAAAAGCATATTACTGCAGTTTTCCTGAAGGAAGTCCTTAAAGATGGTGGGACCCTTGCAGGATCAGGAACAAGAAAACCCGAGGGCAGCAAGAGATATGGAGTGGTAGTGGTGGTAAATCAACTGAATCCATAGTGGGCAGAAGTGAGGGTGTGCCAAACTCTAGAACAGTGTATAGTGGAATACCAATTTATGGGGGAGTCACAGATCTAGTCTTCATACTCACTGGTCGCTTCCACGTGTTCCTTTTTTTCCCGGGCTTTCTCTGTCCCGAACCCATCTTCCCAACCCACGTTCATAACTCACCTTCCATACACAGCGTCCTCATGCATTTCTTGTGTGTGTTCATAGCGGAAGGGGAAAAAGTCCCAAAACAGAAAGCGCATTCTTTCTGCACCTTGTCACAAATTATGTTGGTGTAGTCCTGTGCAACTGTCCTCTTTTTTTTTTCTTGAGCGCATATGTGATTGCTCTATATCTTTGTCCTGTCTTTCCATTTCTGTAGAAACTGGGCATGCATAGTACTCTGTTCTCTACCATTGATTTTCCAAAGTTTTAAATGCAAAAGTGTTTAATATATATGTGAACAGTAGAGTAGTGCAATTGCATGATTTTATATCCTCCCACTATATAAAAGGCAAACCATGTTCCCTAGCACTCACTCCTTATCTCCACGGAGGTGCAGTATGCAGGGATAAGAAGCAAGTGAGGGGCAAAACAATAGCTCAGCACAAGCTACAGGAAGGCTCAGTGCGGTGGCGAGGCCCTCCCAACATCCCACAGCAGTGGGGGTGGTGCTCCCCGCCACTTCCATGGGGTCTTGGGAGGGCCAGGCACAAGCCAAGCAGTGGCTGAGGGATCAGAGGAGGAGGGAGCCCCTGCTTTCTTCCCCATCCCCCTCTTGACTGATGCCACGGGGAGAGGTGTGGGGGTGGGAGGAAGCGCTGCCAGGAGCTGTTATATTTTTCAAAACAACAGGCTTTAATGCAAGTATGAAATAATATCAGAAATGGCATTCTGTTTCCAATGTTGTTCCTAAACTGATAGTCTGACTGCTGAGTAGGGTTGCCAGCCTCCAGGAGCTTTCCGGCGTCGCTTCCGGGTGTTGCCAAAGGTGCAAGAAAAAGTAGAAACTTGGATGGTGAGTTAGGCTGTTGCCCCCGAGGAAGTCTTCTGAGAGCAGAACTACAAGTGACAAAAGGCACAGGTTGGACACTTGTCAGCTTTCCTCAAGTTTTGATGGGAAATGTAGGCATCCTAGTCTTGCAGCTTGGCTCTCTGACTGTTGTCCAATGGACTTTTCAACTGTCACTTGTCCAACATTCTGCCAAGCTGCCTACATTTCCCATCAAAACTTGAGGGAAGCTGACAAGTGTCCAACCTGTGCCTTTTGTCACTTGTAGTTCCACTTTCAGACGAAAAGCTGTGGAGAATTCTGTCGACCTCAGCTCTGGGCACGTTTTGGACCTGTGCCTTCTCTACCTACATCGAAGTTAACAGCGTAAAGCCATCATTATAAACTGGTCACATGATTTACATGAATTGTATGAACATTTTTGGACTTACCTTGCACTCCTGAGGTCTCCTTGTGTGGGACTTGTATGTTACAGCTGTAATTGTGGCACTCAATATTATGTATGAGAAGCAGTTTTCTAGTAACTGAATGTTTTGCATATATGTATTTAGAAGCAATAAGAAAAACAACTGTGTTATTGTATTTACAAGGGTAGTAGTTTATTGTTGAATTTTTGTAGTCCTGGGTGTCTAGCGCCTCTGTTTTGCTTCAGCTTTCGGGACTAGCCATTTGTTGTTAATCTAGCCTCCAGGTAGTGGCTGGAGATCTCCCAGAATTACAACTGGTCGCCAGGCCACAGAGATCAGTTCACCTGGAGAAAATGGCTACTTTTGGTGGTGGATTTTATGGAATTATGCCATGCCAAGGTCCTTTTCCATCCCAAATCCCTCTTTCTCCAGGTTTCACCCTCCAGATCTCCAGGAATTTCCCAACTTGGAGCTGGTAACCCTACTGCTGAATGATCCAGTGTAGCAAGCACTGCATCATAATACCGCAAGGACTGTTTTGAAAAGTTTTTTAAAAAAAGGAAGGAGGACTTATACAATCGTGCATGTGAGCCAGACACTTGTGTGGAAAGGGTAATGGCAAGAGGAGGGGTTGGAAATTTGTGGGAGGGCACTTCAAAAGCATAAAAAAGCCTCCAGATGCATTGATACATTAGATAATTGCGCGAAAAAAGCGGCATCAAAAATGAAAACGGAACAAAACAAGTTTCACAAAAAGCGCCCAAAACCTGGGATCATGATGATCTGCTTGCACATGAGAAACAATGATGTATGTAATGAGTGAGATAACCCGCCAAAGTTCTGTTAGCAGGCTGTCTCATTAAGGACGTGTGGAAGCGACGACTGTTCTACAGTGGAAGGAATTTTGCCTTCTGAAGGACTCTTTCATATTGGTGTTTTAGAAGGTTTCATAACAAGCGTAATATATCTGGACTGTGTGATGAAAGAGAAAGAGTCTCTTTTTTGTGAGCTTTCTTGAGAAATCTTGACCAAAACAGGAACCTTGATGTAATCATAATTTACTGCTACCTGCTTCCCGCCTGCTTCATCCATTGCTTTGCTTTCCTTCTCTCTCTGGCTGAGAACATATGGCATTGGGTATCTGCTCATGGAACCCCTGATGTGGTTTCGTTTAAAAAAACATCCACCAAAGAGACATGGGTCAGAGTCCTGGTGCTGCAGAAAGAATGGGGAAAGGGGTTAACTTGCATCATTTTCCTGATTGAAACAAGTATCTTCCTTAGTTATTTTAATTCCCTGTAGGGAAAAGAAAGACAAGCACAATACTGGTGTATATGTCTTTCCCTACTGGGGCTTAAAGCAGCCTTCTAGGTGGCAGGGGTGGCAGTCTGGAATTGATTGAGGAAATGCCACAGAGTTTTTTTCCTAGCATTGATCCATGTTTCTCCCAGCTCCTTTTTGAACATAAACTAAGCGTTGGGGGATCCCCACTGTCATGCATAGGTTGGCCCTGAGTCTAATCTCGTTGGTTTTATCATTCCTCGCTGCATCAAAAGGCATAATTCTAACCTTGCCTTCAAAATATCTAATTAAAGGTTACTTGCACAATAGCAGGTAAAAAGAGAAAGAAGTCTCTGCAGAATATTTATTTGGGTTTTTTTTTTGTCCTCCCAAGATAGTGATCTACTGCAGAAAATCAAGATATTGACAAGGGAAATATTGAGCTCTTGTTCTTAAAAAGCCTCATGAGTATTTCAAAGGTTTCTCACTTCACAGATGTCACATCAACTACAACACTGAGGAAAAACAAGACAAGCGATGTGTGTGAAGTACATCGCAAGCTGTAAGCTCAGAAGAAAGCGAGCGTGTCTGTCTGAGGGAAAGATGGAGAGATAAAAAAGCATGTTCTCTGTGTTTTGGACATCTGGGGGAATTTATTCCTAATCTCTGTGTTCGAGATGACCTTCAACGGTCACCAGATGTCTCTCCTACTGTAAGCAGCCATGTCAAAAATACTTACTTAAAATAGCCACTGCCTTCCTTCTAATGCATAATCTAAGCATTTGTGTGAGTGGCTTTTGTGAGCATGTCATTCTGTTCTTGCTTTATCTTAGCAATACAGTCGCGTTTATAAACCGAGTGTTTTGTGTCACTGCTGACTGTTCCTAAAAATACTTCATTGTTAAAATATTGAAAGCCCAGCAAAGGAAATGTGTCTGAAATTGAAAGATAGATTTGACTGTATATATGTGGTTATATCAATTGAGATGTGGGCATATTTAACCAGGAAATAAAAAAATTTCCACATAATTTTAGATGGGTAGTCAGGTTGGTTTGCAGTAGACAGCAGGATTTCTGAAGAAGGGTATCTGAAGAAGGGAGCTCTGACTCTTGAAAGCTCATACCTTGAAAATCTTGTTGGTCTCTAAGGTGCCACTGGATTCAAATCCTACTAATTTCATACATAACTCTGACAGGTATGCTGGGATTCAGCCTGTCTCTTGGTATCTTTTGCTAACCATTCCTTTGATTACCTTTAAGTTGCAATCATCGTCCTAAAATAGTTTTTCTTTTCAGCTGCCCTTCATTTTGAAACATCAGGTTATAGTGAGAGTACCACAGAGGCAGAAAAGGGAGTACAGAAGCAATGCTCTTGTCTTAAACATTGTTTTCTCCGTTTCTGGTCCCAGCTGCCCTCCACCTGCAAAAAAAAAAGTCTGAAATTACCAAAGATAATGTAGCTCCTTGAAGTCTGCTGTTCCTGAGGATTACAGCAATTGCTAACAAAAATGAATTTTAAATCTAAAGCCAAACATAGAAAAATACAGATCTAGGTAAACATGCATATAAAATTGTAAATATCTGTCTCCTGTAACCTTAAAAATGATTTCAAGGCATGTTTGACCTAACAAGAAACAATGAGATCAGCATAGAATGATAGTCACATAGAATTTTTGTCTGTTTCAAGTGGAATAAATTAGCTGAGAGCTTTGGTTAATGTTTACTCTGAATTGGGGCCAGTACAGCAGGGATTCTCAGAACTGTTTGAGCTGCACTTTCAAGTTCTGATGATCCTTCTAAATTGCATTTAATGGACGGAAGATAGAAGTACCATAAATTTCAAGGGCTTGTTATAAAACTGCATATACAATTTAATCCACACTTTCACCTGTTCTTTGCTGTTCATGAAAGCTTCTGGACTTTGAATTTGAAGGGTGGGAAGACCCAGGGAATGGAAATATATTTTAGGGGGATCACCATAAACAGTTTTTGGGCTGAAGTTTGAACCACGTCCATTACTGTGGCTATTATTACTTCTTGAGGTTTCTAAACATGCTTCAGCTCATGTTGGTGGACATCACAATGATTTCAAGAAGCCACGTGGCACAGTAACTCCCTTCCCCTTTAACCATTATTGACCTAGCTTAGGTCAGTGATAATTGTGCAATGCATAGTTCCTTGACAATGCACTGTCTTCTAGTTCTAGCTATGGAGGAGGAAACCATTATGGTTAGAGAATGGATGAAGCTTGGATGGAGAGACCCAGATTCAGATCCCCGAGTGACCTTGAGCAGGTTCACCTGTCTCACCTTGGACAGGTTCCTTGAGTGACCTTGGGCAGGTTCACCTGTCTCACAGGTGAACCTGCCCAATGGAGGAGGGGAGAACCATGCACAGTGTCCTGAGCTCTTTGTAGGAAGGGAGGAGTATACATTTTATAAACAGATAAATAAATAAACTTTTCTCCCTTTTCTGTCTTAACTAGCGCACATTTTGCTGCTGGGAACATTTCAAAAGCCCTTAGCGAATTAATAAAACACCCCACACCTTCACTAATGCTTCCTGCTGCTGTTATGGTAGAGGAAATGTCATTCTTCCTTAGCTATAGCTGCCTTGTTTCTCACCCTTTCCCATTTTGGGGCTTCTATATGATTTGCTGATTTGGGAGGGAGAAGTAGTTTGGGTTTTTCCATCCAAAATAGATTGTATAGATTATAGTTGTCATAGCACACTCCATATTTCAGTTTTTTAAATCTTGAAACTGGCAAGCCTTTACCCTTTCACCTCTTCAGCATCTCACTACAGTCTCAAGGCAACCTCCTTTCAGAGTATTTTGCCCTCAAACTATGATGAGACCCACCAGATGTTCATCTCCAGGTATTCCACAGCGGAGGGAAGGCATTGCACAACAGGTAGATTCTTTAATAAGTTTAGTAATGATGGAGTAGAGATTTGGTGGTATACTATCATTATATCTCCAAACCAACTGTGGTAACAGACTATGCCAGTTCACATGGGAAAGGATCATAATAGAAATGTGATAGCAATTCCAAAACAAATCACAACTAACCATGACTTGAAAAAGAAGTGGGAATGTACATGGGCAAAAATGAGAATGTAGCTTTTGGGGGAGAAATAATGACCTGAAGTTCTTCCAATCTAAAGAAAGAGCCACTTGAGGAAGGCTCCTTAAGCTGGAGGAAGACTTCAAACTCATTAGTGGATGACAATAGTGGTGCATCTGTGCATAAGAATCTGTAAAAGGCTTCCAGATATCTAAAAATAAGTCCACATTGTTGTCTATAGGCCATATATTCAAATATTGATAAAATTATAAGGTCCTCTGTCCACTGAATTACAGAAAGTGGGCATTTTTAGTGTTTTAGTATAGGTCTTTTGGCTACAGTAAGGTCACAGAGTGTCCATTTTCATTAACCATTAGCTAGAAACAGACAAGAAACAGGCAATTAGTTTAAAAGTGCAGAAGCATCCTCAAAAAATCAGTGAAGATTCTAGCATAAAGTATGAATTATGACTTCCTCCCTATCAGGTTTCTCAAGAACATGTTTTCTCTTGTCATCACTTATAGAAAAAGGATAGTATAAAGATTTCAAGATTAACTATCTTTGGGGTCTTTAACTAGGATCCATTAAGAATAAAGCCTTTTGAATTGTTACCAGAGCCAGTATTTCCAAAGGACCTGAGTGCAGTAAGTATATCCTGGGATATGCAAGATGCTCATATCATATCTAGTTATTTAATTTTTCAGATATTTAGTTGAGGTCAATGATCTTGCTGTCTTTTTAAAAATAGTTTGTGCCTGTGTACTATATAGATCACTAATGATATAAGTGTCCTTGCACCATTCCATTTAAAAATAGCCAGGGCTGGCTCATGAACTTGAAACTTCATTATCATATCAATAGATTAAATGTGAGGAACTGGAAATAGCAAGAGATGAATTCACACCCATTTAAGATGAAAGAACTAACATGAAATGTATGGTTTGAATGCCTCTCTCCTCCCTTGATATGTCACGTTCTGCTTTTACCTGATTGGGTTCCAAAGGACTAACTTGATGTAGGCTGGTAGTCAGATGGAAGATTTGGCAATAGTAAAAGAGCTGGTAGACTGCATATCTTGAAGGAAAGCAAAAGAAGATTTTGCATTTATTGAATAGTATGAGACAAAGGATATAAGGAACAATGCTCTCTAGCTCTGAATTGCAAAGCCTTACAACTCACTTGGGAACTGATCCAAGGTCTGTCTTCGTCTATTACAAGGTTACAGCACATTGCCCTGAATGGGAGAACGCATCTTCTGGGAATTTGATGCAAAGTATCATTAGAAGTAAGTGACAAAGGTGAAGCAGGAAAGTAGAACTGTAGGGTAAGGGAAATTAGCAAGGAGATAATTTAATTAGGTGATTCAGAGAAGAGTAATTTAATTTTAAAAGACTCTGTGCAT
The DNA here is from genome assembly GCF_028583425.1 of Eublepharis macularius. Classification (NCBI taxonomy): domain Eukaryota; kingdom Metazoa; phylum Chordata; class Lepidosauria; order Squamata; family Eublepharidae; genus Eublepharis; species Eublepharis macularius. Next base: position 51,550,143 of record NC_072790.1, read on the forward strand.
TAGTGCTTGACATGAAAAGAGGGTTATTAAAACAGCAGAATTGAGGTTACCCTAAAGACAGCAAACAGGGCATCCTTGCTTCACAAGCACTACTTCTAGGGCATGCTGTAAACAGCATGCTTAATATGCGTGTTTTGGTTGCTGAATGGAATTAAAACAGACTCTAAAAATCCAGATTTCATGTCGTTCTTCCTTCCTCATGTAGCTAAGCTCATTGTGAAGGCCTGGAATCAGGCTATAACAACATCCCAGTCTCTTTCTTTGTTTTATAACCTTTAATATAACTTTCTTTGTGACATCTCAGTATTAGGTATTTCCCATCTCCCATGCTACATCATCATTTACTGCCACAGACAAAAAAAGGGACAATATGCGATGTTGTATGACATAAGTTGTACTTAGGGATAGAGAGGAGAGGAGGAAAATCTACTCATTAGTGGTGTTAATGAGTTTGACATCGTTCCAGCCAACCCAGCCTCTGGGTTTCCTTCAATCCTTGTTATATTTATTCCCCAAATCAGTGCATATGTATTTACATACAAAGCTAGGGAGATACAACAATATAATCATTCTTTCCCAATAGTTCATTCACCCTCTTGTCTAAATGAAGACAATTCATTTTATGATATGATTCTCAAGCTCTTTCCTTGCTTGCATCACTTCCCCTGTTGTTCAACTACAGCCAAACTCTTATGTATTTAATTGAATTTATAGCTCGCCCTCCTTGCAAGCAGACTCAAGGAAACTCACAACAATAATAAATAGGAGGTTAAAAACACTTGAAAATAAAAAGTAAGGCATAAGTCCCATAAAAAAGCAATTAAAAGGCGTTAACTAAGAGGTACTACTAATGAGGTTGTACCCAGTTCAGCCAGTGATGCAGACGTACCGATCACATCCAGGGCAGCATGGGGTGGAGCACAGGCAGTCAGGAGGGACAGATTGCTGACACCTCAACCATAGCCCCAGCGGAACATCTCTGGGCCAAGCTACAAGTGACAAGTGACACAGGTTGGACCCTTGTCAGCTTCCCTCAAGTTTTGATGGGAAATGTAGGCATCCTGGTCTTGCAGCTTGGCTCTCCAACTGCTGTCCAATGGACTTTTCAACTGTCACTTGTCCAACATTCCGCCAAGCTGCCTACATTTCCCATCGAAACTTGAGGGAAGCTGACAAGTGTCCAACCTGGGTCATTCATCACTTGTAGTTTGGCCCTTAGTCTTACAGGCCCTGTGGAATTGTAACAAATCCTGCAGGGCCTGGATCTCCATTGGGAGAGCATTCCGCCAGGTCGGTGACAGAGCTGAAAAAGCTCTGGCCCTGGTCAAGGCTAGGCGGATGTCCCTCTTTTTATTCATATTCATGGTGTGCATTCTTCTAGGGCACTTTTGTTATGGATTATGATAAGTGTGATGTAAAAACTGCAGCAATGGATTTGTTTATTGTCTACAAGAAAAGACCCATATGCTTCCAGAAAGCATAACAGAAACATTGGTCTCCTTCTCTCTCTGTCTCTCTCTCTCTCCCCGCCCCCTTAAGATGTTGTCTGCCCCAATCCTGTCATTGTCTCTCTGTGTGTGCAGAGAGGAGTGAAGTTGCTGGGAAGCCACTACATTATCCTCTGCAGCATTCCCTGTCACGTTCCTCCAATCTCTTTATTTCCCCTTTGTTGCACATTGACTTTGGAAGGCTGATGGAGATAACCGTGACCATCTTAGTTCTACAATAGAAATGTTTGATGGTCATTATTGTTGTATTTCTAAAGGTTGTGGTACTGAACTTTAAACAAAACGGCAGAGAAGAGATAAAATATAGAATCTGTAATTACTATCACCACCACTTCTTCCCCCAAGTAGTTTATTTTGCTTGATAGCTCATCTGATTGCTTAATTTATTATTGGATCACACTTTTTGTTTTGCACTAAATAATCATTCACTAAATAGATCACTGGGTTTTAAACAATGGAGTAAGATTAACCTATTACTGAGTGGAACAATGAATGTAAAATGAGGTACTATGACCCTCAAATAAACAAATACATATTAAACAAATACCCTAGAGACACATTTACTCAGGTGGTATGAGGAAATCCATAATAGTCACACAGTCGACAGGCAAAATGATATAACAGAATAATCATTGGTTCTTATGGTGTATATTATCCTGGTCAAACAGATTTTGCAGGGTTTGTAGTACTTCAGAAACCCACAGAAATAATTGCCCTGAGATCTAGTCTCTTAGGACAAAAGAAATGTGTTTGTTCCTTATAAGAAATGATACCTTTTTTATACCTCTGTTGGCTCTCTCTCTCAAAAAACCCCACTATTTGTCTCTAGTCTTAGCTGCTCGGATGTTCAGATATATGGAATGGCTGTCTTGGAGCTATGTGAAAAACAGCCCTTGAAATCAGATAATCTGAATATAGCTCCTATAGCTTCTATATCTGGCATGATTGTAATGACATACCTGAACTCTGAGTATAATGAAGAGAAACCTAAGCATGTGGTTATAATAAATCAGTCCTTTGCTTAATCTGTAATTTGAAAAAATAGACTTTGTATCAGAATGCTGAATAGTAAAGATGAAAGTATTAATTTGGGCTGTCCAAGGAGTGCCCTGATGTAATGTGGAGATCTGGAATGTGTGGTATTCCCCATTCACTTCAATGGAGGGAGCTGTTCTGCATGTAGAATTTCTCTCTCTATTGAAACACATGAGATAAACTTTTGCTGGTGCTTCTGCAAATGTTCTTATTGTAAGGTTAGGGTCAATAGTAAAATATTTCCAATTCTATAAACCTTAACTGGGAAACCAGGGTATCTAGGATTTTCCTACCATATATTAAAAAGGTGTGAAAAACCTGCTTTTAGCATGAACACCAGCAGTGGTGTAACTTTGCTGTACTTTCCTTTTCAACCAATATTGCCTGCAAAACTTTAGCTTACTGTGATTGGCTTATCTTTGTTCTGCATCTTTCCTTGAAGTCCCTACAAAGTTGGGAACACTTTTACAGTATGCCAACAGTCGCTTTCCTTTCAGCTCTGTCCATGTGTACAGAAAAATGAAGAAATCTGGCATACCGTGGAACCTGAATGCAGGATGTCATCTTTTGTCATATTGTTCCAGCACAGAGACAAAGATCATACCCCTTTCCCTACCTCATCAGATGGCTATCAAGCTTTTGTATTTGAAGTTCTGTCAGGAAACTGTCAGTCATTTTAAATCATCAGACATGCAGCACAGAGCATTTTTTTAAAAAAAGAAAAAAATAATGATTAAACAAACGTTTACGATGGGATCTAAAGATGCTGCATGCGACAGAAGAGTAGAACATTCAGCAGCAGCAGCAGCAGCAGCTTCAGTCCTTAATCATGCTTGCTTTTTTGCAAAATACTAACATATGGATGTGCACATGGCAGTTGAGCTGGAGAACCATGCACACCCCATAATTAGAAGGACACATAATTTTAAAACCATTTGCTTGGTATTTACTAGCCTCTCCAAAATGTCTGCTAGATGGAAATGTGCGACGAGTTGAAGGGATGGTGGGGGGGGGGAAGGAGGGGGAGAGAGAAAAAGGAATGGAGAGAAAGAAATACAGCAAGAATAAAGCTTAGAAGCAGTAAAGAGCTGGTACCATTTGTCGAGGGAAGAGCGAGTTGTTATTTCTTGAGATCTTGTGATCAGAAAGTTGTTGGGGAATGCTGTAATGGGGACTGGACTCAGTGGCAGAGCGTCTGCTTTGCACACAGAAGGTCCCTGATTCCATCCTTGGCATCTCCAGGTAGAAGAATTAGTTAGTGCGATGTAAAAAACCTCCCTACCTGAGACCCTGGAGCAACTCTGCCGCTCAGAATAGACAGCACTGACCTTGATAGATCAATGTGTCCATGTGTGTTAATTGCATGAGGAGCACAGAGAGGATAAATAACAGGAACAGCAAGGATATGAGTCCAGGGGCACCTTAGAGACCAACAAAATTTTCAGAGTGTCAGCTTTTGGGAGTCGGAGCTCTCTTCTTTTGCGCCTTGTTCAAGTCTGAAGAAGGGAGCTTTGATTCCCTTCTTCTTTCAGAGCTGATACTCTGAAAATCTTGTTGGTGTCTGAGGTGCCACTGGGCTTGTACCCTGCCCTTCTACTGCAGACCAAGACGGCTACCCACCTAAACTAGCAGGAATCAGTGACTGTAAACAGATATCCAACCCCAGCCCAGAAATTAGATCACTGCTAGTGTAACACATGTGAACTCTCCACTTGAGGCACAAGGGTCCAGTTCTTTCAGAATGGGATGATGAAGATGAAGATGTTACATCTATATAATCTCTTCATGTACCATTGACATGTGACATTAATTAACCTAAATAATCAGTTTCCCAGTTTCATGGGACTTTGAGATTTTTTTGGTTATTGTCACCTCATACAGTATGCTTACATAAGTAACACAGAATTGAGGAGTCCAGTATCAAAGCACAAAATATGTTACTGAATAGAAGATATATTGAAAGAGCAATAGCAAGCAGTGACGACAGGTCTGTAGGGGAGGGGCGAAACTAGGATTCCCATTGGCTCATGTGTGAAATACTGCCGATTGCACTGCATTGTTCTGTTTAAATACATGCAAAGCAATCTGACAAACAGGCTTAAACTGTTCACAAATAAAACTGCTGGGTGAAAAATTGGCTCCTCATGACTGGCAAAGAGAACATGAGCCAAACTGGCAGGTGTTGGAGCATCCTTGCTTATGAATGATGCAATAATCTTGTTAATCTTTATGGCGTCATAGGACTCAATTTAGCAGAGTAAATTTTAAAATTTATTTCATTTAATTTGATTTCTATTCCGCTCTCCCCGCAAGCAGGCTCAGAGCGTATCACAACATTTTAAAATATACAATAAATAGAGTAACGTGGCTACCCACTTGAATTTGAACAAGTTGCAGTCATCTACATGGACATATTTTACATTGCTGCTGTTGCGCTTCCTGATTGCAAATGCATCTGAAACACGGATCGTCTGGAACAGCTAGAAAACAAAGATGCTACCCATTATGTGCCATAGCCACAAGGCTTTCAGACTTGTAAAGAAGAACTGCAGCTGTAGTTCTTCAATTTTCATAAATGCATGTGTGTGTATTATGTAGTTTGGTCTTTATTATGCTACAAACTAATGCTGACATGTGAGTATTGCTCTAATTTATTATTTACATCTGTCTTTAATATTGAGCTGGATTTATGCAGCATTCTAAATTAGCTGACAGTATCCTTTAGCTTCAGTGCAAGAATGCTATCTTCAGAAGCAGATATCTGCTCCTGGAGCCAGTATCTCCTGGGAAGTTTTTTTATTATTATTATCCATAGCCCTTTTTTCACAGATACAAGCATCTTTGTATGGGTTGAGCATATCCAGGAAAAAGCTTTTAAGCCAGAACAAGGATGGAATATGCTGAAAATATCAGGACATTGCTACATGATGTTGTCTTTATTTTATCATCTATAGTGTGCAGATACACACATCACATAACTTAATTCTGAACTCGGCTCCTAGAATGCAGATGTATAAAATTCCCTCCGATGGAGGGAATGTCTGTACTTGTGTTGCCAATGAGAAGGGGAAAAAAAGGATGCCACAAAGGTTGTTATGGGCAGTGGGCAGGTATGAAAGCAGCCACATATGGCAGTTGAATGATGGGCAAAGTGGAAAGGCATTGAGAGAGAGCAGGTAAGCAGTGATGGTTGTGTGGGATGGTACTATCACCAGCATTGGAGAAAATAAAGAAGCCATGATTTGTCATTATGTGTTGGATCCAGCCAGCTTTTTTGCTCAATCCTGTCCAGTTCTTCTCCATAGCCCCTGTTCTACACGGTTTTTGTATGTGCAGCTCCCATGATGTCCCAGCATAGAATTTTTCATGGTTAAAGAGAACATTTTTATTTTTTCTTGAAAGGTTGGTTGGATCCAACCCTATATCTGGACAACAAACTATAATTTTCACACTTTTCTACATGATTCCATACATGGGATTTAGCTATTGTTCCAATTCAGAAGGAAGAAGGTAAACTATTGTTTGTGGTTCTCAGACATGGGGCTACCACAAAACTGGAAGTATTTTATTAATTATCCTCATGTGAGGAGAGCAGAAATCTGGGTGTGTGATCCCAAGGATTTCTAGGCTTCTTCCTGCTGAACTATAATCACAAGGGTGGGGTAGCTACATGTCCTAAATGGGTCTCCTGCCCAAATATGTAGTGGTATGAAATATTACTATAGTAAAATAGTTGTTTGCTGTCTATGTGGCATTGCCATCTTCATGTCACATTGGTGTGGATCCTATACTACCCTACCCCTCCACTCAGCAAAGTTTGAAGTTTTTCCAGTCTAAGGAGACTTTCTCCCATGTAAAAGCCACTTAAATTGGAGGAATGCTCCTTAGCCAAGAATAACTTTCTCGAGTCTAAAGCTGGACCTGTGCCATTGTTTCTGTCCTTCACTAAGAATTATCTGTTGCTCTTGATCCAAAATTCAATTGAACAAAAGTTCATGGATGTATGCTGCCTCCATCTTAGCGTCTAAATCCAAGTGCTTCATCATCGTTACTATCTGTCAAATTTTCAGAATTTTAAAAAACTTTGCAAAGAAGTTTCGTAAAGCGTAGCAACTTATTTCAAAATATACTGTCATAAAATTCATATTTAACTTGTTTTTCTGCCTTCTGGTGCAGGTCAGTTGCAAGGTATTTTGATGAGCCTAGAAGTCATAGCCGAAATGTGCTTTATCTAAATTGGTCTGGCTGGACAGAGAGCCAAAGGAGTCAGACATAATTGCCTTTATAAAAATCCTCTGCATGTTTGTAGAGTGTCAAGATGATACTTATTCCTGCTGTAAGCTAGAAGCAATTTGCAGGATGGTACAAATGACATTGCAGCTGTTCCTCTTGGGCATTAAAGGGACAGCTTTTCCTTTCATGATAATAATTTCTTTCTCTAAAAAAGAAGAAAGAAAGTTGTCATGTGGGAATCCTCAGCTCTTGATCCACAGCCTATTGAAGCCAGTGATTATATTTCCATTGATATAAATGGGTCTCAGATCAGTCCTTAGAGTTACAGTAATTCCAAGTGCTGCGATATTTCTTCTTGAAATAAGTCTCATGGGACCCTAATTAGTTAAAGTTTGTATGGCGCTCTGATCATGGCAAATGTGGTGTAATGCAAAATCCCCTTTTTTGTTCAGTGATGTATATTTATAGAGATCTTATTTATAAAGGTTTTATATTTACAGCACTTTTTCTCTCCAAGTAAACATAATTTCCTCCTTTGCAGTCTTTCTCTACAATGACACTGTCTAAGTTGACAGTAATATGAAACACTGAATCAAAAATCTTAGACATGATTCACTTAGTCAAGAATCCTTTAACATTTTAATGGCCAATGGTCCACCATGCTTTGCTTACCTTAATGATATTTTTTTAAGGTACTCTATCCTAGATGATCTTATAGGATCACCAGCTACCTATCCCCAACTTAGGGACTGGGTTTTTAACTCCAATGTGTTGATTGATCACTCCTTAATTCTAAACTCAAAAGCAGTTTATTTAATTTGACCACCTTCGAACTCTGCCATCTTGCAGAGCAGTTTATTTAACTGGACCACTTTCGAACTCCATATCTTGTTAACATCTCTAATCATAAATCTTAGAGTGGCCTTTACTTTATTGTGATTCCAATCCATGCCCTCGGCAATATTGTCTGGTCACTATTCTAAAACTCCTATAGCATAAAGACTGTATTTGTGGATCTCGCGCATTAAAGGATTTACCTCATTATATCCTCTTTTGCTCCTTATATTCTGATCCTAGGTCTAAGTTTTTGGTGAGAATTTTATCTGGTCTAACCTCATATACAGATGCCAAGAAAATTATATTTTTGCTTTCTGATATTGATGCACATGTTATGTACAGTGTTTCACTTTTCGCCATTGCTGCTATGAAGATAAGGTCTAATGCTGCAAAGAAAGATGTTACTTGAACCCGTAGTCAACATGTTGAATTTTGGTTCTAATGAACTTTTGTTTTAGTCAATCTCTTTCTGTGTATTGGTAAATATGTACTGTATATAACAACAACAACAACAACAACAACAACAAAAAACATTAGATTTATATACTGCCCTTCAGGACAACTTAACACCCACTCAGAGTGGTTTTACGAAGTATGTTATAATTATCCCCACAACAAAGACCCTGTGAGATGGATGGGGCTGAGAAAGCTCCTAGAAGCTGTGTCTGACCCAAGGTCACCCAGCTGGCTTTGAGAAGTGGGGAATCAAATCCAGTTCTCCAGATTAGTCTTGCGCTCTTAACCACTACACCAAACTGGCTCTCCCAGTTTGTATATATAATATTAATATATTAATTAATATATTAAAGAGCCCCGTGGCACAGAGTGGTAAGCTGCAGTACTGCAGTCCAAGCTCTGCTCCGAACCTGAGTTCGATCCCGGCAGAAGCTGGGTTCAGGTAGCTGGCTCAAGGTTGACTCAGCCTTCCATCCTTCCTAGGTTGGTAAAATGAGTACCCAGTTTCCTGGGGGTAAAGTGTAGATGACTGGGCAAGGCAATGGCAAACCACCCCGTAAAAAGTCTGCCAAGAAAATGTCATGATGCGACAGCCCCCCATGGGTCAGTAATGACTTGGTGCTTGCACTGTGGACTACCTTTACACTATAATATATATAATATATAATTGTATTTTTATTTAGCAGGATTTCTGTAATTTTGTGATGGCCTATGTCCAAACATAATAAATTGATTCAGCTTTTTTAATATATAAAAAACTGAAGTTACAACAACAGCAGGGTCAACTGCAGCTTTGAATTTTGAAAGAGTGAGAAGCATTGCTTGATGAAAATGGAATCTGGTCAGAAAATGTACATGTTACATTAAGCTGCTTTACTCTCAGTTAGACCATTGGTCTATCAGTGTGGGTGTTGTCTTCTCTGTCTGGCAGCAGCTCCGCAGGGCCTTGGGCAAAGGTCTTTCCCATCACCTGCTACCTCATCCTTCTAGCTGCATATGACATTGCCCGAGTGCATCCAGTCAGAAACAGCACAGAAGTGAAATAGGAATTCTTGTGGTAGGAAGAACAATTCTGGGCTTTGGTTATATATCATCCCCAAGAGTAAAAATGTAGTACAGAGACACAAATAATACACAGTCATAATTCAAACGTAACAGCCAAACCATGGTTTTAGTCGAACACAATTGAGCCAAAGGGAGGATGGGGTTTGTAGGGTCCCCACACTTTCCTTTTTCTCCTCACGCTGCAAGCTCTCCTGATTTGTAGCAAGCCATAGATTGTCATAAGTAAAATAAACTAGAAAGAAAGAGCTTCCAATAACTTCTAAAAGTAATTCACTCTTTAAACATTCAATGACTTAGGGGACTCTGAAGGGTCAGAGTTTCAATGACACAAGTGACTGTGAGGAATTCATGCCCATACTTTTCATAGATGTAACTAAAATAGAAAAACGTTCCAAACTGGTGTGCACAGAAAGGGACATCATCATGCTTTGAATGTGGCTGGGTCAGTATCCATGAGTTTTATGGCAACAATTCCAAGTTTGCTGAGTTTGTTTTTACCTATATCAGAACGAGTGTAAAGAGTAAGCTTAAGGGGGCCAATAAATGGCTTGCCCAGCCCAGTATCACAGCTGGTTCAAGATATTTACAAGAAAATATATAGCATTTCAGGTCAAACCTATCATGACCTTGTTCATCCAAACTCCCAGAAGTCTAATCCTCTGGGTTCCCTAACCACACCTACTTACATTGACTTTCACAATAAGTCTTTGACCGACTTACGGATCTTGATAAATGCTATTGTATTGTTATAGCGTATTGCTAACACATTTCTGCTTAGAGCAGAGGTACTCCATCTCTAGACACACTCATCCAACTGAGGATGAAAGGGCCCCACACAGAAAACCACTGTAGGGTGATCCCCTGCCTCAAACTGCATCAGCACTTTGACTATTTCAGATGACTCTGCCTTGCCAACTTCTACCTATTCTGTATTGGCTCAGTCCATTGGCATGCTAGATCCAGAGGAGTTAGCCGTGTTAGTCTGTAGTTGCAAAATAGTAAAGAGTACAGTAGCACCTTTAAGACTAACCAACTTTATCTTCCCGGAAGTGACGTTATCACTCAGGCCAGGAGCGCGTGCATGAACTTTTTGCACATGCAACCACAGGATAGCAGGTAGGTGCAGGGCCTCCCACCTCCCACCCGGGGATGGGGGGACTTGGCAACCCTAGAGACTGCTGTTCTGCTCCTTGGCCTCTGACCTACAAGGTGCCCCAAGTTTCCCTCTTATTCCCCATGGTTTTCTACATCTATGTAAAACCACTGGGAGAGGTTATCCAAAGTTTGAGGTTGAGCTGTCATCAAATGCAGATGACACCAGCTCTATCTCACACTTCCAGCAGACCCCAGGAAGGCTGTGGAAACTGACAACAGGTGCTGGAAGGCAGTTTTGGAGGAGTAGATGAGGGCTAACATGCTGAAACTTATTCCTGACCAAATGCAGGAGCTACTGGTAGTGGGAAAAGTCTGACTCAGGAAATAGGTCATCTCCTGTTCTAGATGCACTCCCCCTAAAGGAGCAGGTTTGTATCTTGGGGGTGCTGCTGGTCCTCTTGTTGGATAAACAAGTGGCAGTGGTTACCAGGGGTGCTTTTCACTAGCTTTGGCTGCTAAGTCAGCTGCAGCTCTTCCTGGACAGGAAAGATCTTGCCACTGTAGTACAGCCTCTGGTAACATCTATATTAGATTATTGCAATGTGCTCTGTATGGGGCTGCCCTTGAAGACTTTCTGGATGCTGCAGCTGATACAGAATGCTGTGACCAGAAGCTGACAGGAGTGGTTCTTAGTAACCATATTACTCCAATCTTATTGCATCTTTGCTGGCTTCCAATTTGCTTCATGGCCCCATTCAGGTGCTGTATTGACCTTCAAAGTCATATATGGCACGGGGCCAGCATATCTTAAGGAACAACTTCTCCCATATGAACTGACTTATTTATTTATTTGATTTTTATACCGCGTCTCTTCAGTTAAGATCTCAGTTAAGCAGTTCACAGCAATTACAATGGTTATAAACAATACAAAAATATAATATTCAATAAAATCAAAATAGAACATCCTAATAAAATTATTAAAAACTACTCTAGCCCCAACCCCAGCCTATAAAATCTGGTAAATATCATAAAAATTGCAGGCAGATAAAATGCACAGCAATTTGCTCTGCCTCACAAAGAATATTAGATAGTAAAGGGCACTCCGGTATGGTTCTGCCTTACGGAGTTTCCAAAACATCAACGGGTCCTGCTGAACACAAGTGCCTTCTGACAGTGCATTCCAAAGGGAAGACGCCACAATCTACCTGTTCACTCTGGTCATCTTCAGAGGCCCTGCTTTGGGTGCCACTGCCACCTGAGGCTAGACAGGTGGCACTGGCAACCCAAAAAAGGAGCTTCTGGGTCATGGTGCCAGAACTTTGGAACTTCCTCCCCAGGAAAATTCATCTGTGTCCCTCAATTGCTGTCTTTTGCCAGCAGGTGAAGACCTTTTTTTGTTTCATTTAGCACACTGCCAATAATTGTTATTGGTCTTCCTTCCTATTCTTAGTGGTGTGTTTGTGCAGGGGTTTTATTCAGCTGGGATGCGGTGGAACGGAGTTCCGGAACCTCTTGAAAATGGTCACATGGCTGGTGGCCCCGCCCCCTGATCTCCAGACAGAGGGGAGTTTAGATTACCCTCCGTGCTGTGGCGTGGAGGGCAATCTAAACTTTCCTCTGTCTGGAGATCAGGGAGCGGGGCTACCAGCCATGTGACCATTTTCTCCGAGGGCAACCCACTGAGTTCCACCACCTCTTTTCCCAGAAAAAAAGCCCTGTGTGTATGTATTTATTGAATTGTTTTTTACTATTTAAATGTTTTAAATTTAACTTGGTGTTAAAATGTTTTAATTTTTCTAATGTTCACCACATTGGGGACCCTGTGGGGTGGAAAGGCAGCATACAAATGCAATAAGTAAGTAAGTAAATTAAATAAATAAATACTTCTGGTCTCTGGATCTGAAGAATGGAATGACCCATTCCATTCTTGGTGGAGTCAGCTCTTTAAGTAAGGACCACAGCTAGCTTTTAAAGATCTAATTACTTTAAAACAAATTCAAGCCATGCTAGTTTCTTAAAAAAAAATAAGAGGATGATTAACATCAGAAATAAAGCCTTCAGAACATGAGGTTGCAGAAACAATTAATGACATGAGCTGTTGTTTACTGTTGTTCTGGCACAATAGCAAAAGGTTGCTACTGCTACAGCTGTGGTTCCATTTAATCTCCAGCTGCAAATGTATAATCAATCATTCTGCAGGCCACAAAAGCCTGTCCTTTATAACCGTAAATGATTTCCATGTGCAAATATTAGCTTACTTAAACCACACCCACATGGCAGTAAGCATCTATGGAACCCTTTTTATTTCATCTGTCCTCTTTCAAACAATGAAAAATCACTGTTTCTTATGGGTCTGTGTTTATCCAAAGAAGACAAGGCATTTTCTTTTGTTTGAAGAGCAAAGATATGTACCACAAACCACATAATTCTACTAGCATGGCTTCTGCCTTACAGCCTCATTTTTTCTTTTAACTGTGATAATTATGGATCTTCCTTGAATATATGATGAAAACTTACATGTGCCATAAGGATACATTTATGTGCTCCACACTTTGCGAAGAATTAAAGCCCATCCCTCCACAATTAATTTGACATGAATTACCACAAAACATTTGTAAATCACATGATGTGTGGCTCAGTTGCTTTAAAGTCAATTCCTAGAGGATCTCAGTTTAAAGGTTCAGTGCTACCTAGGGATGCCATTCCCCCACCCGAGGCGGGGGATCCCCTGCTCCCACCTTCCCATCCCCACCTCCACTTGCCTGGCCAGTGGGGAGGCACGCTTCCCAGGGTGCCCCCTCGGGCAGCATGGTGTGCCCTCGTTTGAGGCTGCAGCAGGCCCGTTTGAGGCTGAATCATACCCATGGTAGGGCAATTCAGTCGCTTGGGGCGATTACAGAGCGGGCAAAGGGCACCCAGGCCGCTGCACATGCACGTGAGGAGGAAACACCATGGATGAGCTAGATAGGACCTAGCGTCCCGGTCTCCTGCTGGCGGGAGCAAAGGAACCTGGCAAGCCTAGTGCTACCTAAGGGCCAAAATACATGATACATGTGACACAAGTTGGGTCATGGGGCTCTGACTAGACTTGTAGTCACATGTATGATTGGGAGAACTTCACAATCAAAGTGCTTTGTTGCTCTGTTGGGCTCTGGAGCGCTGTGAGGTGGGAGGAGGAGCTTCAGATTTCCCTCCCATACCGTTTTTGCCCTCAGAAACAGCAGTGTATGAGGGATGTTTGCTTGTTTCTCAGAGTCCACATGTGCATTCCATGCGCAAAGAAGGAACATAGAGCTGGAAGGGACCCCACCGTGGTTGTTTCTGTTGGTGAAAATGGTGTTGAAAAGAAGCCTGTAGTCCCTCACAGTGTCCCTAAGCCAAACGGAGTAAGAGAATGCTTGGAAGATGAGTTCTCCAATCATATATAAGACTACAAGTTGGGTCGGGTACCTGTGATCTTGACTTGTGTCACATGTATCACGTATTTTGGCCCTATGCAATGTTGAGGCCTGTTATTTATTAGTTGTCTTCTATAGAATACACACAATTATTTGCAGTTATTCTAGTTCCTGACAAGAAAATATGAAACACTGATAGCACATTTCTATCCTCAGATTGTGCTCACTGGTTAGATAGAATTGCTACTACATTTTACCAATAAATGGATTTCTGTCGCAGTTGGGATTCATTCTCCCTTTACTACTTTTGCTCCAATCATTTTTTCATTAAATTTTGTGTAACTTTGAGGAATCAGAACCAAAGAATAAAAGAGAAAAAGCTATTCCCTGTTTTCCAGATTAGTTCTACCTGGGGACTATTATCTGTGATCAAGTCATTGTTGTTCCACCATTAGCTGCTTCTGGAATTAGACCAGAGGATGCACACAGGACACTACATAGGGACACTATGTGGACACTACATAGGGTTGCCAACCTCCAGGTGGTGGTTGGAAAGAAGAAGGGAAAATTCCCTGCAGGAAGCAACGGCACTCAATGTGCAAAATCTCTCTTATAATAATAAATATTTGATTTACAAAGTGCACGTGCCTCTTACTTCTTCAAACAGTGTTACAAATCCATTCATAACTACAATTCCTAAACATACAATTATCCAAAGACGGCGCAGTATACAAATGGACTTAGGTTTGGTAGAAACTCAGTCCAGCTCCAGTCCTTCAAATACTTCCTTTAGTTAGTTTGTTCATTCTTCTCATGTTGTTATTTCAATCCCAGGTTCTTCCAGGTAGGTGATACCGTTCTCAATGTTAAGGGGAAAGAAGGACCGCCACGCTCAATCTGGGGCCGGCTACGAACACAGATTTCGTGCCACCTTCTTCAGGAGCGTGTCACACTCCCCCTCCGAGGAACCATCACCACTTCATATCTCTCCCGTCCTGGACAATGGCTAGACCTGCGCTCTCTTTGTATACTGCGCCGTCTTTGGATTATTGTATGTTTAGGAATTGTAGTTATGAATGGATTTGTAACACTGTTTGAAGAAGTAAGAGGCACGTGCACTTTGTAAATCAAATATTTATTATTATAAGAGAGATTTTGCACATTGAGTGCCGTTGCTTCCTGCAGGGAATTTTCCCTTCTTCTTTCCAACCGGTATTGTTGCAGGAACAGCCATTTTTGGGTTGCAGCCTCCAGGTGGTGGCTGGAGATCTTCTGGAATTACAGTTGATCTCCAGGCCACAGAGATCAGTTCCCTTGGAGAAAATAGCTGTTTTGGAGAGTGGACTCCATGGCATTATTACCAGATGAGGCCCCTCTCCTTCCCAAATGCTACCCTGTCCAGGATCCCCCCCCCCCCCAAATCTGGAATTTCCCAACCTGGAACTGGCGACCCTTACACCACACCGCTGAAATTATTCACCTTCCATATTTTCCTGTCTACACAGGGGTGTGGAAACATGGGCAGAGGAAGTCCAAGTCATCCACTCTTCTCTTCTCTGGCTGTTCCTCTAGTCTGAAGCCTCCTTTATTTGTCGCATTTGTGGACCTGTGTCAATATTACTAGTAGTGGTGTGTGATGATGGGCAACCTCAGCTCTTTAAATCGGAGCAACTTTAGGGCACAAGAGGCAGATCCCCCAGTCCCACCACTGTCAAGCCTACAGTAATCACCCCCTTGTTTCTCTTTTTTTGTTCTAATGCTTGTGATTGTGTATTTACCATGGATACAATGAGGAGAGAGGTGGGTTTTGGCTTTTACAATTTTGCAAGCACATACTTTCTTTGAATGGTGGCTGTCAGTGATGGTTGAAGTGGGTTGGTAGAAAGATGAGGATCCCGTGCTCCCATAGCAAAGATCATGAGCAGAGCAGACTCTGATATTTTGGGCTTTCACTCATCTCCAGTTTATCAGCCTCTGGCTGCCACCATCATTTCCATCTGGATGAGGCTTGGTGGCTTGCTGAGAAAGCTTACATGCAGAGCTTTCATGCAGAGAAGCAGGGCTAAATCAGTCTTCTCTGTCTTCTCACGCCTTACTTGAGGAAAGATAGATGAGGAAGTCTGCACTGCAGTGGGGAATCTCTCATTCCTTCCCGATGTCTGTTGTCAACTGGTCAGGGGAAAAAAATGTCCTAACCCTTTAATGGGGGATTAGTGAGTGGAAATGGGCAATGTTAAATAACATAACTCACTGACTGAGTTGCACTTGGACATCAAAGTTGGACTGGTTTAATGCCAAGATGTTGTTGGAGTGCAGTCTGGATGACTTTCAGTTGTTGAAGCCTGATGAAGTGGAGAAGAAGCTTCGAAGAGTGCAGCCTACCACGTCCAGCCTTGCCTCCTGCCTCTCTTGGCTCTTAATATCATGCTGGGCTAGGTGGGTCGAGGTAATAGATGCTTCTCCAGGAGGTAATAAATGCTTATGTGCAGGAGGGTGTAGTTTCAACTGCTTTGAAAGTTATGAGACTGCCTCCTGAAGAAGGCATCTGTGGACCCAAATGATCTCAGCAACTACAGCCCTGTGGCTAACATTCCATTCTTGGGCAAGGGTGCTTGAGCAGGAGTAGACAGCTTCAGGCAGTCTGGGAGGAGATGGATTATCTGGACTGATTTCAATCTGGATTCAGGCCTGGCTTTGGGATGCCTTGGTCATCCTGACTGAAGACCTTCACTGGGAGAGGGAGTGCATCCCTGTTGATTATCCTGGACCCCTCAGCAATCGACCATGGTATCCCTCTGGAGATGGTGGCTGGGCTGGGAGTGAAGGACACCGTGCTTAGGTGATTTTGCTCTTACCTTGACCAACTGATTCCAGAAGGTGGTGCTGGAGGACTGCTGCTTATCCCTGTGGCATTAATGCTAGGAGGTTACTCAGGGTGCCATCTTGGCCCCCATGCTACTTAGCATCTACATGAAACTACTAGGAGAGGTCATCCAGGAATTTGGAGTGAGGTGCCAATAATATGTGGATGACACCCAGCTCTCTTTCTCCTTAACATCTAAGCCAGGTGGATGAGTGGAAGTTCTGACCCACTGCTTGGAGAAGGTAATGGTATGGATGAAGGCCAATAAACTGAAGCTCAATCTAGTCAAGACTGAGGCGTTGTTGGTCAATGGTGAAGCTGTTTGGGGACTGTGGAGTCAGCCTGTCCTGGAGAAAGTTGCACTCCCCCTGAACGAGCAGGCTTGTATCTTGGGGGTGCTACTGGATCAGGGCCTATAGTTGGAGGCTCAGGTCTCCTCTGTGGCATGTAGCAGCTTTTATTAGTTCTAGCTGGTTTGCCAGCTACGGACATTTCTCATAAAAGTATGATCTCGCCACAGTGATCCATGCGCTGAGCACATCCAAGTTCGATTATGTTAATGCACTCTATATGGTTCAGAAGCTTAAACGGTTCCTTTGGAAAGTAAGGCTTGCCTGGTACCACCACCTTCAATTTATCTTAGGTGTCAGACTAAAACACATCTTTTTAATTAGGGAGTTTATCTTATTTATTGTTATTGTTATTGTTTACTTTCAACTTTTATTCCACCCTCCCCACACAAGCAGGCCCAGGGCGGATTACATCAGGTAAAAAAACATTTATAATAAAAACTTATATCTTAAAACAGACAGCATAGCAATACAATACAAATTTTAAAATATACAAGATAGCAGCAATCAGCTAATCAGAGGCAATCAATCTACCGCTTTAAGAAGCTGGATGGTGGACACCTCTGATAGGGAGGGATCCGATCTTCCCTTCTTTTACCAGCTTTTTAATGGTCTGTTTCTGTTTTATGGATAATTTTTATCCAGCCTATGCCCAATGGTATGTTTTTAATGGTTTGTTTTTAATCTAGTGACACGGTTTTAATTGTAAGCTACCTCAAGCAGGACTATGAAGAGGTGGCATAGAAATATCTTATAAATAAATTGCTGCATGTCAAACTGATATTAAAGGACAGCTAGAGAGACCTTTTTTGAAAGGTGGAAATCCTACCAATAGGAAAATCACTTGTACGTGTTTGGGGCAGTTTTTTATTTTATTGCATCATGTATTACAAATTTGCTGACTGGCAGATGAGAGGAGGAAGACAAGTTATCAAAAAAGGGTTTGTTTGGTTTTTTGCTGAAAAAATCTGAGAGAGTGAGGTAATAAATTTAGAGGGGACTTTTAAGGCAGGGAATGGGCTATGTTCCATCTAAATGGGTGCTGCTAACAAAACAAAAAGAACTGTGCAAAACTGTGTTTTTTACACAGTTAATAAGACTATTCTGTAAGGAAATGGTTCAGAAGGGTGAAGAGATGCAGACTTTGCTACTGTGTACTGTCTGTTACTGTAAGTATATTTCTACTAGGTAATTTCTGCATCATTTAATGTGTCATATTAAATTGCTTATGCTTGTTCTGCATTGTTTTAGCTCTGTATCAGATTTCTGCATGTTTTCAAAGTTTATGCTATCCAAAATTTATTGAATTGTTTATTGGATGTCCCAGCCGTAGATCATTTTGACTTATACTATAAGTCTTTGAGTCTCAGTGAGGAAGGACTATAAATAACATTAAAAAATGCAATCAAACTTGCATAAGAGCCATGCTATATGCTCTGCAACTATCCTACCACTTTTTATTTATTTATATTATTTATATCCTTATTTATATTATTTATATCCTTTCTTGCTCGGTCAATTGTTCAGGGAAAGGCACTCAGCACATAAACTGCTCGTAGACAGTGTATGCCATCAAATGAATACACACTGACATTTTACATGCAGTGCCTTGAAAAATGGAATATGGTTTAAGAATGGGTTTAAAAGCCCTCCCTCCCTCAGTCCCATTTAATCCAGCACACTTGAGCCCTCCTCTAGCCTTTCTCATGGATCAGCACAGCTGCACGATAGACAATCATTTCAATTTCTAAAATCAGAAAGTGCTGAGGCACCAAACCTTCCTGAACTTATACTGCCTGTCATGGAAGCTTGCGATCTATCCCTTATATACTGTACCAACAGATAACTATATCCAGTTCTCACTTGCCAAGAAAGGCATTCTGCTTTCTGAGGGCTGCCATGTTGTCCAGTTGGGTAGGTTTAAACCAGAATATGGGCATGCCACCCAGTTAGGGATGACAGGGCTTCTGCTATAGTGGGAAATCTCCCAGTGTCCTGGTGCATTGCCCACTGGTGCCTTAGGTGCCAGCAGAAGGTGGAAACGAAGCACAAACTGGCATCATGCTTGTGTGCTGATATAGCTTCTGGTAAAAACCAGAAACATAGACTGCTTTCTTCATCAGCACAAAACTACTTCCTTATCCTTCTGATGGACCCCCTTTGCTCCTTCACTCCAAGGCAGATTTTCCCACCAAAATCCAAGTTCGCCTGCTTTGGCTGAGCAGCCCCAAGTAGCGTGTCTCTTTTTGCGGTTTTGAACGTTCGTTTTGTCCCACCCCGATAAGTCGTTATAAATTTTGATTTTTAGCTGAGCCCAGAAACTTGATGGGGGAAAAGCAGGAGCCCTCTTCCTCTGTGTTAGAAATAGCACTGGAGACGGTATAATGTTCAAAAAAGATAACTTTATTGAACAGGCAGGGATAGAATCAGGGCAATCAATGAATGAAAGAGCTGAGGTATACTTTTTAAGTCATAGGCACAATAGTTTTCTTGAAGCTTAGTTTCTATGTTCTTGATCCTTAACAGTGAGAAGTGTTTTGTTTAATATTGTTTAATATTTTGGTTACAGCAATAATATTTCTTCATGGAGTTCCCAGTTATAACTCAGGTTTCCTGACATTAGTTCAAAACTGTTTTCCTTTTAAAACAGCCCTTGGGTCCTCCTTTTAGACACTGGTAGGAATTAATCTTCTCCTAAGAAGAATTAACTCTTCTTCACTTGGCTTGAATGGGAGTCTCTACTTACTACCCAATCACTCTTTGCCAAAAAATGCGCCCCCCCCCCACCAGTTCTATCATGGTTGTGTAAATGGGTTTCAGCTTGTGCTGGCTTTTATACTTGGAATTCTTTACTAGAATTCATCCTCAAGACAATAATGTCACAGTTAGGGCAAAAGATTACTTCTTCCTCATGCCAGAGGGGAACTTGTCTGACCTTCCCTGTCAGAATCTCTCACACAATGTCTACTGAAAATCCTGTCAGCAACCAACTGTCATCCTGAAGACTGGTTCCGACTGGCCAATCAGAGAAAGGAGGGAGCAGCCTGTCAATCAAGTTATCTAAGTGCTGCAGTTAGGAAACCTTCATTAAAGTGCATTCTGTCACAGTCCTCCAGCTATTCTAACAAATCTCACTTGACAGCTTGGCCTCAACATTCCATCAGCTCCCACTGGCTGCCTCTGGGAGAGATGGAACTGAAGTTGTTCATCATACCATTTTTTAAAATGGAAATGATGTCAGTGCACTGGTGTGATTATTATTATTTATTATTTTATTAGATTTATAGTCTGATCACCCTGTGAACAGGCTCAGAGTGGATTCCTACCACATCTCACAGATAAAAATATAATA
The DNA here is from genome assembly GCF_028583425.1 of Eublepharis macularius. Lineage (NCBI taxonomy): Eukaryota > Metazoa > Chordata > Lepidosauria > Squamata > Eublepharidae > Eublepharis > Eublepharis macularius. Next base: position 51,570,335 of record NC_072790.1, read on the forward strand.
GTATGAAATATAAAAGCATTGATATACGATTAGTTAAGACAGCAGCGTACATATTGCACAACCCTCCAACATCTGGCAAGTGAGGCCCTACCCCCAACTTCTCTGAATGTTGTCGGCTGTAGCCTGACATCCTACAGCCATTGCCTATTTGGCCAATTAGTGGGCGCAAATCCCTGCAAAAAGCAACTCTCTTGGCCTTCTGGATCAGGAGATAAAAGGCAAAACAAACAGACCATTTTGTGCAGCGGAAACAGGCCAAAATTCCTGCCTTCCATTCTAAAAACAAACAGACGAGTTGAATTTGAATTGTTTTCTGTGAATTTAAAATATTTGTGTATGTACCTTTAAATTCTCTGTCTGTAAGGGAGCTGTAAGATATATAGACACAATTACAACTAAGAACTTTGCGCACGGCCAGAATAGAGGGTGCGCCGAATACTGACACGTGGGACATTTCATGTGTGCCAGTGGGTGAATTTCTATCATATAATGAAGAGATTCTTGGTTGTTGATAAAGATATTTATTATAATAGTTTTTTTATTCTAGATGCATGGTGGACTATTTAATATCCCCTGATGAAGTTTTTCATATGAAACGAGGTATCTATTAGTCGGCCTCTTGTTGGCATCGTGGAACTTAATTTTTAAATGTGTTGTTTTTAATGAACATGAATTTTTAATTGTATTTTTAATTGTATTTTTAATATGTTGTTATCTGCCCTGAGCCCGCTTGCGGGGAGGGCAGAATACAAATTTGAAATAAGTAAAATAAATAAATATTGGTTCCAGCTCCACCTGCAGCGGGAGAGAAAAAAGAAATAGTAAATATGGTATATGAATGAATTATAACACTTTTATGAACACTTACCTGCTGGAGTATTTGCCTTCTTTGGGAACTACATATTATCCTACAGAGAGAAAGAAAGGAAGAATCAACTACAAGCTCTCTATCAGATGTCTGTTTAATGTTACTCTTTAGGGACTCAGTTGGCCGTTTACATATTTATTTGGGATTATGGATACTTTGTAGGTCTTTTAGATATTATTATGAATGAATTTATTGTATTTATATAATTACATGTAGCACCTTGCACTATCACTTATTAAATCATATACTCTTGATATTTGTTCTTCATATATACTCCTGGTTGTGGGTTTACCACTCTTGTTTGGGTTCCCTTCATTCTAGGCAATGAGGGAAGTAACGGCTATGACTGACAGGGAAAAAGAAGGAATAGTTTGTTTTCCTATTGCCACTAGCCTCTTCCTCAGACCTGTTTCACAGTTGATCTCATGGGCTTGGTTGGGTTTTTGGCTATGTAGTGGGAGCCTCAAATGAAACCTAGGCAGATCATCAGCTTTGTGGCAGGTTTTTTTCCCCCCTGTTTTGGTTTTTCAATGTGAAAAATTTGCATTTGGGGTTTTGGACTTGAATTGTCCATGTAGTCACTGTGTGTGAATTCATTTAGGCATAATGTTGTGTTTGCTGAAAAATGTACCAGTTTGAGTACTGTAAATACTGAATTAAACCCATGTGGAATTTTTTGGCATCCATAGTCACAAACCACAGGAACTGATTCCATCCCACTGAAATTGGTGGAATTGTTCTGAAATGGATTTGCTTACAAAAAAGAGGCATTAATTTCATTGGTACTTGCTTTAAGTGTAGAGGAGTTAGCCGTGTTAGTCTGTGGTAGCAAAATCAAAAAGAGTCCAGTAGCACCTTTAAGACTAACCAATTTTATTGTAGCATAAGCTTTCGAGAATCAAGTTCTCTTCGTCAGATGCCTGATACAGAGACTGGTCAAATACAGAAGAGGAGGAGAGAGAAGAGGCAATTAGGGGGAGGAAGGGGGAGGGTGCAATCAAAACATTCCTTTGCTAGTATATGTAAACATCTCCTTTTAGTGTGTGTATCAATCAGGCATCTGACGAAGAGAACTTGATTCTCGAAAGCTTATGCTACAATAAAATTGGTTAGTCTTAAAGGTGCTACTGGACTCTTTTTGATTTTGCTTTAAGTGTGTAGTTAGAGCCAACTGAAGCGGAAGGAAACAGATTTCAGTGGTTTTTGGGGCTAAGGTGTTGTTCCTTGAGATTATGAATTATTTTTCAGCAAGTCACAATTGTTTCTTGATGACAACCTCAACTTTTATCTTTGAATTGCTTTACAAACAGCAGTTTCCTGTTACTCGACACACCTTAAAAAGAAACTATGCTGTGGTGTTCTTAGATATAGTGATGGCTATAAACAGCAGAGCTGGTAATACTGGTTGCTGGGAGATCTATGACAAGAAATGGGAAGTAGAATGGTGGAGATTGAGTCTGAGCCATTTTACTGTGTGATAGAAGAGTTGTTATGCCTGTTTTAATATCTACAGTAAACCTAGCTAGGAATCAAAAGTGTATTCAGTTGCTTGATACAACACATGCTGAATTGGAACACAAGGCTGTGTAGTATAGCTAGAGTTGCCAGTCTTCAGGTGGTGGCTGGAGATCTCCTGGAATTAATCTCCAGGTGACAGAGATCAGTTCCCCTGGAGAAAATGGCTGCTTTGGAGGGTGGACTGTATGGCATTATACCATTCTGAGGACCCTCCCCAAACCCCACCCTCTCCAGGCTCCACCACCCAAATCTCCAGGAATCAACCAACCTGGACCTGGCAAGCATTCTGTTTTTACTAACATCAGCTAGATTATTCTGGGTGGCTTGTAAATAGAGCATGAAGACAGTATCCCTTCCCTGTGGTTATTCCTGGTATCTGGTATTAAGAGGTATACCAGCACTGAACACGGAAGTCCCATTTAGCTACCTTGACTAATGGTTCACTCTGTAGGTTTTGAATTATGGTGTATCAGTCCTAATAGTTAATGGAACATCCATGTTTAGAATCAGTGTACCTGTTGAAAACAGATGCTGCAGATAAGTAACAAGGAAAGTCTGTTGGCTCCATGCCAACCTCCAACAGTGAGTGCCACTGAGGGGGAGGGGAAGTGGCTGCTTTTGCTGATTGTTGTCAGGGTGTACAACAATCAGGTGTACAACAACTGAGTGGCTCTTGGAACTTGATAAAAGGGTGGAGTGAAGATGACCCTTACTGGTACCATATTCCACTATCTGCTCAGTAGACGTGTGGCTTTACTGTGCTGAGTTTGTGGCAATGGCTGTATTGAGGCTGCACTGAGACCCAGCTCTATATCTTGTTATCCAAATCCGTGGGTGATGCTGGTGATGCAGTAGAGGTATTGAGTTAGTTCTTGACCGCTGCTGTCAATTGGTTGAAAGCAAACAAGTTTAAATTTAACCCAGACAAGATGGAAGTGATGCTGGTTGGAAAAGCAGAGATCGTGAAGGACATTGTGCTTCCAACCTTTGATGGGGTTCAGTTGACCCTGGCTGACTCAGTTAAGAGCCTAGGGGTTATACTAGATCCAACACTGCTGCTAGAAAAGCAAATAAATGCAGCTGCAAAAAAGGTCTTCTCCCAACTCAGACTAGCCTTGAAAATGGCCCCCTACCTTGACACGACCAATCTGGGCCGATTAATGGCACAGCAACAACAAGACTAGACTCCTGTAATGCATTCTACATAGGTCTTCCCGAAAGTCGACTCAGAAACTCCAGCTGCTTCAGAAACTCCAGCTGCAGGTCATTTACTCTCAGGAGCTAGATGGGCCGAATCCACACTACCGTTCTTCTTGCGGCAGTTTTTCACTTCTGCAGCGCCATACTTTAATCGGTTCACACACTCATCTCCCATGACGTCATTAAATCGGCACCGCGTCGCAACAGCCCATTGCACTTTCATTCCGGTTTATCTTGTTATGAATAAACGGCCCCATTTGGTTTCCCACCCTCTCTTGATCCGCCCCCAAATTCCCTGCCCTGCCTTTTTTCCAACCCCTTTTTTAAAAAATAAAAGACTACCGTGTCGATATGTCGACATCTCATCATATTGTTCTCATATCAATTTAACGGACAGACCTCCGATATCAGAGGAACAATGAGCTCTGTTTATTAGACATCCTCGTGACACCTCATTCATGGCTTTTGATACGCTTGAAATGGCCTGTGCCACTGGACTTGGCACCGCGGTCAAGTTTCAAAAGAGAAAATCAAGCTCTGCCTTTGGATGATGTGGCCGGTCATCATCACCGATCACCCATCCCATGTTGATTTCATTCACTGGCGTTCATCGTTGACGTGCACTTGGAATGCCTTTAACATTAACACTAATGTCGTCGTTGTTCCATTGAACCGCTGTTTCGGATTGGCGTTAATTCAATCCTTGCTGTCCAAACTTGCGCATGCGGCATGCCATTTCTTGACCGTTACTTCCCGCGGAAACTTTCCCATCCTTTCCCATGATCCAATGCATGTGGTAGCATTTTATTGACAGACATTCTGCAGCGGAGCACGGAGCCTCAGCTATAAATCTGTTCTAGCACTTAGAACGAGATCTCAGGAGTTCAGGTCAGGTATTTTCAAAATTGTCGAGATGAGCGAACATAGGCATGCCGCCTCCCGTGGAATTGCTTGGAGGGAGAGGGAAATATTGGATCTCCTCTCCTTCTGGGGGGAGGAAAAAATACAGGAAGCACTGAAGAGTTCCTATAGAAATATCGATTATTTCGAGCGCATTGCAGCCCAGATGGCCCTTCGGGGACATAAAAGGACAGCTATGGAGTGCAGGTCAAAAACAAAAACGATGAGACTGGATTACAAGAAGGTAGTGGCGCACAATTCAACCTCTGGAAATGCTCCCATTACCTGCCCGTATTTCAGGGAGCTTGACAGCATTCTCCGGGGGGATGCAAGCGTGAAACCAAAACGAGTGTCAAGAAGTCTTGGCGTTGTGTCCCTGGGGCGGCAATTGAGAGACCCGTGTCCAGTGTCTGATGGCTCGGAGGAGCTTTTTTCGCACGACCTCTTCACCATAGATCATGGACAGATTAGAAGCTCCACTCCATGCCAAGTGGGTGAGTGAAAACCGCTTTTACTGTGGAGGTTTGAAAAGTGCTCATTATAGAGACGCATGAAGTAATATCATGACATTCTTTCAATTGACACAGGTGTGAGAGAGAATGTACCTGAGGTTGAGGCAGAGATTGACACTGATGCCACTGTGGATGGCCTTGAAGACAAAGGTGAGTTTGATGAGTTTCATAGGAAAACATCCATATATTGCAGTGATTAACCCTTTAACCTTGATTAGTTATATCTAGTTGCAGGTGTTCTTTGATCTATCGTGGTGAAAAGACAGCTGGAGTCTAGAATCGTGAGGATATGGGACACCACTTCAACACAATTGGATCCATGTTTGGACCACGTGTTCAGGAAAACACGTTATGTTTTCAATGTTTGAGAAACTGTGCTTTGTTTCATTTGTGAAAATTGCAGAGCCTGAGACCCAAGCTACAAGTGATGCCTGACAGGTTGCAAACTTGTTAGCCTTGCTAAACTTTTGATGGGAGAAGTGGGCTTCCTTGATTTAGCGCTTGTCTCTCCAATGCAGCTGCAAGACCAGGATACCTACAGTTCCCATCAGAAATTGAGGGAAGCGGACAAGTGTCCGCCCTGTGTCAGGCGTCGCTTGCAGCTTCACCCTAAGCCACTTCCTTCCTGTGTTTGTGTGAACTTCTGTATCCTGCCAGGAATTGGTTTTATGCCAGGACATCAAATCCACCCACTTAACTCACAATTAAATCTGTGAAAACCTCTCCTTTATTTCTAGAGTCTGATGATCCGTGTCCTGACGGTCAAGAGGAAACAATTAGCAACAACAGCTCCAGCACATCAGGTCTTGGCAGCAGCAAAGGTATGTTTTCTCGGTAACGAAATAAAGGGCTAGCAATCGCATAGCATCTCTATGGTTTACCATCAGTAAGAGTTTGTTCACCAAATTTTCAAATTTGTTTCTGCAGATAAAGCAAAATTAAACTTGGCGACGTGATATGTAACCCCGGCAGCAGTGTCATGTTAACGTCATTGTGTGTTTTGGGGGGTGGTGGGTCCCCTTGGTACCAATTTTGGCTTGAGTCAAAAGGGAAGTCACCAAAGTTTCTTGGCCGGAACTATGGACCAAATGAACAGCACCCTCACATCAGCTTCACATTGATTGAATCCTTGGGTAACATCAGGCAAAAAACGTCAACTGTCCAGGTTTTTTCTCCCCCCAGGGCATAGATGTAAAAACCATGTCTGTTAAACATGGCAAGGAGTGTTGATTCTCAGCAGGAGACCAAAAAAAAATCCTCAGCATGGGACTGCACACGAGATTCTGTTGATTGATCACTCAAGGGACAACAACTGTGCAGAAAAGTCAATGTCATGCTCTGGATTATGTTTGTTTTTTGATGTTTTTTTGGCTTTTTATCAATTCACAGAATCACCTTTGAAATCAGTGGCGGAGCTATCACCTGGCACACGCCTATCAGCCATTAGATCCAGAAGAAGAAGAAATGCTGGCCTGTTTTCTGTGGCGGACAAGATGATGAGTCAGTCAGGGGAAGAGCACAAGGCACAGATCAATGAATGGCGCATAGACCGCAAGGATAGCAACAAATGGCATGAAGAAGAAAGGAGGTTGCAAGTCGAGTTCCTAGAGGAGACCAGGAAGGAAAGAAATGATTTTAGGGATGTGTGGATGCAGAATCTGCATGTAATGGAATCTGCAGTAACCACTCTCCAAACACTTGGGGAAATGTTGGTGAGTCAGCACCGGGGAAGGTCAGCAAATGCTTGTGAAAAGGGTGACAGCAACTCAGAAAACATCCCACCTAGGTCTGCCACGGCAAAACGTGCATGCGTTGGAAGGGCTCGTGAAAGGCTGACTCTTTAGCATTACTGGACTAAGATGTTTCCGTTTGAATTAACGGTCCCGTTTCCCTATTTTCACTGTTACACTGTTGTTTGTATTACATTGGAGTGTTTTTCAATTTCACTACTTGTTTTACTCCTGACGGCCAAGACATCAATAAACAAGGGGACAAATGGTAACGTTAACAGTTCTTGATTTATTGAAACTAAAGAGAAACTCAAGGGGTGGGAAAGATTGATGCCTCATGCCAGGGCAACAATTACTGATTTTGTTGGCCATGAGCTTCCCTGGCTGACAAGCTGGATTCTTCCATCTCCCGTTGCCTCCTTTCGATGTTGTCCAGCCTCCGGCCAAAGCGCATCATACGACCCTCGTATGTGGCCATACGTCTCTGGATGCTGTTGACTAAACAGAACAAGAATTTTTTAGGCGGTTGCATTGTTTACTGTGGCTGCTCTCCAAAGCACATTTATAGAGATGAACCCACGTGATGCAGAGGTGCGCCCATCCATGCTCTCCACCAAGGCAAATAGGTCATCAAGAGTTCTTCCCTGGCGGCGGGGGGCGGTCTCTGGCGCTGTACTGGTGGATGGAGCCGCTTGAGTTGAATCCGATGTACCCGGACGATCCCCAACCTCCTCTGTCACAATAGAAAAACATATCATTTTTAAGGGTGTTATCTAACCATCATCTTGATGGCCAATCAGAAATGAAACATTGTTTTCCAAATTTAAAAGAAAATTCTGTATTAAGGTTCAAGTGAGTCAAGATATGAGAACACAGTTTGAGACACGCACTCCAGTGTTGCCATGCATGTTTCTAACGCAGAGGGTCTGAAACCAGTTTAAGATTTTGAGATAATCCATGTATGGATAGGTGACCATATAGGTCTGGAGAGGCTCCTTTGTGGTTAGAGAAAAAAATTTAAACAGGAGTGATTAATTTGAAGGTGATCTACATAGAGCAAGATATCATCAGTGTGTGTGTGCCAGGAAGGGGCGCCCAGGGGAAAAAAACCTGTGAATTCAAATGCCAGCGTTTGGATTCCTGTGAAGAGATCCAATGCTGCCGTTCAAATTGCGTTTACAGTTGCATTTGGATGGACAAACAGTCAATTTCCATTATCACAGCAATGACAAAAGTTTCCTGATTCACAAATCGGTGAAATCCACATGATTTTGCGGTGTTTAACCCTGGGAGCAATAAACATTTATCCTGGAAGCGCCCTTGGGTTCAAAGTGATAAAATTGTGGCGTGCACATTCGAGAATCACAATTCTCTTAGTTTGTTGCATGGTGGTAAAAAGAGAAAAAACTCTGATATTGAGCTGGAGAGGTTATGGCAGAGTAGATTAACACCTCTGTAAACTACAATATCATGCCCTTATCTTTTTGGCACACCATGCATCTAACTATGAGAAGTACGATTTGAGAAAACTTGGGCCATCCTTAAAAATTCTCGGTCTTGACGGTGCAGGAAAATGTGGTCACACCAATGTTTACTGTAAGAAACAGTCTTTTGAATCTATGAATGGTGGACGGTAAGCACTTGTTTGGACCACGGTGCTGTGATGCTTTGGATGAGGTTGCTTCACAGGGCCAAGCTACACATGACGAATGACACTTGAATGGCAAGTGGTTTGAGTGGAGGGCAAGTGAACAGGGAGAAATACACTTGCCATTCAAGTGTCATTCGTCATGTGTAGCTTGGCCCTCAGACCACTAAGATGTCACCTTTTCCATAACTCATGTCTGCTCTAAACTTTCCTTTAAATTGGAAAATGGTCACGTTGCAGGTGATGTTGGTCTGTGGAGAATGCAAAACTGAAAGAATCTGCCACCTGACATCATGCCAGGGCAGCCTTTGGCGCAGAATGTTCTTGACACTTGGATGGCATCACCCAAAGTGGGTGGAGGGGAATGGCTATTTAGATGCTGCATAATGCAATGATACTCCTCATGACACCCACCTGCATGTGCCAACTCCTGGTGCACCACGTTGCTCACAGGGGAGGAGCCTGCCGCACTGGCGTGCTCCATCTCATCGGAGGCTTCCCCCTCTGGCTCCTCAGGTTGACTCATCGGCTCATCTCTCCTCCTAAGAGCAGCTGTGGAAATCAGGAAAATATCTTTTTTTATAAAATGGCCTCTATGAAAACCTTGTAATCATACTGTCAAAACTTTACTGACACCCCAGCAAATGCTTTTCCCCAATCCACGCATGCATGAGGTTATGTGGAGTGGTCTGCAAATGTGAATTCTATTGTCCTACAGTATCGATGTTTTGAGAAACAAATTTGGCTTGAACATCCTGTCCATGGGGAGCTATCATGGGGCGGTTTGGCCATTCAAACAGGGTTCGGTATTGTTAAAAAAGCACAAGCATACACCCGCTTCTAGGGTGGTCAGGCACAGCAGTGAACAATGTCCAAGATCTGCGGTTTTTGGACCACCACTCACCAATTCCTCAGCTCAATGTCCTTGAAAAAAATTCAAAATCAAAACACAAGCATAATTGTCATAGGCATAATTTTATCATCGAGACCTCAACTCACCACCATGATATCGGTTCCTCCAGCTGGGTTTCCCTGCTGCCTCCCAGAGCCTCATCATTTCGGCAAAAAAGGGGGGCTTCCCACTCTGCCTTGGAATCCCTTGCCAGGACTCCAAGGCATCGTAGAAAGCCCCCTTGACGCGCTTAAACTTGGACCGGCATTGTTCGGTGTTCCTCTCAAAGCCGGCCTCACGCATACGAGTGGCTACCCGACTGAAGTGCTGCCTGTTGGGAAGGTGGGTGCTCTTCATGAGGATTCCTGCCTTTCCCGAGCTGAGCACCAGGTTAAGCAGGGCACGGACCTCGTCGTCCCTCCAAAAGACACCTTTCCCGCCTGAAGCCATGATTTCAATGAGACGGTATGTCGACACAGTAATGAATCTTCAACGCGCATGTTCGGCGGCTACACGCGCCCGTTATTTGCGCGGGAGATTCTTAACGACGGAGGCTTAGAGGCGTTTTTTTTATTAAATGGACCCGTGTCCACCCCGCGCTCTTTGCTTCCCGGCTGCACCCACGAAAGCATTAAGTGGACAATGGGAATGACAGTGTCAAGTGATAAGAATTTTTTTTTTAACATATTAATGAGTGATGTGAGGGTTGGGTGATAACCCTTGTAAGGTTCCCTGAGAAATGACCACACAATAGCCTGTAGACCATCACTGGGAAGGACTTAAACCAACGCGGGGTGAACAGATTAGCTGTGTATGAGTCCACTCTGCACATTCCGGAGCAGAATTGGTTGTTCAGAGACAGGGCCATCTGTGTGCCGGTGAGTGTGATTTTGAGTGTCCATGATCTCCAGGATGCACCTCCACGAACAACAACATCGACTGGGCAAGATTGCAATATTTTTTTTAAAAATGGAAAGGGCAATGTGTGGAGCACTAAATTGTTTGCAAGAGGAATATAATGGTTTTCTGATTTGTTTTATTTATTGATTGTTCACTGGTCTTGTGATGATGTGTATTTTTTTATTTTAGATCAGGAGAAAGAAAACAGTTCAATAATGAGATCCAAAAACATATTTTTGGTTTATTTTTGAGCCAACACAGCAAGGGCTCGTGACAGGATAATAATAAAAAATCGTTTAAAGGACCACCACAATCGGATTTCTGAAACATCCATTGGTGGCATGGTAAGCTCTACTCTCTTGATCCTGCGGCGGCCATGAACCTTGCCAAGGCCTCCCGCACTACCTTTCCTGCTGCGAGATTCTCACCATTTGTGGCCATGTCATCATCCTCATCAGCCTGTATGCGAATGGGTTCTGGTGATTCCAGGTCACCCAACACCGGATGACCCCTTTCCTCACACAAGTTATGTAGGACAGCACAAGCAGTGACAACAGAGACCACATTTTGTTCTCTGACCTGCAGACGCCTGGACAAACAACGCCATCTCCCCTTATAACGACCAAAACAACATTCCACCTTGTTGCGAGCCCTGCAAAGTCTCCTATCAAAGTCTCGGTGATGTCCCGCTTCTGCTGTCCGGCCGTATGGCTTCATCAGCCAGGGACGCAAGGGGTAGGCACCATCCGCAATGATGATCGGTGGAACCACCACACCATCCAAATCCAGGCAAGGGTTCCCAGGAACCAGGGAGCCGGCATCCATGGCAATACAGAGGGCGGAGTGGGTAAAGACAAAGGCATCATGATTTTTCCCACTCCACCCTACCTCCACGTCGATGAAGCGTCCTGATGAGTCTACAGTTCCTTGAAGAAGAATGGATGAATAGTTCTTCCGATTCCCATATTGATCTGGCCTTTCCCCCGGAGCGCAAATGGGAATGTGGGTGCCATCTATAGCGCCTATGCAGTGCGGAAATCCAAGGCGATCGAAGCCATCCATTATCTGTTTCGAAAAAGAAAATAAATTAATCAGACATGTTTTGGGGTTACTCAAACAGCACTCACAGAAGTTTAGGTGATTGTTATTCAAGATTATATCCACGCTCACGGGCATCTGTCAGCGTAAGGCACATCAATGCGCAAGTGTGAGATTCCTAGTTGTCCAGTCAGAACCTAGACATTTTTTGGATGGTCAAATAAAAGCAACTGATATGATTTTGGCACAATGATAAGTCGGAAGGACGACATCACATTCCAAAAAAAAAAAATTTTCCACAGTGCAACCCACCTTTCCAACGTCGGGACCAATGCATATTGTTTTCGAGAGAAGTTCTAGTTCCACAGCAAAGCAGAACTCTATTACCGAGGATGCGACCGTGGACCGTCCGATGCCAAACAAGTCACTCGCCACCTGATAGCTTGACCCGTTGGCGAGGTACCACACCGCTACGGCGACTCTCCTCTCCACGGATAATGGCACACGCATGGTGGTGGTTTGACGTTCGAGACGTGGCCGTAGAGCCTCCACCAACTCAAGAAATGTTTGCTTGGACATTCGGAAACGCTCCATCCAACAATGATCATCCCAGTAGCCCAAAACGATGGCATCCCACCAGTGGAGGCTTCGTGGGTAAACCCAGTGCTCCCGTGGCTCTTCAAGTTCTGCCAAGGCAAACCATCGCCGAAACCTGTTTCTAGGTGGTGCACGAAGGTAGCGGCGGTAAGCGGAGTGCCGGTTTCTGAAAAATAGCAATCTGGCAGCCGCACGTCTCCTCCTGCAGATGTACCTTTTATAGGAAAGGCACATGAATGTCGAGCAGCGGAGCATAATCAGAAGGACATGAGCCATCAGAAAAATGATCGTTTCCCGGGGTGCCATCCTACCCTCTCCAAGTCACCTGTAACTCCCACAGAGACAGGAATGACTATCAGTCCAATTTTAAAGCTGTTCAAATTTTGGCGCCTCCACGGGGATCCAATAACCTTTTAAGAGGCTGGTCCGAAAACTGACCAATGACAGGGAAGGAAGGGAACGCGGATTCGTTGTTTCAAGATAATTACACGTCGATATAGCGTCAAATTTGCCTTTTTTAAAAAAAAAAAAATAACCCGGGCCTTTTGGTTTTGTCCCGCCCCTTTACCCGTATTTTTGAAAGGGGATGTGATCAACGGATTGCGCAGGATAAGCGCTATTCTAAAGGTGATGTGAACAAACAAGCAAAGAACGCGCAATAGCAGATGGAGCAATCAGTGCACAAGAAAAGCGGGAGCTAAGGTAGTGTGGAATGGAGTATGCATAAATCACTCCTATTCTGCAGTCATTCCATTAGCTTCTCATCAGTCACCAGGCTCAATTTGAGGTCATATCATATTAAAAGCTCTTCATGGTGTTGGTCCCTCTGTGCACCTGCCTCTCCTCCTATGTTCCACAACAGCAGCTTCACTCAACTGAACAGGGCCTTCTGCAGATATGAACCTGCAGCTGGGCTAAATCAACAGCTGCCAGCATTTGTGGTTTCTCTGTGGTAGCTCACACCTTATGGAATGGCATGCCTGAGGAGGTCAGGAAAGCTCCCAATCTCTTGGCTTTCCACAAACTACACAAAACTGAATTATTCAGGATGGCTTTCTACCTAGATTATAGGGTTGTGTCATAAGAAATTAATACCCAAATAGGAGGTCTCCTTAATTAGTTGGGGGGAATTAGCATTAAAGGAGACAAGTGAGAGGGGGTAAGTAAGAATCTCCACCAATGTTTAGGAGGATTGTTCCCTTAGAAAAGTTTCAGTTATAGTTATAGTTATAGTTATAGTTATAGTTATAGTTATAGTTATAGATATAGTTATATTATGTATTATGGATTATATGTGTCAACCTACCCAATAAAAATCTTTATTAAAAAAAAGACAAAAAGAAAAAAAAGAAAAGTTTCAAATAAATAGGCAGATGTTCATTCAACAGGAAAGTTTTTTTTAATTAAAGAGAAATAAGTCACACGAGTCACAAATGAAAGTAAAGCAGCAGAGCAGAATGAATTGAAGTAGCTTACATTCCTTTGGAGCCCAGCCCCACTCGGCTTGCACTCATTCACTCATTCTCTCTCTCTCTCCCCCCCCTCTCACGAGTCACAAATGAAAGTAAAGCAGCAGAGCAGAATGAATCTAAGCAGCTTACGTTCCTTTGGAGCCCAGCCCCACTCGGCTTGCACTCATTCACTCTTTCTCTCTCTCTCTCCCCCCCCTCTCACGAGTCACAAATGAAAGTAAAGCAGCAGAGCAGAATGAATCCAAGCGGCTTATGTTCCTTTGCAGCCCAGCCCCACTCGGCTTGCACTCATTCACTCTTTCTCTCTCTCCCCCCCCCCACGAGTCACAAATGAAAGTAAAGCAGCAGAGCAGAATGAATCCAAGCGGCTTATGTTCCTTTGCAGCCCAGCCCCACTCAGCTTGCACTCATTCACTCATTCTCTCTCTCTCTCTCTCTCTCTCTCTCCCCCCCTCACGAGTCACAAATGAAAGTAAAGCAGCAGAGCAGAATGAATTGAAGAAGCTTACGTTCCTTTGGAGCCCAGCCCCACTCGGCTTGCACTCGGAGGAAAAGGAGTCACATGGGCGGGGCCAAAACCCACGTGACCTTGTTTCAGATCTACCGGAACACCGATCCGGTGCTTTCCGCCTCCAAATGAGCCCTGTCTATAAACTGTCCTTGCAGTGTGGGGAGGGGGTCTGACTGCTAACAAAGTAACTCAGACAGTTGCCTTGGTAGGGACTGGGACTATATACTACTCTGTTGGATGCTGTCTGCTGATGTAGATGACATGCATCTACTAGGGAGTTTTCATGTTGCTAAACATGTTGTGAAAATTAGTTATGCTTTCTTTCTGAAAGATTAATTTCTGGGTTCAGCTTCATGTTTACTTTCAAATTTTCTGCTACCATACCCTTTTGTATCTTTTCCACTGACTGTCCTAACTGTTGTTCATTATGGTACTTTGCTCACTGAATGCCCTTTATGGTCAAGATTACAGAGACCAAAGATATACTTAGGCAAATAAAAATGCATGCCAGGAATTTGGACATTACTAGTACGTCTGTTAGGGCACGGAGGGTATGTTCGACTCTTTACGTAGGTATAGCCCTCCCAATGTAACTGCTGAGGTATTTTTATCATCCGACAGTACCAAAGCTCAGAAGAGCTTTTCCACTGGCAAGAATGAATACCCTTCCCTCGGAAGTTTTAGAGGGTAGATACAAGAAAGTACCATATGCCAACAGAACATGCAGATGCCAAGATGATAAAACTGAAACCATTGAACATACAATTATGGGGTGTCCCATCTTTGATGAGCTGAGGGCTAGCTTGATCTTCCCTCTGCTTGAAAATGTGGAACTACCTAGTGTGAGAGCCCAGATGATATGGTGGTTATCAGACACAGATAATTCCGTTTCCCTTTCTGTGGCAAAATATATAGGGGCAATAATTAAACATCAGAGACATGATACCAAGTAAGGTTCTTTCCATTTTAATTTCTACTTAAGGCAATAGCCATAGAAGCAGTACTAGATAGATAGAATGCCCTAGCTGTTGATTATATTGCATTTTCACTAGCACTGTGTAATCCGCCTTGGTTCTCATTGGGGAAAGTGGACTGATGATGATGATGATGATGGTGGTGGTGGTGGTGGTGGTGGTGGTGATGATGATGATGATGATGATGATGATAGTGCCTCTATCTGATGCTTGAAGGTTACATGAATTTGCCTTACTGTCAGACCATTGGTCAGTCGAGGCTAGTATTGTCAGTTCTGCCATGATGTCACTTGTGCTGGCTGTAGAAGTGTTCCTGCACTTCATGGGGGCCAATTTTGGTCCCAAACAGAATTGGCCCCATGTGAGGCACAGAAGCATTCCTACAGTCAGCATAATGACATCACTCCCAGAAGTGATGTTACCACACCGAGGCTGGGAGTGCATCTACAGTAAATACCTCCCCCTGCCCCTGCCGAGAACTTATGGGGACCTAACAAGCCTACTTACTACCCAGTCTTTTTAACCGGAGACGCCAGGAACTGGACCTGAAAACTTCTGCATGCAAAGCAGATGCTCTGTCCCTAAATCCTGGTCCATCTACCTACCCCTCCCTCATGGCTGTTGCTCAGTGATGAAGGTTGGTATACTTCCTTAGCCCACAAACTGTAGCTGCGAGATGGCCCCTTAAGTCTGGTCTATCAGGCCTCTTCTTCCATTTATGCCAAGACTGGTTTTGATGTGAGCAAATGGGCATTTTGCTGTTGTCATCACAAAAGGTAAAAGAAGAGAAAGGAAATGCTCATAAACCTGCTTGCCAATTAGCCCCACTCAGTTTGCTGTTGCTGCTACCTTTTAAAAGATAAACGGGTCACAAATGGTTTTTTTAAAAGAGCTGAGTTGGAAAAATAAGCATAGCTTTCTCACCAAGTGTGGCTTTTATATGTTTAATTTTTCCATTTTTTTTTGGCTTGGTTGTGATAATAGGCACGATTTTTTTTGCATTATTGCTAATTTAAACCTAGGAAGTCTCATTAAAGCACTTTAGGAGAAAATGCTGCATATGCAGGATGGGACACAGAGCAGAAATATATACTCCTAAAAGTGAATATTAAAAAACTGTTTTGAATATGACCTTTTATTTCTTGTGCTTTGAATATGAAATATAGCTTACATGAATATGGAACATAGTTTGAAACCTCAGCAAAAAGCATTTTAATATTTTTTTGGAAACAGGTTTCCAAAAAAAATTGTTGCTGTTTTCTGAAGTGGATATTATATGTGAGTAGGAGCATAAATTGTCAGTACACACTGCATAGTATTCTTTTTTTAAAAAATCGAGGGTTTAGCTATGGTTTGAGTATCACTAGCAATGTTTTAACCAGTAGTATAGTTTTTAAAATAAACTCTTACCCCAAGCATATTGCTAAAGATGCTCAAGATGACCCCTGAATAGAGATAGGTACGAACCGAAATACGAACCAAAATTCATGACAAACCAGGTCGGTTTGTGGTTTGTAAACCAGCGATTTGTCAGATCCCATTTCTGATGAACCACCACAAACTTTAGGCTAGTTCATTTGGTTTGTTTTTCAGTTCATCATTGCAGATGGCCTGGCACCGATCAATCAGTTTCCTATGTAACGGGGGATGGACTTCCTGCAGACCTTCTGCTGACCCGGAAGTGGTGGTTTGCTGGCTCAGAAGTGACATTTTCACAAAACAAAACAAACCAATTCAAGAACCGGGACAGATTCGTGAAAGTTCATGGTTTATGAAACATGATGAACCATGAACCGCATTGTTTTTTTTTTCTGGTTCATGCTCATCTCTACCCCTGAACACTTTTCTACATATAAAAAGGTTCTGCATTGTTTATTCATGCTCAGATTCTGTTTGTGATTATTTGGGAAGGGGTTCTAAAGCTTGCAGAGCAACCACTACGAACCATAAAATTAATAGTGCAATCCTAAAAACACTTTCTTGGGAGTAAGCCAAAGTGAATATATTTGAGTAGGATTCTGAGTAGATCTGATTAGAATTGCTCTCAAAAACTCTTTGTATGTGTGTGTGCATGCATGCTTGTCTGTTTAACTGCATGAATGTAAAGTGTACTACTGAGCTCATCTTCCATAGAAATCTATGTCTTCAGTTTTGTATTTATAATAAATTGGACTAGCATAAAAGTTAGGAGAATAAGCTTTTATTCAGATCTCCTTTCTTCCACAACTGTTCCATTGGCTTTAGACCGATTAACCCTCTGCCCCTTTGTATGGTGTGTGGGAATAATTATACTGGCTAGCATATAGGCTTGCCTTTCTGAGACAATGTTATGTGCAGTATTTTGAATTGGGGGGCACATTCTATAGGAAGTGTTAGTACAGCTACCAAAACATTAGATCAGTTATGTAGGCTGCATTTTGTTGCTGTGTAGAACTTGTCAGTTTCTTGAAAGTACTTCTTGGGAGCTAAAATGAAGAGAGTTTTAGTATGTGGTACTAAATGTATTTCTTCAATCCCTGCATATTTTGCATTTGTTTCATCGGAGGATCTGATAATACTATAATCTCTTGTGCTTTCCTCTAAGTCTAAGAAAACTGAGGTCCCCTGATTGGCTTACGACATCTCTTGCTGTGGTGGGAGGCCTCTTGCCCTCTGCCTGCTGTCCCTGCAGCTATTAAGCAACAACATTTGATTTATAAACCGCCCTTCAAGACAAACTTAACACCCACTCAGAGCAATTTACAAAGTGTTATTATTATCCTCACAACAATCACCCTATGAGGTGGGTGGGGCTGAGAGAACTCCGAGAAGATGTGACTGACCCAAGGTCATCCAGCTGGCTTCAAGCAGAGGAGTGGGGAATCAAACCAGGTTCTCCAGATTAGACTCCGGCTGCTCTTAACCATTATACCACATTGGTGTGATGTTCACCACATTGGTGTGATGTTTTAGAATCCCGCCCCAATAGATTTTGGGGAGATACTAGAGCATGACATGGTGCCATCATTTCCAGGTTTACACTGAAAGTGATATTGCACTATTAGCATAACACAGCACCTCTATCCCTGCCCTACAGTCTCTTTCTCCCACTCGTTGTCAGCCAATGCAGAGGGTGGGGATAGGGCAGGGATGGAGGAAATGACCTTATCCCTTGAAGAAGCTAATATGAAATGCATACAGATTGAATAAATAATTTTTTCAATCAATACTCTCTTGTTTGCACCCCTGGCTTTTTGCCCTTTTAGGGAGTGATTGGTACAGCCCTATGTTTCTTTTTTCCTACTAAATGGGAATGCAATGTGCTAAAATTGACAGGTAGTTTCATTAAAGGCACTCAACTCACTTTTTTCCTGAGAACACATGCTCCTGAGCCCTGGTGATGATATCACATCTCCTAGTGACATCATCGCTGGTGCTGGCGCCTGGGCATGCCATCTGAGCACTTCCCTGGCTGGGAGAACAGGCTGGACTGGTGCTTTCCTGATGTGGAAAGTAGGTGCTTCCCTGGATGAGAATGGGTCAACAGGGCCAGCCGCTTACCTTCTTTGGTGCTGGGAGGGCAGGCCATCCAGCCACTTCCTTTCCCCAGTGCAGAGGAGTAGGCTTGGCAGGCAAGGCTGTTGGCTGATTCCCTTCTCTGGCTCAGGGCAGGCAAGCCAACCAGCTGCTTCCTTTCCTCAGTGCAGAGGAGGAGGGTGGGTGGGTGAGCTGGCCAGTTACTTCTCTTCTCTGGTGCAAGCAAGAGGAGTGTGAGCTGGTCACTCTCCCAGCATGCAGGATTTTAGGCTGCCTGGAAGGAGGGGGAATGGAAAAGGGAGGAGGTGGAGGCAGCACAGGAAGGTTTGCTGGTGCTGCCTTCAGCTCCTGCACACCAGCTGCTCCTCGTCCCCTCCCCCAAATACCAGACATTTATATGTCCAGTATTTTGACTCAGCTTCCCCCAAACAGTCCAGGGAAAAAAACAGGCTGTCCAGGGGAAAAACCAGACACCTGGCAACCCTAGTTGAGGGCCAAAAGACATTCATATGTATGTGAAACTTTTAATCACTAATAGGTAGCAAGAATAAACTAACAATTTTTAAATACTTTAAGGAGATGTTTCCTACTTAGATAACCTTGTCTGATGTTTGAAGTTATAAGATGATTAGTTTTCCAAGAATGTGAGCCCTTTTGAAGCTGGACAGTTAGTTATCATTAGGAGATGATTTATTTAAACCCTATAAATATGAGAAGCTGAACTGATCAGTTGCTTCTTCTTGGAAGGGGCTCCTTACCTGTGACCTGCTCTACCTTTGGGTTTGATACCTTCTTAGACTCATGTGATCTCTCTCCTTTTATGATCTATGTAGCTGTACACAAAACCAAATTATTCCAATCCAAATTATTTTAAAAGGCTTTTTACTCAGATAGGTGGGCTGTATTGTAGGGAGGGGGTGTAGATTCTTCAGTAATGAGTTAGGGACCACAGAATTCACCACTATGTTGCCTTACATATTATCTGTTGCTTTAAATATGTACTCCTATATACTACCTGTGCTTCATGTTGCCTAATGCCAGTCCTAGAATTATGTTCAATTTCAGCATTTCTTCAACTCTGTATTGGATCCTTGATAATGCTATGTGCTTGCAAACTTGTATTTATTTACCGTATGACATTGTTTATGGAAATATCCTTGACACTGTATGGAAATGTCCTTGATACTGATTGTACTAATCTCACACTATGTAATCCACCTTGAATCTCCCTGAGAATGGTGGATTATAAATGACATAAATAAAATATATTAAAATAAAATAAAATAAAATAAAATAAAATAAAGAATTGTATGATTTTCTGTTGATTGAGCTAATAAAATAGAAGCAGAGATTCTGCAATCGTATTACTTGTGTACAAAGCCTAGTAATGAGCCTAGAATGTTTTTTTGTGTTGTACCTCTTGCCAGGAGTTAAATGATTTGATATAGGAAAGCTAATTGAATATATAGGGCTTCTGAAGTGCACTCCTATATCTGAATCAGACCTGATCAGAGTAATCCAGAACAGTGTGACTGGCCCGTGATCACCCACAGAGCTTCCATGGCAGAGTGGGGACTTAAACCTGGATCTTCCTAGAGCCTAGTCTGACACTTTAGCCACTACACAATGCTGGTTCTCTGTTAAGTTTTCTATCAAATGTATGCAAATCTGGAGTGGAGTAGACATTGGCACAAACCACAAAACCCCCAAACCATGGGGTTCGTGGTTCATGGCGTTTTCATAAACCAGGAACCACAAACCCCCACAAACTGGGGCAAGTTCATGAACCAGTTCGTGGTTTGTGGGGTTTAAATGCCCCTTTCTGGTTACTTAGCAGTGGCAGGGAAAGGGGCATTTGATAGTTTAAAGGGCCCTTTCCTGCTGCTTGCAAGTGGCAGGGCCCTTTAAACGGCCCAAAGCCCACAAACCACAAAAGCCCACAAGCTTCCACGAACCACTGGTTTGCAAACTATGAACTGGGCTGGTTCGTGTTTTTTTTTTGTCGTATTCAGGTTCGTGCCCATCTCTAGAGTGGAACCAGCTTAGTCCTCTTGTCTGACTGGGGCTAATGTTAAAGAATAAGGTGAATAAGTAAGCATTATATTCAGGCTCTGTTGATGACTCTTAATAATGAATACTGTAAATGGGTTATACTGGGTTTATTTCCTATAAGGGACACATTCAAAGTCAGGTCATTCCACTGTCAGCTGAATAACAGGTTTTTTTGAACTGAGAGATGGATGATCAGCATCTCATATATGTTAGTTTCCAAAGGAGTATTTGATAGTTCTGTGGATTTTCAAGGGTAAAGGCTTTATAGGGAAGAATAAAGAGAAGGCCAAGTGGTCTGGACAACCAGTCTTACAAAAAAACAAAAACAAAACCGATTTCACACTACATAAAGTGTGGTTTGCGAGTCAACTTGCGCGACCTTCACTGGGCTATTAGCATAGTGCTGAATTTGACTTCTAATGTAATGAAGCAAAATTCTCCTAACAAGTAAGACAGCATCTATTTTTTATCAGTCCTTTCTTGTTGAATGCTTCCCTTTTAGAAAGTAAACTTTGTAAATTGCCAAGCTCTCAACAAGGTACGTGTTGAACTTGAATCTGGCCTTAATGGTTTTAATGGTACAGAATGCATGGGGGGAGGCTAACCTTTATTAATCACAAATGTACACTTTGATGAATTATTATTAATTTGTTACAGAATGTTTTAATAGGTTGTTTAAAATCCTCTGCCCTTTTAATGGCATCATTCTGTTACTCAAACATAGCATTCCTCCTCTGGAATGTGCATTCATTTGCCCCTTTATAAAATAGTCACATCATCCCTGTTGTTTTAGCAATCATTTGGATCACCAGTTTCGGATTTTTTTTTACTAACCTGGTTAACTAAAATAACACCTGTTTCTCAGTCAAATATAATAATTTCTCATCTCTAGGGTTCCCAGCAGAGGAATTTATTTTTTATTTTTAGTATAAACTGTAAAAATTTATGACATGTATCTTTGAAAAAAGTCATTTTGCATTGGTAAAGAAGCAGCAATTTTTTAAAGCCACCAGCAGCTTATTTATAAATTTTAAAAGAAGTCTAATCTGACTGATTGCTGAAGAGCTGCAGTGTTTCTTGATATATTGTAAAGAAAAAAAATCCACTTTCCAAACAGCCCTTTTCATTAATTGTTTTTGTCCTAACCCTCTAATGCTGTAATAATTTAAGACCTCAGTGATAAGATAACTTCTTATACATAACTTGTTGTGTAAATGCAATACAGAAAATGGACACAGGGATATATTTTTTGCTTTGGTGGAATATGTGGCTGATGGATGCCAGTCAAGATTGATGTTAAGCCCAGTGGTGGAACATGGCATGGCATTAAGCGGAATATCTTAATTTCTACCTTTCAGTAGATTTTTTGTTTTGTTTTGCACACTGCAGAAAAAGCAGAGCAAGAACAAAATTAGGGAGATGACAAAGGAGCTGCGTGCCAGCTACTTGGGAAAGACATGGTTTGCCTGCGTTTGAGAAGAAAAGGACACCATTTGGCAGCGCGGGGTGCCACTGTGTTGGATCCAGCTAACGATCATTGTGTGAATTGAGCTGTAAAGGGAGCTGCCCATTGACCAGCATTGATTGCTTCTCCCGACAGGTGCTAATGTGCAGAGGGCAGGACACAGCTGCTGGAACAAGGTTCCCATTATCCTTTGCTGCAGTATTGATGTACCCCGTGGGATGTTTCTTCTCTGGCTGTGTTAATGTTCGGAAGGTATCTTTGCATTGCTCTGCCCTGAGAGCAATAGTGAGAGGAGCTGCAGTTTCTGTGTAACGGTCTCCACCCCCTCAACTCCTTCCCCTCCACATGCCTCATTCTGTAGATATTGTGTCTGCTGGGTTGCAGGCTTTTTCTAATTATAGTGCGTGCTAAAGGACAGGTTCTACGAAGGCTGCTGCCACACACATAATTGCTTTAGGGGCTGCCAGTAATTAGACAAATAACATATTTAGTGGTTTCTTTAAAATTTTTGAGACGGTAAATTTGGTCTCACTCTTACAGTATTGACACATTTCCCACAAAGGGCAATCAAAAAGGGGTTTCCTTGGGGCAGGGTCTGTGTAGTGCCCATTTATTATTGTCAGCATTGTCTGTGTGAACAATAGAAAATTAGAGTACAGTTTTGCATTCTGTTGTGTTTTGTTATATGGGCACCAGAATGGGATGGAGGTTCTTTTATGCACTTGACAGGATTTCACTTCAATTTCCATTGGCTCTTTGGTCAGTCCTTGTGGACTGAACAGTTTTTTGACAATATTGCTCTAAGATGATGTCCATACATAGATATAGAGTGTCATACAGACATTCATACTCTGTTCATACATAGATACTCCTATCTTGCTTTTACAACTTCATGGACAACTTTCTGAGGTGTGTGACCTCTTTTATGTAAATAATAATAACAAAACAATTGCTTTAAAAATCACAAAAAAGTCAAACTCTCTCTCTCTCTCATTGAGACTTAAGGTGGATTACATCGCTTAAGTCAATGCGAACATTAGCTGGGACATTCAAGTACAACACAATATGATTGGGTAAGGATAGCAGAAATTTGAAAACAAGAAGAAATCCAATACAGAGCTGTAGGAAAACAACAACAACAATTCTGAAACAAAACATAAAACAACACAGAGCATACTTACAGCAACAGACACTATACAGTAGTCTATAGTTCAGTAGTCTGAAAGCCCTCCTGAATAATTCAGTTTTGTACAGTTTGTGGAAAGCTAGAAGAGAGGGAGCTTTCCTGTCCTCTTTGGGTAAATTGTTTCATAAGATGGGGGCTACTACAGAGAATGTGAGTGTATGGGCAGCTATTGATTTTGTCTATTTGTGGGCTGGCATGTGCAGAAGGCCCTGTCCAGATGAACGAAGCTGCCATGGTGGAGCATAAGGAGAGAGGCGATCTGGCAGATATGATGGACCAGGGCCACGAAGGGCTCAGTATGTTATAGCCAATACCTTGAACTGAGTCCTGTTCAATGGAGTGACTGCAAAATAGGAGTAATATGTATGCTCCACATAGCTTCTGATAATAACTGTGCTGCGGTATTCTGCACCAACTGACTCTCTGAGTTGATTTTAATTGGAGACCTATGTGGTGTGCATTACAGTAGTCAAGTCCTGATGTTACCATGGTTTGGATCCAAGTGGCCAGATTGGCCGTGTCAAGGTAGAGGGCCATCTTCTGAACTAGATTGAGTTTATTGTTGAAGGCATTTTTTACACCTACCTTGACTTGCTTTTCTAGCAGTAGTGCTGGATGCAGTATAACCCCTAGGGTCTTAACTAAGTCTACAAGGGTCAGATGAACTCAACTGAAAGTGGGGGCTACAATGTTCTTCAAGAACTCTGCCTTCCCTAGCAGTATCACTCCTGTTTTGTTTGGGTTCAGTTTCAACTTGTTTGCTTTCAGCCATTTGGCCAAATCTGTCAGGCAGTGACCCAAGATCTACTGCATCATGCACTGATTAGGATAGCTAGATATATAGCTGGGTGTCACCCACAGAGGACATCCAGTTCCATAGCTGTGAATGGTTAGGTGGGCATCCATGTGGGTCTGCAACAGAACAGCAGGATTTAAGTTCAGTGACACTTTTAAAGACCAACAAGATTTTCAGCGTGTAAGCTTTCGCAAGTCAGAAGTCCCTTCTTCAGGTATCTTAAGAAGAGAGCTCTGACTCTTGAAAGCTTATACTCTGCAAATCTTGTTGATCTCTAAGGTGTTACTGGATTCCTTAAAGAACTGAAATGGTCTTGAATTAGCTGATACAATGATTGCAGAGAAATAACTGCTCTTTCTAATGGGCTCTGTAGTATGCTCTGTCAGCTTTAGCATGAATTTTCCTTCAGCATCTTTCTAGACATCTTCCAGCCCTCTTTAGGTCACCTAGCTCCATGGTTAACCATGGGGCTGGCTTCCATCCCAAGGGTGGGAGAGGTTGACAGTGAGCAATCATAACAATAGCTTCAAAAGCTTTTCATCCCAAGCTCCCACCATAGGTTTTCTGTGACCAAAGAGTTACTAAATAGCAGGACTCTCAGGCATTTTCAGAAATGTAGAATATGGAACAGTAATTTCATAACTAACAGTGAAATCCTAAGATCATGGGCTTAGATTGGAGTAACTCTGCTTAGGATTTCACTGTAAAACAAGCTTTTTGAAATGGTTCATTAGATTTTATGTATGAGATGTAGGATTGTGGGATGAGTGTCTGTGTGTGCATTTTACAAGGTTGTACTGAGCAATGGGCATATATGCTCCAATTAATCTTCGTGATGCCATGATACACACACACACACATGCACGTGCACACACACTCACACACAGGCAGGATAAGGATCGCTTAGGAGCAAACTAAACATAATCTTATCATAACTATTCCTTCGACATAAAATTTTCCATGGTATAGAGTATGATCTACGACTCTACAGCGGAAAGGTTAACAATCACCTATCTTCTTCTATGAGTGGAAGTGAGTTTTTAAGCCACTACTAACGAA
The DNA here is from genome assembly GCF_028583425.1 of Eublepharis macularius. Taxonomy (NCBI): domain Eukaryota; kingdom Metazoa; phylum Chordata; class Lepidosauria; order Squamata; family Eublepharidae; genus Eublepharis; species Eublepharis macularius. Next base: position 51,595,169 of record NC_072790.1, read on the forward strand.
ATCATACCCTTAGTGTGTTACAAATAGAAATTGGCACTGTTTATAGTGGCTATTGTACTGAGGATTAGTGCAACATCTGCCATGCTTATATTTTATTTATTTAATATATTCCATGTTTCCTACCTTTAATATATATATTAAATAATAATATAATATAATATAATATAATATAATATAATATAATATAATATAATATAATATAATATAATATAATATAATATAATATATTCCATGTTTCCTACTTTGGAATTCCTAGATCACCCCAACTGGGTACCAAGGGCCAAGAATATAGTGATATCGTTTAACAAGGAAGACTCCAGTTCAATTTCCTACTCAGCCTTGAAGCTCAGTGAGTGACCTTGTGCTCTTCGTTTGTCCTAAGCCTGACACAGTTGTTGGGAAGATAACATGGGAGGAAAGAATCCTCTGTATGTTATCGTAGAGGCATGGCAGGATATGAATGTGATTGGCAGTGGCCTGATCCAGCCCTGCATGGCTTCAGAAGAGTTGCTCGACTGTGTGCTTCCAGGCAGCCAGCAGGCTTGTTATTCCTATTGACTTCACCACAGCTCATGTCAGTGCCAGTGGATAATGAATATTTTAATGCACCTAAAATTAGAAAATGGGTTAACAGGGCAATGTGGAAGTCAACGATTTCCCTGTGCACCTCAAAATAATCATCTTTAGAGTACACGAGAGAGAATGAAATTCTAAACTGCTTTCTCTCCTATTGGCTGGACTCATAACTATCTTGTGGCAGTTCCTATGTAAAACTGGTGGCACTCACGGTTGAGTTTACAACATGACAGGTGTGTCCTCTACTGTAGAATGATTCAGAAAAAATAAATGCCTGCTCCGTCTCATGGATGTCTTGTTTCCATCACAAAAACATTATTCATAGACTTTCACAGTGCCCTCCTATGCAATTATCTCACTCTATGTCCATTGACTTTAATGGATTTAGATTAGAATAACTCTTGCTCTCTTCGACTGCGAGAGAGAGACTAACACGGCTACCCGTCTTTTTATTCTATCTGCAGGGGATGACACTGTTCAGCACCGAAGTGTTAGTCTGATTTCTTGAATAAAACAGGTTTTCATTGAATCTTATGAGATGACCTATGTTGTTTTTTACTACATATATCACTAGGACATCATTAGATTTTGCTACTTCCAGTTTTAAAACTGTATTCCTAAGAACCCAGGGGTACCTTGACTGCTTAACAACAGACTAGAGTTCCTTGTAGATAAGTCTGCTAAACAGATGACTCAGCAAGACAGCTTCTCCATTCTTGCCAACTGTCCCCTGCAATGCACAGCCATGGGAATGCTGGACACACTTTCATTGTGCACTAGATGGTCCAACACAACTAGCACAACATGGTCCAAGACAACATGGTCCAACACAACTAGCTGGAATCTCACATGAAACTTTCTGCAATGCTCACTGGTTTTGTAACAGATGGAGTTCTTCAGTAGATAAATCAGAGTGGAGAACATCCTCTTAGGAGCTTGATTTTTTAAAGAAGGTGACATTATATATAAGTTCTCTCTAGAGAATGTTCTGTAGAGGTGCTGGGATGGATGAAGGCCAATAAACTGAAACTCAATCCAGACAAGGTGCTGTTGGTCAATGGAGAAACTGTTCAGGGATTGAAGAGTCAGCCTGTCCTGCAGTGGGCTACATTCCCTCTGAAGAACAGGTTCATAGCTTGGGGGTACTACTGGACCCTGGCTTATATTTGAAGGATCAGGTCTCCTTCATGGCATGTAGTGCCTTTTATCAGCTCTGTCTGGTTTGCTGGATCCTCAAAAAGCATAATCTGGGCATAATCCAATGCTGTGTTCACATCCAAGTTAGATAACTGTAAAGTGCTGTATATGGGACTGCTATTGAATATGGTTCAGAAACATCAGTGGGTCCAAAATGCGATGACCAACCCATTGTCAGGGGTTAGTTAGAGGGATCATATCACCCCTGTGCTGAGAGATCTGTACTGGTTCCCCATCTGTTTCCATGCACAACTCAAAGTGCTGGTTCTTACTTTAAAAGCCTTAATCGGAAGACCTGTCTCCTCTCATACTCTCCAGCCCACCAATTAAGATCTGCCTCAAGCCTTGCTCTTCAGAAGTGAGTCTGGTGGCAACTAGAGACAGGGCATTTCTGCAGTGGCACCTTGCCTCTGGAACACGCCCCCCCCCCAGGCTTGTCTTATACCTACTTTACTTTCTTTGAGGTAGTTGGCTAAAACACATCTTTTAGCACTGGCTTTTAATTAGTGGGTTTTATTTTACGGGCTTTTTAGTGGTCTGCCTCTATTTTTTGGATATTTTAAGCTGTCTGCTGGAGTGTTTTTAATGGCATGTTTTTAATATTGTGACATTGTTTTAATTGTCAGCTACCTTGAGCAGGACTTTGAACAGGCAGGATAGAAAGATCGTAAATACATAAATACAGAACGGGTGCATCCCTGACTGCGTATTCCTGCCTGGTATTTTTTCCTTGCTGTGTTTTAATTGGGGTAAGAATCAACCACTTTCAATCATGTTCATATGGTGTATAGTGGTCTTTGTAAATTTTGTAGGCGTTTGCTTCTCTTAGCCCCTTTTTCCATGCATGTTATGATTTCCACCTCTTTTTCCTTTTGACATAGCTTTCTTTAGGTCTTGGATGACATTAATTAAATCCTGTTGTTCTATCTTGGCTAAGGTTAGGGAGATTCAATCTAATGAAGTCTGAGATTCACAAACATTTCATTTAGCAGACTGTGACATTAGTGAAGTATATGGACTCTTCAGTCTTCCTTTTGCTTATGCCAAACAATAGTTTTCCACATATTGACTTAGTAAAGGTAAGATTGATTCTTATGATATGAGAGTAGCACAGGACAGCTGTGCAAATGGATCAAAATTAAAAAAGACCATTCCAGTAAACACATATATCTAAATCCATCAAAGCACTGGACAATGTTCTCCTTTTAAGAGTAAGCAAGTACCATTGTGATCAATGTTCACAGAGGAAGTGAAAAAATCATGTTGGCAACTAATTTTAGAACCATTAACCCTTTGCAGGCCAGCGTCAAGGGGTGGGGGAGGAGAGCTAGGGGGCAAGGCGACAAAATACATAGACAACTATGATGGAGTTAAAAGAGGCCACAACTTTATTGATTTACAGCTCAAGGAGCATTGGCGCTGCATAGGGCACAGATCTGAGCATCAGCTGACCCACCTGCCAGCCAATGAACCGCCGTGCCCCCTAAGACCCAGGCTGGGGGGGGGACCATGGGATGACAGTCGGTGGGAAGGTACGTGGGTGTACACCCCTGTGTGGATTGGCCAAGTGCTGAAGGGCAGGGACTGCCTCTCTTACAAGGGCCAGCAGTGGACTATCAAGTTTTGATGGGAAATGTAGGCAGCTTGGCGGAATGTTGGACAAGTGACAGTTGAAAAGTCCATTGGACAGCAGTCAGAGAGCCAAGCTGCAAGACTAGGATGCCTACATTTCCCATCAAAACTTGAGGGAAGCTGACAAGTGTCCAACCTGTGCCTTTTGTCACTTGTGGTTCCTCTCAGAGGGCCAAGCTACACATGACGAATGACACTTGAATGGCAAGCGTATTTCTCCCTGTTCACTTGCCCTCCACTCAATCCACTTGCCGTTCAAGTGTCTTTCATCATGTGTAGCTTGGCCCTGAGCCTCCCAGGTCCACAGTCCTCTCCCCACCCCAGCTGGCCTGCTCTGATTGGCTGACTGTAGTTTGAATCTGGGCAGCGAGGGCTGCCCTGCTACCTCAGGGAGCCCACACCACCTTCCAATATGGTGGCCGCCCTGCCATCCTGCCTTCCACACCCCTGCGGCCTGCAACTGAGCCCCCCAGTTAAGTCTGAGGAGCTGGCATTTCCCTCAGTTCTAAAAATGTTACTGGGAAATAAATATTAACATTATGAATTTACCCTATTTATATGCAGTTAATTAAAAAATGTGTAGGTCTAAAGGGAAATATTGAGAGCAAGGGCATGGCATGGAAAAATTGATATTCACATGAAAGAAGCAAAAATGAAACCAGGATTTTGAGTCGAAACGTGGAGGCTGAGAAATTCTGTAGCATCTTTTGGTTTTATATAATTCTTAAGAATGGGCTACCAACTTCTCTTAGAGAAGGATAGGTTAGTCATGTTACTGTCCAAATCTGCGCACAGGTGTAAGAACAAAGAGGGTGTGAATTATTTACCCTGAAAATTATGCCTTAAATTATGTCTCCTTTATTTATCCAAGGCTGTCTTTCCTAACTCACATCTGGTTTCTATGCTGTTTACAGACTGCTGTAGGAAAGCTGACCTGAGACTATTTTGCAGCAAGTTCACCATGTCAAACAGAGGAGCAGAATTTAGCTCTGTTTTTAACCCATGGTTATTTATGTAACAGGCATGTTGCCCAACAAAAAGAATGAAAACTGAAGGGCATGAAACAAGCCAGCCTGGTTGTGTTTGAGTTTCGCTTGCTGTAATCCCAGCAGGGGGTTGCAGTGGAGCTGTGTAAACTGTGAAACAAAGTCTACCGTTAACACTCACCAGGGATGACCAGGGACGAGTGCTTAACATCTCACTTTTCTGTGTGGTGATGAATGGCAAACTCTTGCTTTTTGGAAAGCTATGCGTTTGAAAACACTTTAGGCCAGTATGGTGTAGTAGAAAGAGTTGCATTTGATGTGCGGAACAACATGTTATGTGTAAGTTTTATGATTATTTTTTTCTAATTTTCTTTTGGTGGGGGGAGTGAAGAACGTAGATATTTGGTATGTAATTTAAAGTGGAAGGCTGGTGTGTGGGAAGAGGGGCTATTCCTACCATTTTCATGTTGAAAATCATAATCTCAAAAATACTTGGTAGGGGGATGCAGGTTACTTAACACTGAAGACATTCAGTGTTTGGTAATGGAGCTCACTGGATGACTGTAGGTCAGTCCCTATATTTTAACCTAATTTCCTTCACAGGTAGGCTTCTTAGAAGCAAATCAAATATATCCCAGGAATTGGTCTCATACCGCATTTTGTTGATAGATGAGGGCCACTGCAGACCTCTCTGCATCAAGTTTTTGCATATAAACAACTGTTCGTATGTGTGGTTTGCTTGTGGGAACTGTAACATGTGACAAGGGGGAATTTTCTAGAAAAATTATACCCGTTTCTGCTCTGAGATTAAAACAATCACAGTACGGCTAGTGGGGGCTGGTTCACATGCTTTGGGCATGTAGGATTTAAACACATTGGAAATTTCCCTTTCTGCTGTAAAGCATTCCACACGCTCCTGATGAAGGATTCCGATATCTGCCACAGATAGCCGGCCCCAGATTGAGCGTGGGTTGCAGCTTTGCTTCACGGCTGGGCTTCACCATTCACCTGCCGAGGGGAGCCCTGGAAAGAATTGTTATAACTATTCCAAAAAGACTGTGGGAATTGTGTGTGTCTACTGCAACTTGCCCTGTATGATTATGTAAAAGATTATTGTATTGTTGATGTGTGTGCCTGAAAATTGCATCAAGAGATTGTTATTTATTTATTTGAATACAATGATGAAATTTTGTAGCCTTTGCACTCTGAATACAGTTTTGTAATTTTGTAAATTAGTATTGTATTCCCTGTGGATTTTTTCCTCTTCTATTTGCTGTTTCGCAAGGGAATAGCCATTTTGTTCTCCACTGCTCCTAATACCAACTGGGTTAAGGTGAAGGGTGGGCATTGCCACCTTCTCCGCTCCTAATACCAGCTGGTTGAAGACAGGGGTGGGCATTGCCACCTGCTCAACTCCTAATATCACCTGGGTTAATTTGGGTGGTGGGCATTGCCACTTGCTTCCCTCCTAATACCAGCTGGGTGAAGGCAGGTGGTGGGCATTGCTACCTGCTCTGCTCCTAATACCAACTGGGTTAAGGCAGGGGTGGGCATTGCCGACTGCTCTGCTCCTAATACCAACTGGGTGAAGGCAGGGGGTGGGCATTGCCCCCTGCTCCACTCCTAATATCAGCTGGGTTAAGTTGGGTGGTGGGCATTGCCACCTGCCTCACTCCTAATACCATCTGGGTTAAGGCAGGAGGAGGGCATTGACACCTGCTCCCATCCTGCTTCCAGCCGGGGCTTCCCACCATGGCATTTTTTCTGTTGGGACATGGTGCCTTGCCTAGGCTTCCCTTCATGGCAGCGCCCTCTGGTGGTGCACCAGGGTATAAAGTGAGTTGTCTGAAACACGCTTACTCAATTATATAAGAAGATTTGTGACTTGCCTTTTGTCTTGCTTCCTTCTGCCACTTCTGGCTCTTTGGAGCCCAGTTTTTTATTCCACCCCCCCCACATTTGCTTCATTAGTTCTTTATTAAGTATTTCAGTGTGTGACTTGCTGCGATTGTGTGTTGCCGAAGTGTGTCCTTCTACTACTAAACCCTTTTGATTTTAAACTAAGCCCCCCACTTCTGAAGCTGCTGTGGTGCTTTGGGAATTACAATCAATTTGGGATTTGTCTGTCTTATGTAACTCAGTCTGTGTTGTATGAGTGGATGTCCAAGTGTAACTCAAGCACAACACTAAAAATAAATAAATAAATAAAATTAATCCCAGCAATGAAATTGCACATATCTCATACACATGTTAGAGTATCTTACCTGACATCTGTGCATAAACACAGCACATCATGACCAGCAGGGATCTTCTTGCTCTGGTGGGAAGAATGTGCAGTGTGGTGAGGGCAGATCAGGGAGAAGAAGAGGTGATTTTGAAAAAGCAGCAGCAGCCAACAGTAGTAGCAGTCCTTGAGCAAACTCAACCTACTATTCTTAAAGTTACGTGACAGCAGAACTGATTCCTCAAGCTGCTTTATGTGTTACTGTTTCCTATCAATTTCCCCATAGACTTTAATTTTAAACATGGCTTCCTTTTATCACCTCCAAAAGGAGGACCCCGTTATTCTATCTGTCTGATATTTGACAGTGTAGATGTCCTAGTGGAGTATTGCAATCCCCCTGAGCTTTGTCCAGTTCAGATAGAAAACCAGGAAGGTACAGACCCAAGAAGAGGTGTGTGTGTGTCTTCCATTGAAACCAATAGGAAATAATAATGAAATAGAATTATGAAAGTGAAACAACAATAACGACAGAAACAGTAACAAACCAAAACCATACAAAACAATCCAATAAGGAAACAGTCCCTTTGGGAATTAATAATAAAAACGAAAGAAACGAAGCAAACTCCCATGCACAAGTCTAATAGTTGTTGTTTTTGTTATTTTCATTTATAGGTAGCCTTTCTCACTGGGAGTCAAGGTCAATTACAAGTATGATTTTAAAAAGTTTCAGTCAATCAGTAAGCAATTTTTTTAAAAAATCCCTTCAGGCAATGTGTGTGCCCATGCTTGTGCATATACCACCTGAAAAAAAAATTATAATTAGGGTTGACAAGAGCTGAAAAGACAATTTAAAAAAAATCTCTATAGTTCACCCCTCCATTAATTAAAGTAATAAATTAGGTACCCTTCACAATTAGTTAGAACTGTATTTTAGAAATTTATCAAAACAAATTTACTGGTATCACCAGGGCTTGTTTTCTGGGAAAAGAGGTGGCAGAACTCAGTTGCCCTCGGAGAAAATGGTCACATGGCTGGTGGTCCCACCCCCTGATCTCCAGACAGAGGGGAGCCATGGCGTGAAGGGCAATCTCAACTCCCCTTTGCCATGTGACCATTTTCAAGGGGTTCCGGAACTCCGTTCCACTGCATTCCAGCTGAAAAAAAGCCCTGGGTATCACTGATCTCCACATAACATGATAGGGCGAACGACAAAAAAGAAGACGAGATCATACTAAGCAGTTATTGAAAATAGGGGGAAATGTGGTTTTCATAGCATGTTCACACAGTCATAGGAAGCACAATGCTTACTGTTCTAACATTGCAAGATCAGTGCTTATGCAGAAGACTTCACAATCAACCATTTAATTGCAGATGCAAAACTGCACTTCTGTGGCACTTCTGTTGCCTGTTTGCATCCATTCTTCTCTCTGCGGACAGAAATAAAATAGTGTGGTTTAAAGCAATAGCCTACCATACAATAGGGGCTAATGAAGAGAGCTTGCTGTGCTCAAGCGTTTGCACTTCAATTATGAGTGATGCCAATCAAGACAAAAATATTAGTAGTGGTGGCAACAGCAAACCCCTGGTGTCTCTGGATGTGGTAGTCATCTCTTGAGTGGTTGATATCCCATAAGGCAAAGTGTTCAGAGACAGTGGTTCGGGGAAATGACAGAGTTTTATAGCAGAGGCAGATTAGTAATTATACTTTGCAAAGAAATTTTTGATGGTTGTTGTGGGTTTTCCGGGCTGTATTGCTGTGGTCTTGGCATTGTAGTTCCTGACATTTCGCCAGCAGCTGTGGCTGGCATCTTCAGAGGTGTAGCACCAAAAGACAGAGATCTCTCAGTGTCACAGTGTGGAAAAGAGATGTTGGCAGGTCATTTATATCTACTCAGGAGGGGTGGGGTTGAGCTGAGTCATCCTGTAAGAGTTTCCCAGGGTGTGGAATGCTAATGGCGGGAGGCTTCACTGTATCCTGAGGAGGTTCTTTTGCATATGGATTGGTGCTTGATGTGCTAATCTTCTCTGCAGGGCTATTGTCGGGTATAGAGTGTTTTGTTAGCCCGGTGTTTTTCAGAACTGGAAACCATGTTCTGTTCATTCTTAAGGTTTCTTCTTTCCTGTTGAAGTTTTGCTTGTGAATTTCAATGGCTTCCCAATGCAGTCTGACAAAGTAGTTGGAAGTGTTGTCCAGTATTTTGGTGTCCTGGAATAAGATACTGTGCCCTGTTTGAGTTAGGCTGTGTTCAGCCACTGCTGATTTTTCAGGTTGTCCAAGTCTGCAGTGTCTTTCATGTTCTTTTATTCTTGTCGGGATGCTACGCTTTGTGGTCCCGATGTAAACTTGTCCACAGCTGCAGGGTATACGGTATACTCCTGCAGAGGTGAGGGGGTCTCTACTGTCTTTTGCTGATCGTAGCATCTGTTGTATTTTTCGGGTGGGTCTGAATACTGCTTGAAGGTTATGCTTTTTCAATGTCTTTTTTTGAAAGACATTGCAGACTTGGACAACCTGAAAAATCAGCAATGGCTGAACATAGCCTAACTCAAACAGGGCACAGTATCTTATTCCAGGACACCAAAATACTGGACAACACTTCCAACTACTTTGTCAGACTGCACAGGGAAGCCATTGAAATTCACAAGCATAAGCAAAACTTCAACAGGAAAGAAGAAACCTTAAGAATGAACAGAGCATGGTTTCCAGTTCTGAAAAACACCAGGCTAACAAAACACTCTATCCCCGACAATAGCTCTGCAGAGAAGATTAGCACATCAAGCACCAATCCATATGCAAAAGAACCTCCTCAGGATACAGTGAAGCCTCTCGCCATTAGCATTCCACACCCTGGGAAACTCTTACAGGATGACTCAGCTCAACCCCACCCCTCCTGAGTAGATATAAATGACCTGCCAACATCTTTTCCACACTGTGACACTGAGAGATCTCTGTCTTTTGGTGCTACACCTCTGAAGATGCCAGCCACAGCTGCAGGCGAAACGTCAGAAACTACAATGCCAAGACCACGGCAATACAGCCCGGAAAACCCACAACAACCATCGTTCTCCAGCCGTGAAAGCCTTCGACAATACAAAGAAATGTTTCTTGCTAACTTCTAGGAGAATATGGCATCGAATATAGGCAGAACAACCCACTATTGCTACAATTGTTTCATTAATCTTCATCAAATCCATCTGATTACTTCGTTGATTTTTCAGATGGAAAATTGAATCTGATAAATGATACTTTGGCCAACACCATCCAGTAGGCCCATGTGCTTGAACATGGTGTAGTAGTATATAGAATCGTTGACAGCCCATTGGGTTATCTTGGGCATGTCGGCCTGAGTTTGATAATGTTATTCCTTCATGTGTACCATACTAAAGTGTTTAGAGGAAAAGTGGGATACCAAAGGGGAAAATATATACAAATAGCTAATACTTCTCTATGCTGGACTGTAAGCCCGCTTTCCTTTGCTATAATCAATGAGTGTTGTCTATTTACTGTCATTTGATTAAAGAAATCATTCGTCAATTAACTATTAATTAATTTAATATTAATTAATGTTTAAATCTGCCTTCATTTGCATAGGAAACATACACAACAGTTCTGAATATAGGTCAGAGGTATGGAAAATAGTACAGAGTTTTTGTTCATGCCCATTCTCTAAAAGTTGCTTCCGGTGGTATTTTCATTATACCTCTACTTTGAGCTACTCTGCAAACTAGAGGGGAAGTATTTTATGCCATTGTTCTGGTAAAATCTTCACAAGGTATAGAGCCATAGAGATTTGATTTATAAATCTTGATCAATGCCTTTGTTATGCAGAGCAAGATTCGAGTCCAGTAGCACATCTTAAAGACCAACAAGATTTCCAGGGTATTTATTAATTTTTGAGAGTCAAGCTCCCTAGTAACTGTGGGAGAGCTATATTCTTTTCATAACTGGGCAAAAAGATAACTTACATAAGGAAATGGGTGGTCTTCCTGAAAAGATCTTTAAAATGATTTTAACAGTGTCTTTAACAAAATAATGCATATACGGAACAACCATATATTGCCCTTCCAATGAACAAATTGCCTGTTGAGTGGATACTGAGAGTCGGACCACATGATACGAATTACACGAGACCAAGCAAGTGTCAGGAGTCCTGTCTTACTCCAAATGCCCATGTCCAGCATTCTATCTATGAGCACGTGTCCTGGTCCAGGCACGCATTCAAAATGTTCTGCTCCAGTGTAGCTGCGACGGCGCATGTACACAGTCATGATCAGTAAGTCGGCAATGCAGAGCGTCCTTATTTCCTATATCTTCCACTTCCTATCTGTGCAAAGTGGAGATGGATGATAGGATATCTTGGAGGTACGTGGAGAAAACCCATGCCACCGCGAACACAGGTTCGGTGGCAGTCCTGCAGTCCTGGCGTGTGTAGTTGAAAACAACGTTGGAACATATGTAAGTAAGTTTGCGTGTCATTCGCGTGTCATTCGCGTATCATTCGTATCGTGTGGTCCGGCTCTGAGAAAAGACACCAAGTTCTATGACTATACTTGGATCTCTAGTCCTCCCCCACCCACATTCAGGTTATTTTATTAAAACATATGGAAACAGAGGACTATGAAGCAAATGTTTATAATAAGATCATGGAGCCCTCTGATTTGATATTAAATGTATTCCACAACTATGATTTTGAATGCAACCTTGATGTTGATTTATTGCAATTTGCAGGTGGAATTTTGAATCTGAACTTCACTGTTTGCCCTGTAAACATTTATGTAACTTTTTTAAAAATACAAGTTTTGATGAACAATAGGATCTACATAGGTTACTTTAAAAGGAAGTTGTGGATTTCAGTTCTAGGGATAAAAACAAAGTGTAGACACTACATTGTAAATTAAATGTCTCTTGAAGCTGCTGTTTTCTGTTATTTTGAAGAATTGCAGATCAAACAAAAGTTAACCTTGTTCAGTGTCTGTAATTCATAAAGCTAAAAGTAGACAACCATATATCAGGAGTCACAGCATCGCGAAGACCAAATCAATTAATCTCCTGCAATGTTAGCTGGTGAGACTTGGATTACATTTGAACATGATACCAGTAAACTGGTGTAGGAGGAAACATCTGAACTATTACCAAGGACTTCAAATGCTGAAACACTTGCCCTTATTCACTGGTTGCCAACTTGGGAGTAACTATGAAATTGAAGTCTCCAGGGTGGCAAGAAAGTAAAATAAAAAAAGCTGTAATCCATATTTAAACTCTTTTGCCCAAATCCCTTCCTTTTTATTGATTTCAATGGAGATAACTGGTACATTCTAGGGATCGGATAAGATGTCCTGGTCTCACTGTTGATTATGTTAGAGGATACTGCTGCAGCAGGTGAGAAGGGGATGCTGAACTGGCACCTGCCCACATTTTTCTCTGAAATTACATCAGTCCAGTTGCTTTTTTTCCAGTACAAGCCAAGCCATCCCCACTGCCTTGAACACAAGAACCAAAGAATGAAACAAGTGATGAAAGTACAGGGCTCATATTTATGGAGAATTGCTGCTGCTAGTCAAGAAGTCTTCTTTAGACAAAATAGGATGGCAAATTAAGAATGTGAGCTCTCATGTCCAACTGTTTTTGGCTTACCCTGGTTTTGTACAGGAGACTCCTATCAGTGGTAACATCTAATTTCTACTGACTTCCTTGCCTCCCACCACATTTCCCACTGTAGCCAGAAATGCTCCTCAAGATGCTGCTCCTGGGAGACAGAGGGCTGTAAGGAGAGGGAAATCTGCAAAAATCACCCATGCCTTTCATTAGTGGAAATGCATTGCTGGATCCAGCTCAATATCCTCCTTCATTCTCTTTTGAAAAGAGCAAATGTGAAATGTACAGGGTATATGGGGAAATATACTGTTAAGGTTGCAGGGATACTTTCCTTGTGATTAAAGTGTGTGCCTGCAAGGGCTGGTTATGGCTGGAAGCACTGCTGGCTGTGCCCTTGTTGCAGGCTACAGGATTTGCTTGTAAAGAGAAGCAGGTTGCTCATAAATTACTGCTGGACATTTACTTTGGGGATCTTTCCCCAGAAGTTTCCTTGGAAATTTTCCCTGGAAATTGAAGCAAGTAATGCAGTTGGTTGGGCAGATACAGCCAAGTGTTGTGTTCTTTCTAAATGTGTCCCATATTCTCCTAAACCCTGCCAGGTGAAAAAGTGGAGAAGGCTAAGTGACAGAACATAAGCATTATATATGCAGAAAGCCTCAGCTTCAATCCATGGTTAAATGATCGCAGGTATTGAGAAAGTCTTGTATCAGAAAATCTGCCAGTCAGAACTGATAATACCTGGTGACATGGACAAGGCATGTTGTCCAAAGCACGTGTTCTTAATTTGGGATAGCCAATGCTTTCAGCTTAGCAACAACAACAACAAAATCGTAATTATTTTAAATTCCTGTGGAAGTGGTCTTGTGAACAGAATAGACATATGTAGAATTAAACTGCCCCCCTTTGAAAGTGAATGTGAACAGACAAAGGGAGTGCAGTGCGTATTGTTCAGCTTATTCCCTACTGATGACAATATTTCAATTGTTGAAGCTGTGATGATACTCTTAGATTTGAGTGTTATTTGATTAGGCAAACACTTGCACTGTACAGCTCAAGAGTGGGTTTAAATACAATAAATAAAAGTAAGATCTTACACAAGGCAGACCGCTTTAGTAATTGCTGTTTTGGAGCTCACATCCCTGCAGTTATTTCGCTCAGCATTTCATCTCCAGCTGCAGCACAATTTTTGCCAAATATAGATAAATGAAGTTAAAGTTATTGGCAACCACTCATTCTGTATCCCTGGTTTGAGTTTATGGATTCTTTGCAGGCAGTTGTCCTGGAGTTCTCTGTTCTGCATTAGAGTGCATATGGTATTTTCAAGACAAACTTCAGGGCCGATGTGCACGCACAAAGGAATGGCCCCTGGGCATGAACAATGTAACAGATTAAAATATGGAGGAGGCGGCAAGATGGAAACTGAAAAAGGCCCCAAACCTATCAAGGGTTCTCACTGGAAATGTCACTGTGGGGTTTGTAGGCTATGCCTTTCATCATCAAATACACAATCAGTTTTCTTCACTACCACGTTCTGTTGAAATTTGCTGGGCCAATTAAGAGCAATAGTGATAGCAAGCAACGTGGCTAAAAACCATGCAAGTGCCAATAATGAAAATGTGCCACTTTTTGCCAGAGCTTTGCTTTTATATTTAGAATACGGGTCCCAGGCATGGGCACACCACAAGAAGGCAACATTGAGTGAATGTAAATATTTAGCTGTAATTCTGAAAGTGGAATCATGAAAGACCTTAAAACAACTCCATGTTGTTTGACTAACCATATGAAACATATCATGATGGCCATGCTAAGATTTCTTAAATAAAATTCCTCAACAATGCCAAGGTGACATAGGTTATATTTATAATAAACATGCCCAGAACATCTTCTGAACATATGAAGCTGCCTTATATTGAATTAGAACATTGATCCATCTGGTATGTATTCTGACAGGAAGCAGCTGTCAAACATCTCTGCAAAACTCTTGCTCAGCTGTATGCCCAGAGATTATATGACCCTTCCTGAACATATATATTGGGCTAACCACATTTCCAGGATATCTTTCTGCACTGCCAAATTTTCTGTTCTTGGTGTAGTTGGGTTGTGTATATCTTCTGCTCCAAATAATGGAATTCTGTTCCATGTAGAGGCCAAGGTCTTGTCACTTTTTGAAAGACATTATTGAAAATTCATCCTGTGGAGGCATGTGTCTAGGGCTGATTCTCTGACATTTGATTCATCAAATTCTCTGACATTTGATTAAATGTTCCATTTAATTTCTTTTTATATGAATTTATATTTTTAATTCCCCTTGGAGATAGATAATGATGGGTAGCTGTGTTTGTCTGTAGCAGTAGAAAAGAGCAAGAGCTCATAGCCTACCACAATTTTTGTTAGTCTTATAGGTGCTACTGGACTCTTGTTGTAGATTTTCCGGGCTGTATGGCCATGGTCTTGGCATTGTAGTTCCTGACGTTCTCTGGCCGTGAAAGCCTTTGCCAATGTATCTTGCTCTTTAGTTCTCCCCTTTTTGCTGTTGGCTTTGTAGAATTGTTTGTATTTCATATACATGTTGTATGGTTTTTATATGTAACTACTACGCAGAATGTTTCTAGCACATCTAACTGTATTTTATTTTTATTATTTACATTATTTATAGTCCACCCTTCTCATGGAGATTATACATAGTATAAGTCAATACCAACATTGGTTGGGACATACAAAAACAACACAATAAGGTAAGGATAGCAGAAATTTGAATGCAAGAAGAAATCCAACACAGGGATGAAGAAAAACAACAATGCTGAAACAAAACATAAAGTAGCATGAAACTATCCAATAGGCGCATACCTATAGCAATACACAGTGCACAATAGTATAGTCTACAGTCACCAATGCATCTCACTGAGTCATTTCCTTACAGTACAGAAAGCCTTCCTGAATAATTCTAGAAGAACAGGAGCTTTCCTGTCCTCTTCAGGCAGACTGCCCTCCTTATAACACCTGATAATAATTCAGCTGTGGCATTCTACACCAACTGGAGTCTCCTAGTTGACTCCGAAGGGAGATCTATGTAGAATGCATTACAACAGCCAAGTCCTGATATAATCATGGCATGGATCCAGGTGGACAGATCAGCCATGTCTGTGTAGGGGACAATCTTCTGGGATTGACTGATTTTGTAAGGCATTTTTTCAACTGTTTTAACTTGCTTTTCTAGCAATAGTGCTGGATCCAGTATAATCCCTAGGCTCTTAACTGAGTCTTCAAGAGTCACCTGAACCCCATTGAAAGTGGGGAGTACAGTGTCCTTCAAGATCTCTGCCTTCCCAACCAGCATCACTTTCATCTTGTCTGGGTTCAGTTTCATCTTGTTCGCTTTCAGCCATTTGGACAGTGACCCAAGAGCTCTACGGCATCATGCAGTGATTTGGATAGTAAGATTATATATAATTAGGTGTCATCCACATAAAACATCCAGTACATAGCTGTGAATGATTTTTCCTAAAGGCTTTACATATTGGTTGAATAACATGGGGGATATCATGGGCTCTGTGGAACCCTGCATAATTCCCACTCTGAAGATTACTGATCTCCATTAGAAATTGTTTGATTCCATTCCATGAGGAACATTTAAAACCAGTCCAAGGCACATCCCCGGATACCCACTTCTGCCTCCACATGCCTCAACAGGATGGCATGATCTACTTTAGCAAAGGCTGCAGATAAATCCATGCGGAGCAACAAAGAAGTATGGCCTTTGTCTGCATTCAGACAGAGATCATCAAGTAAAGCCACCAGAGCCATCTCCATTGCATAGCCAGGCCCGAACCCGGACTGAGAAGGGTCCAGAGCACTAGAAGGAGACCTGGAGTTGGTATGCTTCTTCTCTCTCAGTTGCTTTGCCTAGAAAGGGCAGATTAGAAACAGAGTGATAACTGGCCATATCATTTTTGTCTAAGGTCGTTTTTTTTAAGTAGCGGGCAGATGACCGCCTCTTTGAGTGGTTGATAGAAGTGGCTTGAATCAGTGACTAATTTATGATACATATCAAGGGCTCATTTATGTGGCTGTGACATGAATTTAACAGCCAAGATGGGCAAGGATTCAGTACACAAGTAGTACTCTTCACAGATGCAAGGATTCTGTCCATATTCACCGTTGTGACTGGGTCACAATGGTCCACAGATGAACCAGATGGTGTATTAAGCATTTCTTCTTCCTCTCCTGTATTACTGCTGGCATCCAAATCAGCACATGTTCATGTTATTTTACCAGCTTAAAGTTTTGCAAAGGCATCATAACTTATTGTTTTTTCTTGACAGTGTAAAGGTTCAAATTAAGGAGATACCTTTAACAACTAGGCTGGTCTGAGTGGGGCACTAACAACAACAACAACAACAACCACAACAACAACAACAGTTTATTATTTGGATAGAAATACTTTCATATAGTTGCAATATGTAGATGTTGCCAGTGTATTTGGATACCAAGTTAAATTTTACAGCATTGAAAATACTGAATTCTTTAATAATGTAATGAAAACCTATGTGGTATAGTAGTTGCAGCTCAGTGTTGATAAGGCAGCAGAGGAAAGGAGGATCCAGCAACAAAAACACCCAACACAATTGACTGGTGTAAAACAGGCCACAACTTTATTGAAATTACAGCTAAAGGAGCATTGGCAACACATAGGAGTCGGATCATCAGCTGACCCGCCTGACAGCCAATGACCCACCAGCCCCCTCAGACTCCAGCTGAGGGGGAGAACCAAGGAGTAGCAGGCCTTGGGTTATCACATGGGTATACACCCCTGCGTGAAAGCCCCTGGGAGGAGTGAGCCTGCCCTGGCAGCTCCCGAGCTGGGCATGCACCACTATGACTCACCCCAAGATTCCTTATGGAATCTTGGGGCCCCCTTAATGAGGAGAAAGAGCCCCATCTCCCCCAAAAGGGATCAGATCCCAATGTAAAACGCCTAACAGTTGGGACAGGAAATAACAACAACCACAAAAAAACCAGCAAGGAAGAGAGGATCAGGAGGGCTTTTGCCGTTGGAGCCGAATAAGACTGGGAGAGGCAGGGTTCCTCCTTTTATGCCAGCCAGCCAGACCAGAGTGAAAACTGCATGCCTCAGGTCCGGCACTTGCCCAGCCCCCCCTTCTCAGCCAGACGGTAAATTCAAACTGATTGCTTGGTGGGCTTTCCCAGGGGGGCAGGGTTCCTCCTTTATGCCAGCCAGCTAGACCTGAGTGAAAACTGCATGCCTGAGGTCCGGCACTCACCCCACCTCTTTTCCTAGCCAGCTGTGATTGGCCAACCAGGAAATTCAAACTGACTGGCTGGTGGGCTTTCCCAGGGGGCCTCTGTGCCTCGTCCCTGTTGCTGCCCTCGCAAGCTGAAAATCAGGACGTCCAGGTGAGTCTGGAGGCCATTACTTAGTGTAGTGGACTAGGATTTGGGAGACCCAGTTTTGAATCTCCACTCTGTGATGGAAGCTTGCTGGGTGACATTGGATGAGTCACACATTTGCAGCCTAACCTTCCTGACAGGGTTTTTGTGAGATAAAATGGAGGAGAGGAGAATTATGTAAGCCACTTTGGGTCCTCAGTGGGGAGGAAAGAAGGGTATTAAAAATGATTTAGTGTCGTTTTCTGTTAAAGGATAATGATACAGCGATTTCTAAAGTGGTTGCAGAGTTTTTAGTGGGTGTGCTTTAAGATTCATACAAGTTTTGTATAAATATATTGACTTCTGATATTTTATGTAATTTTATAGTGACTTGTTTGCTGTCTTAGATCTTTGTATGCCATTAAAGGGATTTAAATTTTAATTTTGAAAAATAATTTAGATAAATAAAATTTTAAAAATTATACTATGTTAATCATTGCTGAAGCTATTCACATTTAAGCAATGAACATGTTCTTGAAAATATGTTGTATACACATAGAAATGATCGTATATCTAATTCCGAACTGGGCCATTGAGTATGGATGAATAAATCTGCAAAATGGACATAGGGACAGATAGGAGTGATTTCTCTAGAAAACTGAAAGAAGTCTCAGTTTGCATAAAAATCTGAAATCTAAAAAAATAAATAAATAAAACCGGGGGATTGGTGGTGGAAAGTGCTGGCAATTTATCCAATTTATGACAATTCCTACTGGGGTTTTCAAGGCAAAAGGCTAACAGAGATGGTTTGCCATTCCCTGCCTCTTCTTTACAGGTCTCCATCTAATTACTAAACAACCCTGCTTAGCTTTTGAAATGTAATAAAATCATGCTTCCTGAGGCTATCCAGATAAGAGAATCAGGGGATTAGAAAAGATGCCTGTAGCTTTAAGAAAAGAATGCCCACTGAGCTCTCAGTAGACATTTTGAAAATGTCTAGGCAACTACCACAATATTGTTGAGGCTTTCAAGCTTTGGTTTCTGTAAAACAAAAACATTGAGGGGGGCAGCAGAGATGGATTTGGAGGCCAAAAGAGCCCTGGAAAAGGGCCTACCCTTCCTGTCATGTCCCCTAGGGAGGAGGATTCACCCAGGACAGGGCTGGCAGCAACCACTGGATATTTTCTACCCACACCATTTGGTCCAGCTAGAGTTGTAGCTCCTGCACAACTGGCCCCAGCCCCCTGCAACTGGCTTGGCTCAGTGTCATTGGCTACCACACAACTGGGCCAGTCTTTTCCCAGTAAGAGGCTGCCAGGGGAAGCGAAAGCATAAGACGGGGGATCAGATAAAAGTAAGTTTGCTGATGGATGGGAAGTAGAGAAGAAAACAGGAAAAGGGTATGTGGGCTGTCAGGAAAGGGAAAGAAGAAATGGAAGGGAGAGGGATACGGGGAAAATTAGATGACTACCACAAATCCTGGTGTATCTTCTGTTTTTCGTTACCTGTTGCTATAGCTTATGTTTCATAAAATGTTCATAGTATACCTTTGGAGTGAGAAAACCTTGTTTTAAGAAACATTTGTCTCACCCCAAAGAGAA
Organism: Eublepharis macularius; assembly: GCF_028583425.1. Lineage (NCBI taxonomy): Eukaryota > Metazoa > Chordata > Lepidosauria > Squamata > Eublepharidae > Eublepharis > Eublepharis macularius. The sequence goes on from NC_072790.1 coordinate 51,614,369, forward strand.
AGTATATCACAGGAGGATTTTCTCCTCCTAGTGTTCCCCCAAATTTCCCACTTTTCCACTGGAAAAAATTTAAAAATCCTCAGGTTGTTTCCCGCTAGAAAACCCTTGTCCTAAGAAACATTGTATTCATTCCAAAATAATGAAATTGTACACAGGATTTCCCCCCAGTGGTCTCTCAAATTTTCCAGTAATTTCATTGGGGGAAAAGGCCTTGAGGGGGGGGGGACGACTGTTTTTCCTAGTCACCCCCCCTCCCCGGGTCAGGCCTTCACATCTCTAACTCATATACCAGTGAGAAGCCAAATCGGGGATGTTAAGTTCAAAATTACCTTACTCTCAAAGTCATTCCTATTAACAGTGATTTATCATTTCACAAAGTGAACATAAAACCTTCTTCTGGAATGATTCTATTTGACACAACACAGAAGTGAAGTATGAAGCTGCGTTTTATGAAATATTAGACCTTTGCCCTACATAACAGTTAGTTTCCCTGTAGGATTGAGGGTAAAAGTGGTTAACACTAAATGTAATCATGTGGTATAGTTGTAAATGGAGGTGGGGGAAGGAGAGGCCTGCTTTGGATTGTACTGAGAGAAGCGTTATATCCATCCAAAGAAAAGGAAATAACTGTTCCTGTCAGACTTGTTTAGGCCCCAGCTACCATGTTGAGTTGGGTGACTCCATATTTAAAGGAAGATCTTAACTAGATGGGATTCAGGAGTGCAGAACAGTGATAAATAATAAAAGATCATAAGTTCATGAAGTCAAGAAAATATTTCTGTTTAGCTTTTGAAAAAGAACACAGGCACAGGTTTTTTTCACTTATGAAAAAGACTGATGTAAGGATGGAACCATTTTTAACCCAGTAATATGGGCAATTGGCTTAACCTGAAAGGGGGAAATACTAAGATTAAATATCAAAGACTGCAATAATATATACACTTACTTGAGAATAAGCCTATTTAAATTCAGTAGGGTTTATTTATGGGAAAAATATGGATAATTCTTTGGGTATTGAAGAGAGGAAAGAAATGGAAGAAATCACCCAGGATGTTATGGTTCTATGCATTCTTCAGTGGAGCTTATGATTAAGTTTAGATAAAACATCTGCTATGGATTACTTTTACATGATTGCTGCTTGGTGAAATCAAGGGGAGGGACTAGATAACCTCTTAAGATGCCTTCCTGCCATAAACTCTGTACTCCTCTATAGTAGCCACTTTCCAATCACAGAGTTGTGATTTGTTCAGAGTTTAAAAGCTTATTTGTATTTACCTTAAAATGTCATGGCGGGGGTGGGGGTGAGGGTTCTACTGAAAGATGTCAGCTGACCACAAAATACTTTAGAGCTGTTTGCTACATTTTTCAGTGAAATTAAATCTATCTGGAATTTGCAAATATTGGTCACCCCCAAGGTAATTCAGCTGCTTTTGCTGCAGTGATGTAAAGAGTGCGAGCTAAAAGTGCTTTCTGTCTTCCTTGTAAAAGATAGACATGTGCTTGTGTTAGGCCCTGTGGGGCTGAAAGGGCTTTAAATGTATTAATTCAGACAATAAATTTATATTCGGGAAAGAATATAGAAGTGAATATGCAGTATGTTTTATGTGTCTTGCTGTGGCATATTGAAACAAGTTTCTTCATATTACCCATACATTTTTTGTTAAATTTCCATTTTCATGCTGATGTTTGTCTAATGGAATCTGGCTTTAAAGATGCTCCAAGGAAGCATATTTCTACCATATGTTGGGATTGCTACCAGCGTGAAAGTGTAAAGGTATATATAGTTAACGAACTTAGTGTCAGTAATCATGTGGCTATTGATGCCAGATTGCAACACGTTTTAACATGTATTGAGCTGTAGATACATAGATGTATTTTAGGCATATTTTCCTACCTTTTCTTCCTGGAAAAATAACTCTCACATCTTTGCCTTCTCCCAACTCAGACTAGCCTGCAAGATGGCACCCTACTTTGACACGGCCAATCTAGCCACCTGGCTTCATGGTAGAGTAACGTCGAGAGTCGACTAGACTACTGCAATGCCTCCCAATAAAGCTGACACAGAGATTCCTGCTTGGCTTTATGCTTGTTTTTCCAGTTTTCTGCTACCATACCTTATTGTCTCTCTTTCACTGAATGTCCTAACTGTTGTTCATTATTGTATTTCGCTTACTGAATGTCTTAGATTATATTGTATTTCCACTTGCATTGTGTAATCCTCCTTGGATCTCAGTGAGAAACATAGACCATAAATACATAACAACACCAAGAACAATGTTAATAAATCAAGGAAAACTATAAATGCTAGGTTCGATATAGTGTCTCTCTTTCACATGAAGTGAGAAATTGTTAAATGAAGGAAGACTCCTTCCATGGGAAATCTTCCTCCAAGGGCAGATTCCTGGCTTAGCAAAAGGGAGCCATTTGATCCAAATTCTTGTTTATTAAAAAACAAAGAATAAGCACATTTTATGAGAAGAACGGGTTGCAAAGATGGTTTCTGTTGCTTTTCGAAGACCACAGAAAGTGCTTAAATGGCATTTAATTGCGCCCAACTCCACTCTGGTTTGTAGCACTGCTTGTTGGCTGACACCATCATTGCTTTATGGGAAGTTGAACAGTCATTTTATTAACTGTGTCAAACAGAACCCATTTTATGATGACAACAAGCAAATAAAATGTAACAAATAATAGTTCTGCAAATGCATCAAATATGTACAACATGTTGTTCCTGTTGTGTGGTGTGAGCTTTCCAGATGGAAACACTGAGGGCGCTGCCAGAGCTGCTTCCTCCAGCAAACAATGCACTTTAGCATAAGACAGACATACTGAAGTGTGTGCCTGGTACCCTCTACTAGCCAGAAGAAGCGATGCTGATCCATGTTTTAATTGCTGCCAGTTCAAAGAGACTTGAATGGCACAATGATGGTAATACCAGTCTAGTTGCCAGACACTTACCCAATGCAAGCTGCATCTATTTTTGAGAAATGTTCTTTGATGGTGATCTGGTTGCTGGAACCCGTGCCTCAGCCAGTGACTGATAATATGCTCGTGCAGTTCTTTTGACTTGAGTGCAAGCATTCTCTGTTTATACTTAGTTGCAGGGCTTTTTTTCAGGGGGAACGCGGGGGAACGGAGTTCCAGAACCTCTTGAAAATGGTCACATGGCTGGTGGCCCCGCCCCCTGATCTCCAGACAGAGGGGAGTTGAGATTGCCCTCCATGCCGCCGAGCGGCGCAGAAGGCAATCTAAACTCCCCTCTGTCTGGAGATCAGGGGGCGGGGCCACCAGCCATGTGACCATTTTCTCCAAGGGCAACCCACTGAGTTCCACCACCTCTTTTCCCAGAAAAAAAGCCCTGCTTAGTTGTAATCCTGAATGTTGACTGATTTAATGGACATCAAATGATGGTTTAGAAACCAGGAAATATATTAACATGCCCACATTATGCTTCACTAACCTGTGAAAAGAAGGCTGCTATGCAACAACAGATTTTGAGAGACATCTAAAGATAAATAAAATTTATATATCTGTTTCCAACCAACTCTTGTCCCCCAATAACTGTATGAAGTGTTCAGTGCAGCTACATTCCCAGTCTCTTATTTCAAGGAACGCCCGTTCACCATCTCTTGCTAATATATTTGGTTTTAACTTCCACCTTGAGTAAATTAATAATGTGATGCAAAAATGGAAAAGGCGTTTGCCATCTTCTTCTTCTTGGACATACCAATAACAACATGTTCCTGTGCATATAAACTCACAAAGTTGAGCTGACTTCCCATTTAGTTTACGACATCTGCAATTTTCATAATAGAACATCTCAATACTCTGGCCTGTTTTTTTGGCTGCAAAATACTTAGTGTTCCTTTAAAAATGGGAACAAATGAAAAAAAAAAGGAGGTCAGTTTGGTATACTCAGGGAACGAGGATTTTAAGAAATGCTTTTTTATTAGAAAAACACTTGAGACTTATCATGTGCAGCAGATGGGAGTAGAAAATGCAGCTTGAAGACAGTTATATAAATATATCCTTGATGTCTGTTTTGCTTTTCAATTTGCAGTGAAAAGTACAAAGGTAGAGTGCAGCGCCAGTCAGGGCTGCACTGTGTCTCTTGATATCCATTCCAGATGTTGGCTAGACTTTGTGGAGCCAGTCTTATGGCACAGGGGCTGGAGCGAGTTGTCTTTTCCTCCAGGTGTGATGCTTCATGCTGATCCCCCCACATGCTTTGCCTGTTTTATCCAAACACACAAAGCTCTCTGACAGGCATCCACCACCTTTTTGACCAGAAATCACCTCCCACCAAAATAACTCCTCTCTCTGCCTGACGGGCTTTTGCAGACAAGCCCCCTTGTCCCTGCCTATCACGCTGTCACTTCAAAAGCCAGACCACCAGAACTTTAAAAAATAAAATGCACTCAGCCTTGTTTCAAATAATGCTTCTAAGTTAGTAGCATCTTTATGAATATTCTACATTGTGTTTTGAAATTGTATGGAGGTACTATTTGACACCGAGTGTGCCTGCCAAACCTCTAATGGTAGATCTCTGTTTGTGCATGCTTGTAAAGGGTTTTTACACTGTAATATTTTAACTCCCTGATTAAACATTGCTAAGCACAGAGGTACATCATAAATCTTGCAGGCGCCAACTCCATTTATTTGAATGTTAGTTATTGTCTAGGGTGGGTAAACAAATTACAGCAGAGTTTATTACGATATATGGGGCCAGAGGGTGGTGCTATTAATATCTTGTACCCCCTGGAAATATAGTGTTGGCTCACAGTTTGCATTCGGTCTCTTGGACAATTAAGAATAAATTTTGAATTGAGGGAAGGGGGCCTGGAGGTGGAGAGCAAGCAGGAGACAGCTTTTTCAAGGGAAGGCTTGCTGGGAGCAGAAATAATGAGTCTCCCTATCAAATTACCTGTATCCCTGGTCTGAGGTCAGCACCTATTAGATTTGTTGTACAATGTCAGTGGGAAAGCTTTTCCACTTTGGTTTGCATAAGTGATGCTGGAAGATCAGTGTACTCAGGGGTTTATCATACCCTTTAATTCTTTATTCATATCAGTACATGGAATGCTTTAAGAAAATTCCCATTTATTCCATTGGGGGGATGGTCTCTGTGAAATATCAAGTCACAGCTTGCAAGATTCAACATGGATTTGGTTGGACTATGGTATGAGACGCTTTAGGTTCTGTTTCCCACTCAAATTCGCTGAATGCCAGCATGTTGTAATGCTTAGACTATCCAGTAGGAGAATGATTGCTATAGTGCAACAATAGTACAATATCCAGTGATATCCAGTTTTATGTGGATGTAGCCCGTGTCTGCTTTTTAGATTACAAAACCATCCTTTTTCTTAGTTTGCCCTTGTTTAGTACAAAATAAGAGTGTCTGCTAATTCAGATCCCCAAAGCTCTGCATAGTAGAAACCTTAGCATTAAAACGTCCCTTGTTTCCAGAGACATGCATCCTTCTAGTGCATTGCCTATACGTTAAGTGGATTTCTCCCTTCCAAGATGTCCCCTAATTCCCTGTCTACACATATCCCCTGTCAAAGATTCAGACTTTTTTGGAGAAACTTACACAATTCATTGTTGCAGAGGAAGCCACAAGCTTGGGTTAAAAAGTCCACAGCTTTATCCATAAACGTGGCTATCAAACCTGGAGCATGAGACAACTTCTGTTACCTTACAGCTCTAAAATGGCCATCAAGAAAGCCTCTTAGAGTGGGAGAGCATGGTATGAATCTCTGCAAATGTCAGGCAGACCCTATAACAATGTTGACTCGAGGGGGAAAGGCCATCTCCCCACTGCCCTCCAATTTTGGTTCTCTCTGCCCTACACTTCTTACATTTTTAAAATCCTGTAATCCCTTCTAGATTTGGAAATCAATCACAGTTCCCTATCCTGCTATTGACTGAAGCTACCGTAAGACTGACTTCACTTTAATTTGCCAAGCTGGCTCAATGCTGTCCCCATCAAAAACACCCAATATCTGCTTATTCCTGACATAAACAGCCCTGATGGATAGGCTAAAGAATGCATCTAGGGATGAGCTGATATGCCAGTTCATATGATACAGCGGTCAGTACTTTCAGTCTGACTCATTTCCCTTGCTCTCTCTCTCACTGAAGAGCTCACTACACAATATTTATACCCAGGGCTCATTTCGTAGAAAAAGAATTGGAGGAACTTATTAGCACAACTCATTAGCATATGCCACACCTCTTGCTATTGCTGGAAGTGTGTCATTAGCATGACTGATCTGCATATGCCACACCCCCTGACATCACCTATCCTGGCTGTTTTGGATCCAATCCTGGCCATTCAGGGCTGAAATTGGGCCCAAAATGGCAAAAAGGGGCTGAAAATGGCAGAAAGGGCCCACAAAATAGTCAGGATCGAGTCGCTGCTGAGTGGAAGAGTGATCCATCACCCGTCAGAGGCCCAATCCAGGCCATTTCAGCCCCAATCCAGGCCGAAACGGGCCCCAAATGGCTGAGAGTCAGGTGGGTGGGGCCACCTGTCATGTGACCTCTTTGGGGAATTGTGTTCCTGCGCGTTCCCCCTCAAAATGAGCCTTGTTTATACCATTGATCTCCAATATGGTGCCTTTGAGTGTCATGGTACCCACCAGTGTGTTTTCTAGTGCCCACTTCCCAGGCAAAGAGCTGGCACAGGTTTTCGTCCACTTCACTGGAGTAACAACATTCTGTTTATATACCACTCTTCAGGACAACTTAATGCCACACACAGAGCAGTTTACAAAGTATGCTTTATTATCCTGTGAGGTGGGTGGGGCTGAGAGAGCTCTGAGAGAGCTGTGACTGACCCAAGGTCACCCAGCTTGCTTCAAGCGGAGACGAAGGAATCAAACCAGTTCCCCAGAGTAGAGTCCTGCCGCTCTTATCCAGTACACCCAAACTGGAGTAGGAGGTGCTTCAGAAGAGCACAGGGGGCATCATCTTTGTGCCTGCAAGGAACACTCTTTTGAAAACAGCTGCTTCTGTTGTAGGAGGATGCTTAGCTTGAAACTTTGTGAAAACTTCAAATATTTTTCAGTTGAACCCATACACATGCTAGCCATTTTGTGATGGATTTGACCAGCCCAGGGCAACCATTTTGTTTGATACAAGCCCTACAGGTTATATTCTTTGACTTTCTTTAGTCAAAAAACTTGATATCATCGGAAGTGGGGGGAGGGTTCACATACTGATAACTTTCTACTACTCCCTGGGTCTTGTTGGAAGAGTGCAGTGGAGGCTGTAATTTTTCCAAAGTCATTGCAAAGCTGCTTCCGTTAATCAGGCAGGGCTTAATAGGTACAGTGGAATAAATATATATAATTAGTTGGACTTACACTAATCAATGGATGCTTGCATTACTGAATGACAAGTAAAAATTTAATCTGATTCAAAACTTTGCAAATAGGGCTTTTGTAGTATTAATTGAGCACTGTTAAGGACTGAATTGTAGTGACAGCATTTTCAGTACTGAAACAACAAACAGTGAAGAGAAAAGTCCTAGCAGGGTTTAAAAAAAAAAGTGCCCACTATTAAAAGAAATTACACTTTAGAAAGGCAAATCTGGAACAAGATCAAGATAATAGGAATAAGTGCATGAAGAGCAAGTTGTTGCTTTATTTCTATCTAATTGTAATGTTGAAAGATTCTATGCCATTTGACTTAATCCACAGAATGGTAGTTAACCCCAGCTGCAGCTTTACCAGCTGGTCAGTTCTATTTGCAGCGGAATGAATGGCTTAATAGTACAGCTTTGGTAGCAATTTAAAAAACACCAAGAGATTCTGAGTAAATGTCTTATAGAAAAATTGGTGCTTAATATTGCATTATCACAGGTAATGCTGTTCTCAAGCAGTAAAGATGTGGGCTACACAATTATGAAGAACATGTGCCTAAAGTCATACCTAGGGCTTGACTTGGATGACATGTGAGGTTCCTTTGGTCCGATTGATAGTGGGATGGAGGGGAACGGAAGGTGTCTATCAGGTTATTGTTAACACTGATCAGGAAGAACCAGTAATTCTGGGAAGAGATGTTATGGGAGCTCAACCCATATTCTGGTGGACCCTTACACCACCGGATAGGAAAAGCAGGAGAAGATAGGTGAAGTGCCTAAAACAGAAATTATATATATGGAGACTTTTGTTAAAATAGATAAAAGTGAGAGTTCTGAGGAGAAGATGGAGGAGGAAAAAGTGCAGAAGCAGAGAAGCAGCAGCTTGTACTCCACTGGAAGATACAAAGAGAAAAAAGGTAGAAATAGAGCTGAATTTCTGCAGAAGCTAAACTCCAACCTTAGCCTAGAATCTCTCAGAATTTTAGCTAAGCAAACTCATACGCCCAGAGAATTTTGGAAAGAAAACTTTTTAAAAAGTAATGAAGTAGAAGTCATGTCATGTATGAACTATGACTCTCAACTGTCAGAGAGGATACCAAAGTTGGAAACGGTTTTGGTGAAAGTGAAAGAAACTTTTCAAGAGACCAAAACTTTAAAGAAGAGAAAGAGCTAAGTGAAAACATAGAAAAGGTAAAAGAAAAGCCAACAGAAAAAAAATCACAAAGGAAAATGACAAATTTAAAAGCTTTAACATTCTTTAAAAGTTTGCTGACAAAATTAAAAAACAAAGAGAAGCTTGAAAAGAACCCTGGGCCCAAAAATCAAAGCTCCACGCAGACCTTGCCTTTTATTGGGAAGGCAATCTACAGCACAGCAATAGGTACAGTTGGAACTCTGGCAAGGACAACAAAAAGGGGAGAAAAACAACAACAATGCAAACCAAGGGAAAAGGAAGCTGGAACAACAGAAAATAAAAATTGTAGAAAATAACTAAAAAACTCAGGGTGAGTAATTCCATTGAAATATATTGGTTTGATATTGATTTTCTACTTATTATCCAGACATTAACCTTTACACATTTTTGTCCTCCCTTTTCCTTTTCTTTATTTTCCCTCTGTATTTCAGATTCATTGTGTCCTAGGCCATGTATGTTTAATTTATGCATTGAATCTCATGAAGGCAGAGGTCCTGTGGTTGAGCGTGGGTCATTGGGTTCAGGGATCTGGCTCCACGTTTCTGGCCCTCAATGGGGCACTGCTTGCACACGTTTTGACGGTCAGGAGTCTGGGTGTAATTTTGGATACTTCCTTATCTATGGAGGCCCAAGTTTCCATCTGTGGCAGACTAGGCAGCTTGCCTCCTACCTATCAACTCATGACCTAAAGATAGTGATCTAAGCAATGGTCACCTCCAGGCTAGACTACTGTAAATCGGTCTAAGAGCTTCCCTTGGGCCTAGTCCAGAAATTACAATGGGTCTAGAATGTGGCTTTGCGTATTCTCATGGATACTCTGTATAGGATGCACATAACACCGATTTTACAGCAGCTGCACTGGCTCCCTGTAGAGTTCCAGATCAGAGTCAAGGTTTTGGTTTTAACCTACAAAGCATTGAATGGACTGGGACCAGCATATCTATAGGACTGCTTCTCCCCATATGTGCCCCGGAGGATGCTTTGATCAGCTAACAAACAGTTGCTGGTGGTCCCTGGCCCCAGGTAGGCTCACCTGGCATCAACTAGAGCCAGGGCCTTCTTTGTCCTGGCATCTGCCTGGTGGAACCCTCTGTCTGTTGAGACCTAGGCCCAGCATGATTTATTATCTTTTTGCCAGGCCTGCAAGACAGAGATGTTCTTCCAGGCGTATGGCTGATGCTGGGGCAGGGACAAGCCTCCTGGATGGCCTCCTTTTGAGGGGGCAATGCAAATCCCTGCTCTGGTTCCCACCGGTTAATCTATCGGCTACCTGGTTACCTCCTCCACTCCATGGGGTATGTTGGTTGGGATCAAGAAAGTGTTGCTGCCCTTTTGGGTGATGTTTTACTGAACTGAATTTTTTATACTTATGATTTTATTGTAGTTTTAACTTTTGTTGTATTTGCTCTGAGCCCACTTGTGGGGAGGGCAGAATATAAATTTTAATAATGATGATGATGATGATGATGATGATGATGATGATGATGATGATGATGATGATGATACCATTATGCTTATGTTCTTATAAATAAATTCTACTTTTGGCTAAGCAAAAAGGACCCCATTTTCTCCTCGCAACCACCCTCACACATTGACTGTTCTATCAAACTACTATCTATAACAAGCCTTCCTATAATACCAGTTAAACAGAAGAGATGTAAGGTGAAAGCTTTTGGTGGCAGCAAAAACCTTTCAGGAAGAAGCACTATATAGGTCACACATACAGGGCAAAATGCCACCAGTGATGTTAGTGGTGGAATTAAAACCTTAAAGGTTTGGGGTCTAACTGTTTCTTGAGATATACACCTGGGTAAAGAAGAGAATACCTGAAGCTCTGTGTGTATGGGAAAAATGAATGTTGTGACTAGGTTGTGACCAGGGCCCTCCTGAGGTAAAAACTGAAAGTACCATAAGGGGGAGCTGAACTAAAGGTCCAAAGGCGGGAAACAAAATGTTACAATGTCTCTCTTTTATTAAATTTCTTAACATTTTGAATGTGACTTGTCTGATCTCTGTTACCCATGTTAAGCCTTGTTCAGTCACGCCCACTAAAAGTAGAAAGGGCTGCTGTGGTTGATCCCCATTCCTCAGTGCATGTGAGTAAGAGTGCTGCTTCTTTTAGTAGGGAGAGGTAAGGCTGAGCTGCCCCTTCAGCCGCAAGACTGGCAGAGCATTTCTGGTTGCTACTCTTTAGGAGGGGTGTCAGACTATCTGGTAGTGACTAGAGATGGGCACGAACAGCAATACGAACTAAAAAAAAGCATGAGCAGCTCAATCTGCTGTTCACGAACAAGCTGTTAGTGAGGCCCCATTCTAAACGAACAGGTGGTCATTGCAAGCCTCATTCATTGCTGTTTGTTGCTGTTTGTCAAGCCAGACAGTCTGGCACCTGCAATAATTCCCATGGCAACTCAGGCAGGGATTGTCTGAACTCTGTCTGAACTCCTGCTGTTGCCCTGGAAACCCCAATCTGAGCCCAATTTAGCTTGATAGGCAGGTCTTCCTTCCAAGTGTGGACTGGAGCTCCAAATTTGTTACAAGAGAAAAAGACCAGGCGGGAGGGGGGCTCCCAGCTCTGGCTTTCAGGGAGAGACAGCTGCTGTTAGCGAGACAGGGTGAGTGCATTGGAGCTTGAATTTTCTTTGTGTGCGGTGGGATAGGGATCTACCCCTTCAAGTTCCAGGGCTGCTGCCAGGCTCGGGGGCCAAGCTATTATTTATAATTGGTACATTTCCTGCTGCCTGCTCAGGTAGGGTTTCTGGGAATGGTGTGGTAGGCCTCTTGATGGCTGGAGGAGAGCCTTCTGGCCCCCACGAACAATGAACATGTTCGTGAACAGGATCACGTTCATCAATGTCCGTTGTTCATTGTTTGTGGATGGCAATAAACAACAAACACCATGTTCAGGTTTTTTTCCTGTTCATGCCCATGTCTAGTAGTGACTAGCTGGTGGTGGTGGTATGGATAGGATAGAGAACCAGAGAAACTTCAGAGAAGTTTCCTTGCCTACAGACAGCCCCCCAACCTTAAACGACTTCTCACTCACAACCATGAATCAGCCAGCAGAGTCACCAGCACAGGTACCAGGCCCTGCAACAGACCCAGATGCCAGCTCTGCCCCTATATCTACCCAGGGAATACAATTACAGGACCCAATGGCATCAACTACACTGTCTCTGGCTCTTACAGCTGCTCATCCTCCAATCTGATATATGCCCTCATGTGCCAACAATGTCCTTCTGCTCTGTACATTGGACAAACCAGCCAACCTCTACGCAAAAGAATAAATGGACACAAATCTGACATTAGAAATGGAAACGTCCAGAAACCAGTGGGAGAACACTTCAACCTACCAGGACATTCCATCAAAGACTTAAAGGTCACTGTAGTTCAACAGAAACCTTTCAAAAACAAAATCCAACGGGAGGCTGCTGAACTGGAATTCATATGCAAATTTGACTCTGTCAAGCTGGGACTGAATAGGGACTATGAATGGTTATCACATTACCACAGGTAACAGATTTCCTTTACAGAGGTGGGGTCTGGGGGAGCTCAGTGGTACCTGGCGTGGGCTTTCGGGAACCACAGATCTCTTTGTCAGATGCATCTGGCAGGGAGAGCTGTGGTTATCGAAGGCCCATACTGCATTGGAATTGGATGGTCTAGCTGTTTGGCTTCTACAAACTAACAGGGCAAACTCCTTTGAAGCCAACTGATACACACACCAAAAGGAGATGTTTACATATACTAGCAAAGGAATGTTTTTATTGCTCCCTCCCCCTCCCCCCCTAATTGCCTCTTCCCTCTGCTCTTCTGTGTTTGTCCAGTCTCTGTATCAGGCATCTGACGAAGAGAACTTGATTCTCGAAAGCTTATGCTAAAATAAAATTGGTTAGTCTTAAAGGTGCTACTGGACTCTTTTTGATTTTGCTACCACAGACTAACACGGCTAACTTCTTTCCATTTCAAGAGACATTATTGCTGTTGGTTGTTAACTGTTCTGTCTTGTAGTTATCTACATATGATATAACCATACTGGGGGCCAGGAAGGGAGACAGGGATATGTACTAAATTTTCCTGCAGGTTAAGGAAAAAACCTCATCATCCTGTTGATAGCCTTTTTGGTGTGTGTGTGTGTGTGTGTGTGTGTGTGTGCTATCTTAAAAAACAGGCATTCCAGGTATCCATAAAGTTCACCTGAACAGCAGTGGCAAAGATTACCCTAGGCTGAAGATTATTTCATTGGAATCATACCCACAGATAGTATGAAAAGAAGTAAACAAAATGAGTTAGTTGCCACTGGTGATATTCTTTTAAGCTGTGTTCAGTTGATCCTGCATTAGAGAACACAGGAATAGATACTGTAACCTAACAATGTTAACACATGTTATTTGAATGCCCATCTGTTTGACTTCTGAACAAAGAATATATTCATTAAAATATTACTGGGATACCATTTATCTCTTGTATTGTGGCAAAAATAAAATGTTCCACAAGGCTTATTACAGATTTTTTTTCTTTTCCCTACTCACTCTATCTTTAAAAACCTTCTGTATTTATTTTAGAAGAAGAACAACAATGCTAAATTGCATCTGCATCTAGCAAAAGAAATTTACTTATTTGAAGTCATGGAATGGTGACTGACCATTCGTATGCATGGGCTGCCTAGAAATGTTGCTTAGAAACACTATGTTATCAAAGGGAACCCAACATCAGGTTGGAGAGGTTCCCAGACAGCCGGTTTGTGATGATAATTTGCAATGGAAAATTCCAAAGTCTCTTCCAAATACTTCTTTCTTTTCTAGATCTAGAGCTTCTTGTCTTCTTTCTGTTCACTTCTTATTTTACCTCACACTTTCTCTTACTCTGCCTGCAACTTGCCCTCTAAAATGGAAGTTTTCAAAGCATTTAAGTCTTTCAGAGTGTTTCCCAATTCTTATTCCATTCCACCTTAACAGTCTTTGGTTTAATAGTGTGCAGTTTTATGGGGAAACTGAGGCAGAGAAAAATAAAGAGTTTTGATGACTAAAATACATTAATATGTATGGGGGGGCAGGATTACCAAGTTGCCTGCTTTGACAGAAGACCTCTCTCCCTCAACCTGCTGCCTTTGCCAGCTGTCACATGGGGAAATGCTGAGTGAAATGAGGAGGTTGGCTTTGCCCACCTCAATGTCGTTGCTTCCAAAACAACCTAGAAGTGACATAATAACATCAGGTGATGTGTCTAGTCTAGCATTTGCCCAAACACTATGATTAAATTTCAGGAGGATGCTAGAGCATTGCCCCAGTTCGATGATGTCATTGTGCTGGGGACAATACCAACAATATAAGTCTCCACCTCCAATGTCTCCTGCCAGTTGCCATAAGATATGAATAAGATAATAATAATAATATTTGATTTATATACTGCCCTTCAGGACAACTTAATGCCCAGTCAGAGTGGTTTACAAAGTATGTTATTATTATCCCCACAACAAAACACCCTGTGAGGTGGGTGAGGCTGAGAGAGCTCCTAGAAGCTGTGACTGACCCAAGGTTACCCAGCTGGCTTCAAGTGGAGGAGTGGGGAATCAAACCCAGTTCTCCAGATTAGAGTCTTGTGCTCTTAACCACTACACCAAACTGGCTCTCATGATCTCTGTAAGTCAACATTAGACCAAAGAATCATATCCTACAGCATTTGTAATGGAGAACCCTCAAGTATGTATATTTGATACATTTGTAAAAAACATTCACAGTCTCAGAAATACATATCTAAATGACTGTCTCTTCCTATATTTCCCCATGTGCTAACTATGTTGCCACCCTGCTTAATATAGGTGACTTGCTATTGACCAGGACCCATGGTTTTTCTGCAGCAGCCTTATGGAACTGGTTCCTTGAGGAAGCTTTTAGAAGATGCTACAAGGCCATTTAATTTGCTAATGTTTTGAATGGGTTATAGGCTGCAGGCATTGCGGGGCGTGGGTGGGTGGTATTTCAGGTTTTCACTTCACATGCTTTAAATTTATATGTGTAAGCCACCTTCAGCCACAACAGAAAGATGGAGCGTGTATATGCATATATATATGCTGAGGCAATGTTCTAGCATTCTGCTGAAACTCTAGACTATATATTAATAAACAATACGTACGTTATAGGAGAGGAGGCTTTGGACATTTATAATACCTTTTGCTTTGCAGAAGGTAACAATATGAATCTTGAGGTGATCATATGTAAATTTGAAACGTATCACCTGCCTAAAAAGAATGAATCTTTTGAAAGGAACAAGTTATTTACATGCATGCAAAAAGCAGACCAAACTATGGACCAGAATTAAGGAGGCTAAGTCAGACCTGTGGCTTTAGTGATTTGCAAGAGTTTTTGATATGAGAAATAGAAAAGGAGTCCAGTAGCACCTTTAAGACTAACCAATTTTACTGTAGCATAAGCTTTCGAGAATCACATCTCTTTGTCAGATGCATGGAGGGTAAGAAGAAACTGGTCAGATATATAGGTGGAGAGGGGAGGGGGAGTAGATGCAATCAATGGCTTCTGATAATGGGATCAGTTTGCTTCTGATAACGAAATCAGTTACTTCTGATAATGAGATAACCATTCATAGGGCCAAGCTACACATGACGAATGACACTTGAACAGCAAGTGTATTTCTCCCTGTTCACTTGCCCTCCACTCAATCCACTTGCCAGGCAAGTGTCTTTCGTCATGTGTAGCTTGGCCTCTTGTCTCTATTCAGTCCAAGCCTGACTGAGTCAAATTTACATATGAATTCCAATTCAGCAGCTTCCTGTTGGATTCTGTTTTTGAAAGGCTTCTGTTGAACTACAGTGACCTTTAAGTCCTCGATGGAATGTCCTGATGGACTGAAGTGTTCTCCCACTGGTTTCTGGACGTTTCCATTTCTAATGTCAGATTTGTGTCCATTTATTCTTTTGCGTAGAGGTTGGCTGGTTTGTCCAATGTAGAGAGCAGATGGACATTGTTGGCACGTGAGGGCATATATCACATTGGAGGATGAGCAACTGTAAGAGCCAGAGATAGTGTAGTTGACGCCATTGGGTCCTGTAATTGTATTTCCTGGGTAGATATGAGGGCAGAGCTGGCATCTGGGTCTGTTGATATGGGAAAAGATTGTTTGTGGTATCAGGAACAATGCTGTTAGAGGGAAGCTCCTGCATGAGAAGGACTTCTCTTTGGTTAAAACTCTTCATATTTGCAGGGCTTCAGAAACTGTGAAGGCACAGATCAAAGATTTCAACTTAGGGGAAGATGTAGTTCCTACAGTGCACATGCGGAAGACTGGTGAAGGAGAATCAGTTGCAAATTCAGCGATCTCCTTCTCACAGGAGGCTTCTAGGGAACAAGCACCACGGTGGTCAGCATGTAAAAACTGTGGATTTCTCCATAGTCCTAAACAGTACAATATATTTGGGAAACTTTGTTTTCATTTCGGGAAGCATAACCATTTTGCAAGATGCTGCCAAGTCCGAGCTCAAACAAAAGCAGTGTGCACAGTTGACAACTGTGTTGTCTCTCTGGAGCAAGAATTTTTTGTTGATTTTATTGATGCAAGAAATAGTACAGATACAGACTGGGATTTGCCACTGCATGTGAATGGGACTATTATTCCTTTTAAATAGGATACTGGTGCTCAATTTAATATCTTATCAGAACAGGACTATTACAATTTATTGGTACGGCCACAAAACTCAAACTTGCTGGTTATTCTAGAACAGGGCTTTGTTTCAGCTGGAACACAGTGGAATGGAGTTCTGGAACCTCTTGAAAATGGTCACATGGCTGGTGGCCTCACCCCCTGATCTCCTGATCTCCAGGGAGTTTAGATTTCCCTCCATGCCGCCAAGTGGTGCGGAGGGCAATCTAAACTCCCCTCTGTCTGGAGATGAGGGGGTGGGGCCACCAGCCATGTGGCCATTTACTCCGAGGGCAACCCACTGAGTTTCACCACCTCTTTTCCCAGAAAAAAAGCCCTGTTCTAGAACATATATTCCAGTCATGACAAGAAGCTGCATTTTATGTGTTGAACACAATAGCTCTGTGTATAAGATCCTCTTTATTGTGGTACCAAAAAGGTGGTACCCATATTGGGGTTGGCAGCTTGTGAAAAACTGTGCCTTGTGAAACTTTTATTTGCATTACAGGCATATCCTAACCAGGGATATGGACCACTCTTAGAACACTACAAGGATTTGTTTGTAGGCCTAGGCTGTTTGCTACATGAACAATCTATTCAGATCAACAAGGCAGTGGTCCCTGAGGAAAAGCGCCATTTCCTCTTTGAGACAAACTTAGATCTGAACGACAAAAAAAGATGGACTTAGAGGTAATTGCACCAGTTCAGGAACCAATGGATTGGGTAAGCTCCTTAGTGCTTGTGGAGAAACATAATGGTTAATTGTGCATATGCTTAGATCCAAGAGACCTCAATAAAGAGAGCATTTCAAACTGCCAATGAGGGAGGAGAGCTGGGTTGTTCCCACACATCTTATCTTCTGTTGGAACATTGCAGAAGACAGCGTCTTCTCGTGCAAAATCGCGCCAGGAAGATGCTGTCATCCGGGATTTTTGCACAAAATCGCGTCTTCCTGGCGTGATTTCACGTGAGAAGACGCTGTCTTCCATGATGTTCCAGCAGAAGGTAAGATGTGTGGAAACGGCCCTGGATGCATCCTCAGGATTCTGGCAGTTAAAGTTTACAGAAGAAATTTTAATGCTCTGTACCACTTGAGGTTTACTATAGGTAAAAGGTAAAGGTAGTCCCCTGTGCAAGCACTGAGTCATCACTGACCCGTAGGGGGACACCACATCATGACATTTTCTTGGCAGACTTTTTTTACGGGGTGGTTTGCCATTGCCTTCCCCAGTCATCTACACTTTACCCTCAGGAAACTGGGTACTCATTTTGCTGACCTCAGAAGGATGGAAGGCTGAGTCAACCTTGAGCCAGCTACGTGAACCTGGCTTCCACCAGGATCGAACTCAGGTCATCATGAGCAGAGCTTGGGCTGCAGTACTGAAGCTTACCACTCTGTGCCACGGGGCTCTGCCTTCCCTTCAGTATTGCTTCTGCCCTAGAGGTTTACCATAAGACCATACATATGATTTATGAGCACATCAGTGGGGTGGACACCACCATGGATGGCATCATTGTCTGGGGTTCGACTAAAGCAGACCATGACCAACAACTTTGGGACATTTTGAATGCTACCAGGGCTGCAAATCTAAAACTGAATAGGGATATGTTTTTGGAGTACAGGAGCTTACATTTGTAAGAAATCAGATAAAAAGAGGGTGATAGCTATAGACATCAGTACCCACCCAATAAGGTGGGTACTGATCTATTCATGTGGCGATCCAAGGATTAGCTAATAGTCACACACTATTATTCACTTCACCTAGAAATGTGCATGCTGTCAAGTACCACCAGTAAATTGGTGATTGCATGCCTGAAAGGAATATTTGCACGACATGGCACTCCTGATAATGCCCCACAGTTTTCCTGCTAATAATTCAAACAGTTTGCCAAAGACTAGAATTTTCAGGACGCCACATCTAGCCCAAACTTTCCTCAGTCAAATAGTCTTGTTGAAAAGTCTATTCATACTGTCAAAAATGTGATGAAGAAAGTTTTTGATAGTGATGGTGATTTATATAAATCACTTCTAATTCTCCTGGCGTGCTTCAGATATGTCAGAAAGTAGTGGCTCCACCTGCACTCCAGAGATGTCAGAAAGCCATAATTCCAGCCACAGTCAATGGACAGATGCCATAGAGTATAACCGTTTACAACCAGTTCTATTGGGTATAGTTGATGACCGCCCATTGAGATAATCAACAAGGACTATAAAACCTCCAGAATGACTCACAGTTTGTTTATTTTTTAAAAAGATGTAGTGATAGAATTTATACTTTTAAGATGTTTCCTTATATCACTACAATGTGTTAACAACTGTTAATTTTAAGACCTTCCCTAAGGTTACATGTTCTTGTAGTCAATTCAGCTAGCTGAGACTGCATAGTTTGCTGAAGTTGCTTTGTACATAAAGCTGTTTGAAATATTCCTCATTTCTCTTGTCTCTCATTTGGAACCCTGAACATTAGATAAGGTAAAGGTAAAGGTAGTCCCCTGTGCAAGCACCGAGTCATTACTGACCCGTGGGGGGACACTACATCATGACTTTTTTGGCAGACTTTTTGTTACAGGGTGGTTTGCCATTGCCTTCCCCAGTCATCTACACTTTACCCCCAGGAAACTGGGTACCATTTTACCGACCTCGGAAGGATGGAAGGCTGAGTCAACCATGAGCTGGCTACCTGAATCTGACTTCCACCAGGATTGAACTCAGGTCATGAGTAGGAGTGTGCAGCCTGAAAAGATTCGGGTTTCCCACTTTGGGTTTCCCTGAAGTGGGAAAAAATTCGGAAATACCATAATTTTGAAGCAGCAAGCCAATTCGGAATGATGGTATTTTACTCGCTTCAGTATGCTCCATATATATTCGGAGCATATTGAAGTGAAGGAGGGCAACCCCTCCACCCCCCTGGGGCAACCCGTCCACCCCCACCCACTTACCTGGCCAGAAGGAGAGCGGGAGGGTCATCAGCTGGGCGGTGGGTTGATGTGGCAGCAGCGGTGGCAGCATGAGGCTGCGACAACCTGGGGCCAGCCAGCTCCTCTGCCGCTGCACCACCTCCTGATCCTGCAGGACAGCGGGGAATGCCGGCGGCGCCTCCTCTGGCCCTTCCTGCCCTGCAAATTGCCGTGGTGCTGCGGTCGCCATTTGAGGGGCAGGAAGGGCTTTCTCTGCCTCTGCCTCCGTTCCGTGGCCCCGCAGGGTAGCGGGGAGGGCTGGAGCCACCGCTGCCGCTGACTACACTGTAAGTGGGGCTGGGGGGCTGGGGGTGGGGGCCCAGGGTGGGGGTGGGTTGGTTTAAAAGTCCCCACTGCTGCTTGCAAGCAGTGGTGGGGCCCTCTAAACTCAGCCCCGAAGCTTTCCGAAGCATCCTGAATCAAAGCTTTCCGAAGCATTACAAATGCTTCGGAAAGCTTTGATTCAGGATTTTTGAATCGGGTCTGATTCGGGTACTTTGCCCAAATCGGAAACCTGAAGCGCACATCCCTAGTCATGAGCAGAGCTTGGGCTGCAGTACTGCAGCTTACCACTCTGCGCCACAGGGCTCACCCTGAACATTCCATTTACCAAATGAATTTGTTAAGTAAATGGGCCACCTGGGTGACTGAAAGTGACATGCCTGAATGAATATACCAAACAACTAAGACCTCTTATTTTGATATCCACACAGTTGGATCCTTGAAGTTATACCATGGTGTAACAATATAAAAGTTTCTGTGTGTTTCCAGTTTGCTTCTGGATACAATTAATAGATAAAAGCCATGCATGGTTTAATAATGATTGCTTTAGAAATCACCTTTTCCCTTATGCAACTTCTTGAGGTTCTGATTAGTCAGAGCCCACCTGCTTGCTCTTCTGAATGGTCACGTTGATGAAGTTGAAGGAAGAGAGATCTCTTTAATAAATCTGCAGTTTGGACTCTTGCCATATTTGGTCCATCAGTCCCGTTCATTCACCCTTCTCAGTAAGACCTGTTGTTTCATGATGACTTCTGTAAGATGTATAGTAGTATATGGATGTTGGTGGGGGGGGGGGGTTGTGTGTGTGTGTGTGTGTATTTGTGTTGATTACGTACCATGTCTTAGGCTCTTTTTAAAACTAGTCATTTGCTGTGATAATTTATTCATCAGCTGTTTCACAAATGCAATTACTATTATGCATGTTTGTTTTGGCTCTGTTTCATACTTCAAATGATAGTGATCCTACTTGAGAAGTTATTTGCATTATTTTTATAGCTGCTCACATGATGAGGTAAAAATGAAGCTGCTGAGATGAACAGTTAATAAGAAGATCGTGCAATCAACACTATTTATTTTTATTTTAAAACATTTATATTCCACTTTCGGAAACATTTTCCAAATGTATGAATACAAACACAGAGAATATCAAACATTTAAAAACTGAGGAGGCATTGCTAATAAAAGTGATTAGCAATCAGTAGAATCCTTTTCTGTAGAGAGGCTCTTGGTTGATGCTATCATGGTACATATATTCCTATACCACAAATCCAGTTAAGGCTTTTAGTAGCTGAAAATGATAGAAATCAGTCATTCCCCACTAATAAACCACATCCCTCCCTGCATTAAACCCATAAAACACAGTGGATTTCCAGTAATCTTGTCTCAGAGCAAGTGTTTTTGTGAACTGTAGTACTTGAGCTGAAGAATCTTGTGGCATGATAAATCTGAACTTGGAGGGAAGGCAGCATGGTATTGCCCAGTCTTGTCAGATCTCGGAAACGAAGCACTACTTGGATGGGCAACCACCATGGAAGACTCTGCAGAAGAAGGCAATGGCAAATCACCTCTGCTTTTCACTTGCCCTGAAAGCCCCTCGCTGGGTCGCCAAAAGTCAGTTGCAACTTGACGGTTACATACACACAAAAATGTGAACTTTAAAAAACCCACCAATATACAAAACAGCCGCTAAGTGGCAGGAATTCTGTTAAATATTTTTTGTGTGTGTGGGCATCCTTATTTTTTAAAAAATGCTGTCTTGGTTTATAGCTTTTATTATATTTAATTATTTATGTTCACAGAACAAAACTGCCAATGGCTGCTAAAATCAGTAAGTAATTTTTTATGCAGTTGCACTAGTACAATAGACAAGGAATAATTTTTGTTGTTTTTGTACTGCATAGGAATAGGGGGAAAGAAAACAAGACTTGGTGTCAGAGGTGTGTGGATGCCATACATTTTGGTATTCCTGTGTGCAAAAGTAAGACAGAGGCTTATTGAAAAAACCTATGGTCTCATATGCTGTTGGAAGTGGTTCAGAAAGTTTTCAGGGAATAACACAAAATCCGGGCAAGGTAGTCTATAAATAGTGCCATGTGAGGAGATATGCACAGGCATATTTGGCGAATGGGATGGAGATCATTTCCAGAATCATGTTACGCCTCTTTTTAAGCTACACGGGCCACAGTTTTATATGGTTACCAGTGATAGAGATGCCATATTCATGTTACCAAATCTAGGGGAGCAAATTTGTATATTATTCAGTTTGCTGATTCTGCCAGTTAAGAACTACAACTGTGTTGCTTTGCATCTCTTCCTGCTCACTAGGGCTCATTTTGAGGGGGAACGTGCAGGAATGCAGTTCAGGTAGTTCTCCAAAAAGGTCACATATCAGGTGGCCCCACCCACCTGATTTTCAGCCATTTTGGGCCCGTTTCAGCCTGGATTGGGCCCAAAACAGCCAGGATTGGTCCCCAAACGGCCAGGATCGGGCCTCTGACGGGTAGTGGATCACTCTCCCGCTCAGCAGCGGCCCAATTCTGACCGTTTTGGGCCCCTTTGGGGCCATTTTCAGCCCCTTTTTGCCATTTTGGGCCCAATTTTGGCCTGGTGATGTCAGGGGGTGTGGCATATGCAAATCAGTTATGCTAATGACACACTTCCGGTGGTGGCAAGGGGCGTGGCATATGCCAATGAGTTATGCTAATGTGCTCCTGCAGCTTTTTTTCTACAAAATGACTCCTGCTGCTAACTATCACAAAAAAATCATTAAAAGCGTTACCTGATACCAGGATGCACTCATTCTTTCTTCTGAAGCAAAGCTTCTCTGCAAGAGAGGAAGATGGAGAAAAACAATGTACCCGTCTTTTCTCAGTGCTCCAGTGGTACATGGCTCTACAATTACTGTGCAGTAGAAGTTCCTGTGAAGAAAGTCTTAGTTTGTTTTTCTTCCCTGAACCCTTGACACTTGAATACTAACACACACAGAAACACACATGCTTTTTAACTTTTAGCACTTAGCCTTAGTAAAAATGGGAAATCCTCATAGAAATCTAAGTTAAGATTTGCGCTTCTGTTCTTTGCTCACCTACCTCCTATTATTTTCATTGAGTTTCATTGCTTTCATTTTCATGGAGTTTCATTGCTTTCCACGAACCTTTACTCCATGTGAATAGGATTGCAGCCTTCACATTTATTTTTATTTCAAACACATAGTATTACATCAATTTATACAAAGCATAATAAACAAACACATAAATGCAGGACATAAATAAATTAGTTATTTCTTTATCACTCCCTTGCGTATCCTATTTGCAATGTAACATAAAATAGCTTTCTAAGATGTTGTACCAACCATAATTACATAAAGATTTTTCTTTCACTTGATACTTACTCTCACACCTAATTTTCTACATAACATACGTACTTAGAATATTTCCCAACCCTTAATACCCCCTCCCATTCTTAATGTTTAGGGATCCCAGGTCCCCTGGTAGGAGCATGCGTGAAGTCTTCCCCTAAGGTGAGTGCCAGGTCCCCCCTCCTGCTGGGAGGGTAAGGAAACCTGGTGACCCTATTAATGCTATTACTCTAAGAAATTTAACTATGTCCCACATCTACCTTATCTGGGAGATAACTTGTTTTCTGAAAACATGCTAATGTTATTCTTGCAGTTGTCCGTAAATTTGATACCTGAGGAAAATCCTAGCCATTTAAATGGCACTTACCCAAATGAGTGTTAGAGATCATATTGCAAATTTATTATTTTACTGGAACACTACAGAGAATTTCAAAAGAAAATCAGTTTTTGTTTTAAAGATTACAGCAAAATGTTTGACTGTGGATCAAGAGAAGCTATATATGATTTAAAAATAAATGTGTGTGCCACAACACAGGATTGTTTTGATGTTTGTACTCTGGACAAAAAGCTACTGTTTGTACAGAAAATGGAGAAGAATAGTTCCCAATTGGCAAACCTGTCAGACAAAGATATATATTATCACCTTATCTGTTCAATCAATATGCAGAACATACCATTTTGTTACATTGGGGACCCTACTTAGGTAGAAAGGTGGCATACAAATATTTTAAAATAAAATAAAATATACAGAAAGCTTGATTAGATTTAGATGAAGGGATAACAAATATTGGTGGAAGGAACATCAATAATTTGAGATATGCAGATAACACATTACTGGCAGAAAATAGTAAAGACTTAAAATGACTACTGAAGATTAAATGAGAAAGTGCCAAAGCAGGATTACATCTAAACACTGAGAACATAAAAGAAATGACTAATGGGGACATACACAATTTTATGGTTGACAATGACAGGAAGAAAATTGATTCATTTGAAATGTTGGTTGTCAGAGAGTTTTATAGATACCAAGGCCAGCCAAAAAGGACAAATAAATGGGTTCCAGATCAAATCAAGCCTGAGTTCTCCCTAGAAGCTAAAATGACAAAACTGAGGCTGTCGTACTTTGGACACAGTTAGAAGAAGGGACTGATGATGTCTCTTGTTCAGACCTTTAGGACTGGCAGCAGAGAAGAAGGAAGACAACAACCATAGAGTCAGTAAGATAGATAGGCTGCTATCAGTCACCTGCCAAGAGAACTTCCTTCCTTCCCTTCTCTCCCCCTCCTCTCTCTCTTCTTCTCTGCATGTACCAAGAGAGGCAGCATGGTGTCTCTTCCTGGCCTACTTTCAATCTAAAGCCATCCTAGCTAGTTAGATCAGTTACCAGTTCTTTCTCTCCACTAAACTTATGCAAATATATTTCTTTAGATAAATAAATAGTTATTGGTTCTCTAACTTGGATGAGAGCTTTCTGCGTGCAGTTTGTTTAGTTAACATGCCTTAACTAAAACTCAGTAGTGACATCGTAAGAAGACTCACTAGAAAAGAAAGTAATCCTAAGGAAAGTTGAAGGCACTAGGAAAAGAGGAAGAAGACCTAACATGAGATAGCTTGATTCCATGAAGGAAACCAAGGCTTTCCGTATGCAAGACCTGTGCAACACTTAATCATAAGACTTAATCGTAAGTCATTAATACCTATGATTGCCAGAAGTCAGATATGACTTAATAGTACATAACATGCACAAATAAGGGTGTATAGTGTTGCAGCGATAGAAGAGTTTCTCTGTATAAACAGTTAAAATACTGACTATAAAATTCAAGATTAATATCTCAGCCCGTTAACTGAATTTCAAGAAGTGCCCTCATAAACTCCTTGGCGACTGCAGGTTATACCACTGCTCCATCCCAAGTTTGCAATATCTGAATATGCTTTTTATTGGCAAACCCAATCAAAATATATACTGAAGATCAGTATGTGGAAGCTCATCAAATAATAGGAATATTATTCTTCAGAGTATACAAGTAAATATAAGAGAGTGTTACTGTGCAGAAATAGTTGTCTTTATCTCACAGTTTCTATGAACATTCAGAATGTTACCGAATCCTGGCCAAAAAAAGGTTGAAACTGAACCTATGTAAAAATAAAATAATTACAAACTAGTCACTATTATTTAATTTTTTAGGTAAGCTAAACACTTTCCAGCCTCCACAGCTTCCAAGTATAAATATGAGACTTGCAATATGTGAATTAATAATAAAGGAAATAGATTCTCCAAATATGCGTTGTCTCTAAAAATCTTGGACTGGTTACATGTCCTCCATCTATTATGCAAGGCCACACAATTTTACTCCTTTTGATTTGCCAATGGTCTGCTTAATATTATTTTCCAGTTTTGAAAATACAAACATTTCTTTGGTTTTTTGCTTCTTTCAACTTGAGAGACATAGCTGGGAAAGGGATTGATAAACGCTGTCCTTTTAAACTTTTAAAGAGGGAAACTCAATTTTTTATATTATTGAAGACAGAAGAATAAGATCTTAAAAATAAGAAATAATTTCTCAGAATCATATGATGTTTTAATTGATATAGTCAACATAATGTATTTTGTTCTTAACTAATTAATCAACACAGAATGTATGAATACATAGAAGCATCCCCAATTCCAGTGAGATTTTCATTTTTAAACAAAGCAAGCAACATAGAATAGAATATGCTATTGCTTCCCCAAAAGATGGGCCTTTATGGTATTATGGTGAAAGGGGTACACATTGTCTTCTCCATGCAGGAACAGAATTTTTGGCCCAAGAAAGGCTACTAATATTTGGAATGCCTGATTACACAAATAATACCTGCCATTTTGCACACACATACACAAACACAGATAGTGCCTGTTAATAAAAAAAAATGATATTCAGACTAAAAGGGCAGATTCAGAAGCTTGAACATTCATATGTGATTATCTGGCCTAAGGAAATTCTGCAGCTCAAATTAATCCTAACATTACCAGTTTATCACTTAAATTAGGCACATTCAACTGAGGTTGAACATTTGAAGTCATGGCTGTAAGAATACACCAGCATAACTTTTTCTGAGCAGTCTTTCTCTACAAGATATTTGGATGTCAAAAACTTCAAATTGGTATGGAAAAATACAGAGATAAATAAGCATTGCTTTCTGGCCCCTGGGGAATGAGATTGGACCATGGATAAACCTTGGGCATCAAAGATGCTGGTGGTGGCAGACAGCCTCCTCTTCTCTCTTCATGAATGTTGGTATGCAGTAGGATGCAAACAGTGAAAAAATGAAAAAATATTATACGTAACAGGACTTTGGCTCTGAGCCCTGTCCATAAATAGCTGTCCACAGCTGGTATAGATTGGTTCATCCCTAGTGAACAGAAGAGCTGTTGTCCGCTATGTCAGAGAGTTATTAATTTGTTTATTTTTAATAAAATAAAGATTTTTCTTGTTGTAACCCTTTGTAGCAAGTGCCCTCAGCAGGGTTAAATATTTGAGCTAAATGTTGAGGGAGGGGTGAAGCTACACCTGTGAAAGACAGAAGTGCACCCTTGAAAATGAGGTCACATCTTCTGGCCCAAAGGCCTTGACCCTATGTAGGACAACAGTTTAATTGCAGAATTCCCACAAACAGGGTGTTTTTTCAGCTGGAAATGCGGTGGAATGGAGTTCCGGAACCTCTTGAAAATGGTCACATGGCCGGTGGCCCTGCCCCCTGATCTCCAGACAGAGGGGAGTTTAGATTGCCCTCCGTGCTGCTGAGCAGCGCCGAGGGCAATCTAAACTCGCCTCTGTCTGGAGATCAGGGGGTGGGTCCACCGGCCATGTGACCATTTTCCCCGAGGGCAACCCACTGAGTTTCACCACCTCTTTTCCCAGAAAAAAGCCCTGCCTATAAATATGGTTAGCTCTCCTAATGGTAAGATTAAAAAAACCAAATCAAACTAATCTCATTCTGCATTTTCTCATGTTAGGAGATACATCTCCCTCCCCCCTCCCCAGCTTACTCTTGAACATGAACCAATAAATGTAGATTGGAAGCACTTTCTGAATTGATCTGTTTTAGTCTGAGCTCAATAGAGTTTCAGTGCATGCCCTCCTGAGCATGCATTCATAGAAATCTTATTCTGTTTCATAAATGAGTGTGATTTGATTCTATAGGATGTTTTACACATATATGGCGGCTGCATCTGCTGGTTCTTTGCAGTTCTGAGTAAGCCATCATGAATCACATACTACAAGAAACTTCTATCACCTCAAACCCTGTTGAAAACTGTTTTAAATATAGTACGTTCTCTCATCCAGCTGTGAATCATAAGAAGAGCCATGCTAGATCAGACCAAAGGCCTATCTAGTCTAGCATTCTATACAGACAGTGGCCAACCAGCTGCTTCTAGGAAGCCCAAAAGCTGGATAAATGAAACAGGACCCTCCTGCCCATGTTCCACAGCAATTGATATCAAGAGGCATACTTCCTCTGGTACTGGAGGGAGTAGAAATCCATCATGACTAGTAGCCAAGCCATCATTAAGTTACGATTAACCGCATGAGTTCCATTCATTGAAAAGTATGGAGCACATGTTACTCCAAGTGCCGTGAGGGGTGCATTGTGGGGGGTGGGGGCGTTCCTCAGTCACACCCAGACTCTGCTTGGGAGGCAATAATGTCTTATAACACATGCATATAAAAAGGACTCAAAATTGTACATTTATCAAATTGGTCTTATTGTCTGTTGCCCTCTTTGTTATATGGTATCTGAAAATTGGTAATAATTCCAGAGGACTGTTTGTTGCAGCAAAAAAATATAAAGATGTAGCAGATGAACAGTTTTAAAGATGGAAAAAGAAGTATTTTAAAGATGAACAAGTTTTAATTCTAGCATAAGTTTTTGTCCCTCAAACGCCAGTTGAGGTTCTACTGCCTTTTTAGGGTATAATAACAGAAATCTTCAGCTGAAGCCATAATTCTGATTATTGGGCCATAGGCTTTGTCAAGAGTCACCCAATACATCAGGGACCAATTTCTCTGTTGTACAGCTGTTTTGTAAAACCTTCAGTCTTTTTAAGGTATCTTACCAGGGCTAGTATTCATTGATATGCAGAAGATCTTTCCCCAGTAAACTGCTGCTATGTTTCATCCTCAAAATTGTACTAATGCTTTCCCCACAGAAACTCAAAACAGTGTTTGAGTATCTAGTTCTTAGTGTTAATATCGTTCTTCAAGTGGTTTAATTATTTCAAGGATGAAAACATGGAAAATGTAGTTGCTATATTTTGGGTGTACAAACACATAATCTCTAAATTATTGAAAAATGTGTGGAAAATATCTGTGGGTATTTACACAGTACAATATAATCATTATTTTTTAAAAAAGATTTTAAATAGATTCAGACTTGAACTTTGATAAGGATTAAACTACACATGATACTGAAGTTCTTTCTTTGACTGGAACTCCAGATGTGTTATTTGGTCATAAAAAGCAGCCATGAGGAAAATTCTACAGAGAAGAATTAAAAGTATAAATATGGTCACCAATAATTTCTGTTGTGAATGGCCACTACAAACTTATCCATACGTCCCTTGATAAACTGGTCCTATGTTCTGTTCTCATCCAGTACCAATAATTTGTTGCACAATAAATGTATAGATATTCTCGCTGGAGATGTCATATTGCTGCAGGATACCGTCTTCATACAGCCTGCGGCACCTCTTTCTGAATCCCCTTTGACCCAAATCATGTTGAGATTGTAGCGGAGCGCAGATGCAGTCTCTCCAGAAAATCCAGTGAGAGTTCTCTAATAGGGATCATCAGGGCTTTTTTTCAGCAGGAATGCGGTGGAACGGAGTTCCGGAACCTCTTGAAAATGGTCACATGGCTTGTGGCCCCGCCCCCTGATCTCCAGACAGAGGGGAGTTGAGATTGCCGTCCGTGCCGCCGAGCGGCACGGAGGGTAATCTCAACTCCCCTCTGTCTGGAGATCAGGGGGCGGGGCCACCAGCCATGTGACCATTTTCTCCAAGGGCAACCCACTGAGTTCCACCACGTCTTTTCCCAGAAAAAAAGCCCTGGGGATCATTATTACTGATGGAGTGGAAGGTGCCATCCTCTTCAGAGCTTTAATGTTTCCCTTGAATGATGCACCTCTCCTTCCCAAGAAAGGCTTGCCCCATAGTTCAAGAACCACTGATTTAGTAAATGTGTATAAGATTGTAACAGTCTGCAAAGAAAAAAATATGCATGAAGTCAGTGCTGAAAAACTGAAACAAAACCAGCATGTTAAAAATACGTACCATACTATTTTAAATAAAAACTGAAAAAGATGTAAACTATTCCTGATCTGTTACTGTTTAAAAAACTCAAACTTGATTAATTCTTGGCCTGTTTACTGTTACCTCCAGCAATTAGATGTCACTATTATGGCAATTAATTTATAAAAGCCAATAAACACTATCTGGAGTTAATATTTGCTCCTGAGGAAAGTTTGCCAAGAGCCTAGAAGTTGTTTACAGAAGATTTTGCCCATTATGTTTGTGTACAATGCTGGAAATTCCAAAATCCTTTGACCATCGTTAATCATAAAAATGCAACGTAAAAACAGTTGTACCTAATAAAAGGGTAATCTGATTCAAAAATAGTCAAACCCTTAGGAATTTAACACAATAAGCTAAACATTGCCCATTCCAAATCAATTCCAGCAATGCTGTTTTCAGTGTAAGTTTACAGCTCTCTGCGTTTTAAAAACAGTTACAATATAGGCTAAAATATGGTCATGGAAATGTAAAAGAAAACAAACAGCACAATAAAATCTTGCTTTTCTCTGTGCTTTGCAGAGGTAGTTTTCATTTTGGCCGTTTCTACATGTCCTTATAGGCACAGCCCACCCATGGAACCCTGGCAGCTTTTCCTCAGGTTTCCTCATGTCTACATTTGCAAATCCTATGTATACTGTTTCATTACTGCCTTTACCACGTGTTTACTGGGAATGCCGTTTCTCTGGTGTTTTCTTTAGCTGTGGATTGACAGAGTGGCTTTCCCCCATTCTTTGGCATATTAATGCTTAAAGCACTTTGAAGAATCCTCCCATCTCCAACCAGTTCCTCCCCCAAAGCTGTTTGCCTTTCAGTTCAGCCATGGAAGCCTGCTTGAAAAACAAACTAAATGCAATCCCGTTTGTGCCAAGTTAAAAAAAAAATTGAAAGGGAGGTGGGCAATTTCAGGCTACGGTGATGAAAGTGCCCAACCTCCCCTCCAAAACCACTTTTGTTAGGGACTGTTTGGAGGCTGTCCTGCAACCTCACAGCGCAAGGTAAGTGCTTGTGTGGAGGATGAATTATTGGAGCGACTCAGCAAAACACACACCTAAAGTGGAAAAAGGGCAGGAACAACAAGCTGTGTTGTATATTTCAGGGATCCCCAATCCCTGGTCCGTGGACCGGTACCGGTCTGTGGCCTGTTAGCAACTGGGCCGCACAAGAGGTGAGTGGCGGGCAAGCGCAGAGCCGGCTCCAGGGAGCAGGCAAGGTAGGTGGTCACCTATCACCCCCAGATGGGACCGTCTAGTTGCAAGAAAACAAACTCAGGGCTCCCACTGCTTCTGCATTGTGGTGGGTTGTATAATTATTTCATTATATATTATAATGTAATATAAAAATAAAGTGCACAATTGTATCATTCCGAAACCACCACCACCCCGGGTCTGTGGAAAAATTGTCTTCCTCGATACCATACCCTGGTGCCAAAAAGGTTGGGGACCACTGGATATTTCAAGTCAGTAGTGATGGACACACATCCAAATGTAACCAAAAGTCCATCAACAAACCAGAGTAGAATCCCTCAGCTCCAGTGACTCTGTCAAGCAGAAGCCTCAGGGAAAGGGCAGATCACATTAGGGGAAGAATGATGGCGGAGGGTCCTTTTTACCTCCATGTATAATATGGTATTAGGGGTTTTAAAGTATTTTGATGGTGCAGTTGTAAGAACACTTTCCAGAAGTCAGCCCAATTTCTGCCTTAGAGCTATCCTTGACACTCACTCTGCTGCGTGCATTAGATCTTGAAAGATATAATAATAATAATAACTGTGCTTATATACTGCTCTTCTAGACAGATTAGTGCCTCATGCAGAGCGGTAAACAAGTTCGTGTTATTATTATCCCCACAATACAGCTGGGGAGCTGAGGCTGAGAGGAGTGGCTTACCCAAGGCTCATGGCAGTAGTGGGATTTGAACCAGTAGAGTGCTGATTCGCAGCCAAACCACCTAGCCACTGTGCTACAACTGCTCTCACCATTTTTGGACGCTTGCACTTTAAAATGCATTACGGAGCCTGCCTTCCACTTTATTTTTTTTTAAAGTTTTGATTACATCCCTCCAAAGGGCTCTGCACATTCATTTCCCTTCCCTGAACCTCACAACAACCTTGTGAAGTAGGTTAGGCTGAAAGTGGCTGGTCCAAAAGTCACCCAGTGAATTTCATGGCTGAATTTAAGGCTAAGCTTATAGCCTAATGATTAATCATACCTTAGTTAACTGGATCTGGCACAGTTTTCGGATAATAAAGTTAGCAAAATCAAGTACAGAGGTAGATTCTAAATAATCAATAAGCATTTATTTAATCAGTGTTGGGATTCAAAACAAAACCTTTCCTAATGACTTTAGCCAGCACAGGTTACTGGAAGCAATTGCTGAAAACTAATTCACCGTTATGTCAATTTATTGGAATTACAACAATGGCAGCTTCATGAACATTTAGGAAATTAGATCCCGGTCCATATGGTTGTGTCAAGGCAGCAAGTTTCTCAAAAGCACAGTTGAATCTTAGTTAAAAGGAAAGATTTTTACCCTCTCCCCCCCCGCCACTTTTTTTACTTTTTTACATTTTGCCACATATTGCAGAGCTGCTAGTTGCAAGTCGTCTTTGAGAGTGCTCGACGGTCATCATCCTTGGTCAGAAGTTTCATATGTCCAAGGCTGCAGTCCTATGCAGAAATATATAGGAGCAAGTCCCATTAAACCCAGTGGAACTTACTTCCACTGGGTTAAATATGCATATGATAAGATTGAAGTTCCCATGAAGCTGAGATTGCTTCCCAGTTTCTTATTTACAGTACCTAGTTCCTTATTTGCAAATTCAAACACAAATATTGATAATATTTGAAAAGCCCTGCTCCTCAAAATAAGGTTTGACTATTGTATATCATACACCTCCACATTCGGGGGGCTTTACTCTCTAAGTGCACCTATGCTGTTTCCTGCTTCAAAGCCCATTTTTTGTGCAAACTACTCCAAAGGAAGGGTGTGTGTCTGTCCATCCATCCATCTATCCCCCCAGGACAAAAGCACATGCAGAAACTAGGTGGAAGGTGTACCCCAAACCAGTATTCGGACCATCACAAATCATACACCTCAACACTCAGGAGACTGCCCCCCCCACAAGAAGACAATGTACCAGTGCATAGTCCAAACACTGGTTCTGGTGCAAGAGGTTTCTATATTGGTGGCATCCAAGAAGCCTGTCTTGGGAAAAAAGTCCCCTACAAGGAGATGGGCACAGGTGCTCAGTCCAAACACTGGTACTAGTGCATGCCCATCACAATCCCCATTCTCTGCATTCCTGATGATTGAATCTATGACTACCAAAAGCCCAACTGCCCCTAACCCAACTGCCCCTAACTTGGTGCAAGGAGGAATTTGTTCATCATGCAAAGAAAATGTCCCTTCAAGTGAGTATTTCCACTCTTCTCAGCCTGATGCTGTCCAGCCTTGAGACTTTTGATCCCCACAATAGCAGAAGAGCTTTTAAGCACAGGAGTCGGCCAATTTTTGCAGTCCCTGAAGATCTCTTTATGCAGCAAGTACATACCCACAATTTCTATCCAGTAGCTGGGTAGCCGTATATGTGGTACTCTTGCTAAACACTGGATTAACTCCTACTTCCCTGCTGGCAATTCTAGCTTCATAACTGTTTGATAGTTTCAAGGGGCAAATAAGTGTCCTTACCTGAAATTATGCAGAATCCTGTGCTGAAAATCCTGGCCCACCGATGTACCAGGGGCCCCAGTTTGTGGGTCATGAGGGTGGAAAGGCAGCAAGCCGGCAGCAAACTGGCCGGGTTTGTGACGGAAAGGGCTTTTGCAACCTGTGGACCTGACGAACATAGTCTTCCCTCAGGTCCACCAGCAGGGTCTACATTGGGGAGCTGCCTGGCCCCCTCAACATTTGGCTCTTAGCCAGTTTCCCACCCACCCCTCCCTCTGTATTGCTGATCGTTGAACAGCTGTTAAACTGGATGGAATCATATTTCTCGTCTGTTGGTTTGTAGTTTCTGTGACTTGCACTGGGGTTTGAGGTTTGTTAATTGTTTTCTTTGTCACAACTTTGAGTAGAGGCGGTTTTGGCATTGGGCATGGATCATTTTGGGAGGAAACATGACATGCAAGCCCAATTCCCCTATTGTTGCGGGGTCCCCTTAAGGGATCTTAGGAGTGAAGCATGGTCCAGGGGCTGTCAGGGCATGCTCACTCCCAGATGGCAGGGGATCCACACAGAGGTGTGCACCCATGTGGAGTCCTGCTTACTGTAATCCCATGCTGCCCCCCACCCCTGCAAGTGGCCTGAGGGGGCAGGAGTGCATAGGCTGGCAGGAAGGTCAGTCAATGCTTCAATCCATGCCCTATGTGGTGCCAAGGCTCCATAAGACGTAAACCAATAAAGTTGTTGCATTCTTAATTCCAACAAGTTGTCTTGTGATGTTTTTCGCCTTGTCCTCAATCTTCACCCCTTGACACTGGGCCTGCAAAATTATTGTGTTGTGTTCTAACTTCCCCGCTCCAGTGCTGAATTTACACAGGGACTTTAGAGAAGCTTGTATCTGTGGTCGTTTCTTGCTCTCCCTCAAACTCCTCGGTTTAACTCCCCCAGTTAGGTCATCTGTTCATGTGTTCATTGACTTTTCCATGTTGCCTGACTTCTTAGAGCCTTGACCTGGTTAGTAACTTGCTTTCATCAGAACTGAAGCAAGCTCTGCAGTTCTGTGGTGTACTAGCCCCTAGAGTTACCCACAGTTCTAGTGCCCCTGAGAGTCTATCAGGAACCACATACAAGATTCGGTGGCACTTCACTAGTTCTCCAATGCCAAGTAGCTTATTACTGGATTTGTTCTGATCATAGTTTAGCATGGCAAGCTCAGCAGTGGGTTTGATTGTAGGAGATTAGCACATTCTGGAATATATGTTAAGACAGAATGCCGTTCTATTGCATTTTGGACCATTTTCAATTGTGCCCATTTCCACTCTTTTGCATCTCAATCAATGCCACTTTTATCACTGAAGGTGACAGGTAAGGGAAGAGATTCAAAAGAAGTGGTTCTAGGAAGGAGGGGATGGTAGAAGAAATGGCTGTGTGTTTACACTGTGTTTGACAAGCAATGACACTTCTGAAAATGGTGGCCTTTTCCCCTGTTTAAAAAAAAGAATGTAACCTGATATATACAAAAGACCATATTTCCTTGCATTTAGGAACAAAGACATGCTAGGCTTTATTGAACACATCACTAACTATATAACCAGTGTTAAACACTCAATTTACAACTGTTGCTGTGTATTTTGTGTGTGATTATCACCCCTAGCTTTGCGTCCTATAAAAAGATATTTCTGTTTGCTTAATTATAAAGCTCTTTATGAACAGGCTCATCTGTAAATAGCTTGGTGCAGCTGAAATAGAAATATAATTATAATGAAGGCAGATGTTTGTGAGATACTTCACAAGGAACTTGCTCTGAATATACAAAGGAGAAAGGTTTTGCTAAATGGTAAGTCTTGGGCAGGCAGCCAGAAGCCATAGTCTACATCTCCGGGGGTGACTTTTTCCCAAGCCAAGCACAACTTGTGTTCTCTCAAGGTAAATACTGAAGACCACCAGCTTGATTAAAAGTGCATTAACGGAGGGCCAATTTACACAACCCATTTCAAAGGTGGAGAGACTGCCAGTTCTGTGCATTCCTTTAGCGTCTGGATGTGAGGATAACGCTTTACGCTCAACCTGCATGCAACTATATCTGCTTTTGATACTTCAGTGATAGCATTGCCAACATTAAAAAAAAGTCTTACTGGATCAGACCAAGAGCCATCTAATTGAGCACTCTGTTTTCAGCAATGGCCAACTAGATGCTTATGGAAGCTCACATATATGTGACCTTTAAGATCATTTCCCGTTTCCTGTGGCTGGGAAGGTGGTGGTCATCCCCCCATTGGTTGACCCCAGCATTTGGTTCAAAGAGGCACATTCTGTGCGTATATGGCGTTTTCATTTAACTCTATGGGAAATCACTAATGATATAATGTTTACTTGTTGTTTACTCGTTTGTTAACAGATTCCTCCACACCTCTCCATTTATCAAGGTGCCAAACACTCCACACTCATGAAACCAATAAAAATTAGCTTAGCAACATAAACGTGGCATCATAACACAACCAGACCAAACTTATCTCAACTCTAAAAGAACACTGTCTTGCATCATTTCTTAACGTTGTGGCTTTTCAAGCCTCCTAGAAAGAGACTTTCCAGATTACTAGGGCTGTAGATTGTGCCAAGGTCTGAATCTGCGAGGCAGAAGGACCAGCCAACAGAAACTGCTCATAAGACTTCAGAAAGTGAGTGCCTCTGTACAGGGGGAGCCAGTTGTCTAGATACAGGGGTCCTAGCTTGTGAAGAGATTTATAGGTAACAGCCAGCATCTTGAGCAGAACCCAGAAACAAATATGTGATCCGCAAGGTTGTTCTAGCCTCAGTGTTGTATTCTCATAGCTATTTTCACTAGTTTACATGTGAGCAACAGCAAATACCTAAGTCTCAGTGACCTTCAAGGGCAACCCCTCACAGAATGTATTACAGTAGTCTGTTCTCTATGAATTCAGCTAATCGTCTTTTTTTTTAAAAAAAATTAGGCAGTAGGTATTACGACAGTATGGCAGTTTCCACACGACTCACCTTCATCCAGAACGCTGCAGAACATCGTGAAAAAAACGCGGAAGACAGCGTCTTCTCACGTGTGTTTTGTGCGACGTCACACAAAACTCACGCAAGAAGTCGCTATCTTCCACGTTTTTTTTTCACGACGTTCTGCAGTGTTCCGGATGAAGGTGAGTAGTGTGGAAAAGGCCTATGTCTTGAGTAGTGAGTCCTGGACATTAACTATGTGTGAAAAAGTAGTCTCTCCTGAAATGACTGCCAATCAATTTTGTTGGGTGACCAGACTAATGAAGAAGAGATTGAGAATTCCCTCCACAACATTAATACTTTTGTAAATTTGGTTGAATACTCTACTTAACCAATCTTTGCCTTTGTGTAGGCCTTCCTTGATTGAATACTCTACTTAACCAAGCTTTGCCTTTGTGTAGGCCTTCCTTGATTGAATACTCTACTTAACCAAGCTTTGCCTTTGCGTAGGTCTGCTTAACAGATGTTCTCAAGACACTAGTTTGGCTATGTGACTTGACTCACAGAGCAGCGTGTAATCCCTGCAAAGAACTCTGCTCAACTGGTAGTTATAGGCTGTGGAGTCATATGTGATAATGGGACATTAAAAGCAAGAATGATTAGATACCGAGATGAATTTCTTGGAGTTTGGATCAACGTTCTTATTGGCTGAGCCACAATAGAAAGATGAGGACCAAATTTCTAGATAATCAGATTTGCATGAACACATTGTTCATCCAGAACACTCTCTAAGATTATGCCTTCTTAGCCTAGAAAGAACATTTAAGAAAAATACTGTAAGAACAGATGGTGATGTCTTGATGAGAATTAAGGACTGTGTGCAGAGCTATGGACTGGACAAAAAGAGGCCTGAATTAACTCAATTCAAGTCTTGGAGAAGAATCCTTGGATTTGCTCCGAGATAAGGCAGAGGAATTCAGACCTCCCCTGCCACTGCTAGCTGTTGCCTTCTAGAGCCCCTCTGAATGTTTTGAGGCTCACACAAGCAGTTAGGCCCCAGTTTCCAAAAAAGGATCTCCCGTGTTGATAACTTGTAGCTGAACTTGAAATCTCAAACAATAAATCTACTTGAGAGTTTCAACATCTCACTGCTCTGAAAATATAATAGTCTATGAAACTGAAAATACAAACGGGAATTAACTTTTCTCAGACCTCCATTCAAGTTTGGCTTCTGTTCAAGTTGTGTGTGTCGGGGCAGGGTGGGGGGAGGTTGCATGACGATCACTGCAATCACTATTACATTTATAGCATGGTGTATAGTTGCAAAATCTAAGTTATCAGTCTTTCTTGCATCAATCCCATGTAAAGTCGTTCAGAAAGTATAGGTTGCATTCATAATCATTACCATGTTGCAGAAGCATTTATTCTAAAACCTGGGGAGCTTCTTCAGTATCTCATCTCTCACCCTTCCACTAAACTCTTATTCCCTCCCTCCCTTAAACCAGGAAAAAAGATACACATTTTATAGCTTCGTCTTGTGTGGTTAGTTCAGCACTGTGCCTCTCTGGAGCTTAAGAGCCCTTCCATCTGTATTATGCTGCAGCAGATGGTGAGGAGCTTGTGGATAGCTGAGTGTTGGCACAGCCATAAGGATGTGTGAAATCTATCCCTCTATTTCTGCAGATATTTCCACCTCCCTGCATACTGGCATCACATGTTCAGACCACTTCTGCTCACAAGAGTGGCTGTGTCATTTCGGCAATGTGGAGCCGAATCGTTGCTGTGTGTCGCATTCATGCTTTTAAATGTAATGGACTTAGTTGCTTGTCATGTTTCCCACTCAAAAGCACAGAATTAGCAGGCTCCGAAGCATTGCTGCACGTTGCACGTGCAGTTGACTTAAACAGCTGAGCGACACTTTGCATATCCAGTTCTTGCTTTCTCATTTCTTACAATCCCCGGCATCTCTAGTTAAAGAGATCAGGCAGTATGTGATGTGTATCTGAGACCTTGGAAAGCCAATGCTATTGGAAAACGTGATCCTGAGCTCAGTAATCCAATGGTCTGGCTTGGCACC
This sequence comes from Eublepharis macularius, assembly GCF_028583425.1. Taxonomy (NCBI): domain Eukaryota; kingdom Metazoa; phylum Chordata; class Lepidosauria; order Squamata; family Eublepharidae; genus Eublepharis; species Eublepharis macularius. The sequence continues at coordinate 51,652,216 of NC_072790.1, forward strand.
AGGCAGCTTTTTGCCCTCTCCCACTGATACAATGATAGCTTCCATTATGGTTTTGTTAATGTGGTTTTGTGTCACCACTGTTGTCAGTTTCAAATATTTCTCTGTGTGTCAAAAGTTGTGTGACGGGTATCTCTGCTTTAGCCTTGCCCATTTCTAGCCTTGTCCTAAATCAGTGTCCAGGGCTGGATTGCAAATATTTTGTGCATGTGTGGTCTTGATTTGTTGTGCCATGGCTGCCCCTTTCCTCCACCTGTCTACTCAGTGTGCTGAAAAGAAAAAGTACTAGCTTACAAAAAAAGTGTTTTCCTTTGATGTTTCAATCCTGCTGGCAAGGGAGAGAGGAAGTTACATAGCATATCTTTCTAGTGCTCCAGCCTTGCTTATTTTGTCTCCCTAACCTAACCTCCTTGGAACTATAGTTTCATCCAGTATGAAAATGCTGCCATTTGAATGCAAAACCAGAAGAGGAACTCATTTTAAATACTTATTACTAATGTTCTTCCACTGTATTCTGGGAACTGTAGTTTGCTCCGAGTTTACTAGATTACGTGCCCATACAATTAATGCTGCTAACTGCTTGAGTGCAAAAGCCGCAGAAACACTCTGCTGTTGATTTTAAGCATTAATGTAAATATTGGTTTTAAACTTGCTCTTTGGCATGCATAACCAAGTAGGCTAATAAATTGTGGACAAGCATCAATGACCCCTATGCAGTTAGGCACCTTGCTGAAAGCCAGTATTGCACAAATGAAAACCTACTTGAAATGCAGCACATTTTGAACGGTGAACAAATCATCAAGGCGATCCTGTGAGTTGCTCGATTTGGCAGCTGATAGTTAATTCATTAGACATTTAGGAACATTGACTCATCCCTATTTGTTTATTATTTATAATTTTATTTAAAACATTTACTAGCCACCTTTCTACCTAATGGCACTCAAGGCGGCTTACAACAGACATAAAAATACATTTTAAAAACTCAGTTTAACATCACAATCAAATGCAGTCCTAAATAAAACTGTCTTCTGCCACCTCCTAAAGATCAAAAGTGAAGGGGCTAGGTGTACCTCCCTGGGGAGGTTGTTCCACAATCAAGGGGCTGCCCCAAACAAGGCCCTCTTTCTTGGACCCTGCAGACAATCTTTTTTGGTTGATGGGACAGTCTCAGGATCCCTGTGATCTTAACTCCCAGGCCAGGAATGTATGGGAGAAGACAGTCCTTCCAATGCTCCAGTCCCAAGCTATGCAGGACTTTAAAGGCCAAGACCAACAGCTTGAATTGGGCTTGAGTGGATCACTGGCCAGTGTAATTGCTGTAATATTAAGGTCAAACTGACCAGCAGTGTAGCCACAGTAGTGGCTACAGCAATGAAGCAGTGTAGCCACAGCACTGTGCACTAGCTGCCGCTTCCAAACACCCTTCAAGGGCAGCCCCAAGTAGAGTGCATTGCAGTAGTCCAGTCTAGATGTAACTAAGGCATGGATTCCTGTGGCTAAATCTGATTGAACCAAGAAGAGACACAGCTGATGTACCAGCCTAACCTGGGCAAATGCACTCCAAGCCACCACAGCCACCTGACTTTCTAAGCTGACTGCTGTGTCAAGCAGTTCACCTAAGCTGAGAACCTGACTTTTCCGTGGGAATGTAACCCCTTCCAAGACAGGGGTGATCTCACATTGCTGGTCAGACTTTTTGGTAATCCAGGGAACCTATGTCATGTCAGGATTCTGTTTCAACACAACTCAACCAAAGGGTGTAACCTAGGAGTAATCCTGCTCACTATATTGTTATGAACTCCTGGCAAGGGATATATCAACCAAGCATTTAATATATATATCCAGTTTTATAAGAAAGTGCAAAGTGCTATGACTGCAATCAAAGGATCAATATATACAATCATTAAACAGTAATCCATTGAGGTGGTGCCGGCAGCCGCCTTGAGCGCTAACTGGGAGCGGGGGTGCGTGCGCCGTGGGGCTGGTGGCGGCAGCACCGGCGGCTGAACAGGAGGGCTGAGAAGCTGCTCCCATGTGCTGCCCCAGCTGCCTGCCACGCCTGGCCCACAGATGCCCGGCCAGGAGCGCGTGCTGGTGGCAGCAGCGGAAGGCAATTGAGCAGGCAGCTTCCCAGTCCTCTCAGTTGCCCCGTGCTTCTGCCTCCGCCACCACCGCCAGCACACAGCTGTGAGCCAGCCAGGCAAAGCAGGTGGCTGGGGCGGTGCGGGGCAACTGAGCAAGAGGATGGGAGGCCACCCATGCACTGTCCCAGCTGCTAATGGGGCAGCCAGCTCGCAGCGGCACACCCTGCGTGATGACGTCACATGTAGTGACGTCATCACACGGTCCAGGCACATGTTTCGTGCACGCACATGTGGCGGCAGCAACACCCCTGAAGCTGCCCCTGGGTGCACGTATCTGGCCTCAGGTGCCAGAAAACCTGGCACCGCCCCTGAGGATAAGGGTAAGCAGTGTTAAGGGAGGCTTCTTTGACAGCATCTCTCCACAATCTTAGACAGAGGTCTTTTTCAGTGCTGCTTTTTGTGATGCTATCATTGTAAGTAGGTACCACAACTTGTAACCTTTCATGTGAAACATACGTGCTCTGCCATGGAACCATTACACCTAAAAATAAGAAATAGTGGTTTGGATACAATGGAGCATTTTGCAGACAGAATTTCTGTCTGTGGAGCCCAACTTTCTGATGTTTCTCCAGTTGCAGCCCCAAATATCCCCCTCCAGTGCTGCTCATGGAGAACAGAGGACTCCATTGACTTCATTGGCCAATCCAATATTTCCCACCAATGCTCGAATTAGAGGAGATCTTGAGAAAATACTTGCATTATTGCAAGTATACTTGCATTCTAGAAGGGGAAATGACAGTAAGCGGACCATGACTTTAATCAGTTGAACTCAGTATAAGGCAGGCCCTTACTTTCCTATAAAGCTCTGCTCAGGTGGATATTGCCACTGCATAAATAAAGGATTAGCAGCACATCACCTTAAGGGTAGCAAGTCATGTTAATGCTGCAATGGATCTGGGCTATCCTTTTACATTCCGAACAGCTTTTCTTATTTCTGCTTCCATTGCCTTGTGCCGTTCCATCCCTTTGCCAAGTATTACCATCTGTCCTGATGACACTGTGATTGTGGTTGAAGAGAACTGCTGAGCATCTTAATGCCACTGTATGATTCTTGTGTTAGCTCTTGTCACTTGCCGCTCACTCACTTTGTTTCTGCGTTTCCTTGTCATTGTACTCATCCTGTCCCCAAATGTCTGGGGGTGGGGGGGAAACTTTGCATTTTTGCTTTCCCTCTCTGCCCTCTGCTTCCACCACCGAGCAAAACATCTCGGCACTTTTTCGTCTTTGTCTCCTAAGAGGTTACCAAGGATGTACTTCGCTGCAAAAAGGGCTGTACACAAGGCCATTTTTTTTAAAAGAAAGAGGGGGTCCTCTCTGTGTTCGTTAACATCCAGTTAAGTAATCAGGTTTATTCTTCAGTTTCCTGACATCTTTCAGTTTGGGCAGGCTTATCTCTGCTTGCTCAATAGTATATCCAGTGGCAGTGTTTTTGAAGACTGTGTGTGATAATATGGAGAGACTTCTGCTGGGGTGTAGTATCCCTATCCAGATGGCTTCCTGCATGCAATCTATTCTCTGAAGGATTCCTCTAACTATGTCATCTTACCGAAGACACTGGCAGGAAGCCGATGCTTTCTCTTTACATACATGCAGGTTGCCAGGGAGCCGGAGGGACCCACCAGATGACATCCATAAACACCATACCTCTATCAAAATCTCTCTGATAATCACTGCAATGTTTGGGGTGGCACTTTTCCGATTTCATGTTGTAAGGTAGAGCCCCTGAACTGAATGCTCGAGCTTCTTGCCCTCTCCTTCCTTAAGGCATTACCGCAGTAAGCGTTTGCATAATATATTTGTCATTAATGTTTTCAATCCTTTTAAAAAATGTATTTATTTTTTATTTACTTATGTTATTTATAGTCCATGTTTCTTGAAGAGACTCAAGACGGATTACACTGGCTAAGTCAATATGGTCAACAGTTGGGCCATTCAATAAACGATGGAACAGGGTATACCAATGCAAATTTGCACAGATTTGAAAACAAATAGAAATCTGATACAGAGCTGAAACAATGATGATTGTAGCTTTGGGGAAAGGTTGGGTGGTGGTGGTAAGGGAAAGAATTCTTTCTTTTGTGCAGAGATGGTAAAAGTTTCTTGACTGATGTTCGCCAGTATAGGCAAAGAAAGTTAAGTAATTTTGCCACTCTACTGAATCACCTTGCCCTGACCTGAATAGCCCAGAGAAGGCTGATCTTGTCAGATCACCGTCAGTAATTGCATGGGAGACCTCCAAAGAAGACCAGGGTCGCTCTGCAGAGGCAGGCAAGGGCAAATCACCTCTGTCAGTCTCTTGCCTTGAAAACTCCAGCAGGGGTTGCCATAAGTTGACTGCAACTTGACGGCATTTTCTACCACCACCACTATATCTCCCTATATTATCAACTTACTCCAGTGGTAGTTAGAAAAACAGTTCAGGTACTGAAAAGGCCTGTGCTGGGGACATTATTTGTGATTTACCAGGCTACCACCTGTGAATGCTAAGTTTAGGTACATCTAGAAAAAGGTTAAAAAAAAAAACCTTCTAGGTCAGGGATCGGAACATGTGGGTCCTAAGACATGGGAAATTTCCATTAAGATCCTTTAATCAAATATTTGGGAGCTCCTAATACATACTGTATGCCCTTCAGTTTCTAAGACTCTCTTATTCGAGCCATATTTCATAAGTTCCCAGAATGTATGGATATGGTATAGGATAGATTGGTTAGAGTATCTGAACTAAACAGTAAGTCAGTTTGAGCTTATATGACAGCTCTTATGTTAAGCTTTCGATATATCTAATAGTCAACATAGCCCCATGTGTGGCTATTTAAACTAGGGCCATGTGGAGAGAAAGGGGATTTTCCAGCAACCTTGGGAGAGACCTCAAGTTTGCAGAAAAATCTGAAAAGTTGAAAAAAAATGGAGGTGTGTATGTTAAATTTCTCCCCAAATGGGCAAGCGTTGTTTGCACAAGCACAGGCGATGTACTTCCATTGGCCTGCCAAGCGTACTGGAGGAGGCTGCACTGCATATGAGCAGGAGGAAGGAGACTTGGAGCTGCAGTGTCCACAGCTTCCCACAGCTGGGCGAGCAGAGTGACAAGGGGTGGTGGCAGGGGAGGAGAATAGTCAAGAGGCCAGAGGGCAGGTGAGCAGGCAGTGTGGCACATGGGTGTGAGGGAGGGTGGGCCCAGCAGGGAGGGGCGGGCAGGAATATAGAACAGTGAGGATGGGAGCAGGACCACAGACTGAAGAGAGGGGTGAGCAAGATTCCTTCTCCCCCATGAATTTCCCTTGGTCCCTGTGGAAGGGAAAGTGGGGGAGACCAGATCAGTAAGGTAAAATGTGAACGTGACATACATGAACTGCAGACACGTACATCACCAGAGGACTTCAGATGGGCTGCAAGCACCCTGAGCAGTGCATTACCTGGTGGCAAAAAGCCAGGTTTGCCTATTGCCTTTGCATAAGGTGTGAAAAGTCTCCATTAGAGTGCTCTATCATGGCTGCTTGAAGGAAGCCTTCAAAAACAGCAGCTGGAACAGATTTACTAGCCTTGGTTACCTTTGTCTGACTGCTGAACTGGTTCCTATCAGTCATTCAGTATATATTCTTTTGTCAATTGAGTATTTTTCTCCACCAGCATTGTTTCAGGAAAGAAAGCAATGAGGCTTCGAGGCTATGTTTATATGCATGCCTCTTACAAATCCAATGCGATGCCGTGGAAGCGTCAGTCAACATACGCAGTTAACACCAAGTGATTTCAGTGTTTTATTCCTTGCGAATCTTGAAACAAAGCAGCGTGACCTTCATTGTGCAAATGAACTGTGTTTTCCTTGCACAAAAGAGCTACCAGTATAGACACGCTATTGACAAAATAATGAAGCTACGCCTGAAGTGTTGTGATGTGAACACATGTGGGCAATACAAAAGGGAAGTTAATGCAGAAATATGCATGAAGTCCTGTTTAGTCAGGTGGTAAGGAACAATGAATGAAAAGCAGATTGTTACCTGTAAGGCTAACAGTCTCTCTTTGTGCCATGATCCCCAAAGGAGAAAGCAGCCAGGGGAGAGAAAAGACAGTGATATGTTTTGAGTGAAACTGTCATTTATTTCCTTATCTTTGATCAAATGCTAAGCTGCAGTCTGCGTTGCAAATATACACCAAATTGTCTGAAATACTCCTTTGTATTTACTGAATTCCCGAAGCATGGAATTGGTTCCAAAGGGTGACTCCCAACTTAGAGCTGCATTTCTGATGTCTACCTACTCCAAAAATTCCAATCCATGTATACCTGTACAAAAAATTCAAGGTGATCATTTCATATACCTTGCATCAACAGTCAACATGGCCACCAGTGTAAGAATAAACTTACACATGGCCATTTTATTTTTTATTCTTGTGTTGTCATTGACTGTGGTCTTCTTCATTTTTTTTAAAATTTCTTCAATGCTTTTTAAAAGTCTGCTCTGCCTCCAAGGAGCTCAGGTTCTCCTCTCTTACACTTTATCCTTACAAAAGCCCTATGAGTGAGGTCAACCTGAGAGAGAATTACTGGCCCAAGCTCACCTAGGAATTTTCATAGCAGGCAGGAATTTGAGCCTGGGTTTACCTTGGCTTAGTCTTAGAGCCAAGCTACAAGAGACGAATTACATGAGGAGGAGCACGTGAAGGGATTCACAATGTTAGCCGGAAAGCTGAGTTTTAAAAGAGATCGGAAGACTTTGTTCATTTGCAGACTTAGTGGGAATAAAGAGACAGACACAGGCTTGGAACTAAATGGCCGTTTATTAAATAACATAACATGAACAACGGCAAGGGCAAACTAAGCGGTACAGGTCAAGCCACGGGGTCCACTCTGGACCTCCGCCTTGACCTGCCTGGGCGAGCCCCACAGCCCCAGGATTAGGCCATCCAGGGAATGGCTGCCTCCCGGCCAGCTAGGCTACTGGATCCCCCCATCAAGCTCCTAACGCCCCAGCCGTACAGCATGAGGGAAGGACTTGTGCCTGGGGATCCCCGCAGGCGTCTGCCTGTGCAATGGTAGCCGTCACAAGCATACCACACTGTTGGCAGACCCTGTTTCCCCTATGGGGAAATGCCTCTGGGTGCTCACCGGCCCGCTCCCTATTACCCAAAACTCCTGCCAGGGGCAACCCCAACAGCCCACCCCGGCCAAAGCCTCATACCACTGCCAACAGTGCAAGGTAGGCGAAAAAACCCCCCGCACAATTGCCAATTCCGGCAGGGGGCAAAAAATTCCTACCTGGCTCCGGAAACGGCAGCCGGCTAATCCTGCCCTGCTACAGGGTGAGGCGGGTGGGCCGAGAAAAGATCGCGACTGCTGGCCGGGACGGCAGAGCAGCCTCTAAGGCGTCTGGCTCCGCCCCCGGCCAGAATGCCCGGATGAGGGAGGGGGTCTGTCTCCCTCCCACAAGCCTGCAAATTACGGCCCCAGGCTGAACGCAGCGAGGCTGCTGCCTGGAGTGCCGGATTGCAGACTTAGTGGGAATAAAGAGACAGACACAGGCTTGGAACTAAATGGCCGTTTATTAAATAACATAACATGAACAACGGCAAGGGCAAACTAAGCGGTACAGGTCAAGCCACGGGGTCCACTCTGGACCTCCGCCTTGACCTGCCTGGGCGAGCCCCACAGCCCCAGGATTAGGCCATCCAGGGAATGGCTGCCTCCCGGCCAGCTAGGCTACTGGATCCCCCCATCAAGCTCCTAACGCCCCAGCCGTACAGCATGAGGGAAGGACTTGTGCCTGGGGATCCCCGCAGGCGTCTGCCTGTGCAATGGTAGCCGTCACAAGCATACCACACTGTTGGCAGACCCTGTTTCCCCTATGGGGAAATGCCTCTGGGTGCTCACCGGCCCGCTCCCTATTACCCAAAACTCCTGCCACTGCAAGGGTCAAGCCTCTGCTTAGACCCTCGCACCCCACAGGTGGCTTAAGGCCAACCTAAGCCCTTGCCGGAAGTCATCTAAGAAAATTTCATTGCCTTCAGGAGACAAATGAACTCCATCATCTCGGTAAAGATGGGCAAATTCGGCCTTAATTCGAGGATGGGGCAAATAAATTCCCAAGCCAGTCCCCAGAGGCTTCTTCATAGCCCTGTTCGCCTTGCGACGCGCTCCCTCGATGGCCCGGGGGTCTAAAGCTTCCCTCCAGACCCGACGTTGAAGAATTTCAGACCAAAAAATCAGGACCCCAGGCCAACGGCTAGCTATCAGCCGGAGGTCATCGGTCGCCTGCAGGGACAGGGCCTTCCCCTGTACTAACCCCAGGTCGTTTCCACCGAGGTGGACCACCAAAATATCCGGAGGAGGACCCGTCCTGCCCCCAAACAACAGTGGTAGTAGGCCAGGCCAACGAAGGCCGCGCCGACCCTGCCACTCAACAACGGCCACAGCACTGAGCCCCAGCTGAGATCCGATTTCAGTTCTCCTGGCTTGATGGGCAGCCCAGAAAATCATGCTGTGCCCGCATATCAGGATCCTGCGCTTTCCAGTGCCCGGTGCCGCACCTACGGAAAGAACAGTTAGTAACCAGTTAAAATTGCATGAGGGGCCGAATATAACTCTTAAAAGCCCTGGACCGCCACCTGCCAACCCTACGAATAGCACCTGAGGAGTAACCCATCGCAGCTGCCGTAGAGGCCGCCCCAATTCTAAACGAATGGGTTCCGAATTTGACCCCAGAAAGCCCTATCTTTCCGAGGGCCCGCTCCGTGACAGCCCAAAATTGATACCGCGTCAAAGGGGACTGATCAGCATGCCGAAAAAGAAAACCCTCACATGTGCCGCGTATGCAAAGATAGTCCCTGAGTGCCTGGACCGGGCAAAGGTCAGAATCAGCACAAGGACCCAACGACAGTGAAGTCCCCTTCTGCCGCTGATCAGTCTTAGACCTCCGAATCCTGATGGACACTTTATCCCCAACAAAAGCAATGTCAGATGCCAACAATGCCCTACCGGACAAGTCCTTACGCGATTGGGCTACTAACTCGCTGACCCTCAGGGCCCCGAAGAAAGCCACCAGTGCAGCAGCATGGAAAAGCAGCCGCTCATAATCGGAGGAGCACACTGTCTCCCAAGCTGCCCCAAGCCCCTTCAACACCGATGGGGAAATGGGCTGGCGCAGGTCCCGAGGCCCACTGGTCTCCCTCGACCAACCTTCCAACATTTTGCGTATGCGGAAATCACCAGTGACTTCCGGCAAACCACGGGCCTTGCAGATGAATGCCAACGCCGACAGCTGACCCCTAATGGACTTAACGGAAAGCCCCCTGCCCCGCTGCACCACGCAAAAGTGCATCAACTGCTCCACGGGAACAGGCCAGAGCTCCTGCAGACCAGCTGACTGCCGAAAATCAGTAAACTGCCCTACCGCACGTTGATAAGCCCGCCGAGTGCTAGGGGCGATGGCTAGCTGGATCGCCCGTTCCGCTTCCGCCTTCCAAGCTCCCAGAGCTCCTTGGGCATCTGCACAGGACACCGATCCGCTTCCGGAGCGAGGAGCCAGAAACGCCCCATCTGTTGGCGAGACAGAGCGTCTGCCACCCCATTCAAAATTCCAGGAACATGCTTAGCCCGAAATAAGATATTCAACTGCAAGCATTTCAAGGTGAAGGGGCGCACCAGCCCCATGACCCTTGGAGACCTCGATGACAAGGAGTTTACCACATGTACCACCGCCTGGTTGTCACACCAGAAGTGGACCGTGTGGTTTGCTAACTCCTTACCCCAGATCCACACTGCCACCAATAAAGGAAAAAACTCCAGAAATGTTAAGTCCTTAGACAAACCTTGACCTAACCAGTCAGCCGGCCATTGTTCCGCGCACCAATGTCCGCGAAAATATACACCAAAGCCCAAGGTTCCAGCAGCGTCCGAGGCAATCTGAAGTTCTGCTTCCAGCAAAAGGTCTTCCCTCCAAAAGGACACTCCATTAAAGGAGGCCAAAAACGCCTGCCATACCTCAAGGTCATCGCGTAAGCCCTTACTGACCCTCATTTTGTGATGGGGTAACCGCAAGGAACCCATAGCATCACACAGGCGACGCAAAAACGCCCTACCGGGGGCAACTGCCTTGCAGGCAAAGTTCAAGTGTCCCAGCAACTGCTGCAACTCAAGAAGGGAAACCTTGCTCTTCCCCCGAAAGTCCGCAAGCCTGCGTCGCAAATCCTCAACCTTAGCCATGGGGAGCCTTAGAGATTGCTGGACGGTATCCAACTCAATGCCCAAAAATGTCAACACCTGTGAAGGGCCCTCAGTTTTCTCATGTGCCAGGGGAACGCCCAGCTCCCCTGCCAGAGAAACAAAACCCTCCAACAGCTGGGCGCACTGCTCGGTGCCTGCTGGCCCAACGAATAAAAAATCATCTAAATAATGACAGGTGTTTGGGCAAGAGAATCGGCGCCGTAACTCCCATTCCAAAAAGGAACTGAAGCGCTCAAATGCCGCACAGGAAATCGAGCATCCCATGGGGAGGGCCCTGTCCATATAGTACTTGCCCTCAAAAGAAAACCCCAGAAGCTCGAAGTCTTCAGGGTGAACAGGGAGCAAACGGAATGCCGATTTAATATCGCACTTCGCAAGCTCCGCCCCAACGCCGCACCGTCGAACCACCTTGACCGCCTGGTCAAAGGACGTATAATGCACTGTACAAAGTCCCTCAGGGATGGCATCATTCACCGATCCACCCCTGGGGAATGACAAATGATGAATAAGGCGAAACTCACCAGCCGCCTTTTTGGGAACAACACCTAATGGCGAGACTCTCAAACATGGAACAGGGGGAGAATCAAATGGCCCAAGGACCCGTCCCTCCGCGCACTCTTTGGCAATCTTAACACGGACCACCTCTTCCATGCCCGCCACAGAACGTAAGTTGGCAGACATGAAAGGTGCCCGTTGGCCCTGAAAGGGAATACGGAAACCAAAACGGAAACCAGAAACCAAAAATTCGGCGTCCTGACGCCTGGGGTAGAGCCGCAACAAGCGCTCAAGAACTTTCAGGTTTACCGGGCTGGGGCCCTTTTCCAACAGTATGCTGGGCATTGCCTCCCCCGAAGCGCTTGCCACCGCCCCCTTGCCTAGCCTTAGGACAGGCTGCGTATGAATGAGGTCCCCCGCAGGCGGGGCACTCATGCCTGTACTTGCAGGCCTTCCTACTGCACACACCCTTAGAAGTGAAATCCCAGCAGAGCAGCCGGAATTGAACCTGCTGCCCCGCGGAACCGCGGGTGCTGGGCGTAGCCTGGGGGCGCTGAATCAAATGGCCGCTATCAGAACGGTCCCCAGCATTAGGCTTAGCAGGGGACATGACTTGCAGCCAGAGCTGCTGCTGAATTTGGTCCCACGGCAAACTGGGGTTCAATGCGGCCCGCATTCTAAATTCCTCATCGTATTGGAGCCAAGCTGGCCCCACAAAGTCCGTGTACCCTCGATAAATAATATTCAGGTATTGGAACAGTGGTGCTGCCCTCCAAGGGTGCGCCCTGGCCAACACGCCCGCGTATATGAGGAATCCAGGCAACCAATTAGACCAACACCTATCAACGCGCCTACGCCTGATCTTTTCTTTATCCCGTTCGTCTAAGTCTTCCTTGTCCTTTTTCTCCAGTTCCCTGAAGAGAAGGGTGAAGACATCGACATATTCCCCTTTTATAATCTTATCCCGAGTGGCCTGTGTCAGGTGATCACCCAAGGGGAGAGCGGTGTCACCAAATGGCAAGGCTCTATACGGGACAAAGCCGTAAGGAGAGGAGCCATAGGGGGGGAAAACCCACTGTTGGCCGTGCCCATAAGGCCACCCTGCAGCCTGAAGGCTCCCAAATGGATCAGCCACAGGGGGCTGCTGCTGACTGGTTGAAGGACTAGCATAGCCTTGCCAACTGGCCGCGACAGGAGGAACCCAGACCTGTGGTGTATGCAGAGCCGGTGTAGGTGTAGAGCCGGGAGGTCCGGAGGCAGCCAACTGACCCCAGGGCCCCCAAGGCCAGGTGCACCCTTGCGAAGGCAAGGCAGACTTACCCTCCTGGGTGTTAGGGTCCACCGCAATGGCAACCGCCCCTGGTTCGACTGCTTCGCCCTCTTCTTCTGGGGGAACCTCCTCGGATGCCCTGGGCTCTGCGGGAGCACCGCTAGGCACGCCTTCTTCCAGAACAGCCCTGGACTCAAGAGCAGAAAGACGCATCATAACTTCCCTCTGGAAGGCGGCAGCGGATGCCTTCTCGGTAGGCCGCCGAGCCCTGGCCCCTGATCCCCCAGCCGGCGCACCACCCCGTGCTCCTTCAAGAGCCGCCAGCCTGTCCAAAATCTCTTGCCGGCTAGGCCCACCATCCTCATCCTCGGAAGACAGAGCCGGGGGATGAGGCCGTTTGGGAGCTGCCCGCTTAGCAGGCTGCTTGCCCTTGGATGGGCCACTTCCTTTCTTGGGCGGCATTCCCAACCAACCTGCTGCCAACAAAAGGAAATATGTTATTATTCTCCCCACAACAAGACCCAGCAATAAATGCTTTGCAACTGCTGCCCACTGAAATCTTTACCGGGAGATACCCAGGATTAAGCCAAAGACCGACTGCGCCCAAGGCAGGCACTATACCAGGGAGCTATAGGCTTTTTTACCTTAAATGGGGGCAAAAAGACCCCCACGGCCCTGCAAAGGACCCCTTATGCCAAGGCCAGCAGCAGCCAATGAGCCTAGGCCCGAGGGCACTGGCCGCCCTGTACAGGCACAAAATGGCCGCCCAACCACCCAAACAAAATGGCCGCCAAATGGCCACCGCCCTCAGTCCAAGCGGAGCCAGCCAAAGCCACCGAGGGGACCAGTAGCCCAAGGCAGGCAGCAACCCCTTAACCTGCCCAACTGGCAGACTCAGCCGAGGCCAGGGGGGGGGGGCAGAAGAAGGAAAAAAGGCCCAGGAAAGCCGTAAGGCGAGCCCAACCAACCGCGCCGCTCCAAACAACCGCCCAAAGTGGCAGCCCTATGCAGCGCGGCAGTCGCCCCAACCCCCGACCCAGGGACTCAACCCGCAGCCAGAAGCCTCTGGCTGCAACGCTGCCGCCGCCGCGCACTCGCTGGCGGCCGCCGACGCCGCGCCGCTTCTCCTCGGCCGGACGGGCCCCACGCGGCGCGAGCGCACGCCCGCACAGCCGCTTCTTGCCAGCCCGTCGTTTGCCGCCGCCGCGCCAGCCGCCCTCCGTCCACGCTCGGAAGGCAGGCCCGATGGCCCTGCTCAGGGAAAGCACGATGCTTCCCCTTCCGAGAAAAGATCGCGACTGCTGGCCGGGACGGCAGAGCAGCCTCTAAGGCGTCTGGCTCCGCCCCCGGCCAGAATGCCCGGATGAGGGAGGGGGTCTGTCTCCCTCCCACAAGCCTGCAAATTACGGCCCCAGGCTGAACGCAGCGAGGCTGCTGCCTGGAGTGCCGGATTCCCCTCTCTACAGAGCCAGGGAGATGGTAGCTCAGAGGGTTTGTTAATGTCCTCTTTGCCTCCAGAAGGCTCTATCAGTTTCACCTCCCCTTCTAAGAAGCAAAGAGGAAATAAGCAAACCTTCTGAGCAGCCATCTGTAGAGAGGGGAAATTGACAAAGCTTCAAGTGGAGGAGTGGGGAATCAAACCTGGTTCTCCAGATTAGAGTCCTGCGCTCTTAACCACTACACCAAACATATGGGAAAAGAGAAATGAAAAGGGGAGGGGGGGTCAAATTGAACTGGCAAGCTTGTGGCTTTCAATCTCATTACTACTCCAGTGTATGCCCCCATATAACTCTTCTCAGTGCGCGACAAAGATGAGGCAGAGAAGGCAAGGCATGAAGCAATTAAGGACACTCAGGAGTGGCAAGGAAACAAACTCAAGCAGTAAGCGATACGTTTGTTTTCCTCAGACAAGTGAGCCTTCTAAGCTTATATATAAGGTTGCCATTCAAGAAAGGAATGGTGAATCTGTTCCTCTCATTTCAGAAAGGGTTGCCAGGTTGCAATCTGGAGATTAATTCTATATCTTTAACCAACAAGAGATAAATCAGCTGTAGCTTCTCTTGGCCTTTTCCTATTACCTCCCCCACAACCTACTACCCCTCTGAGTTCTGCTTGGTGTGGGAGATCAGAAGGCAGAGCAGCCCACAGGGAGTTAATTGAGGCCTTTCAATATCAAACCAAAAATGGCCTTCTCGTCCAACATCCAGGTTCTTGCAATGGCTGTCCAGTTGCTTGTAGGAAGTCAACAAGCAAAACAATAGGCAATAGCAATCAGTTTGGTATGGTGGTTAAGAGCAGCAGGACTCTAATTTGGAGAACTGGGTTTGATTCCCCACTCCTCCTCTTGAAGCCAGCTGGGTGACCTTGAGTCTGTCACAGCTCTCTCGGAGCTCTCTCAGCCCCACCCAGCCCACAGGGTGATTATTGTGAGGATAATAACAACACATTTTGTAAACCGCTCTGAGAGAGCACTAAGTTGTCCTGAAAGGGCAGTATATAAATCAAATGTCATATTTATTATTGTTATTATCATTATCATTATTATCATTATTATTATTATTAACAACAACAACAACATGACAACAATAATAATATTTTAAATATATAAAATACATACAATATAATATATATATATATATATATATATATATATATATATATATATATATATATATATATATATATATATATTATTATTATTATTATTATCACCCCTTGCTAAACCCCTCCCTCTCAGCCACTAGTATTCAGACTCTGAATGTGAACTTCTCATTTAGACATAATATATAGCAACTCTTGCTAGCTGTAGTCTCCATTACTGCATCTTACGGCAGTGAATTTCCTAAGTTAATTGTGAGTTGTGTAAAGCACTACTTCTTTATGTTTGTTCTCAATGTGCTGATTATGAATTTCTGTCTATCAAGTCATTTTATCCTGTTCTTCCTCCAGTGAGCTTAAGGTGGTGTGCATGGTTCACTCTTCCCTCTATTCTCACAACTTTGTGAAGTAAGTGATTTTAGAGGTGTGCAACCGGCCCATGGTCATCCAGTAAGCCTCATAGCAGAGTGGGATTTGAACTCGCATGTCTCACACATCCAAGACCAGTGCTCTAACCACTACACTACATTAGGTCTCTAAATTTCATTCCAGCAGCCCAAAACCAGTGAATCAATGAGCCTCTCTACACAAGACATCTTAGACAGGGACGCTCAAGTGACTTCCTTTCTGTGTGGTCTTATATTTAAGTGTACTCTGTCTCCCTATCAGTGCATGTGTATGCACAATGGGAGAACAAGGCTGCTTCCACATACGTTGGATAATGCACTTTCAATGCTCTTTAATGATAATTTGGAACTGGGTTTTCGTGTGTGAAACACAAAATCCACTTCTAAAGGATAACTAAAGTGCATTGAAAGTGCATTATTCAACATGTGTGGAAACGGCCCAAGTGTAAGAGCTTTCACTTGAGCGTGTAAGATGTATTATGTAGAGAGACTCAATATGGTAGAAACATCACATAAAAATGTGGAATGAAATGGGAGAGGAAGGTTTATGGAGAAGGGGCGGGGGTCAGGGAAAGAAAGACAAGCTACTTCATGCATTGTTATTTCAGGATAGTTGATCATGTCCACAAAGGCTTGATGGGCATATACTGATTGGTTCGGAGGCAGCTACTTAAACCATGCTGGAGGACTTTATTATTGTTGTTGTTGTTGTTAGATTAGATTTTTAGTCCGCCCTCCCCGCCAGGCGAGCTCAGGGCGGAGTACAACATTTCAGATTACATAGATACAGTTAAAAACAGATAAAACAGTATACAAATCAATTATTGTTATTGCAAGACTAAACCAAAAGACAAGCCTCTATGCAACGCAGCAATGAGAGTATCGGACGTTACCACTGTGCCAAATAAGTGCCTGGTCATTGTGACCTGCAGTCTCAGATCCCGTTACAAATGGGTTTTCTTGCCTTGCTTAGAGGCCTGCGACAAAGGCGTTTGGCTACTTTTGTTCTCAAACTCCTGTTCTCATTATCCAGAAGCCTCAGCATCACTTTTCTTTTTTTGTTTTGCTCAGCTGCTTTTGATGCCTGTTAGGGTACCAACCTTGAAAATCATTTTACCCTTTCAAAATATTTTCTCAATTATTTATGAGGAATTGATTCAAAATAATCAATGTTAAAGAGAAAAGTTTTGTAAAGCTTTTGTTTAAAAGCACATTTTGGAAAAAATCACCAGTGAGGTAGAACAAAATAAACCTTTCTCCGAATCTGCTGTTTTTACTTTCTGAAGGCTTTGGGGGTTTTGCGGTCATAAATTCTTTTTTTTAAAGAACTGAAGATAAAAATAAAAAAGTGGGCCAAATTGGGCATCTAATTTCTGCAGAGCTAACTCTGCGCCTATACTATAGCTTCTACTAAAAAGTTCACTTACTATGTATGCCATACATCCCAGTTACAACTGACTCTAGCTCTCCCTCTCACATTCAAATTGATGCTAATACTGCTAATTCATAATATTTGAAAATACACACAATATTAGCGTTCTCAACTCCTGGAATGGTAGATTGTCTGCCTGCTAATGAACAAATAAACAGACTCATAATGGTACCATTCTGATTGTAGCTTGGTGTGTGTCTGTGTATATTTGCACTCATTTTCATAAATGCTCTTTATGGACATAGTCCATATATAGGTTCTTGCGATATAGAAGCCCTCTCTCACACAAATCTTTCCTAGCACAGCAGTGGGCATTCTCCTGGTATTCGAATAACAGCAAAATATAGATGCTTCTTTAGTACTTTGCTACTTTTGCTTTGGGGTCCTATAGTTGGGACATACAGACTTCCCTTTGTTTGAAAACTGTGCCATTCTGAATGGGAAACCCTTCTATCAGTCCAAATAAAAAAGTAGTTCTTCCCACAGCAATATCGCTTATGATAGTGGTTAACAATTATAAAGTTCTTGAGATTCACACAACATTTTAATATGTAAAAAACTTGTTTATCTTTATACCATGTGAGAGAAGCCAAAATGACTGATATCTCTCCCACCATCCATTAAACTACCCAAGCAGTTTATATTCCCACATGGAGAATCTCACCTGATTGATTATACTAGGCCTCTCTCTGCTCAGTTCCTTCCTCTTTCCCTTCCCCTTCTGTAATTTTCTATACAAATAAGGTAAAGGTGTTTATTTCTTCCCATTGTATATGAAGAAGTGAGCTCTGTCTCTCAAAAGTTCACATTGAAATAAATATTGTTAGTCTTTGAGGTTTGGCTGAACAAGAAAGGTACCCCATACAAGACAGTGGTTATCATTTCCCCAAAGCCCAGAGCACATAAGTTAGCAATATGGCAATGTATTCAAAATATTCATGCACATAATAGCTGCATAGTCCCCACCAACTATTTTTTAAAATATAAAACTCCCTCTGCTTAGCAGTTTCTAACATTCAGTTAACAATTTTCAAAAAGAAAAGAAAGGTTGAAATGCAAAAGTAATAGATGCACAGAAGAAGAAAGGAGTGCCAATTAGCAAGTACATCTACACCCAACTGTAATAAATACAGTCAGTCTCTGTTGATATCAGAGGAAGTTAGCAGGTGTTCCACGGAGATTATTCACTTATAATTTAACTAATGGAGAAAAGGGATTTGAAAGGGCACGTTAATCAAAGTGCATTTTTACTTCAACTTGATTACTTTTACCTGGCTGAAAGCACCTATTTAATGAGATTATGATTCGTGTTTGAGAAACTTAAGTTAACATAGCTTTTGTTTAACTCATTCATTCTACATGAATGGCCTAAGCAGTAAGAAATTTTCTTCTCTTTGAAGCAAATCTGAAACCCAATTTACTGACTGCAACTCCTCTGCAGTCAACCTTCATGTCACATTAGGAATAGACAGTTTTAGAATCGTGTTGGCTATCGGATTACAGGGATACTTGCCATTCCAGTGACCATCAAGGCTGCAAATGCTGGCTAGTGAATTATTCGTGTGGGTTGATAATGCTATTATCAGTGTTTAAAAAAAAAAAAAATCTCCCCCCCCCAAATGAAACAGGAGGTTTATTTATATGTAAGTAAAATAAGAAGGCATGTAGGCAGGTGTTTAAAACTGAAGTAACTTAGAGGTTTATGAACTGAACACTTCACTGGTGTGAGGCACAAAAGACTTGGTATGGTTTTTAAGTTGCTGGCTTGTTGGTGTTACAAGATTTAAAAGTTGTTACAGTAAGCTCTTTCTGAGGTTGGCTCTCCTTCAAGTTAGGTGCTCCTATTTTCACACATACACACACACACACAGCATGACTTCCCCCTTTCTGCAGACCTTAAGGTACACCACTGAGTCAAACCCTTTCAAGATACTGGGCAGGCATTATAATGCCCCAGCTATAATCCTGTTCCTGTGGCCGGGGAGGCTCCTTTTTTAAAAAATGTTTCTGAGCCAGAGCTGGCCATGGGGCAGTAACGTTCTACTTTTGCAGAAAATAATCCTGCAGAATTCTCAAGCTTGATTAGAATTATTTCTTATGAAGACTCTTGTTTAGACAGGGCCCACGTTTGTCCTGGAGTGATTCAGACTCTGAATTTTCTTAATAGGCTGGCAACACCCATCATGTACTCTGGCTGTCCTTGCATTTGCTTTGGCTCATTCTATGGGATGATATAAATAGGTCAGTGAAAGATTGCTAGACTTGCTTTTTGAAACTTTCCAATTTTATATTGGCCCGCCATTGCACTTTTAAAGTCCTTCACAAACTTGAACCCTCATAGTTTCAAGATGAGCTCTCCTGGCATACACTCAAGAGGCGACTTGTATCTGCTTCGCCAAGCTGCATCTCCAACCTAGGGTTTTTGGTTGCTGCCTCTCTGCTCAAGGTTGCCAGCCTCCGGGTGGTGGCTGGAGTACAGCAAATACCTTGGGGAACACAATGATCATGATTGGAGATGGGCATGAACCAAAATACGAACCAAAATTAAGCACGAACCAGGCCGGTTCGTGGTTCGTGAACTGCAGTTCATCAGATCCCATTTCTGATGAACTGCTACGAACTTTAGGCTGGTTTGTTTGGTTTGTTTTTTGGTTCGTAATTGCAGACAGCCTGGTGCCAATCAATCAATTTCCTAGGCAACAGGGGATGGACTTCCTGCAGACCTTCTGCTGACCTGGAAGTGACCTTCTTCTGGCCCGGAAGTGACTTTCTGCTGACCTGGAAGTGATGATTTTCTGGCCTGGATGTGACATTTTCACGAACCAAATGAACCAGTTCGCAAAGTAGGGGCAGGTTCGTGAAAGTTCAAGGTTTGTGAAATTTGACGAACCACAAACTTCATGGTTTGTTTTTTTCTGGTTCTTGCCCATCTCTAATCATGATGTTGTGCTGAATGATCACAATATGTGACTTCCATAATGAAGTAGATTGATGAAACAGGAGTCAAGCTAGCAACCTGTCAAGAGAACAATACTCCAATTTCATTCCACCCATGGGGGGTGTAGATGGTGGAGTGCTATCCAGAGGATAGTGATCCTTCCAGCACTTTAACATATACCTGTGAAAGGAGAATACATTAGCAAAGGGATTACAAGCATTTGTGCATAGTCATCTTGCTACCAGCTAGGATTGAAGTACTTTTACTTATGAGAAGATGCATGGGAGTCACCTATACGACCTGTCCAGAGCATTTGGAGACTACATGAGGAGCAACATTTATGTGACATAGGAACTCTATCATTGAACTCCACCACAGATTGGTTTATCGGATGTACTTGCATATGTATTCTAGCACAATTATTTCATGAATGAATGTATTGATTATTGTGATATTTATTAACTGTCTATTGGGGGTATTTATATAGATTTTAGCATTTGGATGTGGCATGCTGTTTACAAAAGAGGTTTGGATGTTACTATTGAATATAGTGTTTACAGTTGACACTACTGTTACTGTTGGAGCACATTGCACTTTAAGGTTTATAAAATGTGGATCATTTGAATGCTGACTAAGTGACTTATTGTAGTACATGGGAGACTATCAGTCTTTTGTTTTGTGGCTATTTACCCGTGTGCCTCTGTTCGGTTCCAGCCCCTGCTTTGGAGGGCGGACTTTATGGCATTACACTTTTCTGAGGTCCCTTCCCAAACCCAACCATCTCCAGGTCCCCGCCCCCCAAATCTCCAGGAATTTCCCCATGCGAAGCTGGTAACCAGGGCTGTTTCCAGACGGCCCCCCGCCTCGCGAAACGTCGCGCAGAAAACGCGAAATATCGCGTTTTCTCGCGCGAGTTTTGCGCGACGTCGCGCAAAACTCGCGCGAGAAAACGCGATATTTCGCGTTTTCTGCGCGACGACGCGCGACGACGCGCGACGTTTCGCGAGGCGGGGGGCCGTCTGGAAACGGCCCAGACTCTGCTCTGTGAACGACCTTCCAGAGAAGTTGAGGCAGGATCCACCTTACACAAGGCTGCAGGGCTGTGTTATTCAAGAAGATATTTGACAGTTGACACAGCCTCTTTGTTCTTATGATTGCCCTAGGAATAGGTTCTTGCTGGTCACTTGTTTTATAGTTTCTTAGGAGGGTTTTAATTGTAATTATTGATTATATTGTTCTCTTCCTTGGGTTCCAGCTGTGCTGGAAGAAACACAGGCCTATAAATGTTCTAAACATATTGGACATATACTGAAAAGAGTACCTTTCATTTTGTTCCCCTTTCAAAGAGATCGCAAATTGTCATATTATAGTACAAAGTATGTTAATGTACAAACATTTGTGATGAATGAGTTTTTCTGACACTCATGAGATGCTCAGAATTTGTAGCTGGAGTATGGCACTGGATTATAGCTGTGTGACCAACTTTTCTAGGCAAGGCTGCTGTTAAAAGTCCAGATTTTGAGATCATGCCCAATCTATGCTATAGGGGACTTTCTGTCCCTTTCACCAAAGAAAGTAGAGACATACTTGCAAAGTTGCATCCCATATATTACCCTGTCCTCCACATTTTTGCACATATTCGAAAATTCTCCTCAGTCTATGAGCCACTATGGTATAGTAGATAATATATTGGTCCATGGAGCACTACTTCCCTGCCCCTTCACATCTGTTGCAGCCCCTCTCTTTCTTCTTCTGGGGTAACGGGGAACCTCAGGAACAGCAGGGGGGAGTTGGAGGTCTGGAGTGAAAGGGGGAAATTGAGGGAAATGGTGCCACTTTCTGTCTACACAACTCTTCTGAGGACCCAAGTCAATAATTGGCCTTAATATTTTACTGATGGTTCAAAATGAATATCACCAGCAACAGACTATGAATTTTAGTCTTTGGCCCTTTTCGCACTTACGGTTTAAACCGCCATTTATGAGCATTCGCCCCGATCACAGTGGCTTTGGCATTGCACCTGTTCATTTCACACTGTCCACTGCAATTTCGATTTGGTGTCTGTGCTTCATTTCAAAACCTCGGTGCAATTTTGGGCTTTTGGGGCCTTGCAATTCACATCACACTTTTTAAAAAAAATTCAGCATGCGTAGTAACGTTGCAATGTTGGAACCCTTCCCCCCTTTTTGCTGATTGGGCTGTCCCCTGCCCACCGGAGAGGCAATTGGTGGCAGAGTTCTGGGGGAAAACATGTACCACTCTCATTTTTTTAAATCAAGCCAGGAAAGAGTTAAAATGCTGCCGATTAATCTCCTCCCAGGAAGCAGAGGCTTGTTTCCAAAGGGCTGTGCAAAATGCTTGGGTTTTTTCCCCCTCTTTGGCAAAGTCTGAAACATGCCTGGGAGGGAGGGAAAAGCAGCCATTTAATCCTTTCCTGCCTGGGAGGGAGGGAAAAACAGCCATTTAATCCTTCCTGGCAGGAAGAAAGTGCAGGAACATTACAATGTTGCAACCCATTCTTGTCTTTAAAAAAAAAGAATGTGTGTGCATACCCTAAGGGAGGAAGGAGAAAGCAGCTATTTAACACTTTACTTGATTTTAAAGCTAGCAGGGAATTAGCAGCAAGCTTAGGAATCATTCCTGGCTTTTGAAAAAAAATAAAACAGCATGCATACCGGGAGGAAGGAAACCAACGAAGAAGCAGCCTTATGACCCTCAGCTCGCTTTACTAAAAAAAATGGTGGACAAGGAGTTCAGAGAGCTGAGGAGGGTGGGAGTGGTTAATTCTGCACAAACCAATCAGCTCCCAGGGAAAAGGAGGGGGGAGAGAAGCAAAAAGGAGGCAAAAGTGTTCACATTAGCAAAATGCGGGCCAGCTGCCAGTTGGTAGCGAACTTAAAAAAACATCGGGGTATGTCCACAGGGGGAAAAATCGGGGATACAGCAGACAAAAAGCGGGACTGCATCCCATGACTGCTTTTAAGTGTGAAAACCTTGCAAACATGGGATGTGGAACAGGTACAAACACGCTCTAAAAACCGAGTGCGAAATGTACCTTGGTGTATATATTTTCATACATATACAAAATTTTATTTCAAGAGACCAACATCTTAAGAATGACAACTCTAGAAATTAACCAAACTTTTTTTTTTAAAAAAAAGAACGCCCCCATCAATAGTACAAAAATAGGAAAAGCAATAAAAATGGCACTGTTCCCTGTTAGTAAGAATGCTGAATCATTTGGAAAATGGTAAATTGTGGTCTCCTCATGGTTTATACGCTCAATGAAAGGTTGTAACATAATCATTTAAGGACAATTTACACTGTCCATTTAAAATTATCTTTCCCCCCTTCTTCAATTTTAAAAGCTGCACGATGGGCAGAAGAATTAAACAGGTGAAGCTTTGGGGGAGTGCAGAGGTGTTGTAGAGACTGGAAATGTTTCGCTTGCTGATCTTTCCCCCTGCTGCGGAGTTGTTAAAGACACGGTAGCCCTGTCAAAAATAAAATGCCAATTCTACCTTCAAGTAGCAGGAATAATTAGCTGTGGGAGAATCCTGTTGCAACATTTGACTTCATTACTTTTCAATGAATGCTGGCTTATATGCTACCCTGTGCATAGCGTGGGATCAAGTAGGGCATCCTTGTGGTGAGTCCTGCCAATTCCCTTTTGTAATGATTGACTCCTTAACACTGATATCCAGAGGTTTCCTGTATGCATGATGTCAGACGAGGAGTTCCTTAGCTTTGTTAGTAGCAACCAGTGTTGGGGAGGGGCAGGGTAACTCTCAACATGTCATGATGGGATAAATGCTACAATTAAAGGAGTGACTGTCCACCATGTGGACAGCATAATGGTATAACTCTGCTCTAAGTGGGATGCTTCCACAATAATTCTTAGCGAGAGTATTGAGGTCCCTGAGGGTTTCTAAATGGCCTGTCCAAGTTAACGTGACAAGGTGTGGTGAAGAAGAAAACTGAATCCCAAAACTATCGTAACAAAGAAATCTCTCTTCCCTTCCTTCTACCCTCTACTGTGGTTTCAACTCTGGCTTATTTAAAACAACACAACAAAACCCTGATCTTCCCTTCCCATTAAATATCAGGCAGCGGAGGGCTTTCCCACTTCCACTCGTGTATTTTATCTCAGAATGCCAAAATCGCCATGTTAAATGGCTTTTGATCCTTTCGAAGACCTCTGATTCAGTACATTTTAAGTGACTAATTTAGTTAAATCGCCTTCAGTTTGTTTTGGACCCATTTCAACAGAACATGGCAAAGAAAAGAAAAGGAATGTGTGTGACCTATTTAAATAATTACCCCTTAACATCTTTCAGATGATGCAGAGTATTTTTCTAAGCAGGCAATAGTGCCCGGTGCTCATTTCCCCTCCTATTTCCATCCGTTCTCCTCGTTTCTGTAACAGAGACTACTGTCATCTGGTAGAAATATTTACCACTTGGATTGGAATTGGCCTGGTAACAGTGAGAACACATCTGGAGTCTAGACTCAGTGGCTCTATGGGCAGGGTCATATCTCTGAGCTCCATCAGGCCCAGCGTCTATTTCTGTTTACATAGGTGGTATGCTGCATCATCTGTTTCAGCTGTCAGACGTATTGAGCCTCCCCTTGATCCCTCCATTCTGGAGAGCCACCAAGGGAAATGCTCCCCCTTTCCCTCCCCTTCACACTGACCCTCCTTTCCACTTTTATCAGCTGGAGACAGGAAGCAAGGGACCTCTGGTATACACAAGCAAAGTCATCTCCCCCCTCCTCTCCCACTTCTTCCTCCTGTTACAACCTACAACTTTTGTAGATCTGCTGCCATTATCTTAACTTTGCCATTTAAGAGCAGTGTATTCAGTTTGAAGGATGATTTGTATAAGTGAGTCCATGTGAAAAGCACATACAAAGCATTTGAGAGCAGATTTTCAATGCACAGCATTATTTTAAAATGTTCTTTGAGGGCAGATCTTAGGTGTGTGTCCCCCCCCCCCCTCAACAACAAACTCAAAATATGTCGGCCTCTTTTCAAGAGAGCACTTAAGCAGAGGCTTAAATTCCAGGGACTTATCTATGCACTTCAACATCTTGCCAAATAGGAATGCGCTTTCAGAGTTGCAGAGAATGCATATATATCGAGGAAGCTTGAAGACAGTGTCATAGTAATTTATAGTGTTATTATGAAAAAAGCTTTTTCATTTGTGTTTTACACCGTGGTACTTGGGTTTTCATTGAAGCTCTAATGAATTCTTTGACGTGAGTGGTATTATATATGCAGGGCAGCAAGCTCCTGAAATTTATATGTCTCATAATTTTTGGATAAGAAAACAGCAAATGGTGCAAAGGGAAGAATCTTTAATAATAGTATAACCCCTTTGCACCATTTGCTGTTTTTAATTCATTTTGCCTTGGTGCAGCCTCCCTTCTTCATAATTTTTGGAGACGTTTCAAAACTTTAAATAAAATGAAGGGACCCTTCCTTCCTCTCTTTCTATTGCTCCTGTATCACTGATCTCCACGTTTGGATCAGAATAAAATCTCCCCGCTGGACAGAGTGATTAAAGTAGCCAATTCTGGAGGTGTTTTTCTTTCCTCTGCAGCATGTGTCTTGGGTCATTCACATGTGCCATCTACAAGCTATGACTTCTGTAGGAATCTTTCCTGCATGGCATCTGCTTTCTGCTTGTCCCACATGGAAACATTATAGTGTGCTGGTAATAGCTCAACTCTCTGGGAGTGGACATATGGTGTCCCACAAAATTTGGTTTATATTAAATACTGCTTAACACACACATATCCCTACCAAATAACTCGAAGAGATCATTCTGAAGTTTGAGATTTGGTGTCATTGATATGCTGAATACTATGTATTCGGAAGCAGTTGTCACAGGTGTAAAGCACTGTTAGAGGCTGTTGTCAAATACATGAAGTTAGCACCAAGACTGCTGTAGACAGAGGTAATGTTAGTAGATAGTTCCAATATTCCAGAATGGTACTACCATCCCATAAGAAATGGCATGAAGCTTCCCTGAATGTTCAGGTTAATATCCTGAACAGATTGGTGTCAGTGCTGATCACCTTCATCTCTTATGTAGGTTACTCTGCTTTATGGATAACTGAGATCTTACCATGCTTTTGTAACTGTTTAAGATTGGCTACTGTAATATACTTTGCATGAAGCTCCCCTTGGAAGACAACTCAGAATTAACTAGTGCAAAATGTTGTATGTTTATTCCAACCTCACATCAAAATCAAAATATGTAGCCCTCTGATCAAGGAAGTCCTTAAGCAGATGCTTCCATTCCATGGACTTACTTAAAGATGTCTATGCATGTCAGAAGAAGAGCTGCAGTGAGTGAGTAGAGTTGTTGGGTGGTGATGTTGAGAGGCAGGATGTATTCCATCTATGATGCAGCTACAACACTGGTTATTGCTTAGATTCTAGGCCCAGTTGAAGGTGCTGATACGTACCTTTAGAATCCTTCATATTCTGGGACCACATGCCTCAGGCACTGCCTCAGCCCTTAGGAGCTAGCTGCCCTTTGAATTCAGTTTATTTGTCCCTGCTCAGTTTGCTCTGGGCTCATAGTGCATGAAATGAAGACCTGTTACAAGGAGCAAATATAGTAATTGTTCTAAAAATGTGGAAAGAGCGGTGTGGTCCAGAGCTGTTCTGTTTCAATATGTTTGGATTACTACTTTTGTCAACTTTATTTTCTGTTGAGAGCCATCTTGATCCCTGGAGAACAGAGAAAGCATTATGTATTGATATGGAGCTAGTGTGGAACATGGAATTGGACTAGATAATCTTTTTCACCCCTTTCAGCATTTCACTTCAGTTCTCTTTCCTCACATCTTTCCCAAAAAGATGCTCAGGAATAAAAATTTTAAACACCAATATAAAACTAACTTTGGCCTTAAAAATAAAGGCTTCAGTCCAGCAAGGTACACATGGCCTGTAAACATATATGCATGTAGATGCACAAGTTGTGTGCAAAAATGTGTGGAGTACTTTGGAATGTATGCTGCTGTACATAGATATGGGTGTTAATCGTTGTGCAACTGGTCTGATGCTAAAGGAATGCTACCCGGTGTTGATAAACTACTGATGTAGCTGACGTATGATTACAGAGGAGAGGATTTCACCTAGTCTGTTCCTTTATTGTGCAGTATTTCTTCCTGGCATGAGTGCCACTCCTTTCTGAACTGTGGTTTGTAATGAGGAGAATTTTAAAAATTAACTCCAGAACAGGAGCATAAACAGTGCACCATAGCTTTCAGCCCCTTTGAATATCCCCCCACCATCACACACACACACAAAATATCTTGATGTGATCATATGAACAGGACATTTCCTCTGATATAGGGCAAAAGCTCAACACACACTGGGCAAATTTTGGAAACAGCTTCATTTTCCGTGATATGAACTTTTACTTGAGTGAGACCAATGGTCCATGCACTAGTCGTTCTGATTGCATATTGTGCTACACTTTCTCAAAAATATTTTCTCTTTTAAGGCTACTTTTTCTCCTGGGTGAATTTTTAAAAATGCATAACGTACCTTGCCTTTTCTCCTCAAAGAGAGCATAAAGTGGTGTACAAAAATGCAACATTCCACAATATCCCTTCCACCTCAGCTTCCCTCACAACACCTCTCATCACTGCTCTCATTTTCCCTCCATCTTTCTTGCCCACTTTCCTTCCCAGGCTCAATGTTAAACCTATTCATCTACCCCTACTTGATTACCTCCTGCCTCTCCAGACCAGCAGCAGACTTTAAAAATGTATCTAGGGGTCCAACTTGGGATATGAGCTTTTTCACTAAATTCCCTCACGCTGGGCTTAATTCTTTCTTATAGGAGTAAGACTGGTATTGCTATGAGATTACATGGTAGTCTGTTAACCTATGGAGTTGGCTGACTCCCTTTTAAAAGGAGAAACTTTAAATAAAGAGATCTTTTGTTTTTGTGGTTTAGGTTTTAGAACAACTTATTCTGAATTACATACCCTAAATTCTGAATAATTTAAGCATAAATTTAATTGAAACATCCTTTTGAAAAGTTTAGGCATGTTGCTATTTTTTTAAAAGTTGGTCAGACTTCTTACATAGCAAAGGAATTATTTAGTGTCATACATCGTGATTACTTTTAGATATAATATTTTCCTGGACTAAAAATATGGCAGCATTTCTCCTATTGTGGAAAGAGAAACTGTTTTTCAGTGTTTCATATCCAGATAAAACTTTGAACAGATTTTTTCATACAATATTCAACGTTGTTTCCCCCCCCACACACATGAACATCATCCCAATTGGCTGAAGTATGTAAGAACACACACAAAAAATGAGGTTTTGAGTTATTGTGTGGCTTGTGAGTATTAAGCATGTTGAATTAGTTCACCTGACATGCTAAAAACCTTCTGGCTTGAATCCTAATCTCCCTTTCTGCTTGTGGTAGGCACTTTCTTTTGTGGAAGTGAAGGAGGGAGATTTTTGCTGATTCCCTCCTCTCATTGCAGCCCTCCACTTTAACCCCTTAGTTATTTCTGCTGGTTCACTGACCCACGGAACACAATTTCTGTGGCACAGAAGACGGCTGAAAAAGGGGGTAGGAAATTTGCCATTTATGCAGAGCAGCTGTATGATCCAAGCCTCTACCTCAAAGCCTCTACTCCTTTCCTAATGTTTTCATGGAAACCAAGGGCTACTTCATTCACATGTTAGGCAGATGGTTTACTGCCTGATGTACAAATCTTTTCTGCGCTGGGTTTTTTCATCATTACTGACCTAATACTGCATCAATTTCTCTCCAGAATTCTGCACACCTGGTCAAAATACCCTAACTCAGGATCCAATTTTTTTCCCTGATTTTTTTGCATTCTGCACAGTGAAAGTTTGCATCAGTTGCAAAATCATTTTTTCCCAAGGTTTCTGTGGTTTCTCTCTCTCTACATATATCCACATATCTTTTTCCAGTGAAGTCTAAGCAACAGAATGCTTTCTTTGCTGTGAAGCCTGGCTCTGGTCCTGCCTTTTGCCCTCCCCTTTATCCCCCTGTGTCCAGATTAGAGATGGGCAGGAACTTGAGCCAGGAAAGGCATGATCCATGGGTCTCCCCTTTTCCTGTCATTCACAGTGGCAAAAACTGGACTGCCTGCTGGAAGCTACTTTGAGGGGTTAAAAACTGACCTTCGCAATGTCCAATACCCACCAAATATGCAGAGGACATAGTCCTAAAGACGAACAGCTTGCTCGCGAACAGCGGATTGGGCTGTTCGGGTTTTTTTTTTGTTCGTATTGCTGTTCGTGCCCATCTCTAGTCCAGATTGGTTGAACAGCAACCAATCCAGTTTTTTATTTTTAAATTTTTTAAGCAATGTTGCAATGTTGTTGCATTTTTTAAAAAAAACTTTCAAATTTCCTCAGCCTATCGGCGGCAATATGGCTAACAGAAATTTTAAGCCTGGACTAAAAAGTGTGTTGTGTGTTCACGCCAACCTCAGCAGTAAGAAGTAAATCCTTTAAAAAAAAGTTAAACAACAATGTTGTACTGTTGGTACATCAAAAACAAAAAAACCCTGAAAACCCTTGCAAATTTCCTCAGCCGATAATCTAACAAAACTGATTTATTTATTTATTTATATCATTTATAGTTTGCCTTTCTCACTGAGACTGGAAGCAGATTACACATGCGTTCTCAGTCGATCAACTGACGAAATAGAAACCCCTCAGCAGAAACAGGGCATTTTTCTAGTGCAGAAAAAATAAATGCCACTTCAGTTCAAATCCCTCAAGTGCAGAATTACAGAGCCAATGACAGTTCTCTGACAAAATTGCCTGTATGACAGAAATGTTTGAAAATTTGTTTGTCATGTTCATGCCACCTTTTTAAGTGTCCTTCTCAACCGTATTTAAGGATACATCTTAAAAATATAATTTGTGAGGTGATTTATAAGCAATGCACACTTGAAAAACTGTTGCAGGAGGCTGCAGAACTGGACTCAAATTTGTCTGCATTTTTCAGGATTACAGTCAGACATCCCTGGGAAAGTCAGAAGATGCCCCATCCAGCTTGCCTGCTTCTACTCCTGATTGTCCACCTTCCTCATCATACATTGACCTCTTGGTAACTTTTGTAGTGATCGCTGTTTTTCTCACTATAAAAGGTCTCCCATTCTTTATTTATTCATGATCTTTAATTATTTACATTATTGGTTATTCAGTGCCCCAACAGTTGTTCCATATTTATATATTTGGTTTTCCAAGGTCAAGTTTGGTATCTGTAGTTAATGGTTAATTTAATTCCTACTATTTTTGGCTCCCACTACACTTCAGTGTTCTTCACTTAATGCAGCTATGGCTGTGAACCATAGTATTATATGGCAGAGTTGTGTTCTCTTTAGGTTTAACTATGATTTTGTTTGTTGGGGATAATAGAAACAAATGGAAAAATAGCTGCAGGAAAAAAAATCATGTTCCAAATAACTGTAACACCTCAAGAGTCACACTTAACTGCTAGGATGGATAGTAGAAGCATTTTTACTTGGCCTGGCAGAGGAAATAAGTCGTTATAAGAGGAAGATAACTTCGGATTTGATTGCAGAGCTGGGTTAGGGATATGGAGATGTTGATCTGTGATGGCTTTGGGGCTGTCACAGCTCGGCCTGCATGCTTGCTTCTTCATCTCTGTGAACCAATGTGGTGTAGGGTTCAGAGTGTTAGAGCCAACCTACAAGTGACGCCTGATGCAGGTTGGACACTTGTCAGCTTCCCTCAAGTTTTGATGGGAAATGTAGGCATCCTGGTCTTGCAGATGTAATGTAGAGCCAAGCTGTAAAACCAGGATGCCTACATTTCCCATCAAAACTTGAGGGAAGCTGA
The DNA here is from genome assembly GCF_028583425.1 of Eublepharis macularius. NCBI lineage: Eukaryota > Metazoa > Chordata > Lepidosauria > Squamata > Eublepharidae > Eublepharis > Eublepharis macularius. The sequence continues at coordinate 51,682,594 of NC_072790.1, forward strand.
CAAGTGTCCAACCTGTGTAAGGCGTCACTTGTAGCTTGGCTCTCAGACTAGCATCTGGGAGACCCAGAATCTCCAGTCTGCTGTAGAAACTTGCAGGGTGATCTTTGTGACTTTCTTGCAGCCTTATACCTCACGGAGTTGTTGGGACTGGGAAAAAACAATATTGTAAGCTGCTTTAGGTCCCCATTGGGGAGAAAAAGAGGAAATAAATATATAAATAAATAAATAAATAAAACAAAACACTGTTTGACCTGTACATTTATTTTTTAAAAAAGATTATTTATGAGACATCTGAAGGACTCTTACCTTCAAAGGAAATTGACCCCATCATTCAGAGAAGTGGGAGGTAAGAAGATGGATATTGCCTATGAAAATGAATGGCACCAGAGATCAATTCATCTAGGCGAAGCTGTGATTTTCAAGATGTCTCAATTTTGTACTACATACCATTTAATAATGGCATTGTGGAAAGCAGCTACAGCTTCTAGAGAGCACAGAGGATAAAGGATGATGGGGGAAAAAACATCAATGCAAAAGGAAGCAACGAACTCCGAGGCTATTTACTGCTTGAAGGAAGGGCTGTTGGGAAAGAGTCATTAGAGAGCCAGTGTGGTGTAGCGTTTAAGAATGTCAGACTAGGATCCGGGAGACCCAAGTTGGGATCCGCACTCTGCCATGGCAGGGTGACCTTGGGCCAGTCATGTACTCTCAGCCTGATCTACCTCACAGGGCTTTTGTGAGGAAAAAATGGGGGAGGAGAATTATGTAAGCCGCCTTGTTTCTCCATTGATGAGAAAGGTGGGGTATAAATGAAGTAAACAAAATAAATAAATAAAATAGCCATTGTGGGTGGACTGTTCTTGTGGTGTTTGGGTGGCAGGTTGTGCAGGGAGGGCAAAAGCGCTCCAGGGATGATGACCTGATCTGCACATTTGGAGGAAGAAAGGCAGCAAGGGTTTATATGTGTGAGCATATGAAGGTGATGAGTAAAACCACACATTCATTTTGTATTTCAGAAGTGACAGAAGAAGCATTGTTTTCTCATACGGAGTACCTTTATATAGCAAAAAAACACATCTGGGACTTAGGGATCTTGCAGATGAAAGAGATGCATTGTTTTGATTCTCAACCTGATGTACTTCATTAAATTATTACAAGAAGGGATGATGTACACTGCTCTGAGCTGTAGAAAAGAGCAAGAGTCCAGTAGCACCGATAAGACTAACAAAATTTGTGGTAGGTATCTGAAGAAATGAGCTGTGGCTCATGAAAGCACATGTCCTACCACAAATTTTGTTAGTCTTATAGTTGCCATTGACTTACTCTTTTCTACGGCTACTGACAATCAAACATATCTACCCATCTTGCTCTTATCTGTTTTATAGAGAGGATTCTTATAAAAAGATACTTGTAGAAACATTTTGACTATATGCCTTTTTATCACTCATAAGTTGCACGTGGTAGAACAGCATGGACTGGCTTTAGATCTAGCAACACTTTTCTGTCTCTGTGTTTATACTTTTATGTGGATTTCAGAATTGTTTTTATATTGATTTTAACTGTTGGCTTGGGTTCTTTTTGCAAAGGCAGCGTACAAAAATTTACCTAAATAAATATACGTATGAAACAATTTTTAGGGGGAAAATGTACAAGACTATATCTGGTACAGGCGCTAGTAAGGACTAGGAATCTTCACCCTGCAAATTTTAAGTTCATATATTTTGAAGAGCATCAAGTAGCTTTCCAAGTACAGAGTTTTAAAAAAACTAGGTCCGAATTTCTGGCTGAACACGAGTTCAAGATTTGATTGTGAAATATTTTGCCAGAATAATTGAAAGCAGCTCATAAAATAATTCTAGTAAAGAATGCTGTCCTCTAACTAGGCTAACAATTGGTTTCACTGCAGTAATTTCTGATTTATATCAGACAAAATAAAGTACAGAGTTAATGTATTAAGTGGTGGGCCCTATTCAAGTCTGTAGTGCATATTTCTGAGAAAATATGCATAGAGGAAGGCAATAACTCTATGTACATTTACACAGAAGTGATGTCTAATTATGAGGTGCATTTCCAAATAAATATGCGATAGAACTGTAGAGTTGGAAGGGATATTATTAGGGCTGCCAAGCCCCTAGCGGTGGAGGGGTATCCCCCACCCTGAGCTTCCATTGTCCACCAACAGTCCAAGTGGATCTCAGTTTTCAAGTATGTGCCTAGTTATGAAAACTCCAGGGGTAAAAGAAAAGTCATCCATAAAAAGGATGAATTATTATTATTTAGATGGACTCAATAGTACAGCATCTGCTTAGCATGCAGAAGGTTCCAAGTTCTATTACTGGCATCTGTTTACTGGCATAAAATGATCAAGTAGTCGGTTTATGTAAGACTGAGATCCTAGAGAGCTAGTGCCAGCCAAACAATACGGACTAACCAAGTTTTTTGGGGGGGTTCAGATTCTGGGAAGGGCATAAATATCAGTATTTGGGTCCCTCTGTACCATTTCAGGTTCAAGATTTTCTGGGATTTCAGAATTATTCAGGCTCCATTTCCTGTAAGGGGCTTGAGTGGGGTGGAGTAGCAGTTTTTTAACCAAACCACATCTACATTGTAGGGGGCTATCCACTAAAGATCAAGGGGTCCAATTCTGTGAGCCCCTAAACAGGGTGTATCCAGCCATAATACTTGCAGGGGTATGGGTCAGACTGGGATGACAAGTAAATTTCACCTTTGTGACTTGCTGCCTAAACACGGTATTGTCGTATTGAGGCGGGGAGGTTATGTTAGAGGGGCATCCATATTAGCTGATGGTTACTTAAAGACAGTGGAGTTATCGTCATTTTCTTGTGACTATGAAAGAGCTCTCTTTTCTAGAGATAATTAAATAAACTTAATGTACCCTTTGTGGGGAGTAAGTACTACTGAATACAGTGGGCCCTTTCTCAGCACAAATATGTATAGGGTTGGGCTGCCTATCCTCAGCCTAGTGATCTGCTGACTCTGCATTTGTATTTACATAAAAACTTAATGTCGTCTTTCTGATGGGTAGCCCAAAATACACTATGTGAGCTAAGGGAGCGGAGTGGGTAATAAAAGTGTTTCCCCTTTTATTAGTCACACTGCTCCCTTAGCTCACATAGTTTATTTTGGTTAAAAGAGCACATGAACCCCATTCCTTTTTCATAGGTTAAATGCCACTTGACATCCATGTGAGTGTATTTTGATCATGTGATTATGCCCATATTTGACACGTGTTGCATCACCTTTTCTTTAGACTTTCTTTATCTAACACTGCGCACTGTGGAAGAAGGTGAGTGAGCTGGTGGACAGGCCAATCCTATTTTATGTTTCACTCAGTAGCACAAAAATAGGTATTAATTAGAGAACAGTAGCATATTTCCCAGCTTATTACCTCTCTCTCTGCTGCTACATTTCTGAGGCTGCTTGATGTGCTGGAAGCTCACCTCCTTCTGTGAGCAACCTGCCAGCTTTCTTTCTTCCCCATGGGCAAAGACTGGTATGAGTAACTGAGGGCCAAGCTACAAGTGACAAATGACACTTGAATGGCAAGCACATTTCTCCCTGTTCACTTGCCCTCCACTCAATCCACTTGCCAGGCAAGTGTCTTTCGTCATGTGTAGCTTGGCCCTGAGATACCTGACTCATTTCTTACCCTAGAATGTACAATCACACAAGTAAAATTTGAATGGCAACCACAGTTTTTGAGACTGGCAGGAAATAGGGTAGTTACGGGCAGGAGTCATTTCATAGAAAAGAGCTGGAGGAACTCATTAGCATAACTCATTAGCATATGCCATGACCCTTGACATCACCAGAAGTGTGTCATTAGCATAACTGATTTGCATATGCCACAGTCCCTGACATCACCTATCCTGACTGTTTTGCACCCAATCTTGGCCATTCAGGGCTGAAATTGGGCGGGGCCACCTGACATGTGACCTCTTTGGGGAACTGCCGGAACTGCATTCCTGCACGTTCCCCCTCAAAATGAGCCCTGGTTACGGGGCTACCAGGTTTCTGCAGGGCCAGGGGATTCACTGTCTCCAGGTTCTGCTTCCCACTACTGTTCTGGCCACTGGCAAGATGGAAACAAAAATTGCCATCAGGCAACAATGTGACGACATTACCAGAGGAATCCCTGAACTGAAATCAGCACTATCTAGGAATTACTAGTTTTACCATAGAGTTTCCAGTGATTCCTGAAGCGGTCTGATACTATGCTATTGCTCCGCAGCCTGCACTGACTAGCCACACTCTGTGGTTAATATTTTGGACTGATCTACCCCTTTCAATATGCTGACCCCTCTCCCCATTGCAAGAGTTTTGCTTTTTTACTTCTACCCTTTGCTTTATGTTCATTTATCAGTTACCAATCCATAAGAGCATCCATCTCCTTCTAGTACTAAATTTATTCAGCAGCTTTTAGTGAGGGGATTCAACAAAAACGTTTTTAAGAAGTCCATGTTTAACACATTGATCAGATCACACCTAGTCTCAAAGAACTCTGAAAGGTTGTTGAGCAGGACTTCCCTTTGTATGCTGATTAGAGATGGGCACGGACTGGGAAAATTATGAACTGTGTGGTTCATGATTCATCGCATTTCATGAACCATGAACCATGAACTTTCACAAAGTTGCCCCAGTTCATGAACCAGTTTGTTCAGTTTGTGAAAAAGTCACTTCTGGGTTAGCAGCAGGTCTGCAGAGAGCCTCCCCCCCGCCCCGTGTTGCCTAGGAAACTGATTGACCAGTGCCAGGCTGTCTGCAGTGATGAACCAAAATACAAACCAAATGAACTTGGCTAAAACTCGTCATGGTTCATGAGAAAGGAGCTCCCATGAACCGCCGGTTCACGAACCACAAACCAGCCAGGTTTGTGACGAGCTTCAGTTCATATTTCAGTTCGTGCCTGCTTCTAATACTGATTCTTCTTCAGCAAGGCTTGTACTTCTGCATGCTTAGTTATCTATAGTCATTTTTTTCAATTTTTCTAGAACAGTCCTTAGAATAGTGAGCCAAAACTTTTTGAATGCCTTTTTAAAAATTGGTGTTGCTATTACTATTGTCCAGTCCTTTGGTAAGGAGCCTGATTTTAGTGATGCTACATATTTTTGTGGGGAGATCTTTGAATGCAGATCCAGATAAATGCAGACCATACATGTGCAGTTGCCTGGTATGTATCATTCCCCCTTCCTCATTTTTATCCTCACAACAGTTCTGTGAAGTAGGTTAGGTTTAGATAGAATAACTTTCCCAAGACCACCCAGAGAACTTCATGGTGAAGTGCAGATTCAAACCTAAGTTTATCAGATCCTAATTCAATACTCCAACCATTGTAACTGAATGAGGTAATGTTTTGTGATGCTTTATTAGCACACGTATAGGTACCCAGTGTATTCATTTGCTTTCTGGTGCTGCAGGTCTTTGTATCCAACTCATTTTGTCTTATTTTAGTTAAACCACTGTAATCTAGTAACAGATGAATTAATATCTAGAATCTAAACTCTTCAGTACTGAATCATAGGAAATGTTTGGAAGGAAAACATTTTGGAAGTGGAGTAGAGAGATAGGGTCAAGAAAAATCTGGTTACAATTATTTAGTTAAGCTTGCCTTTTCCTGGCAACTCAGTACAAAAGATTCCCATTTTGTGCAATCTATGAGGGGTTTTTTCGCTGTTATTCACAGAAATTGCAACAATTTTAAAAATTAAAATTAATCCCTGATCTCCACAATGGATGCAAACCACAAGTCAGTAATATAGGACATGTGTAGCGCAAAGTTGACATTTGAACTTAAGTGGAATTTTGTGCTTGAAACTCTATCACATAGTCTTTCTGCAAAAACTGAACACAATTAGGAACCCAGGCTTTCTCAGCTCTACTGAGAGACAAATGAGGTATAAGCGTAGCTTACATAAATGCAAGAAGAAGCATGGGAAATGTTAAAACCCTGAATAAGACAGGTGGGGACATCAGTGTCCAAATGAAAAGAAATTGTGAGATCCAGTTTGAAGTTCCCCGCCTAAGAATTAAGGTCTTCTGTGGGGACAATCTTCTCTGGAATTCCCGTTTTTCAATACTCAGATAGTGGAACTTTATCAATGTTTTTATTTTTAATGTGTGAAATTTATAAAAGATAACTGTTATTTTTTATTTATGTATTTATTTAATTTGTATTCTGCCCTCCCCGCATCAGTAGGCTCAGGGCGGATTAGAGTAGTAATTTTTATATCAAATGTTTATTTTTAAAGACTTCCCAAAATACTGATCCTGGGGAATGCTTTATTCAAAAATTATGACTTGCTCCGGTAGAAATGTCAGGTAATGTGAAATCTCACAATGCAAGTATTAAATTCAGCAGAGGAGGACTTTATAAGCAGCCCTGGTTTCCTGAGGTGAAGTGAGTTAAGGTGAAAGATAAAGGGAAGGGGTGCACAGAGGAAGGTTGGAATCCATCTCTTCTGCTTGTACATGAGTTCTACATGAGAGGTGAGTGAGGCAGCTCTAGGATGAGGATTCCAAGCTGTACAAATATTCTGGAGCAGGAAGGTAGTTACTACATGGCTTTCATTAAGATACTCTAGGAATACTGCTGGGTAACCAAAGTCTAGGATGATTGCATGTGGAGGATAATGTGACTTAGGGTTGGAAACTCTGGCTTGAGAAATTGGAGATTTGGGTTCGGAGCCTGGAGAAAGCAGAGTTTGAAGAGAGAAAGGAGCTCAGCGGGAATATGATTCCATAGAGTCAACCCTCTGAAGCTGCCATTTCCCCTAGAGGAGCGGATCTCTGAAGCCTGGAGATCAATTCTAATTCTGGGAGAACTCCAGACCCCACTCGGAGGACTGCAAATGTGCCTGTACTAAAAGTTCCCGCCTCATGGACAACTAGATGGATATGATTCTGTCCTAAGTTCTCCTTTAAATACTGGTTTTCTATATGTATTGTAGCACATTTATTTTTGCAAAGAAGATTACTCATGGTGCCAACCTAAGCAGAATTATCACTGAAATTAATGTTCTTAGAAGGCTATAACTCCACTTAGGATGGCACAGACAATAGTATACAGGTTTACTACCTCAGTAACTGAGATGTAAGTCTAAGATTCTCAGGCTGTTTCCACACATTCTTAAAGGGACAACCCACTCACTGAATGCTGACAGCTTTTCCCCTTCACTCCACATATCTCCAATTTCAAAATGGTAGCAGGCTGTTTGGCTTCTGTTTTGTCAGCGCCTTTTCAGGGACCGCAGGTAAGTATGTTCTCAGAAAAGATGCTTAAAAAATGGAAGCCAGCCTGCTACTGTTTGGAAATCAAAGACGTGTGGAATGAAGAGGGAAAAACAGCAGTGTTCGGTGAGTGGACTGTCCCTTTAAGGATGTGTGGAAATGGCCATAGTCTATATTGGAACTGCAGCTGACTGACTCAGCCTGACTAAAAAATAAGTCTTACCATAAAGTCTGCAGAAGAGCCAGATGAAGGTAACTACCAGCATCTCCATATATCTCACAAGAGCTCTTTCTTGTGTTTAACTTCTTAATACAGCAAACCTACCTGCAAGTTTGATGTTCATTCTTCCTTTTGATAGGTTCACTGAATGTAAATTCACACCCCATTTATAGTTGAGTAAATGAAATCTCTGTGTGTGTTGTTTAGCAAAAGACTGAGCTTCCATGTTGAACAGAATAGGATACAATAAAGGAAGTTGGACTGAGATTTCTCATTCTGGAAATGGTTCTTGGCACATCAAGTGTGAATCAGTAATATCTGTTTTACTCCTTCCCTGTATATGTAATTAACAGATCTGACAACAAGAAACTAGATTAGCATTCAATTGTAGGGCAATAGATTTTTTTCTTTTGTAAACATTTCTATTATTTTTGCGTAAAGAGATGCATACAATGCTGCATGCCTTTAATCACTGAACCAAACATACTTTAATAAGCTTAGTCTGATGTGCTTGAGATTGTTATTTGCATTAGGCCAAAGACATAGAGCTATTCCATTTTTTCCCTCTTTTAACCAGAGACTTAATGTAAGGTCAGTGGCTTAAATCCATATTTAGCCTACCAGTATTTCCCTGCTGAGGAGGATATAGGTTACAGGTCTGGAACAAAAGCTGAAAAGACAAAGCCAGGCAAGAGGTAAAGGCAAGCTGATGAACCAAGATTGAGAATAGAATACTTTGCCATACATACCCTGGAGAGTGCTCAGATCAGTGCTCAGATCCCACTGGTGGTCTCTGACCCCAGGGAGGCTCGACTGGCCTTGACTAGAGCCAGGGCCTTTTTGATCCTGGCTCCAACCTGGTGGAAGTCTCTGTCTGTAAATACTCGGGCCTACCAAGATGTTTTATCCTTTCAGTGGGCCTGTAAGACAGAGATGTTCCACCAGGCATATGGTTGAGGTCAGTCCTATATTCATCTGGTGAGCCTTCCTACCAGTCTCCTGTTGGGGGGGGGCTGTATAGTCATTTCCCCCCCACCATGTGACCCAAATAGCTGTTTTCTTCTTCCCTTCACCCCTCCTGAACTATCAGCAGGGGTAGTTTGATATGGACCACTATCTTGGAAATCGTATTTTACTGTATTTTATGACTGTTAGTTGATGTGGTTTTATTTTGATTTTAAATGTATTTATACCCTGTTGTAACCCACCCTGAGCCCACTTGTGGAGAGGGCAGGCTAGAAGTCAAATAAATGAAATGAAATGATAAGGGAGGAGCATGGCAAAGGAAACAGATGAACTCAAAAGGGGTATGAAGAGAGATCCCCAAAGGGAGGCACTGGGAAAGATCTCTTCTAGCAGCCTGTTTTTTCATCTTTGTACCAAGACACCTGGGAGAGATCAAGTGCACTCACAGGGATGATTTTTGACAGATGCTCTTTCAAGGAGAAAAGATGGGGGAGGACTTTTCAGGGATGTCCCTCCCTACCCCTTAACTAATACACATCAGTCACCTGGGTTCAGCTTGGAGTGTCAGTGCAGCCCAGGCAAAGCACTTGTTGCCAGGCCAGTTTGACACTCAAGTGAAGCAAGAGGCTGCTTCAGAAGCCAAACCAGCAGGGGTGGCACAGGAGGAGGTGTGCACCTATCGTGCCTATTCCCATGCTGCCTGGCTTGCATGTAAGATGGCTGCAACTGCAGCCCACCTTACACCTGGCAGGGGTGACATGGGAAGAAGCATGCCCAGCTCAAATGAAAAACCAATTCACCATGCACCCAGTGCCATGGCACTCAGCCTGCCTATACTTGGAGGATAGCCAGCAGCTTCCATAGCCTGCTTTACTAGTAGGTTAGCACAGGAGTAGGGCATTAGGGGAAGGAAAATGTCTTGAGCCACCCCTAAGTGACAGGCAGGGATAAATAGCCTTCTTTGCTAACTGTCTCCATTGTGGAGGAATGCAAAGAGATCTAGGCCCAAGCTGCAGCCAATGCTAGGACCCTCTGGTAGTATGCCATGTGGAATTAGCCATGGATTGGGACATGGTGGGGATATAGAAACAAAAGGGGAGAAATGGAGAGTCTTCTCTGTGTGTCTCACCCCTTTACATACTGAATTATTATGGTCCTACTTTGTACTCCCCCAGCAGAGATGTGGGGCTGAAAAGGTGGGTTTCTAATCAGTGAGTTCAGGGCTGAATTTGGATTAAAACTTGGGGCTTCCTGCCATGGCTCTACAGTAAGCTATACTAAGGCTGCCATCCATTGGGTCTATATCCAGGTAAATTTTCATTGGTATGCATCAGTCCTGGCTCATACTGGAGCAAGAAGTTGCTTTCATTGCTGGAACATATACTTCTATTTTGAAAAGCTGGAAAAAGTTTGTTGACTTTGTTCGGCTATTCATAGGGTTGCCAAGTCCCTTCACTCCTGGTGGGAGACTGGGATTCTGGCTCTTACCTCCCCTCCTTCTCCTTTTCTTTCTCTTGCGCGCACAGTGCGTGTGCATGCTCCCAGCTGGCATGATGATGTCACTTCTGGGAAATTACATCATCACGCAGGTCAAAAGGTGGCCCAAGAGCACTCCTGCGCTCGCCAAAAAACTGAATCTCCCCTCACGGAACCCAATTTGGCCCCAAATGGGCCTGCTGTGGGACGCGGGAGCACACCACTGCAGGGTGTAGGAGCACGCCATACCGCCTGGGGGGTGCTACGCTGCTTGGGGGTGTCCCAGGGGTGCACTGCGGTGCCAGGGGGCATCCTGGGGGTGCAGCCCCCTGCTGGCCAGGTAAGTGGAGGGGGGGATATGGGAGCAGGGGATCGGCAAACCTAGCTATTTGTTAAGCCCTCACCCCACTTTTCCCTTATTTTCTTAGGCTGGTGCAACTTTGAACCAACCACTACATCTTCAAGGCCTGTGGCACTGAGTGGAAGTGGTAAAGTCATCAACCCTTCACTGTGCCAGAAGCATCAAAGTGAAGTCAGCACAGTCTGCAACCACAGTGGGCCTCATCTCACATTGACCAAGGCTTCCAGTTCCAGAGACACCTCTAGATCATGCTTAGCCTAAATAATGTTAATTCTGGAGTAAGCTCAGAGTGTGAAGGTGGGCTGGATCCACTCAGAATAAGGATCTCAGGTCCCCCAGTGGGGGGTCCCTCGCTCCCATCTCCCACCCCCTGCCACCATTCATTTGGCTGGTGGGGAGGGGGAAGGCACAGGAACAGGTCTCCAGGGCATGCTCCTGGGGCGGAACAACAACATCACTTCCAGGAGTGACGTCATCCTGCCACCTTTGGAGTGCTCCTGTGCTTTGCAGTGGGCCGATTTGGCCCCAAACAGACCAAATCGTCTGGGGCCCATATGAGGTCGAAATAAGCCTACTGCCAAGTGCAGGAGAGCTTCTCAGTTCTCCTGTGCTTCGCAATGGGCCAATTTGGGCCCCAAATAGGCTAAAATCAGCCCTCTGTGAAGCATGGGAGGGCTCCTGCACTACACAATGATATCACTTGAGGTGATGTCATTATGTGGCCCAGGGAGTATGCGCGAGAAGGCATCCCCTAAGGTGAGTGCCAGCTACCCACTGGGAGGGTAAGGGGATCTGGCAAGCCTAACTCACGACCACAAATCTGTCAAGTAGATGAGGCTCAGAGTGTGTGACTGGCCCAAGGTCACCCAGTGAGATTTGGTGGCACAGTTGGGATTTAAACCTGTCTCCCCCATATCCTAGTCCAGCGCTCTAACCACCACACCACTCTAGCTTTAATTTTTACTTAATCCCCCCCCCCATTCTTGGCTGAAGGCACACAGGCACACAATTGATTTCTTTTTGGGGCGGTGGGGCGGTGGGGTTGTGCTACAAGAGAGTCATCATTTCTGTGGCACACATGCTAATTTATTTTAGCCTACCATGAAATCTGTTCAAACATATTTTGCGGGAATTTTATGGTTTTTTGAGACCTCAAAAATATGTTTGAGCAGGCCTTTGTTTTATTGTAACTGTACAATTTTTTAAAAAGAAAAAATCCTGTAGTACTGCTTTCAGTTCTATTTTTAAAAAGACCTCACTATTGTCTGTCTCTAACCTCTGATTATAGCCTATTTCTTTGATTTACCATGTAGGTCCGTCTGAGCTGCTTTTCACTGAAGACTGTGGGACATATTGCTGGCACCCTGAGCTTCTTAATCCCATCAAGCATGCCAAAGAACACTTCCGTGGCCTGAGGTGATTAAAAGTTAGAGATGCCTGACTGGAGGAAGAAGTGGCAACTTAGTTTTACTATATAGGTTTTACATTTCTGGGTCTAATTACCTTAAGATTTTAAAAAGTGCTGAAAGGTCCATTGTATTTCTCAGAAAGTCAAAATGAAAACGGCACATGGAATTAGGATTATCTCAAAAGAAAAGGCACACTATGGTTTCTTAAGTTGCATTTTGCTTCTACATTGTTGCTGCAAACTGCTCAGTATTGTTTGTGTGATTGCTGCCCAAGTAATATGAATGGGTCTGTTACTGTTGATTTGGCTTAAGCAGGCAGCTTCATAAAAGAAAGTTAATGTTCTTGATGTCTGTTGATGTTTCCACAATGGCAGCCAGGGTCTGACTGTAGATCTTGGTTCAAGGGTCCCACCGAGTTTAAAGAAGGTGTTATGTCTTCTCTCAGCTGAGGGGATGGAGTATGATTGTTTGTAGTGGGGGAAGAAACAGCGGATTAAATCCAGAACAGGAAGAGTGTTCATGAAATGGAAAGTGAAGTGCTTGGCGGTACGGGATTTTCTCCCTGAGAATTTGATGTCCCCCTTTAGTCTGCCTCCACCCCAGCCTGTTACAAGCATTACAGTTTCCTGAACTATCTCATCCAAAGGAAGCCAATTTCAGTAGGACTGCCCTTGGAACTTCTCACAGAAAGGGGCATATAACAATATTGTTTCTTTCTTTTTAAAAGGGAGACTGTAATTTTCCAGACATGAAACCACCTGCTCCCCCCTCCCAAGTTTTGTCCTTGCAATGTTTGTTCATTAACAGATACAGATCAGCTGTTGTCTAGGAGACTGAGGGACTTTGAATTAAACCTCATGGCAATGAATTAAGAGTACTAATATACATGCAGGATAAGCAGCTTTTAATATGTTCCCTCCTTCTGATATTTGTGATTTTGATGACAGCTATATTTATTTGGGGGAGGGGATGTGGCTCAGTAGTAGAATATCTGATTTGCATGCAGAAGGTCCCAGGTTCAATCCCCAGCGACTCCAGCTGAAAGGACCAGGCAGTAGCTGATGAGAAAGACTCCAGCTTGCAACCGGTCTAACAGTGCAATCTTTTGGAGAGTTACTCGAGTCTAAGCCAACTGAAGTCAATGGACTTAGACTGGAGTAACTCTCCATAGGATTTCACTGTAAGTAGACAATACTGACCTTGATGGACTGATGGTCTGATTCAACATAAGGGCGCTTCAATATAAACTTTTTGTGGCACTTAAAAGACTAAGAGCAGCATTATATATGAACGGCCTGCCTGAGGAGGTCAGGAGAGCCTCCACTCTCTTAGCTTTCTGTAAACGATACAAATCTGAATTATTCAAAAAGGCTTTGGTTTTGTAGGGAGGAGGTCTCAGATGCTTCACTAAAGAGTTAAGGACCATCGACTTCACCATTATGTTGCCTTACATACTATCTGTTGATTTAAATATGTGCTCCTATGTGCTACCTGTGTCTTATGTCGTCTAATGTCAGCCCTCGAATTGCTTATGTTCTGTTTTGGCATTTCTTCAACTTTGTATTGGATTCTTGCTAATGTTACCCTATGGCATTGTTTATGGAAATTGTCCTTGAAATTGCCTGTACTAATCTCACACTGTGTAATCCGCCTTGAGTCTCAGTGAGAAAGGCAAACTATAAATGACACAATAAAATAAATAAAATAAAAATATATCTAAGAGCAGCCTTGAACCACGTGGAAAGGCAGGGTATAAATTTAATAAATATATCACGAGCTAATTTCTTTATTATTAAAAAATTTATCTTACCCTTCTTTCAAGGAGTTCAGGGAAAGCACACATCATTCTTTTTTCCTCTATTTTATCTGCACAATAACCTTATGAGGTAGTTTAGACTGAGATGAAAGGATTGGTCTAAGGTCACTTGTATGATCCATAGCTGAGGAGGGACTCGAACCCAGGTTTCCTTGATCTCAGGCTGGCATCTAACCATTACAATGCAGCTTCAGTTTTGTTTATACGAGTTTTAGGTGCCACCGGTTCCCCAGATTTGTAATTTGCTGAGGATACGAAGAGTTAATTATACCTATTCCTTTTCTCCATTCAAAATTCCATTTCCTAGAGCATCATGGGGAATAATGCACAGAATGATCCCATAGATATTTGCTTAGAAAAACACACCTTTTTAAAGTTCTGTGGTGCTTCCCAAATAAGTGTGCATAAGGCTGCCGCCTGAATTTTTATCCAACTCTGCGATCCTATGCACACTTCCTTGGGAGGAAGCCCCAGCATGCAGAGTGCGACTTGCTTCCAAGCATGCATCCACAAAATTGAGCAATGTGGATAGAATGCTAAAAGTGTTGAGAGGAAGCTTGATTTAGTGTGGAATGTGGTTTTGTAAGCAAGTTCACCCCATATATCAGATCTCTTTGTTTTGCTGAACAGAGTAGGGGCCAAGCTGGAGGACAAGATGGCAGGAGATCCGCGACCAGATCTCTCATGGGTGAATTTCTTAAAAATTAAAACCAGCTGCAAGGGGTCGGGCTCCAAATTGGATCCAGGTCAAGGGTCTGGAGGAGGCAGGGTTAACCTTCTCCAAACAGTTTACTTATTCTAACCTCCTCTGCTGTTATTTGCCCTGTAGTATAAAGGTACTTGTGTATTTTCCCCGAAGGGCAAAAATGGGGCAATTTAGAACAGGAAAATTTCATGGGTGTGTGTGAAACTTTCCCTTAATGCCATTGCCCTGATCTTGTCTAGTCATAGCTGCTTTGAACTATTTTAAAAATGCAAAAGACTGGGTAATAAATTTCCTGTCATCTTGTCCAATTTGGCAAGAATACAGCTACTCTTTAAAGCTCTCTTTGAGAATCTCAGGAAACTTCTAGAAGAGCGATTATGGATGCTCCCCATCATAAAGAAAAGTGAGGGCAAGACTCTCATTTTAATTTCTTTAAAAAGGGGTATTGCCACTTTGCATCCACATATGGCACCAAGGACTGAGTTTTCAGGTTCTTCATTTTTAGGGACGTAGTCATATACAGATTGAGTGGATAGAAAGTTGTACTCACTTGCCATCTCTGAAGTGATATCCTGAAAGCAGCAAGTTTTAAAGGCCCGACTGTGGTAGGAAGGGAAACATCTTGTTTACGAATGTCAGCCAGCAATTAACATCGTTTAAAGAACCGGGGCCGCAACTGCTGTTTTTAGTTAGCACGAAAACCTCATTTCTTTCTTGTGGCCACTTTTGAAGAGGCAAAGTAGACAGTGAGACTCTGAAACCAGTTCATAAATACTTGATTTCATATTTTAAAATCTTGCCCGTACTGTTACCCACTCCCCCCCTTCATGTGGATCGCAGATGGCAAAGAGCTAATTTGTTACTGTTTGATAACTGCTTTTATGTATCAAAGCGCTTATTTACTACTCTGTGGGGGGAAATGACAGACTAAAAGCTATTATGTGTTTTCTCTCATTCTCCCCCCCCCCCCCGCATATAGCTGCTATGCTTCTCCCCCCCATCATGTTTCTTATTTGAAATATAGCATTGTGAATCTTTTACATATGCAATTAACTCCCCACCCATCTATGGTTTTCAAGAATGCATCTGGTGAAATAGCTCAGCTGCAATCTTTCATGATTGTTTATCATGGCCCCATGATAAGAAATAACACTACAAGGTGTCTCTCAATAACAACATATTACATTTCAGTTTGAAAAGGCATAAATTGCAACTTTGTTTTCAGCATTATTAGGCAAATATTTCAGAGTATCCAAATAACCACTCAACCCAAGTTGGACTGGAAATGCTTTTGGCTATCCTTGTTTACCCACCTCTAAATTTGTGAGGTGAGTTTTGCCACCTTCTTTTTTGGCAAACCTGAATAAAGCACAGGTAATGCTGATAGCACTATCAAGAAAGGAGCTGTTGACCTGCTAGTGTTAGTTTTGTCGGATCACAACTAGAGATGTGCACGAACTGAAATATGAACCAAAGTTCATGATGAACCAGGCTGGTTCGTGGTTCGCAAACTGGTGGTTCATCAGAGCCCATTTCTGACAAACCACCATGAATTTTAGGCTGGTTCGTTTGGTTTGTTTTTGGTTCGGCACTGCAGACAGCCTGGCGCTGATCAATCAGTTTCCTGGCCAACAGGGGATGGACTTCCTGCAGACTTTCTGCTGACCCAGAAGTGGCCTTCTGCTGGCCCGAAAGTAACAATTTGCTGACCTGGATGTGACGTTTTCATGAACCAAACAAACTGGTTCACGAACTGGGACAAATTCGTGCAAGTTCGTGATTCATGAAATGTGATGAACCATGAACTGCATGGTTCGTTTTTTTCTGGTTTGTGCCCATCTCTAATCACAACTCAAGACTGTAACTTGCCTTTGAACAACTCTGGCAGTAAAAATGACAAATGAGGGAACAGCCTCAACTCTTGCAATATCAGTGGCTTGTTTCCAAGCTGATGTGGTTAGACTCAGGGCCAGTGTGAGGAGCTGACATTGTCAGGTAACTATTGGAACTACAGCCTTACAGGCAGACTCACTTTCTGTAGCCAAAGAGAGCCATCATGGGGTAGTAGTTAGAGTGTCAGACCAGGATCTGGAAAGCCCAGGTTCAAATCTCCACTCTGCCATGGGAATTTACTGGATTTTCTTGGGCCAGTCACAATTCTCAATCTCACCTACCTCAAAGGGTGACTGTTGAGAGGATAAATTGGAGAACATGATGTTGTAAGACATTTTAGGATCTCATTGTGGAGAAAAGGAGGGCATTCATGTCTAAATAAATAACCTACTGCCATGCCAAAAAGTTTGCAGATACTACCTCCTGTGCATGCTCTCACTCTTCTTTGTCGCTTGCAAGAAAGGCCTCTGGAGGAATCTTCAGTTTTCTATGGGAGGAGAGCACCCAGGAAATAAGTGGAGTTACTTTGCTGTATTTTTAGTTCTACTGGTATTGATAGGATTAAAAGACCAAGAAGGAGCTGAACTCTATTTCCTCTCCTAGGTGAGTGCATATGTGTGCATGAATATCTTTGAGTGAGAAGGGAAAACAGTGGATGTAATCCATGCCCACCTCCCAAACCCTGAAGCTGGCTCTAGTTAGGGCTGCAGCTGTTATCAACAAGACATGGGCATGAACCATGAAAAACTGAACCGTGTGGTTCATGGTTCATGTCATTTTCACGAACCACAAACCACGAACTCCACGGACCAGGGGTAAATTCATGAACTGGTTTGTGGTTTGTGGGGTTAAATGCCCGTTTCCGGCCACTTGGCAGCGGCAGGGAAGGGGGCATTTAAACCCGCCGATCAGCTGCTTGTTGGGGAGATCCCCATCAAGCAGCTGATCATTTACAGAGTGGGTGGAAATTGGCCGGCCGGCTGGGAGTTCTCGGCTGGCCAGCCAAGCCCCACTCCCGGGTTAAATGGCCATTTCCCTGCCACTCGGAGCAGCGGGGAAATGCCCATTTAAAGAGTGGGGCTTGGCTGGCTGGCCAGCTGGGAGTTCCCGGCCAGCTAGCCAAGCCCCACCCCTAGGTTAAATGGCCATTCTTCTGCTGCTCGGTGCGGGGGGGGGAATGCCCATTTAAAGAGTGGGGCTTGGTTGGCCAGCCAGGAGTTCCCAGCTGGCCAGCCAAGCCCCACCCCCTGGGTTAAATGACCATTTCCCCGCTGCTCCGAGCAGAGGGGGAAAATGGCCATTTAAACAGTGGGGCTTGGCTGGCTGGCTAGGAAATCCTGGATGGGCAGCCAATTCCCGCTGTTTAAATGATCAGCTGCTTGTCCGGAATCTCCCCAACAAGCAGCTGATCGGTGGGTTTAAATGCCCCTTTCCCTGCTGCTTTGTAGCGGCAGGGAAAGGGGCATTAGTGTTTACGAACCTACCGAACCAGTAGACCAGTTCATGGAAGTTCATGGAAACAATCTTCCACAAACTGCTGATTCGCGGTTTGTATTCCGGTTCATGCTCTATTACCAACTGGCAGAATCATTTTACCTTGGAGCTTTTGTCTGTCTATTTCATTCATTTCCATTCCATCCTCCTAGAAGGAATCCCAAGGGGCATTCATGGGTTCTCCCTTTCCTCTTCTTATAACTGTTACAATGCTCTGAGGTAGGTGAGACTGAGAGGCTGTGGTTGGCCTTAAGGTCAACCAGAGAGTTTTATGGCAAAGTGAACTTGGGTTTCCCAGATCCTAGTCTGACTCTCTAACCACTACTCTGCTCCAGCTCTTCAAGCTTCAGTGCTTCAGTTTCCATCTTGAAGTTTCAGTTTAGTGGTGCTTCTGGAATTCTGCTCAGTCAGGCTGGACTTTGCTGCATTCCAAATTACCTGGTCTTGTTTCCAAAGTGGAACCAAGGAATTAGGGAAATTCTCTTTGGCTCCTTTTTATTTTTGAATTTTGTACAGTACATGTGCAATTGCTACAGCACTCCGTTTCTTCCATTCTTCTTCATCTTTTACTCTTTTTATGTTAATGATGTGCCTGTGTACCTTGAAAAAAAGTCTTGATGTGATTGTATGTAGCCAGTCTGGTATAGTGGCTAGAATGATGGACCAGGATCTGGGCAACCCATGGAAGCTCTCTGGCTGACCTTGGGCCAGTCACACACTCTCATCCTAACGTACCTCTAAGTTTTTGTTGTGAAGAAAAAATGGAGGAAAGAAGAATGATGTAAGCTGCTTTGGCTCCCCATTGGGGTGAAAGGAGGAGCATAAATGAAGTACAAGGTTTTTTTTTAAAGAATAGTAGGGTGCCTTTTGTATTGTGTGTGATCCATGCACACAAGCACATGTGTACATCAGGAAAACATTTCTTGAAAAGGATCTTGATGTCATCTTAAAATTACACCAAGCAGTTTTTTTTAATGCACATAGGTATCATAAAAGGGAGGGGGGAGATCCAAATGATCCAAATGAACAGCAGCAGCAGCGGAAGATCCCATTCCAAAACTGACTTCAGAACTTTAAGTAATGAAACAAGAATCAAGAAACAACCAATCATGGTACAGAGAGAAATTCCACAGTGTTGTTATGGAAGGGGAATTTCTTTTCCAAAAAATCACTTTTTTAGATATAGCCATTTCCCTCTCCCCCTTTAAAAGAGGGATATCTCTTTCATTTCTCTCTGGTTTCGCTTTGGGAAGACTTGGGAAGATATTGTCTGCCTCTGAGTATCTACAGAGTGAAATTCTGAAATTTTGCAGTACCTCCTTTCCTGCCCCTCCTCTCTTCAAATTTCTTTTTTGACCAAAACAGAATCGATTTGAAACAGACTCCAAATTCCTAAAAAGAGGGAAAGATATGATAGTTGGATTTTAGAGAGAAAGTGGGTAAAAAGAATTTCTCTTAACATTAATTCCAGACCAATGACGAAATGGAAAGGGAGGGGGATGCACTCATCCCACTCATCATAGTTCTGATTTGTACTATTCATACTTTGAGTGAAAAAGAGGTCTGTCCTGTACCACTTGCTACTGCTATATCTCCTCATCTTTGCTGCCTCTGCCTCTGTGGGTATCTCAGGGTGCGTCATGGTTTTTATGTCAGCACAAAATGATAGCCAAAGTACAGCCAGGTGTGTTTTTACATATATCTCTAGGTTTGCAGGGCTCTGAATGGTAGCTGTGTCTGATTCTGTTATGAAGATTTTGCTATCTGCATGGGCCCAACCATTGGCTAATATATATACTGACACTCTTGTTTCAGAATTCCTTCCTCTTGACTCAGTGAACAGACTTCATGGGTAAACCACTATTCAAAAATACAGTATTTATTGCCCACCTTTCATAGCCAACCTATAAGTGTCATCCAGATAATATCCAACACCACATTTTCAGACTATCATCATTCTTGTTTGGCAGCAGCCCCCTTGTACTACCTCAGATGTTGCTCTGGAAGGCCCTCAGCCCTCAAAAGTGTCTTTCTGTTCAACATAGAAAGGAACTGTGGTGGGAGGGGGAATCTGAAAAGCCCCAGAATATATGGAGAAAGCCACGTGTGGTCTTTGGAACCTTGCTGAGGATTCAGACTGCTTTCCTAAAAAAGGCCAATGCAACCCAATCCTACGTGTACTTCATCTGGAGTAAGCCGCACTGAACTCATTATGACTTACTCCTGAGTAAATATGCAAGGACTGCAGCCTTCAAGTGTACAACAAAGGCCTATGAGAGCTGCAGAAGAATGTTGTAATGTATGAAGAGGAAAGCATCTGGTATCTTGTGAAGGGACGTCAATCTACCGGATGCCGAGTCCAGACATCTAGGAGGGGTTTACAGTCATAAGGATACATCAAGCAGGAATGAACTTGTGACAAAAGCAATAAAAACAACAGCTGCAAAAATGGCTGGAACACAAATGCCTTCTTAAATATGAAATCTTCATGAGTTATAATTTCTTACAACAGTTATAACAGCAGTAGCACTTACTTTGATATTTTAATAGCAGAAGCCCTCAGTGTGATCTATAAATTGTTACCATATGGTTTCAGATAAATCTCTCTGTGTCCTGCGCTCTACAAGTCACTCTCCAGTCTCTCTCTGAAGCGATGCAGTCTGTTAGGTGAGTCGTTTGTCAAAGTGTATTCTGTGTGACAGGGATGTCAAAAGTACAGGCAGGACTCTTTTCATTTATCATCTTGGTGTTATTTTTTGTATAACAAATTGTGGTACAATAAAATATTAAAAATAAATGTGAATCTTTTAAACCCTCTTTTTAATATGTACATTTTTTATTCTATGTGCCTGTGGGGAAAGATAAAATCTTGTTGTGCAGACATGACCAAAGTGTACAGAAAAAAGATACAAATTACCAGTTTCATAACTGTCATATTTTTAAACATGTTATTGCTGTTATTGGCATGGGTGGCCAGGAGCACCTTTAATCAGTTACATCTGGTGCGCCAACTCTTTTGTTACCTACTCAGCCAATCTGGCCATGCAGCTTCTTGTTTCTGTAACCTCTTGGTTAGATTACTGCAATGTTCTCTATGTTGCAATACTTGTGGCTGCTGCTGAAAGCCAAATAGGAAATTACAACGGGTCCAGAATGCAGCAGCCCAACTATTGTCTGGAGTAGACATGGGCACGAACCGGAAAAAAACTGAACTGTGTGGTTTGTGGTTTGTTGCATTTCACAAACCACAAAGCATGAACTTTCACAAACCTGCCCCGGTTCACGAACTGGTTCATTTTGGGTTGTGAAAATGTCACATCCAGGTCAGCAAAACATCACTTCCAGGTCAGTAGAAGGTCACTTCCAGGCCAGCAGAAAGTCTGCAGGAAGTCCATCCCCTGTTGCCTAGGAAACTGATTGATTGGCACCAGGCTGTCTGCGGTGACGAACCAAAAAATGAACCAAACAAACCAGCCTAAAGTTTATGGCGGTTCATCAGAAATGGGTTCTGACGAACCGCTGGTTTGTGAACCATGAACTGGCCTGATTCATAATGAATTTTGGTTCGTATTTCGGTTCGTGCCCATCTCTAGTCTGGAGCTAGCTGCTGGGAACATGTGTTGCCCATTTTGAAACCACTTCAGTCCCTTTCCAAGGTCAATTCAAGATGCTTGTTATGACTTTTAAAGCCCTTTGCAACCTGGTACCTATATGTTTGAAAGACCATTTCCTTCCTTATGTGTTTGTGCACCCACAGGACCTCAGGCAGCTTTGTTGTCTATCCTACCTGTCTGGCTAGGGTTGCCAGGTCGCCTTGGCAACCAGAAGGAAGAGGGAGGTACTTACTAGGCTTCATGCTTGAGCTCCTGGCCAGGTGCAACGACATTACTTCCGGAAATGACGTCATTGAGCAGATTGTGAGAATGGTTCCACTCTTTGTATGGGGCTGATTCTTTAAGAACTAACCTTTGGAGGGCTGAAATCAGCCCTGAATGAAGTGCAGGAGCTCTTCCACAGCCAACATGATGACATCACTTCTGGAAGTGACGTCGTTTTGCCTGACCAGGAGTGTGTATGCCATATGGTTGCCAGTGTTGTCTGCTGGTGGGCACTTGGGAACCCTATGTCTGGCACTATGCAGAGCCCTGGCCTTTTCCATTGTCGCCCCTGATCTGTGGAAAGGGCTCCCAGAGGGGAACCCCCTCCCTGGAGATCTTCAGGAGGAATTGCAAGCTTTGCTTGTTTGCCAGATCTTTTTAGGGAGTGTAAATAGCCACCATCTTTTAAAGTGGGGAGAGAGGAAGAGGCTTGGGGTTTATTTTATTTGGGTTTTAATTGGAAATGTTTTTAAATTATTATTTAAGCTTCTTTGAACCTTGTGGAAAGGTGGGATATAAATGTTTTAATAAATCAAGTGCATTCTTGCTTTATATAACTCAGTAGTATGTGATCATGATCACAAACCATCAAGAGGTTTTGTAGAAATTCCCATTTATTTCAATGGAATTTACTCAGGAAAATCTACTGGATTTTATGGGGTGGACTTGGATATAAGCATGCATATTTCTAGCTGTTTCCAGAATCAAATTTTCGGAAGCCCATGTGGCATTTTTAGCGGAGGCATGAAAACAAATTTTGATATTCTCTGGCATAGTTTGATTCTTGCAGCTCTCTTCATGCTACCAGATTGCTCTCATTTGTTTATTTTAAGATTATTAAACACTTTTCTACAAAAAATGGAAACCAGTAGCAGTGTACAATAAAAAATCCCCTGTGCTTTTTTGTTCATGCTAAGTGTATATGTAGGAAGTATATATACGTGGGCCACTGAAAATCTGTCTATTAACTGTACCTGCCAAGGCAACCTAACATGAAAAATAAAGGAAAAGTGTCTGTGCTGCAAACAGCTCTCATTTTCCACGTGGAATGCCTAGGAAAGACTAGGGTGGGGAGTTCGAAATCCGAGCAACTCAAGCAGCTCAGTAGAGGCAACTTCTGCATTCACAGTCACTTGTGCCCCCCAGAAATGCAATCACTGAATTTGCTCTCAAATTATAGGAGGAAAAGATCTTATATCTAATTGTGCTGCACTCCACCCCTTGGATCAAAAAATCTGCACATTGAGGTCAAGTAGAGACAGGAGTAATGTATCCACCACACTGGGGAACCCCTCGGTCAGCAGTAATGTCTCAGAGTATATATTGGGGGATTTAAAATCACCCCGGATGGAAAATGCCAAGTGTTAAGAACCCTTGTAAAATCACAGTTGGCATTGTGAGTTTGGAAGGGAAGGTGGCATGGTATAGCCTGATCTCATCCATTCTCAGAAGCTAAGCAAGGTTGGTACTTGGATGGGCAACCACCAAGGAAAATTCTGCAGAGGAAGACAATGGCAAACCACCTTTTTCTCACTTGCCCTTGCTACGGTCACTGTAAGTTGATTGCAACTTGACAACACATATACACACACTATGGGATTGCCTATCAACTCTAGCAGGATGGGAGATTTTCAGTTTGGAAAGGCAGTGAAAGTGGTGAGGGGAGGCAAGGAAAGGGAGCAAAAGCAGTGAGGGGAAAGATCAAGTGGGGAGGGGAGAAAGGCTTTCCCTCCTCTGCTAGTGTTGCTTGTCTCTTCTTATGTGAATCTAACAGCTGCATAAGATGCTATTTAGTGCCACAAAGGGTATCCGATGAAGGGAAATATGTAGATTCCAATATGTAGATCCAATTGTGTTCCAACCAATCCTCAAGGGTATGACAAGTAATGATTTTAGGAGTTAACTGGTAGCAATTCTTTTTGAAGCAAATTGATAAAATTATTCTCCTGATGAAGATCTTATCACTTGAAAGGTGCTATGTATTATAATTAATAGTTTCCCCTCTCCCTTTTTGTGGTCCTGCCCACATAGTTTGTGTTCTCAAATTCTAGGTCTGGTGAATTCTGTGGCTGTGAGAACTCATATGTCATAACATTGGAAAATTCATAGAAACCTATACTTCTGTTACCAGTCCTGTCAATTTGCATCACTGTTAAATTATCAATAATGTTAAAAGTGACATTCAAGAAGTCCCAAGTATTATCTTCATGTTTGAAACAGTTGATTCTTCATTATATGAACCCAAATTTATGGCACAAAACCACTCAAGCTTCAAAATTCTTCTCTGACTTTTAAAGTCAAAGAATCCCTTGGTCCAGAGGATTTAGCTGTGTTAGTCTGTAGTAGCAAAATCAAAAAGAGTCCAGTAGCACCTTTAAGACTAACCAATTTTATTGTAGCATAAGCTTTTGAGAACCACAGTTCTCTTCGTCAGATGCAAAGAATCCCTTGATATTCTCCCAAATATTTTCCTAATACTCACCAGCTATTTGACATTCAATTTCAGTGTTTGAAATTTGTTAGTTGATATGTGACATACCCATTTCCCATTTACGGTTTGGATATGAATTTTGAAGAAAGGCACATATTCATATGAGAAATAAATGCACACACTGATGAAGTGTTATTTAACAGATGTAATTAGGAAGAAGAGACAGAGTGATGTTACCGCTTGGTTCTATCTATAGCTTATTTTGCTCCTGACATCCTGCAGAATCAGTTACCAAAGTGTACTGTATCACACAGAGATGCTTCTTTACAACAACTTTTGTAGGAAGGCGGGACTGGCTTCAGAAGCTGGCAACACTGCATAGCTGCCAAGACAAAAGAGCCTTTGAGAAGATCCCCTAACAACAGCTTACTAACTGCAGTGCTGCTGCAGCCACTGCCCTCTTCTTCTGGGTAATGACAGTGAGACTGGAATACTGAGAGCCAGTTTGGTGTAGTGGTTAAGAGCAGCGGGACTCTAATCTGGAGAGCTGGGTTTGATTCCCCACTCCTCCACTTGAAGCCAGCTGGGTGACCTTGGGTCAGTCACACTTTTCGAGAGCTCTCTCAGCCCCACCCACTTCACAAGGTGATTGTCGTGGGGATAATAATTATATACTTTGTAAACCGCTCTGAATGGGTGTTAAGTTGTCCTCCTGAAGGGCAATATATAAATCAAATGTTGTTGTTATTGCCTCTTATGGAAATGCCAACTCTCCCCACCCTCCTCATCCAGATCTAGGAAGAGGAAGAATGGCACCTGCTTCCTCTGGTTGGCTGCGGTATCTGTTGTTTGTTGCTGATTGCTGAAATTACTTGGTAGTGCTAAAAGAAAATCTTAGATTGAGTCATAGGAAGATTATTTTCTAGTTAAAATATGTTTTTTGAGAATTCTAAAGATTGGTTAGCCCACTATGAAATACTTGGGATGGCCACACCTGTGGTGTGCAGCACTGGGAGAGCTCTTAGGTCAGAATGCCCAAATAAAGTTGGGGTTGATTGGTAGATAGATTTTTGTTGTGCAGCTTTCAATTGTTAATTTAACAAGTGACTTGTTCCAACACTCCGGCATTTGCTGCTCCAGTTCTGTTGCGCCATATGCTACTGTACAGATTCGCAAGGATGCCATCAAGCTCATATGCCATCCATCGTTCCAGTGTAACTTCCTGCACTTGTACTGTGATAATGACGAAGTCTTTCTTTCCCTTGGCTTTCTCGCAATTAGAATGGATCAGCGGAAATATTCCCATTATTTTGCTCTTTAATGCTCACTTGCTTGTTTGTTAGAACGACAAAGGAAAGGCAGCTTTCATTTGCTGTTATGTAGTATAATGCAAATGTGAACGACTATATATCCCTTAATAGCCCATCATTAATTTTCCTTGCGTGCAGATTTCCCAGCTTTATATGTTGCTGGCTGTTGGGGTGATATGTAAAGCATCAGCTGCTGGTTCACAGCTTGGATTTTAAAGAGTCCAGAAGGAGAGATCAAAAGCTGAATTTCTAATATTGTCTCTAATGGAGGAATTATTACCCAAACAAGCAGGATGTTGAATTCTTTCCTAGCACAAGGAAATACTTCTAATACTTTGCACTTGCAGAAAACAAGAGACCTTCCTCCATCTGAAGTATGAAGTGAACTTCGGAGACTAAAACAAGATTTTATTATTGTGATATCCAGATTCCAAATTGGTGGCACCAGTTTTTGATTTCTGTACATTCAGTTCACTTTTTTTCAAATTGCCAGTTTGGACTCTGAATAAAATGCAGAGTCTCATTCCAGGGATATATATGGATTTATATTTGAAGATGTTTGGAGAATAACATGGTCTGGCAATTCAGATTTCAAAAATGATATTTTAGATGGCTGTGGATGAAAGGGCCAAATTATGAGAAGCACTTAAATCGCTGCTTTAGACTGATACTTGACTTTGGATTTCCAAGAAGAGTGGTTTATGCATTGACAGTAGCAAACTCTGTCCCCAGTCTTGAATCCATAATTTTTATTATCATCCTTTTCCAATTTGTCACAAAATTATACTTGTAGTTCCAAAACTGAATATAGAATTATGTGATGCAGTTTTATAGTGAATTCCATTAGTCCACAATGTGTAAAAAAACTGACTCTCATGGCTTTGGGGAAACAATTTTGAGATGCTTAATAGCTTCGTTTCCCCCAATACTTTATTCTCTATTTGCCTAAATATCATTTTATATGATTAGTTTAGGAAATGACCATGAGGGAGGATCAGGTTCACTTTTCTAGGCCTAGAGAATCCCAGAGAGTGCTACTTAGGTTGCAAGTGTGTTACATGTGCTGTGTCATAAATAAAATACATTTTTTTTTTGTTTTCATGACTCACGAAATTCTATATATGGGGTAAAATTAGGGAGGGGGCCATTAACAAGTCTGTACCAGGCCCAGAGAAAAATTATTAGTCCTGGATTAACTGCACTGTCAGTCACTAAGACCAAGTCTCTGGACTATAGAAAGAATATGTAAGTGGAAAAATAAGTGTGAGGAAAAGGCCATTCAGAAAACAGTTTGTTGGTGGCCAGAGAAGGGTTGAAGTATGTGGTAACCATATAGATTTGGAAAAAGAGCTGAATATAGAAGATTTTATAAAGAGAACAGGTAGTTTCTGGTAATAAGTGAGAGGAACTGGGGGGGAGTAAGGGGAGTAAGAATGTTTAAAAATAGCTAGCATGCACAGATTTCACTATTTCTCTGATTTCTGCCATTTTACTTTGATGTCTTCTCTGGGACAGTTGTCTTCTTCTGGACAAATAACATCATCTTTTCAGAAACGTCTGTCTCTTCACAGACTGCTCCCTCAGAGGCATGTTCCCACACTCTCCCCTTATCTCAAGAGGTGATGGATATAGATTTGGAGGGTTTTTATATACTTATTTTTATATACTAAACCTATGCTTTTTCAGTATTACATCCTTTGCACTTTTTCTATGCTTAGGAGCCAAAGTAGTACTTGTAATGTAACCTGTAAGAATTTGACACTTGAAACAAGAAGACTTGAAACTCTGTAAGAACTGATATACTGCTTTTAGGGCTGCACTTATATGTTATATTATTCTATAGATTCCAATAGAAATCAGTACCAGAGAGCCTTTTGTAGAAAACTGATTTGATGCAGCAAGCTGGTTTTGGCCACCTGTGATATTATCTTCCTTAAAGCTGATAAGAAACTGGGGGAAAGGGCACGAATAGGAAAACATCCCTTCCTATCCACCAGATTGAGACTCATTGGCGCCCTTGAAAGTATTATGCCCAGAAGAAAGTAGGTAAAAGGTTAGACAGTGTCCTTCCAAAATGAGGGCAGAGGAAAAACCTGTGAAGACTGGAATTCCCCCAAATAGAGAGGCCAGCCCAGAATTGCATCTTCAAATCAGAATTGACCCTAGATATGTTACGAGCCAATAAGATATCAAATATTAGAATACTGTAATATTGTTATGATTATCTGAAAGGATTAATTGCCTGTATTTCTATTGTAATTTTGATGAGCTCAGGACACAAGGAGACCACCTACTCCTGTGAAAATAGGCTCCTCCATTGTTTAAATTAAACAATCATATATTGCTTCATTCTACAGGACTCCGTGGTGTGTGTCTCTTATTGTGATTGGCGAGAGGGACACCTAAGGCACAAGTTTGTGCATAACAGAGGTGCAGTTCACTGTGATTCCCACCCACCCACCCTCTGCCACTGCCCCAAGTCTGCTCTTTGAGGGTCAAGGAAATCTCAGGAACTGCCTAGGTAGGGCAAAGTTAAGGTCTGAACTGTGATGAGAAAATAAGCAAAAACTACCCTTGTCTTCTCCACCAACAGAAGTGCTGTTCCACTGGCAGAACACTACACTTTGAGCCAACCCATTATAAACCATTGCACCCAATAACTCAGTGCAACAAAGCACTTAAGCTGATAATGCTTGCTGATCTGTTAATAGAAAAAGTTCTGCTTGACGTTTACTAAGATTTGTAAGTCCTTCAGTGGGCGAGACAAGCACACTTAAAAATGATTCTTTTTCTTATGCATGCGTCATTGACTTTGACAATGCTTCTGGCAATTTCTAAGAACAGTGATTCTCACCGGGATCTAGCAGGTATCCTCCTCTGAAGGTGGATAACTGGGCTGCATCTTGGCATCAGAAGTCACTAAATGATCAACTCACACTAAGTGATCAACTCAGATGCAAAGACCCACCCCTGGCAGGAGACGATTGCAGAAAAGGATTAGAATATGCTCGATCCCGTCTCCAAGGACCTAAATTTGTTCCTCTGGTTTAAATTGCAAGCCTGTGGACAGGGGCCTGATTGATTTTATTCTTCTATGATAGATAGATAGATAGATAGATAGATAGATAGATAGATAGATAGATAGATAGATAGATAGATAGATAGATAGATAGATAGATAGATAGATAGATTTTATTCATCTATAATATATTTCATATATAGATGGTGATGATGATGATGACAGCGCCGATGATGTGCAGGACAAAAACAGCAATGAGTCTCGCAGAGATTTGCAATTTGGCATCCTCTGAAACTTGCTAGTTCTGCCACTTCTCCACATTTCAAATGAGTGAATGACCCAATCTCATCTTATGCAAAGTCCCAATAGACTTTCTCATCCCGAATAAAAGCTATTTGGAAGGCCGCAAGCCAGTGGAATCCTAAGCAGAGTTACATCTTTCTAAGGCCATTTACTTTTATGGGCTTAGAAGGGTGCCCCTCTGTTTAGGATTGCATTATGGATTCAAAGGGTAGCCTATTTGGCAGGCTGGTACTGTAGATCTGCAGGAGCATTTTTATTATTTAATGAATTTATTTCTCAGAGCACATAGGATGGGAATTGCTGGTTTAGCATGTGGCTGTACCTTTTTGTACTGTGAAAAGATTTGTTCCTTTTTTAGGGATAACTTCTGTGAGCGGATTACAGCCATGCCCCAATAACATGACAGAAGTGATCATAATAGTCTCTTCTAAGTTTGGGGGATTTTTTTTTGGTACATCACTTTGTGGAATGATGCTGCCATATGTGCTGTTATATTTAAACAGCAGATGCTGTGAACTCACAAAGTTGAAGAAGGCGGAAAGACGATGCCATTTGCAAACAGGTTTTCTAGGGAAAGCTGACTTTTTCTTGGTAAAGCTTTGGATCTCTTACAAACATTATATTACTAATTACAGCATGCCATATTGGATACATTTGTACTGTGCATTGTTTTTCTTATTTTGAGCAACCAACTGCCTGGTTAACTAGCTTTTATGACATATCTATGTACCATTAGCATTATGGTCTTTTTCTGCTACAATAACAATCTAAATGCACAAAAAAGGTAAGAAGTTTTTATTTACAGTAGGGACTGAAATATGGATCGTGATTGGCTGGATGCTGCATAAACAGACTCGAATCACTAAACAAGAGATGCTTGTTTTGGAAGTGGTCTACCAAGGATGTTCATACATCTGTCAATTACATGTAAATGATCTTTGCATGTTCTTAAAACTCCTTATAATTGTATTTAATTTCAGTAATTGCATCTGCCTCTCAAGTAGCCATGAGTGATTGCTTTCCTGCTCGAACCATAATCCCATCACAAATTGCAAGCAGCAATCTTGAACGATTACAACAAATGTTTGCTTCTTATGGGGTATTCTGCATTTTTAAAAACTGAAGCATAAATACTCATACTTTGTGCATGTGAGTTCTTGCACTGCATCACGGAAATGATGACTTGTGGAGGGGAAGGCAACAATTCAGTGAGAAGCTTCGCAATTTGCCCTCCTCTCCCACACACTTTGCCCACCCAGAAGAATCTGGGGGAGAAATACGAAAGAGATTCGTTGTCCTCTTGTGATTGACTTTACCATTGTGTTCATCGGACACCAAGGTGTTTATTTACTGTTCTAAACTGGATCTCAACCACTTTGCTTATGCTGCTTGGGAAATGTGGTTCCTGTGCGGGTCAAGGCATTGCATTCGTTAGGCTGCAATTTAACAGCAGTGATTTGCCCTAGGGTTCTAGCAGCAGCCATTTGGATGCTTGTGCTCATGAGTACTGCCTATCTTGCAAGCACAAAAGCAGCACATACCCCTGAAATACATTATATTTTACACTGTTTCATAATGGGAACAGTTCTGCAGTTTGAGAGTTAAAAGGCGTATTGCAACAAGCTCGTTTAGTCATTTTTGAAAAGTTAATTTATAAGGGTCTCAGCATCATCACTCCCAAGTTGCAATACACCTTTTAACTCTCAAACTGCAGAACTTGGGAGTAAGCAAGGAGAAGCATATTTTTTCTGTTCTGTACCGAATATACTGCCATTCCATGCCAGGGAGACTGCTCACCTGGGGATGAAGGATATATGCATCTTCTCACTATGTTCATGAGACCTTGAAATACAGCAACAAAGGAAACATGAGTCACTCTTCTTCTGTCAGCTGCCTCCTTTGGAATAGAAAGTAACCCCCCACCCATGCCGTCATTCACATTTTTTGGAATAACTTTGCTGTCTGCTAAGAAACACATTTGTTAAAACTTCAAAAAGCCAAATTGGATGTAGTGTTTTTTTTTGTTTTTTGTGTGAAAAACCTGGAGTAGTGCCTGGCACTTCTGGGTTCTAAATTGAGACTTTTGTAAAGGGTTGAAATGCTTTCATAGGGTTTGCTTTTCTTTCCCATCCAAAAGTGCTGCTCAAGTAAAATGACAAATTCCAGATATAGTTCAGGAGCAGCAGGAACCCAGATTTAAACAACTGGGAGGTACCTAAATGCTTCCAGTAGCCGGTTGAGCTACAGATGGAATCATTTGACCATTCGACTCACCACAGTCCGCATGTTGGGAGCTTCTGAACATCTCTCTGGTACATTAACTTCATAACAGCTTCCATCAAAAGGCCCCCATCCGGAGTGGCTGGGCAGCCTTCTGAAGCATTGTCGAATGAAAGGGCTAAAACACTGAAAAATCTACTTCTTGACTCTTTTTTTTCTGCCAGGAAATTGGAATCTGATGGAAAGTATCATTATTTCCATAAAGATTCTCATTCAAATGAGTTTCATTATAGTACAGGTTTATCTTTGCCTTTTCTTTTCATTTTTTTTAAATAGCCAAATAAAGGAAGAGGAATGGAGTGCCTTTGTTCTAGCCTTAAACAACTCTAATTGTATTGCTGTCCTTGGCCAGAGAACCTTTTCTCTCCGCTTTGCTAACCAACACATTTTAATATCCTGGATACCTGATAATTTTGTTTCTTCATTTGTTATTTCCCCCCTTTTTGGCTCTTAATTTTTTTTCAAGCGCTCTGCTGTTTTGGATTTCAGGTTTACGAAAGAAATGCGCACCTGTTTAGGAAAATAAATCTGTAAGGAAGTAAAGCATTTTCTTTCTGAATGTCACCAGCAAGCAGAAAAGTACTTATTTTTTAAGACGTTGAAATGTAAATTTTAACAAGTAGTTACTTTTGCCCATTTCATATTCTCCACCTCC
The DNA here is from genome assembly GCF_028583425.1 of Eublepharis macularius. Classification (NCBI taxonomy): domain Eukaryota; kingdom Metazoa; phylum Chordata; class Lepidosauria; order Squamata; family Eublepharidae; genus Eublepharis; species Eublepharis macularius. Next base: position 51,714,059 of record NC_072790.1, read on the forward strand.
TCCCATGAACGGAAGAATATTTTTCTGGGGATGCTTTTTGTGTCTTTGGAGCTGCCTCTTCAAAGAAGAACCTAAGAAAGCTCAGTTGTCTTGGAGCTCCGTGTGAACATCAAAGTTTTGAACTTAAGAATTAAATTCTGTTACTGTTTTCTAATATAAACAGTCATTAGAGGCAGACTGCAGAGAAACTATGCTATAGTTTTATCCTTGCACCACACATGGTATACGGAATACTTTTCAGTGGTGATGGTATCTTGTACATTCACAGAGCACAGTGAATTGGTTGTTAGGAACATGCAATAAAGATCGCATTTGGAGTTTTCTTTTGTCACTTTAAGCATTTGAATCTGTTTTTTAATATTGGAATTACAACTAGTCATAGTACTTAGGCAATCCAATAGTTGTTTCTTTTGGTTTCAGTGGGGCATATATTTCTAGTACTCAGCCCCCCCACCCCAATTGGAATTAAATTCCCAAGGATTGTACCACTCACCCCCCCCCCAATCCTCCCTGCAAAACTGCAGGCTGATAGGTGGTGGTGGTAGGTTTTCTCTGTTTTAGAGGTAATTATAAGTTTCCATTACAAAGCAGGTTTGGGGAGTCTTGACAAATTTGGTGCATGGATAAGTTTTTACAAAAACAGAACATGTAGGCAAGGGGACCTGAGGGGACCTGACTCCCCGTCCCCCACTTGGTCTCCTTTTCTTGTGCTGTCCTGTTTTCAGAATTTTTCCTATCCTAGCTATCTTCCAGGATCAGAGCTTATCCAGAAGGAAAATGCTGAAAACACTGGAATAAAGCAACTCATAGAGCAGTGTTGTTCAGCTCCCTGGGCACGCACTTCCATTTTAACTTTAAGATAGACATACACCTCCTGCTCCTCAGCTTTCTTTACACATGAACAGAAGGAAGCTTTTCTTCTTTCCCTACAAGGGTAACAGCAACCTGTGGTGGGTGAGGTGATATGTACTGGGAAATGGTGAGGGTGCTTGATTTGATGCTTTGTCTTGAAGTTTAAAAAGATATGAAGATCTACCTCAGAAATACGAGCTTTGTCACTGATCTCTGACATGGGGAGAGAAGGTATGTAGCCCTATCTGCCAACAGCAGTTATAAGCAAAACCTTTGCCTTAGCTTAGCAGCCTGGCACAGATCCCAAAAAATGAAATAGCAAGTAGAATGTGTACTTATATAAAATAAGAAAGCGCTCTCCAAGGGCAATATTTAATATAATAATAATAATAATAATAATAATAATAATAATAATGACAACATTCGATTTATATACCACCCTTCAGGACAACTTAATGCCCCCTCAGAGCAGTTTGCAAAGTATGTCATTATTATCCCCACAACAAAACACCCTGTGAGGTGGGTGGGGCTGAGAGAGCTCCAGAGAACTGTGACTCGCCCAAGGTCCCCCAGCTGGCTTCAAGTGGAGGAGTGGGGAATCAAACCCAGCTCTCCAGATTAGAGTCTCGCACTCTTAACCACTACACCAAACTAGCTCTATTTAGTAGAAAGTGGAAACACTGTGTATCAAGGAAAGAGACTAGAGATTTCAACCTACAGCTTTACAGTTCTGAAAATGAGCCTACAAACCAAAGCCTGAAATGGGGTAAACTTAAACCCATGATGTCAAATCATGTTGGGAGGAATGGAGAGAACGTGTCCTGCTGAAGCATGGATGCTAAATGAAGCTTAGACACAAAGAGATCTTGACAATAAAATAAGGAAGCGGCATTCAAGTTCTCTTCAAGGTACAGTAGCCCTTTCCACCCTCACCGCAATAGTACAATGTATTAGAGAAGTCTGTTAGGAAATGTGAATTTTAGCATGTAGCTGTGATCGTGAGTATAAGGAGTCTCTTAAAGGTGCATGAGCTCTGTCTCCCCTCCCTTTAAATGACACATTTTGTTTCATGGAATTGGCATAAATAAAGAAGCTGAAGTTTTGAAATGAAGAAATGGACAATTTAATTGTATTCAGATCCTCCAGTCTGAATATCCTATCCATAAACACACAAAAAATTAATAACAGCTATAAATCATCTTCTTCTTGAAACATATTTAGTAAAGGCACATTTACTAAAAGACATTTATTTAGTCCTTGAGTGGTCCTATATTGAGGCAGATCTGATGTTGACTTTGGCCCACTGAAAGAACTCATTGGGTAGGTGCCAAAGAGTTCTACAACTTTCCTTATCATGCAGGATGTCATACAAAATTTGTTGAGATACCAATACATTGTATGAGTGGCTGAATGTAATTTGACTTACCTCTGTGTGGCCTACCCAAAAGTATTTCTGAGGAAAAACTCTTACCATATTTATGAAATACAATCTAACAGTTCTGTGAGTAAGGAACAGCCATTTCTGGCACAGTACAGGTATCCTTCTGCAAAATTCCCTCCAAAAAAAGTAAATAATTCAATTTTCCAGTTATTTGTGTTTACTGGTCATTTCCTCTTACAATACTCTGACTGAAATTACACCAGCTAATTAAAACTGATTATTTGTTCTTTGGCATAAGTAGTATAAGATAAACATGCCTGAGACTTTTTCTCACAATAAATGAATCCCTCTTCAGAAAATTAAATGGATATGTGCAGGGCTTTTTTTCTGGGAAAAGAGGTGGTGGAACTCAGTGGGTTGTCGTCAGCGAAAATGGTCACATGACTGGTGGCCCCGCCCCTGATCTCCAGACAGAGGGGAGTTTAGATTGCCCTCTGCACCGCTCCAGCGGTGCGGGGGGCAATCTAAACTCCCCTCTGTCTGGAGATCACGGGGTGGGGCCACCAGCCATGTGACCATTTTCAAGAGTATTGTCGAAGGCTTTCACGGCCGGAGAACGATGGTTGTTGTGGGTTTTCCGGGCTGTATTGCTGTGGTCTTGGCATTGTAGTTCCTGACGTGTCCTGAGAGATCTCTGTCTTTTGGTGCTACACCTCTGAAGATGCCAGCCACAGCTGCTGGCGAAACGTCAGGAACTACAATGCCAAGACCACGGCAATACAGCCCGGAAAACCCACAACAACCATCATTTTCAAGAGGTTCCGGAACTCCGTTCCACCGCGTTCTAGCTGGAAAAAAGCCCTGGATACGTGTATGGGATGGAGGAAGAGATACTGCAAGCTCTGCCCCGAGCTCTGCCCTCTGCAAATTTATTTCAATGTTTAAAGTGAGTTTAAATTTACACTGAATGTTATTTATTGAATATGTATTTGTTCTTCCATCTTCCAAAGTATACAATGTGGCATGCCCTGTTCTTCCTTCCCTTTTGTATTCTCAGAACAACCTTGTGAGGCTGAGAGTGAATGACTGGCCCAAGGCTACCCAGTCAGCTTTGTGGCAAAGTGGAGATTTGAACCTTGGTTTCCTAAAATCTAGTCCAACACTGTAGCCACTACACCATGTCGGCTGTCACAAATACAAACAGTAGATGAGGTGGTAAACCTGTGCCTGAACAGTACCACTACAGATGGGTATTAAATAATTAACTGTTTCTTCATGTTGAAAAAAATCCTTCCTACATAGAAGATTAGATTAGGGAAAAGATTCAGCCTACCTCCTTATTTGCTATTTTTTTTGTGTACAACAAGGATTTCCCCTCCCCCCACTCATGGAAAACATTCAGCCATGCAATTCCTCTGAAACTGTACAGTCAAGAATAGTATTACCATCTCATTTGTCTGTATATGCATTAAACATATGGCATACGTGTGTCAAAAAGCATGGAGACTGATAGAACAACCCAGGCAAAGATAAGTACCTTTAACATTGCACTGAAATCAACGTGAATCCAATACTTAAGAACACAATTAAGCTTCAATTATTGCAATGGTATTTAAGCATGATTTGCATCGTACCTTGACTGAAGAGAGAGAGCCACATTTAATCGAGATTTTTGTAGAGTAATTAGTCATGCCAGTCCCTCAGCTGATTGCATGATTAATACCACACCTCCACATTACCTCTTTGTATGTAACCATAATCTGCTGTTTGCAAAAAGTGAATTATCGGGGGTTTTTTGTACTGAGCTAAAAATCAAGAACCTTTCCATTCTAAATGAAATAGCTTACACAGATTACAAAGGTATAGTCTAATTACTCTGTTCTCTCTTTTTGATCCCATTAACTCTGTCCTTCCTATCGGTTCCACAGACGTGTAGTGTGATCCCAGGCACATTTTTCAAGAAACGAGTCCTACTAAATGCAAGGGGATCAACTCCCAAGTAAGTGTGTATTGGATTGTAGCCTTCATTGGCATATATTGAAGAAATGAAAGAAACATATGTTGTGCAATATACCTTTAGCAAAATAGACAGATGGATCTGTAACACCTCAAAACAAGGTGGCCAATGATTAGCAATTCATTTGGTATTCATTGTGATAACATTAATCTTGATGAATAAAGTACACTTAGCATTACTTAGAACTGTGTGAAAAGAAAAACATTTGCCTTTTACTGCGGTTATGCAAAAAGGCAAAAGAAAGCACCATTTCATCATCTTTATTTTTTTTGGTTACCTTTTGCTATCATGTTTTTAAGTAAGCTTTTTTGTAAATGCAAATCGACTTTAAAGCCTCATTCTTTGTAACACACCTATAAAGTTAGTATCAGTATGTGTTGTAAAGAACTTTCATGCTATATTACCCCAAGAGGATCAGTTCACTGCTTCGGTGCACTTGTTCTTTGTTACATCTGGTACCAATAAAATGCAATAAGTCTGCCAGTATATAAGCAGTGATGGCATTCTGAAGGAAGGCAATGGGATGCACCAGGATTCAGCCTTTGCTACAGCAACCAGGATGCAGGGATCCCATAGACATCACCACTGTCTGGGGGAAAAGCGTGAGTAATCTCCTGGGTTCTGTTCCTTTAATTTTCTGGAATTTCATTCTCTGTTACATCCCACTGTTGTCTTATTTGGGTTTAATGGGAAGAATTTTTAAAATCACTTTCAGAATATCATCTGTTGGAGTGCTCACTTTGTTTGTATCCTAGTGGATCTCTCTGTGTATTGGTAAAACGTGTATAATGCAAAAAAAAATTAATTGTCAAGATTGTATCAAGATCTTTTTGTGTGGTGTTGTATTGCTGCCTATATGCAACCCCCTCATAGTATAGAGGGGAAGGCCTAGAGGAACTTGGGGCCCAGTAAGGAGTAAGCAGGGAACAGCCAGACTCAGGGTGTTGATAGCAAGGACTGGTGGAGAAACAATGGGCACTTGAGCGAGACTGGGATTGCTAAGCAATGGTCTTCCTTAGTAGGAAGGATATGGGCTGAAACCTACTCCACAGAATGGGGTTGGATGGCAGTAGCAGTAAGTGTACATGGTGAATGCATGCCCTTAGGACTGAAGAGGATGTGGAGGTCAGGTGAGGGCAGAGCATGAGGGTCGGCGGTGGGTCTAGATGTTGGGAAGAGCACTAAAAGTGGTGGCCAAGTGCAGCTTGGTGTGGACAGATGAGGATGGTGAGTCCACAGGAAGTGAGGAACAGAGTGCTGAACAGGTGTAAACAGAGTAATAAACCTTAAGCTGGAATGTTCTTCAGTATTGTACAAGTCTTTGGGGATGGGAGGCCATGGAACCATGGCTTCTGCCCAGTTTGTTGCACACCCTCATCTTGCAAGGGGTCTGTGCAGTGCCAGCCACACTCATGGGGACTACTCATGGGTCAAAATTGTTCTGCTCTCCTCCATTTTATCCACACAACAACCCTGTGGGGTAGATTAAGCTGAAAGTGTGTGATTGGCCCAGGGTCACCTGGTGTCATCATGACCCTTTCTGACTTGCCAAATGACTCTGACTCAAGAGTACTGAGGAGCCAAGGCTAGGGGTCCAGGAGGTCCAAAAGGATCAGGGAGGGCCTGATGCTACAGAGGCACTGCTGACTATGCTCCAGCAGCACCAGAGGCCAGCCAGCCAGTCAGATCCTGCAAGGGCGACTTTGCAGCCAGCTTCAAAGATAACCACTAGCTGTCCACCAGTCAGGATGCAAACCTGGGGCTGTAGCTTTATAAGACACCCCACAGGAATGGTTGTCATCCAGGCTGAGATGGCCCAAAGGAGGTGAAGTGCCAGACTGGTAACTTGTAATCCCTGCCAGGATCCAGAACAGGACTTTGAGAACAATAGCGCTTCGAAGGATTCTGACAAAAGCTGATGTAGCCTCAGGAATTTCAACACCTGCCAGCAAGTGCAGCTAAGCCACTCAGCCTGTTTAGAGTGAGGCTTGGGAAGGCTGCCAAGACAGCTATTCCACTAGGTAACAAGTTGTATGCCCAAGCTGCAAAGTTCCAGTCTACGCTTTCAAGCCTAGCCAGCCAAGCCTGAGGTCTTATTCCAGAAGAGCCAAGACCTGATCTGCCTGCAGAGCGCTGGTCATCTAGCAAGCTTCCATGGAAGAGTGGGGATTAAAATGCAATTGTACATACAATCACATCAAGAATGTTTGATCCAGGAACATGAATCCATCAATAATACAGAGGCTAAAAAATGTTGTTTATGAACTGAGGTCTGCAGTCTATGGACAGAAAGCTAGTCTAGGAATTTCTAATGAACAAATAAGGAAGCTACAACAAACTTGAGCATTTTCTGCAAAGTTTAGAAAAACATGGGATTCCTTAAATGTACTGGCCCCATTGTGGAAGTAACCACAATTACAAACAGCAAACTCAGGGGAGAAAATGAGATGTGGGGAATGTGAGGAACACTACAATCCAGGAAACAGTGAGCAGAGGAAAAAAACGATGTTTGGACATAGGAGGCAATTTAACTGGTTTATTTTGTAGATATTAGTTGTATGTAGGCCTTTGCTTCTGTGACACATCAAGAAAATACATATCTTTTTGAGTGTTGAGTGTTTTTGAGTGTTTTACCTGTGCCCCAGATATCAAAAAGTCTGAGGACTCCTTTTTCTAGGTGCTTGTTACTGGTGCCTTTACTTCTCTATTATGTTCCGTCTGTCTCTGTCTGTCTGCCTCTCTCTCTCTCTCTGTGTATGATTTTGTGCCCTGTTTGTTAGGCAGTTTGGACTGGGCTCAGGCTGTCAGCGCATGAAGAGAGAGAAATGGCCAAAAGAGGCTCTGAGAGCAGATGTTGACACTGGAAGCATTAATTCTCAAACCCTCAGACTGAGGATGTAGAAGTCCAGCTGGGTGGAAGAGACAGGCTGCATTCATTGAGCCTCTCTGGGATCCTTGCCCCATGCAGGTATTCAGCCATTGAGAGACAGGAAGATGAAAGGCTGCTCCGCAGATGTCACCTATGGAGAGTTCAGCAGCCTGTCCAGAAATGTCATGTTTGACAGCTGGTGCAGAATCTCTCCCACCATTTCTGGCACACAGTTTCCCACAGTAGTCTGGGAAAGTTGCTTACAGTAGGGCTTCCTAAAGAGACTACTTGAAAAGAATATCTCTTTTTTTGCTTCTCTCGGTAGTCGTGCATTTGACATTAACCTAGCTGGCCATTGATCATTTACGTTAACAAAATGCATTTTAGGTGCAAGTAGATTATCCTATTTAAGAAGAGATATGGAGGGAAGCAGAGCCCTTTTCCTTTGCATGGGGCAACCTCTTATAAGGAAGCTGCTCTTGCATTGGTAGGAATTCAGAGTTTAAAGAAGGAGCCAACAGTCTCAGAACAAGGGGGAACAGCTTCACCTATCAATACATTTGCAAGTGTATGTAAAATATCTGTTCGTGTCATTTTACAGGAATAAGAGGATTTCAGTAACGACAGCTCTCTACATTGCCGCTCCAGATGTGTTTGTCTCTCTGAATTACAGTGGACCACTTTAATGTATATAAGTGTGTGTATGTGTGTGTGAGATAGGCAACCTTCCCTCATCCCTTACAGATAAAGCCTGAACTTTCTGTGCAACATCAAAATGGATGAAGATCTACTGAACTGAAATTGAGATTCTTACCATGAACCCAAAGCCACCACATTCCTTGCTGGAAAGATGGGTTCTGTTGCATAAAGTGATTCTCTTCCAATTGATACGTTCAATGGAATAGATCATATAGAGAGGAAGTGCTCATCTGAAAGCACCAAATTAGCACATTCTTATTACCTATGCCTAGACACATAATTTTCTAGGAGAAAGAAAAACTAGCGAAATCTTTAGAAAGCAAACATGCACCAACACACACGGACACACTTTAATTGGGCCCAGCCTTTGCCATAGAGTCTGCCAAGTGTGATATCATCGCATATGATTTTTCAGCATATAAGGAATATAATCTCATATCCTAAAAAAATACAAGAATGACAATCTAAGCTTTTAATTGCTCTAAAGGGGAAGGCAATGCATATTTAAGATCTATAAGAGGAAGGGCCATGTCCATTGTGACTGACTAAATCTAAACACTGTGGAAGTTTAATAAAAACAGAGACTACATTGGCTTAACCTACTTTAGCCGTGTTTTTGGCTCCAAGACTGATCATTTGTTTTGGAAGCTGGGGAGCCTGGTTTTGATCCCAGTGTTAATGAATTGTATGCTGCGTTCACTCTGCAGTTCATGAAGGAAGGTGTAAGACAATGCCTGGATGTGAATTATTTAAGCCTTAGCAATTCCTCCAAATGTCTTCATTGGCAAAACAATGGATGGAAATGCTGAGTACCCAAGGAAGGTGGAACCAAATCTTTGAATGTTCATGAAATGATTATCTTTTTAAAAATACCTTTTGAAATTAGATTTATGATTTTGGATTATTATTTTTCTTAAATGAATTTAATAATTACTCATTTTCCTACTTTGGCCGGAATGCTTTCTGTAGCAGACAGTGCGTGAGTTCATGTAGAAGGGGATGGTTTTTGTCTGCAGCAAAGTGACAAAGCAATAAATCACATATTCAAGGGGATTTATTCAATGGAATATATTAGACAGGAAGTCGCACCTGGCCCAAACAATGGGGCTTGCGGGGTTTGCTACTTTTCATGCACAATGACCTGCATTCAGGTCCTCATTGCATTCTTGATTATATTAGATGTCAGGTGTCCTAAGAACTATATTCCCAGAGTGCATTGGGTCCAAGGATGCTGTATATCTGAGGTGCCTAGTTGAAGAAGGAAAGCATTTTTCCTCCTATTGGCTAGCTTGTTCTCCAGCTGACATTTCTATTGTATATCAAGAGAGACAGCGAGGGAAACAGAGAATTTTTTTCTTCCTCCAACTGGGGGTAAGATGGAAGGGACAGGGGTGAAGAGAGGGGAGAAGAAATCCATTGTTCTTTGGTTCAAGGCCAAACTAGGAATGCTATTTTTTTAAAGAGTTGGGTCCAGGTTCTCCATGCTGAGGTGAGTGCCCCAGCCATTTTCTACATTGAAATAGTATGTGTGGAAGAATGCTGAGAGCGGGGAAGAGGGCAGACACAAGGTGAACAAACCAGACCCACACGCTTAACTGGAGTGAAAAGAAGGCCACAACTTTATTAAAAATACAGCATGAAAGGGACATTGGTGAATCATATGGATCATTTCTCAAGCGTTGACTGACCCCGCCTGCCAGTCCATGACCCCTCACCCCCTCAGATCCTAGCTGAGGGGGGGACACCAAGGAGTGACATTAAGGGGGGATCACCTGGGTGTACACCCCTGAGTGATTCCCCTGACACCTGGGAGTGAGTGTGCCCTGGCAGCCCCCGAGCTGGGCATGCACCTCCATCACTCACTCCCAAGATTCCTTATGGGAATCCCCTTAAAGGGGAGCCTGGGCACTCAGGCCCTGGCTCCCCCCAAAAGAGATCTGATCCAATGACTAACTGCCACAAGAGCCATGCAATGGCTCTTCGCCAATGGTCTTAAAACTGCAACCATGCCAAGAGGCCATCCTTCAGATCCTGAAGCCAGATGTCTTGGCTGGATAAGTGAACACCTTCCGGGCAATATAGCACCTCCAAGAGAAAGGAAATGTCTGGATGCATGATCAGCGAGCCTCCCACAGCAGTGATGTATTGGCCCATGGCACGAGCCAGCCTCTGTCAGACCCAATCAATCTTCTCTGGGCTACGGGCCCTGTGCCAAACGCACCTCTGTAACAAGTCCGACCACAAGAAGAAGGTCCCAGGGCATAGCCCTAGCAGATAGTCCAAGTCACTGCACATGGAGTGCTTCAAGTCAGGGCATTCTTACCTGCTCAAATTGTTCTCCCCAAGCTGGATGATAAGAGCATCAGGTGGGCCATGTTGCTGGACCTGACACACCAGCGTTAGCACCAGTGTATCCCAAAGCATGCCACGTACGCCGAACCAGCAGATCCTGATGTGGTCTTCAAATCCCAGGTGCCTGCCCCATCCAGAAGCTGCTGCATACTTCCCTGCCCAGTGTACGATACTGTGGCTGCGGATCCAGACCGTCTTCCTTTGACCTGGAGAAACTGAAGGAATGACACAACCAGATTAGTATACCTGTCTGCGTGTTGGGCGAACATAAGTCCTTTTTTTTTTTTTGAAAATTTTTTTATTGGGTTAGAATCCATTATTTTTACATTACATTCAATTTTCCCCAAATTTTTCATTTCTAACCCCCTCCCTTTCCCCCCCTTTTGTTGACTTCCAACAGCTTTCCCACCCTTTGTCCCTTTTCCCTTACTTCTATTAAATTCCTCTATCTAAAACAAATATACATTCTCCATTATATTAAGCAGTACATCCTTAACTACTTTTCTTGTTATATACCCAAACTGTAAGTCTTTGTTTCCATCTTGGATAAACAATTTATCCCATTTTACAGTTTTAAATATTTCTATATATCATAAACCTATATATCATAAACCATAAAAATCTTACATTTAAATCAAACAATTTGACTTATTCTCTATATATTACTCATTCTATCTTTTTATGGTAATTCTATATAGCTCATCACATAGTCAATCAATTTGACTCTTCTGTACATTCAGTTTGGTGCATTATATAAATCTTATCAAAGAAAGAAAATATTGATGTATTGTCGAAGGCTTTCACGGCCGGAGAACGATGGTTGTTGGGGGTTTTCCGGGCTGTATTGCCGTGGTCTTGGCATTGTAGCTGCTGGCGAAACGTCAGGAACTACAATGCCAAGACCACGGCAATACAGCCCGGAAAACCCCCAACAACCAAAGAAAATATTGTTGGTTACTCAATCCTTATATTTAAACCTTATCATTAATTATTTTCTATCAATATTCTATCTATTAACCTATATATATCTATATATATATCAATCTGTTAATCCAACTGCTTATAAATTCACATTTATCTCTTCCTCCCCCGGTAAAGTCACCCCCCTCTATTATACTTTTATTATACTTCAGTAGTTCTCAAACTGCCACAGTTTTCCTCCCACCTCCCATTTCTTCTCCAGATATTGTTTCAGCTTCTCCCAATCTGTGTTAAACTGCCCTGAGTCCAGATTTCTCAGTTTTCTTGTCATCTTGTCCATCTCTGCCATATACAGCAATTTGTAAATCCAATCTTCAATAGTTGGCACTTCTCGTACTTTCCATTTTTGCGCATACAAAAGTCTAGCTGCTGCTGTCATATAAAATATTAACGTCCTATGATGGGCTGGAATTCCCTCCATTCCCAAGTTTAGTAGCAGGAGTTCTGGGTTCTTATTCATTTTAAAATTGTAAAATTTCACTCATTTCTCTTATTATTTCCCCCCAGTACTGCCTGGCTACCTCACATGACCACCACATATGATAGAGGGAGCCCTCATGCTTCTTACATTTCCAGCATTTATTAGAAGTGTTCAAATTCCCTAGCGCAATCTTCTTTGGTGTCATGTACCAACGATAGATCATTTTGTAAATGTTCTCTTTAATATTAGTACATGTCGTTGTCTTCATTGTAGTTTTCCACAAGTATTCCCATGCCTCCATTGTTATTTCTTTATTAAAATTTATAGCCCATTTCACCATCTGTGTTTTAACTGTCTCGTCCTTGGTATACCATTTCAACAGTACTTGGTATACCTTGGATATTCTTTTCTTGTCTTCTTTAAGAAGGGTCTGCTCTAGTTCCGAATTCTCTGTTCGTATACCCCCCTTTACAGAGTCCGAGTTATATAAGTCTCTGATCTGTCTATACTGGAACCAGTCGTAATTAGGTGATAGTTCCTCTTGCGTCTTTATTCTAAGTTTAGATGCTTCAGTTTTAGTTATTTCTTTGTACATTAAACATTGTTGTTCATTATCAACAGCTCTCGGATCTATCACCTCATATGGAACCACCCACAAGGGAGTTCCTTCTTGTAAGTAAATTCTGTACTTCTTCCAGATTATATATAGACTTCTCCGTACAAAATGATGCAGGAACATCGAGTTGACCTTTACTTTGTCATGCCATAGGTATGCGTGCCATCCAAATATTTTTTTATATCCCACTAGGGCTAATAGTTTCTTGTTCTTTAATGTCATCCACTCTTTCAACCAAACTAGGCAGATTGCATCATGGTAAAGTCTCAGATTGAGCAGTTGCATTCCGCCTCTTTCCTTTGCATCTTGTAAAACTTTTACTTTCACTCGAGGCTTCTTGCCTGCCCAAACAAAATCTGATATTTTCCTCTGCCATTTTTCAAATTGTTTAGAGTCTCTGATGATTGGTATTGTCTGTAGCAAAAACATTACTCTTGGTAACACATTCATCTTAACTGCTGCAATCCTGCCCAACCATGACAAATTCAGTCTATTCCATTTGATCAAGTCTCTCTCTATCTGAGTCCATAGTTTTTCATAGTTGTTTTTGAATAAATCTATATTCTTTGCAGTCAGTTCAACTCCCAAATATTTCACTTTGCTTGTTACTTCACAATCCGTTGTTTCCGTTAACAATTGTTGTTTCTGCTTAGTCATATTTTTACATAATATCTTTGACTTCTTTTTGTTGATATAAAAACCTGCCAAGTCTCCAAACTCCTTGATCTTATCTATCACTTTTGGCATGTTCTCCAATGGGTCCTCTACAATTAACATTATGTCATCCGCAAATGCTCTGACCTTATATGAATAGTCCTTTATTTTTATTCCACGAATTTCCTCATCTTGTCGTATTTGTATCATCAGAATCTCCAATACTAAAATAAACAACAGTGGAGACAACGGGCAACCTTGTCTTGTTCCTTTACTAATCGTCAGTTTCTTAGTCACTTCATCATTCACCACAATTGCTGCAGTCTGGTCTCTGTAAATTTCCTTGATTGCTCTGATGAATCTTTCTCCCAATTGTAGCTTTTCCATAGTGGCAAACATAAAGTCCCAGTTTAAATTGTCAAACGCCTTTTCAGCGTCAACAAAGAAGAAACCAACCTCTTTATCACAACGCTTGTCATAATATTCAATAGCATTGATCACTGTCCTTAAGTTATCTCTTATTTGTCTGTCTGGCAAAAAGCCTGCTTGTTCCTCTTCTATAACTTCCGAGAGCCATCCCTTCAGTCTCTCCGCCAATATCTTCGCAAAAATTTTATAGTCATTGTTAAGTAGCGATATAGGTCTATAATTTTTCACATTAGTCAAGTCTTGGCCCTCTTTTGGGATCAATGATATGTTCGCTTCACTCCAAGTATCTGGAATCCTTTGATCCCTAAAAACTCCATTCATCACCTCTTTTAGGAATGGTGCCAGTTCATTAGCCATTGTCTTATAAAATTTAGCCGTAAGTCCATCTGGCCCTGGCGCCTTTCCTAGATTTGCGGATTGTATTGCCTTGCTTATTTCCTCGTCAGTTACTTCACTGTTTAATTTATTTCTCCAAACTTCCGAGATTTCTGGAAGTTTGGTTTTCTCCAGATATGTCGCTATTGATTCTTTATTTACTTCTTTCTTATTGTACAGCTTAGCGTAAAATTTATAAAAGGCTCTACTAATGGTAGTCTGCTCCAGATACGTTTTGTTGTCTTCACAAATTTTGTTTATTATTTTCTTTTCCCTTCTCTTCTTCAATTGCCATGCCAGGTACTTCCCAGGTTTATTGGCACCCTCAAACGCTTTTTGATTCAGCCTTTTAAGATTCCACTCCAATTCTTTATTACTCATTGCTGTTAGCTGCTCTTGAAGTATTTTAATTTCCTGGTATAATTTCTTTTTCCCTGGTCTCTTTTTTAGCTGTATTTCTTTGGCTTTTATTTTCTCCTCAATCTCTTGTCTTTTCTCCTCTTTCTTCTTTCTTGCTCTACCATTTAAGTCCATTAGTATGCCCCTTATAACCGCCTTATAAGCATCCCAAACTTTATTGGTTGGTACTTCTTTATTCACATTATATTGTATAAAAAACTTTGTCTCTCTTCTCAATATTTCCATATTCTCTCTTTCCTGTAACAAGTCCTCATTTATTCTCCATGCTTTCCTTTTTCTCCTTTTTCCTAGTTTCCACATAATTGGATTGTGATCTGAGCCTACCATCGGCATTATTTCTACCTCCTTAGTCCATAACGCTAAGTCTTTTGAGGCCCAGATCATGTCAATTCTTGATAATGTAGAGTGCCTTGCAGAATAAAAAGTAAACTGTCTACTTTTAGGATATTCTCTCCTCCATACATCTTCGAGAGTCTCTTGTTGAATCAACTCAAAAAAGAGCTTTGGCAATAGTCCTCTTTTCTTTTGTGCCGTTGTAGTCTTTTTATCTAGTTCCAAGTCTGTCACTCCATTGAAGTCTCCAGCAAGAATTATCTGGTCATATGAAAGGTCGTCTAAATGCTTCCTCAAATCCTCAAAGAAGCTTTCTTTTGCACCGTTAGGTGCATAAAGTCCGACTACCAACACTCTCTTTAAATTCCAAATACATTCCACTGCTACAAATCTGGCTTCCACATCTCTCATAACAAATTTTGGCTGTAGCTCCTCTTTTATGTACAACACCACTCCCCTTTTTTTCTTGTTGGAGGCTGCTACAAATTCTTTGCCCAATTTTCCAGATTTTAAATATTTTACATCCTGCTTTCTAATATGGGTCTCTTGCAAACAAACAATGTCACATTTTTGTTTTAGTAGCCAGTGAAAAATATTTTTCCTCTTATTCGGTGAGTTTAGTCCATTTACATTCCAAGATATTACTTTACATTCCATGCTCATAGTCTTGTTGGTAAGTCTTTTTCATTGTCCTTAATAAATCGCTCCATCTCTCGCTCAGATCTGATACGTTTTTTGACCCCTCCAAACTCAAAGGACACTCCTTCTGGTAACTCCCATCTGTACCTGATTTTCATGTCCTTCAAGATCTGAATTAGCACTTTATATTTTTTCCGGTCCAATAACACTGACCTAGGTAGTTCCTTCATTATAATGATCGTCTTGCCATCAATCTCCAATGGATCTTGAAACTGTTTTGTCACAATCTTCTCTTTCATATTTCGTGTCGTAAACTGCACAATCACATCTCTTGGTAGTTTCCTCTGGGTTGCAATTCTCGAGTTCACACGATATGCCACATCTAGGATAGCCACAACTTCCTCCTCCTCCTTCCCCAGGTATTCAGCTAACACCTCAGTCATCTGTTCTTGCGCTGACTTTCCTTCCACTTCTGGCAAGCCACGAAAACGTAGCTGCTTCTCCATATGTTTAGTTTCTGCAACTGACATTCTCCCCTTCACCAGTCTCATCTCTGTTTGTTGCGTGTCTGCTAAATTCTCCATCGCGTCTTCTACTGTTTTAACTCTCTGCTGCGTTCCTTGTAGTTCACTTTGTATTGTTTCCATACCTTGTTTCACTTCTGACAGCTCCGATTTTACTGTCTCTGTAACCTCTTTAACCTCTTTAATCAGTTCCAGTTTCGTGTCCTTAAGTTCTTTAATCAGATCTAAAAGTTTTTTGTCCAGGTTTTCTATTGCCGATTGCCACTCTTTTTTTGACATCGTGGGGCTTGCTTTAGCTCGCTCCCACGAGTCCGCTCTCTTCCTTAACTCCGTGGCGTAGAATTTAAAGTCTTTTTATTTTAAATGTCCCGGTCTTCTTGCAAAAATTAGATTTTAAAGAGTCCAAAATGTCGGGCGTCTTTTCTCTATGGTTTCTCTATAATTTTGTAATCCAAGATGGCCTACTTCCTTTTCCGCTGAAGCCGCGACCCTTCCCCTTTCAAAGATGGCGATTCCCTTCTTCCTGCCCTCCTGCAAGGGCCGCTTCTCTCCAGCCACTCTATTATTATTACGTACTTCCTGTCTCCCGTCTTCCCACAGCAGATCTCGCGATGGTGTCTTTTTCTCACAGCTCCAAAGCCACAGGTATTCAAAACAATAGTCCGTTTTCTTTAATAACTTCTTTAAACTTAGTCTCTTTTCAAATACAACTCCTGCCGAGTCTTCCCCTCCTTTTCACTAGTCTGTTGCAGTTTAAAAATCTACTTTTTTTTTCCTCTCTGTTTTTATCAATCTGTCCCGTATCGGAAGATAATGATCTTTACCTTCTCTTCACTTTTCTCGGGTTGTAATCGCTGTTTCGATTTTAAGTTCTCCTCTCAGCTTCTTCCCCCAATCGAAGCTTGGGTATGTAGGTCTTATGCCAGCCGAATTGGCCCCAAAACTGCCGCAGAGATTGTAGCCGACCCGTCGCAAGGTGGGACCTCAAGGATCGAGAGGGGACCCGTTGTGTAGAGCCCCCCCTCGTCCGAGATCTAACTCACCCTAGGGTCTTGAGCGTTCTTTGCCTGCTCTCCGCCTGAGAGCAGTTGGCCGCGGGCTATTTTCACCCCGCCGGCCGGTTAAAACGGCAGTCCGGTCAGCTCCGCAAGTGGAGCTGCGTTAGACCTCCATGAATCCCAAACCGGAAGTCCTCGGGCGGACATAAGTCCTGAAGGCCCTGGACTTCCACCGGCCCAGGTACTGAATGGCCTGGGAAGGCATGCCCAGGTCTGCCACCACGGTGGCTGCCCCAATCCGAAAAGAGTGAGTGGTGTAAGCCATATGGGGGAGACCAGAGGCCCACAGGCATGCCCGTAAGAGGGCAGCAAACTGTTATCAGGTGACTAGAGACCCATTGTCGTGGACCAGGAACAGGCCCTGATGGTGAGGGCGAATGGCCAGGTAACCTTGCACCACTGAGACAGGACAAATGGTCTGATGAGAGGAGGACCACATGCGTGCTCAGGGGAATCCATAAGGTAGGTGCCGAGTCTCCGGCCTCCTGCCAGTGGGGATCAGGGGACCTGGCAACCCTATGCAACACCTGCTGATATGTTTTCTGATACTAGCTTGCTTTTTGAGTCTTCAGGCCACTTCCTGCCAGCTGACTGACTATCAAAGTGGTGAGTTCATCTTGTGCAGATGCCTCACTGCCATGTACGCTCAATATGGTTGGTGTCGCAGACTTCCTGATGTCTCTCAGTTTGGCAACTTCCTGCTTGGCCACGAGGGACCAAACCCTTGGAAAATGAAACCAAATAACATCTCTTCTTCCAAGGCAAAGAGCCATTTTTGTAGCCATTTTGTGGTGGTACCTATTATTCATTCTCAAAATTCAAAAAGGACCCACTGTTGTTGAGTTGTTACTATGATACCGTGTTGATGTATAAATTCAGCATCTGTCACATTGCAAGACATCGAATGAAACAAAATAGTTAAAATAGTGTGAATAAGGTTTATTTAGGATATTAAAATAATGTGATGGGATTATTTGTGACTGTCGATACTGATGGTTTTATTGTTTTAATGTAGATTGTTTTAATGTAAATTATATCTGTATTTTTAGTGTTGTTGTGACCCGCCCTGAGTCTGCTTGCATGGAGGGTGGGATATAAGTCTAATAAATGAAATGAAATATGATAATGACTGAACAAAAAATCCACATCTGGTCTAGGGAGAATGTGCACAGCATGGCTTCCAGAATTTTTAGTATAAGCTTGAACTAACTCAAAAATACAGCATTTGGTCTGACACTTGCTTTTTGTGAATTTCAATAGCAAGTTCAGATATTTTTGTTAAGGATTCTGTGTGGCTTGAAATCCCAATTTAATTTCAAAAAAATTAAGACACACTACAACCCATTTAGTAGTAATGGGCTACTTCTGTGTATTTGTTTGGTTAGGCAGTAGAATGTGAGCCTGCAGGTTCACATCACCACTGAAGGAAAAGAATCCTTTGGGGTGGTTGTATTAATGTTCCTGTCTTTTGCAAACACCAGGTCTGTGCATCAGTGCTGGATTCAGCCGGGGAATACAGCAAAGGGCTTTTAGTTAGCCGCAACAAGTTCCTTTGCTTTTTAGTCCCAGAAAGACTCATTGAATACCTTTCCTTCCCCCCCTCAATACTTGCCAATAGTGGCTTGTGAAAAGAGGCTCCTACCGCTGTCATCCTTAATAATGGGTGTCATGAGACAGCAGGAGCCCAGCAGAAGGCCTGCTAGTTCAGCACTGTGAGGTGCATGACTGTTGAATAGTTAGCAGGAGGGACGTATAAACGTCCTGTTGTTTGTTTCCCTCGGCAATGACATCAGCAGTACGTGCTCACCACTCAGCAGCTACAGTCCAGCAGGGTGTTGCACTAGCAGCTCCCATGGCTCTGCTGCCGCCTTGCATTATCCTCTGGTAAGGGCATTAAGTTTCTATTCTTCTTTGCTGCCTCTCAGCAGTGCAAACCTTTTCCCTCATAAGCAGCCACTAAGAATCGCCCAGCCTCATCTCTTTCTATACAAGACTGTGCTACTTGGGAGTCAGAAGCTCATTTTTCCCCTCCCCTGTGGGGAAAAATGAGCTGCCTCCCCTGTGATTAGTAATTATAAAGAAATGAGTATTAATGATAAGGCATAAGATCTTTTCAGTCGTTGTGCTCAACCACATACTAGGGGAGATCAGATCATACATAGCGCAGTCCTTTAAATATGCCTGGTTGCTATTTTATGACAACCAGGTAATATACGTATTTTCAGCTTCAGTCCAAACCAACAGCCTCCCTAAAAAAGTGGGCTTTCTGATAGTGAGGACTGAAGCAGGAAAATGTGTTCATTGACATGTTCACACAAAATGGTGACCATGCACACTGACAGGATCTTGCCATACACATGTTGATTTTAATAACTGAAAAGCACTACAGAGGCAGGGAGATGCTAAGTGGCTGCCAGCTTGAAACACCCAGGATAAGCATTTGAATAGGTACCAGGTAAAGTCCTTATGACTCCATTAGCTAAGGTCAAAATATTACATATATGTAGTGATGTCAGTCCCCCGCCAGGGGCAGGGGATCCCTTGCTCCCATCCTCCACCCTCACCCTTGTTTACCTGGCTGGCGTGGGGATGCGCCTCCCAGGTGCACAGGGGAGCACCACAGTGCGCTCCTGTGCACCGCAGTGGCCCAATTCGCACCTGAACCGGGCCACTGCGGAGTACAGGCGCACTCCTGCACTCCGCAGCGGTCTGATTTGGGCCAAATTGGCCCCGATTCAACCCCCTGCGCAGTGTAGCTGTCTGTAGCTGGAAACAGAGTATGTTCTCCACTTTCAGCACACCTGGAAGTAAAGAAATTCAAGGAAAGTCTCTTTGGGGATGTATATTTCTGGGTTTTAGCCATCACTGAATTGAACATGGAAATGTATTGTTAAATGAGCTGGTTTTATCACATGGCAGAAATGTTAATAAGGAATCCACTAATATCACCTGCTATTTGCCTCATCCTGTTTTTAACATTTGGGCAAAATACTGATAAATCACCCTAGGTCAACTCCATGCCTGAATTCTGATACCATGAGTCCCTATCATGGGGAGCAGGATCGTTGAAATAATCTTCAGTTTCAGCCTCACTCATACTCCCTTAACTTTTCTCTGTGTTTTGGTATTGAAGCATACATTGATAGTGGTGGTGGTTTCCCCCCACACAGCTAGGCACATTTCTGATGTATGGCTGGTGATGGGATGGGACGCAGACACCTGCTAAACCTGCTTGCTGATTCCCTGGAAGCACCAAAGTACAGGGGTAAATTGCAAGACTGCATCATTTTGTGGTATTTTGTCTGGTTTCCCCCCACCTGTACTGAGAGAGCATGTTTCTCTTTCTGTGTGTCTAGACAAAACAACCAAATAACCCACTTAAGAACGAATGGGCTTGGTCTTGACCAAGTATATAATCAAAGTCTCAGTCTAGTTGTTCTCTCTGACTTTTTTTTATATATTTGTGCTAAAAAGTATTTGCATGCTATTTGTTACATTCCACATGATCTCAAAGCAAGACATTTCTGGGCCTGCTAAAGAGACTGTCGAACCACTTGGATGTTTTTCAGATAGCCAGCATTGTCCTCAGTACCGTGCCTATTTTCTGCAATACATATTCAATAGACATTCAGCAACACATAAAGGGATAGCCATTGGATGGGGGAATTTGATTTAATACTCCAGCCAATCTTTACTTGGCTTAAAAGCTTGGCTTAGGAAAAGGAAAATGGTGCTTGGACAGTTTCCTTCAAAAATAATCCTAGAGCTCATGGAGTTAATTTGGATATGAAGAAATAAAAGTTTAGTCTTGCAAGTTGCCATTTTCTTCAGACGCTGGGTTCGGTAAAGAGCACTGAACCAGAAGTGAATATAGTATTTTCCACCTCTAGTTTTTACTGTATGTATCATTATCTAACCACACTAATTTATTGGGAAGGGAGGGGGAGAGGGACTAGTCCTTTTGTCCTGGTAGAACTTGTCACCAGAATGCATTCCCATATGTGATTCTTTTTGATTTGATAGGTTTTATAAAGATATTTTGCTATCAATACTGTTCACAATTTAATTACAATAATTAACATAGTTTTCCAATATTTTTTCTGCGTTTGATTATACGCCTAAAAGTGTTGCAGCTGTGTTTACCTATATGCCTTTTGTCTCGGGCTTCATCTGAAATGAGAAGTAAATATCATTTTATATATAGCTTTCCACTTGCTTTGTGAACTGTTTTTCATCGTCCCCCATCTGAAGTTTTGTACGCATTCATACAGATGTGCTCAGATCTCTCAAATAAGGGCCCTTCTGGGACAGAAATCAGGATAAGCTGAAAGTCCCTGTTGAGAATGAGTAATTCCCCACACAACAGTTTTTATAAATGATTTTTCTGCCGTTCAGACATCCTTGCCAGAAACTATATGAAAATCTTTCATGTTCATAATTATCTTGGTGATAAAGTAAATTATAGCTTTAATCATGCACACCATCTGGGGTTTTCCTTGATGGGCAGGACCTTGTGCTAACTCCTACAGGTCCAGAAAGTGTGAGGCTCCTTTTTAAAGACTATCACACAAATCCACCTAAAGGATGTATGCCTACGGAAGCAGGATTCTCTCTGCATATTCCTTGCTAGACTGTGGGAATCTCATGCAAATGGATACTGTGTGCAGAGTTCCTTAGCTTGACCCTGAAATCAGTGCTTCATGCATATTTATTTATTTATTCAGAACATTTTAATGCTGCCTCTCCAGGAACTTGTCTGAGGTGGCATACAAAATAAAAATAACAAAAACAAAAAATCACCAGATATTAATTAAAAACCCAGCATTAAAAAAGCCCCAGCCCATCATAAAAATATAGCTCATAAAAACAGACCACAGGCAGCTTTACAAAACAGTTTGCAGTATAAAATAGTGCTAAAAAAATCAACCCCTTAATTAAAATGCTGAGTGAACAGAAACATTTTGGCTTGGTGTCTAAAAGAAAGCAATGTAGGTCCCAGGTGAGCTCCAAGTGGAAGGAGATTCCATAAGCAAGGGGTCACTACTGAAAAAACTGGGCCTCTATTGCCACTAAAGATGGGCACAAACCACAAAAAAACCTAACCATGTGGTTTGTGGCCAGGAACCACGAACACCCATGAACTGGGGCAAGTTCGTGAACCAGTTCATGGGGTTTAAATGCCCCCTTTCCAGCTGCTTAGCAGCAGGGAAAGGGGCCTTTGATTGTTTAAAGGGCCCTTTCCTGCCGCTTGCAAGCAGCAGGTCCCTTTAAAATTTCAGCTGGCAGGCGGCGAGGGGGGGAATCCCCTCACTGGCTGTGTCAGCTGATAGTTTAAAGGGACCTGCCACTTGCAAGTGGCAGGGCCCTTTAAACAGCCCACAAATTCCATCCCCATCCCCCCACCCCCCACCCCACCCCAGCCATAGCCCACACTTACCTTGATTCACGGCTCCGGCCACCCTTCTGGCCCGCAGCCTTCTCCCCCTCCTCTTGCTAGGGGCAGGAAGGCCATTTTTGGCCTCCTCTGGCACTGTGCGGGCCCGCAGAGCAATGGAGGAGGCTGAAAACGGCCTTCAGCAGCCATTTGAGGGGTGGGAAGGCCCTTTTTTAGCTTCCTCCACTGTTCTGAGGGCCTGTGCAGCGGAGGAGGCCGAAAATGGCCTTCCCGCCCCTTGCTGGAGGGGGGGAGGCCGCATCCGTGGAGCCACCAGACAAGGTAAGTGTGGGGCTGGGGGGGCAGGGGTGGGGGCTGGAGTGGGGGGCTGGGGCTGGTTTTTGTGGGGTTTGGACATTTAAAGGGCCCTGCCACTTGCAAGTGCAGGTCCCTTTAAACTATCAGCTGGCAGGCTGTGAGTGAGGATCCCCCCCTGCTGGGGAAATGGTCGTTTCCTCGGGGAAATGGCCATTTAAACTGCTTTGAATATGAACCAAACAAACCAGTAGACCAGTTTGTGGAAGTTCCTGGAAACGAGCTTCCATGAACCACTGGTTCGCGAACCATGAACCAAGGTGGTTCGTGGTTTTTTGGGGGCCATATTCAAGTTCGTGCCCATCTCTAGTTGCCACCTGCCTCACCTTCAGGAATTAACAGTCGCATCAGCAGAAAAGAACTGACAGTTCGAATGGTGACGGGGGCGGAGGAATCCTTGAAGGATAGCAAGGATAGAAGGTGGCAGTAGTAGTGGAAGACAATGGCAGTGTCACTTCAGCTAAACCTGGTTAGTACTGAACTGAAGAAGGTAATGGTAAACCACTTCTGTTAATCTCTTGTCTTGTAAATTCTAAGATGAGACAATCCAAAGTGAAAGAAGATATAGTGGTGAAAGACAGGACTCCCAAGCAAGATGGCACTCAATTAGCAACTGGGGACGAGCAGAGGGCAATTACGAATAGTGGTGTTTTTAATGATGGGACTGGATTAAAGCCAAAAAGATGTTTAGTTGCTGATGTGAATAGATGCCAAAGGAATATCCAAAGCTGTGTGACACATATATGAACATGGAACATGAGAAGTATGAATCAAGATAAGCTTGAAATCATAAAAAAGAAATGGAATTGTCAGTCTATGGAAGACAGGATACATTGAAGGTGACTCCCAACCCTTGCATCAAGAAATCCAAGCTCTCTTGAGTAAATGGGTCTTTATTGAGATATCACAGGCTTCTTGATACATATGTCCATAGGTTACACAGAAGCAATTAAAGGTGTCTGGCTGTACACAGGTCTCTTGTTAAGAATGACGCATTGAGCACAGGATACATTATATCAACCCGTTCACATGTTCCCCCACCCCTCCAGCTCTCCCCGCCGAACACAATCAGTAGCGGGGTGGAAGGAGCTGTCCCAAGGCTGCTGCGGCGAGCCATCCAAGATAAGGGCTCGCCCGTCCTGGAATCTGGAAAGCAAAAGGGAGCAGGTGCAAGAGGCTATTGCAACATATCATGAGCTGAATAACAATATGGAGGGACAGTGGGCAACAGACCTGACAGGAATGCTTAAACTTTGTAATCCTGGCTCTGTGTGAACTAAAATGGACAGGATTAGGACATTTTCAGTCAGAAAATTACAAAGTGTTTTACTCCGGAATTTACAAACTCAGAAGAAATGGTGTTGCTTTAATAGTGAAGCGAGATTTAACACAGCCAGTCAAGAACAATAACACAAAGTCTGTCCAATTAATACCGATCAGACTTC
The DNA here is from genome assembly GCF_028583425.1 of Eublepharis macularius. NCBI lineage: Eukaryota > Metazoa > Chordata > Lepidosauria > Squamata > Eublepharidae > Eublepharis > Eublepharis macularius. The sequence continues at coordinate 51,737,873 of NC_072790.1, forward strand.
ATGGAAGGTCTAAGTTAACCATCAACTGGAATGTGTGGGAAGGTAAAGGAAGTTGAACATTTCCACACCCTGTTGCTTCTGGCATTTTTCTTCTCAGTCTGGTTTACTTTTGATATTTGTGCCAAACTAGGGAAAAAAGAAATTCAGGCAATGGACAGTTGAGATGAGGAAGATCCAACTACCCTTGCCTGAACATCCATAAATTTGCCCTCCCCATGAATTATACACGTGGTTGCCTCCATCCCATTGACTTGTCTCTTAGGTTTCTTATAATAAATATCCACTTAGACACGCCATTCTGTAGAAAGGCGCGGGGGGGGGGGAGGAATGCACCAACCATTTAGTAACTTTTGCAGAGGTCAGACAATAGAAGTTACTTTGTCACCAGGTTATTAGCTACCATATGTAGCCTGGCAGACCAGCCAAATGTTTGTGGGCCAGCAGCTGTTAACTGAAATTACTGATGACTATGCCTTAGGAGTTATTTTCATTGGAGTCGGATTGGATCTCTAGTGCCTAGAGAAGCACTAAGGATTTTATTCTCTACCTGCATTCAATTCAAATGGCAAACAAGAGCGCTTGCTACTATGTCTACTTCTCTGAATTTCACATTGCTCCAGGTATTGTACACCTGATGCCAAAACCGAATCCTGAGATGTCCAGGACTGGCATCCCACATTTATGCATTTTCCAGGGCTCCTGGCACTTAGCATTGCCAAAACTGCATTTAAGGCCCTATGCATGAGAAAGGGAGGAAGACAGAGACTTTCCCCTCTTCTGTAGCACCCAAGTAGATGAGACTGTGGAATGTGGAGACTTCACTATATGCTGGAGAACAATTCTTGGGTTTTAATGCTTGCCTTGGATTGAAGTCGAGCTTTAGTAACTGTCAGCATTTGTATTCTGAGCCCAGGGAAATATACCCTAGACTTTCTGCATATGATATTCTTGACAAAACTGAATTGAGGGGGAATCTATTTGGGCTTTTTGAAAAGACACAAATCAGTTTTCCCTGCATCTTCTTGAAAATGTCACATCAATCTGTATATCTTACATTAAACAACTCTATTTTGGATCCAAGAAATACCACGTTCACAAAACCGCCTGCGGCTATTGACAAAGCAGGTATTTTAGATCATTTAGGAACATGCATGCCCTGGAAGAAATTCCAGTTAAACAGATCTTAGACATGGTACCATCCATATTAATACTTGTTTTACACAAAACACTTTAAAAAGAAAAGAGACAATAGCTGAATTCTGGGGCACTACTTTGTATTTGGATAAAGACACCCGAGGAAAAAAAGGCACTCAAATATTCATTGCAAAAAACACGCTTGTGTGAATAGGATTGCTAGTTCTTTGTTGGGAAATTCCTGGAGATTCTAGGGGTGGTGCCTGGGGAGGGTGGGATTTGGAGAGGGGAGGGGCCTCAGCTGGTTATAATGCCATACAGTCCACCTTCCAAATTGCCATTTTCTCCAGGGGAACTGATCTCTGTCACCTGGAGATCAGTTGTAATTGCCAACCTGGAGTTTGGCAAACATAGTGAAATAGTTCCTTGTATCTTTTAAAACTACATTGAAAATGTAAACCGGACAGAAATAAATATCTGTACGTTTTAAAGAGACTAGCTGTGAATAATGCATTTATGCATCTTTTGCACCTGAAGTAAGCATGCGTTTTGTCCCATCATTTTGTACCTGAGAAGAAAGCATTGTCTGGGCAAGCGCCATCAGGTTAGTATGCCCTCTCTTTAATCCAAGAAAACTGTGGCGTGGGAAGGGGGGTGGAAGAGAAAAATCCGTTGTGGGTGGTTTAAAAACACGGTGTCTTCAATAGACTTAAGTGTGAAGTAGCAAAGAAGAGGGGCCTGCACAACTGAGACAGAAACAGGAGGAGAAACAACTATTGGTAAAGGCTCAGAGAAGAGTCTTGATTTGCAGTAAATGTGAAGGGACATAAACCGGAAATGCTAATGTGGATCAAAGGTGAGGCTGACAGATCTGAGACTGCAGTGTGTGACTACAGCATGGTGGAAGAAAAGAAGGCTTTAAGGAAAGAAACTTGATGCATCGTAGAACAAAAATTGCTGGGAGGGAGTGGGAAGGAAGCGAAGCAGAAGCTGGGAAGGCTAAGAGACCAGAGTGGAAGCCTTGTCAGCCAGTCTTGGCATGTGTAGCTTCTTCTGGCCAGCTGGTGTGGAGTGTGCTTGGGTAATGCGCCTACCATGCCAGCTGGCTGAAGCTCAGTGCCAGCCTGCAGGGAGCACAGTAGTGTGGGTGGGAGGAATTGCTTCCCAGATGGTTTAGCAATATCTACGTGATTGCAGCACTCTAGGAATGCTAAAACTTGTTTGATAATTTCGGCTCTGGGGAGCTTATCAGCATTACAAACAAAATGTGCAATCCATATTTTGAACTAAGGATGAGGATGAGTCCAGGAATTAATCCATGTTCATGAACAAGCCTTTAGCCCAAATGTAGCAGTGTCATCCCTCCAGAGGAGTTAGCCGTGTTTGTCTGTAGTAGCAAAATAGAAAAGTGTCCAGTAGCACCTTTAAGACTAACCAACTTTACTGTAGCATAAGCTTTCAAGAATCACAGTTCTCTTCGTCAGATGCAAGTTCTCTTTGTCAGCGTCATCCCTGTAAGCAAACCACTCCAGAGTTGGAACTGCATTGCTTACAGGTATTCACAATGCTTATACTTACTCAGCGGTTCCTGTCAGGACCTTTTAATATGCATCTATGTTGTCGACCCAGACTCACTCAATATGCTGTTCTCTAGGCTGCTGCATATTCTCGTTCTGGAAAGACCTGGACTGCAGCTCAAGGTATATGATCAGGGCTTACAGTGCAAACCTATTAAGAGGGACAACAAACTCAGTGGGACTTAAAGCTGGTGCTCGGCTGAGATTTGCAGAGTGGCAGGGGGAAGAGGGGTGGGAACCAAAATGAGCCAACTGGTCAAATCAGCGGCCAAATTTTTCAGAAGGGAGGGGTACTTGGCTCCACAACCAGGAACATTGCTAAACACTAACAAGCCTGTTGCCACAACAGAAACACAGGACTGTTCTTCCAAGAGGAGCTAACCTTTGGAACTTTAAAGCAGTGGCACGGGAGGGTCCTAACTTCCAGCCAATCCACTATAGACCCAAAACAAGGATGAGCTCTCAAGGGTGAACAAAAGAGGGAATGATTCCAACCTACACAGTTGTTCCTAGAGCACCAAACACAGAAAATTCACACTAACACATACATGCACTCACGCACACTTCTATGAGAGTTTCTCTAGGAAATGTTTCCTTGTGTCTACACTGTAAGACGTGTCACGACTTACGAGATTTAGTCATGCAGGGTGTTGCCTGCATGGTTCCACCATTAATCTGTTACCCAATGAGGAGGTATCCTTGTAAGTTGGGGGAATTAACATGCAAGGAGAGGCAGCGAGAGGTGGGTAACTTAGTGAGATCTTCACCTATGCATACAGGTGTCCCTTCCGCTAGAGAACTCTTTAATAAACAAGCCCAAAAGGGCTCTACCTAGGGGTGCAATGTAACAGTGCAATCCTAAGCAGGTTTGTTGAGAATCCAACGCAGGCCTATTCAGTGGGCCTCTCTTCCAGAAAAGCGATCTTAAGATTGCACAATCTGTGTACTACACTTTCAGCTAAAGCTATCACTTTATTTGACTGTAACTAGGTGAAATTCTTTTAACAGATCCACTATTTATCATTCCCATCTGAGCAGTTTACCCACTAGCAACTTGAAGAAGGCTGAGGTCCAGTTGGTATTGCCCACAATAAAAGAATTAAGTTGATTAATTCTATGATATGCCTGCATTGCACCTGAGCATCTCAGGAGCCAAGGTGGGTAACAACAGTATAGAAACAATAAATGCTAAAACAACATATTTAAAAACCAATCTAAAAACACTTCATGCCCCCACCAGCAGTGTATTCCCCCTTTGCCTAGGCTCAGGTGACCCCAAAAGTGCTTCAAAATAAGTGTTTTGCAGCCTTGCTGGAAAACCAGGAGAGTAGGAGTCCCCTTGAATACAGCTAAAAAGACAGTTAAAGATCTGCATTGGTTGCATATTCATATGCAGGGTTAATTCAAAATGCAAGTTTGGGTCTATAATCTCTGAGCAGTCTGGGAGGAGAAGAGTTCAAGGACCTTTGCCAACAGAATGAACCTGCCTGTGCCAGCACCCCCACTTTTGAAAGCAACCACGAGGAAGGGTGGTCATGAAGGACAAGTCCTCTTCTGTGGTGACCCCTTAACTATGGAATCTTTCCTCCCTGTCCTGTTGCTTGACATCAAAGCTGATTTTAAGACCCAAGTTAAGATGTAATTACTTGAAGAAGCATTTAGCTGAACTTAATTGAACTGACGAACTGGGATTTTTTCCCCTTGTCCTAATTATTATTATTAGTAGAACTAGTGCCCTGGCCTGGATAGCCCAGGTGAGCATGATCTCATCAAATCTTAGAAACTAAGCAGGGTCAGCCATGGTTAATAATTGGATGGGAGACCTAAAACCAAGACCAGGGTTGTAGAGGCAGACAACGGCAAACCACCTGTTAGTCTCTTTTCATAAAAAACCCACCAGGGTTCACCATAAGTCAGCTATGACTTGAGGGCACCCTCCACCACCACAGCAGAACTGGTATTATTATAGTTTGGATTTTTACTGTGTATTTTTATGTTGCTTTAGTTTGGTCTTTTATTAGTGGGTTTATGGGGTTATGGGGATGGGGTTTTAATGTTGCATTTAGCATTGCTTGTGAGGTTTTTGGCTACATCTTATAAGCCGCTGGTGAATGGTTGCTGAATTGATGCTTTGTGTTTTTTATTGTTTTATTGCTTTTTGTATTTGTACTCTGTTGGAAACAGCCTTGATTGATAGGTTAGAGAGGTGGCATAAAAACTGCTTAAATAAGTCGGAATCCATGTTGCTTTGGCCAGCCTGGTGGTGCTGCACTCCAGCTGGCTCAGTGGTAATGTACATGACAAAGTCAAAAGTGATGCATTACCATTGGAAGCAGGGTGACACTGTTTCAGTGCATGGCTGCCAAGACAGAATCCCCTCAAAGGCAGATGGGTAGCAGAAAAGGAAGAAACTGGAAAGAATGTCAAGAGAACAGCTTGGCTGCTGATGCCTCCCCAACAATCAGAGAAAAACCTATTTCCTCACAGGTGGGAATGTGGTGGCACACAGACTCTCTCATAGGTTGTGCAGTGGGTAGAGGCAAGGTATCTTGGGATCCCCTAGATGGAACTCTGGTGTGAGGTATTGGGTTTTAGTTAACACATTAACTAAACAAATTGCATGCAGAAAGCTCTCATCCAAGTTAGAGAACCAACAACTGTTTATTTGTCTAAAGAAATATATTTAGATAAGTTTAGTGGAGAGAAAGAACTAGTAACTGATCTAACTAGCTAGGATGGCTTTAGATTGAAAGTAGGCCACCTCTCTCAGGAGGAGACACCATGCTGCCTCTCCTCATGCATGCAGGAAAGAAGAGAGAGAGGAGGGGGAGAGAAGGGAAGGAAGGAAGTTCCTCTGGCAGGAAGGAGACTGATAGCAGCCTATCTATCTAACGGACTCTATGGTTGTTGCCTTCCTTTTTTTCTGCTGGCTGTCCTAATGGCCTGAGCAAGACACATCGTCAGTCCCTTCTTCCAACAAGAGGTACCATCAGAGACCTAGGATTGCCCTGGATGTTGACCCTCTCGCAGAGGTCAGCAACAGAGACTCAGTTTGCAATGAAAGGACCAAGAATATTTGGGAAACTGATCAATGATGAGGTAGAGTCTTACCTGGTATTTCAAAGTAGTGGGTCTCAGGTGCCTAGTAGATTCCTTTTCCTTGGGCAGGGTTGTATGCTTTGGGGCCACATATGAGCAAAGAGGGCCCTATGAAATAATTAAATAAAACTACATATTATGCTACTGTGAACTGCATGAACTTAAGACCCATGGCCCTCCTCAGCCCTGAACAGAATAGCATCATACGACATCAGTCTCCATGACTATCAGGCAATATAAAGCTTCTGGGTTTGGCCAGGCCTGGCAGGAACGCCTTTGCCTGGTTAACACAGCAGTACTGCCTCTTTACTATGGTCCATAAGTCATGGACCTCATTAAGCTGGAGAACATTCCTTCCACACCTACACTGGAATATTGTTTATGGCTGACAGGTCAGTTCGTGTATCTGGTTCATTTCTTCATATTGGATGGTCTGGTCCTAAATTCCAGTAAATATTTGTTAGAAGAAGGGACTGGCGATGTCTCTTGCTCAGGCCTTTAGGGCTGCCAGCAGAGAAGAAGGAAGGCAACAACCATAGAGTCCGTTAGATAGTTAGGCTGCTATCAGTCTCCTTCCTGCCAGGAGAACTTCCTTCCTTCCCTTCTCTCCCCCTCCTTTCTCTCTTCTTCCCTGTTTGCACCAGGAGAGGCAGCATGGTATCTCCTTCTGAGAGAGACGGCCTACTTTCAATCTAAAGCCATCCTAGCTAGTTAGATCAGTTATTCATTCTATCTCTCCACTAATCTTAAGTGAATATATTTCTTTAGATAAATAAATAGTTGATGGTTCTCTAACTTGGATGAGAGCTTTCTGCATGCAGTTTGTTTAGTTAACGTGCCTTAACTAAAACCCAATAGTATTTATACAAGATAACCTATTTCTTATATTCTGTTCACATCTGGAGTTGATTGATAATTCTATTTGCTACATTTGGGGTTAAATGTTATATGTATTCCATCTGAGCTTCCGTTACTATGAATTTAAATACTTTGAAGCATCTTGAAAGTATTGAATACTCTACCCTTTCCTTTTGATCAACCCTACAACTTTTGAGATGTTTCCTCTTCTGATATCAGGAGTGGTATTGTTGGACTTTGGGGACATTTCCATTCACATAAATGGCTGGATTTCAGACACTCGGTGGACACCCTAAAACCCTGTTTTAGAGAACTAGTTTTAGAGTACCAACCACTGTTATTTACCTGTCACATATAAGATGGAACTATTCACAGTTGAAAAAGCTTAATATGTACTGGATTGTGGCCTTAAGCCCCTCTGATTTTGTAACTGTCTACGGATTAGTGGAATTTATCCAAAAAGTTTCTCTCCTTCTTTTTAGTTGGCTGTTTTATTGAAGGAGGAGGCAAGGAATTTCAAAACTTGTAATGCTGTTTTGTGCTCTACATGTTGCTGTTTTGACAGGCTGTTGGAGGTGATAGGCTTCCTTGCTGGCTTCCCATGGCCTCTACATTCTGGAGTTCCCAGCACAGCAAGGAAGAGAGCGGATTGTAATAGCAAATCATTTGCCTTGATTCAAATCTTCCTTTTTATTTCATGCACGAGCTAGGCCTGGCTACGGAGCTGCTTTTGTGAATTTTTTAACCTTTTCAAGGAATAATTAAGTTCTTTGCTAGGAGGCTGGGCTGGAAGAGTCCTGGCTAGGAATCATAAGGCTACGCTCATTATGTTAACTCTGGCCAGAAAAAAAAATTGTATTCAGACATTACTTGAAATGTTTTGCTAATATCCTCTAAAGTGGTTTGATTCCTTCAAAATTCTTCAGATGTTTGTCACCTACGTGCTATGTCAGACTGTGTACCGGCTAATAATCACACCAGACACTTGCTTGGGTTAGAAATGGCTACAACTTTATTGATTACAGCTGGATGGAGCATTGGCCTGGCATCTGGGCACGGGTCCCTGCTAGCATCGTAGGCCTGGCTGCCAACCAATGCATCACGTGCCAGCCTCCAGCTGGCACCTCGGCACACATTGTTCCGTTGCTGGCCCTGCCTGGCGAACTTTGCTTCCAGATCCATTGGGATGAGCAGATCCGAAGGCCCACTCACCCTATTGGGATCCAGCCCAATGCCTCAAAAAACCCGCCAACCCATAAAGTTGCAACAGTGCCCCCCCCCAATAGTCCTGGATCAGCGGAGGGTGAGAGGGTGACCAGCTGCTCTTGCAGATGCTCCGGTGTAATGGCGCTGACCATGCGGCTGGGCCAACACAGGATGGACACTCCTCCTCCTTCTAATCCTGCCTCCACTCCGTCTTGCACTCGGTGCCAACCCCAGCTTGCCGTTGAATCGTCAGCGTCCTTTTTCATGAGGAGAAACCCTCAAATTCATCCCAAGAGTCACTACAGATGACATTTCAGTAGCAGTTCTTCCTCAAAAGCATTCTGAATAACTTATTTGTGTAGTGAATGGGGGGTGGGGGGGGGAACTAAAGAATACTTTGAAACAGTAACTGTTGATGATAATCATATCCACAAGTAGAAGGATCTGGGAATATGATCTATTGTGGCAAAGTAAAGCAAACATGTATTGCACCTGGCAAATGGAACAGCGATGGGGATGTCCTCTGCCTTCCGTTTTAGTTGCATATTAAGCAGAGGGATCTTGAAGGATGTTGTGAAATGGGAACGTGAGAAGATCTACTGGTGCCTTTTTCAGCAGCATTAAGAATGTTTAAATGGTACTTAATCGCAAGGAAAATCTGAAGGTAGAAAAACCTACAATGGGATCAATCCAACTGTTAGTGTTTGCAAGTCTGCTGGAGTGCATATATTTTGTGTTGGACTCCAAGAACCCTTAGTGCGACAGACCTTTTAACCTCTACCTTCCTGTTCCAGCCCCTAGAGCTGCACAAACCAATCCTGAGAGCGGAACGGTTCTTCAGAACAGCACGGGATGCATCATGGGAGGTTGCAGCTGGAGAGGGAACTTCACTGAAATCCCCTTGCATGAATGTAAGTGCCTTCTGATTATGCAAAGCTGTGCTGAATTCAGCTCAGATATTTAAGGATTCAAGATATTTTGAACAAAGCAACCCAAACAACATTTTCAGTTAACTGCAGGAGAACAGGGCTGGCCCAAGGGTCTTCAGCATCCTAGGCTAGCTGCTACTGGGGCAACTCTCCCCTGTGGCCTTGGCACACAGAGAAGTGCCATGCCCAGAGCCAAGCCTTTGTGCCCTGAGCCAGGCATGCCCCAAGCTGTGTGCACCCAGACTCAGGGAGGAAAGGAGGCACCACCATGCTGGGAGTGGGGAGGTGGGAGGCCCAGTGCCCCCCCCTTCTTGATGAGGCTGAGGGCAAGAAAGCCAGGCTGGGTGAGCAAGCCTCTGGTGGCAGTGCTGGGACACATGGGCGGTGCTCGGAGTTGCCAATTTATTTTATTTACTGCCCCTCTGGCACCCTAGACAATCACCTAGGGCCACCTACCCATCCCTGCTGCAGAATAAATCAAGAGTAAACTAAAAGCAGAACTATTTATAGTAATAGCATTTGGCACATTCAGCCAGTTGACAGATGTTCTAGGCTCTGTACATTCAACTCACCTTAGGCAGGTACAGATTTTCAAGACGGCTGTTTGGTACCTCTTCAGTTTCACTATTAGGACACTAAAAGGGAAAGGATGCATTTGAGGAAGACATAAGAAAGAGCTGAGAAGGAAAGCTAATACTGTATGATTTCTACAGGAAATGTTTTGTTTTGCTGCTTTATTCTTCATTTAAATGTAAAACATAGAAATATAGAATCTCTGCCTCTGCTGGTATTGTTTTTAATGGTGAGCTGCTCTGAGCCTCAGGAAAAGGATTTAACAAAACAGCATTCTGTGGGTCAAATACTGAAAATTTGGGGCACGATCCTCATTTTCTTGTATTCACTGGTACACCCAGAAAACAGCCAAAGACCTTCGTTGCAACTCTTTTCTACAATATTCATCTCTCCGTATATAGATCCCTTTCATATATAAACATTAGGTCAGAAATGGCCAGTTCTGGCCTTTTATAGCATCCATTGAAAAGGCACACATCCTCATTTTCCATTTTAATGATTTGCATCTGATTGTAGAACTAAGCGTGTATCACTGGTTAATTAATGCTGCCAACACAGCTCTACTAAATGATTGTTTAGCCTAGAGTGGAATAAAGTACTGCAATGACTAATACAGTATCATTATGTAACAGAAAATTAAAAATCTGATAATTTGATTGGAAGTCTCAGGTGAGTTTTCTGTATGAAAGCATTAACCCCAAGTAGCTATAAACAGGTAAATGTTTTATTCATCCAACTGATAAGGAATAAATGCATATGATATAAATTATGTATAATTAATACTCTTGGGGTAAAAAAAACTCTTATGCTAATAGGTTGTCGGTTAATTAAGAAATGGAATACGAGGCAAACAATGGTGATTAGAACATACCATGGGACCATAAACAGAAATCATGCCTTAAATAATCTCTCTATAAAAACACATTATGCAGCAAACAATTTTGCTTTAATCCAGTGCAAAACCTTAATGCTTTGTGAAGAAACAACATAGTGGAGGTTTTCAATAAGGAAAACAGCTTGCAATAACTGTTCATGGGCTACAGAAGTGCTTAGCGTTGTGGTTCTTTGTTTTCAATATTGACCTGAAGTCATTTGAGTGAAGAGGAGCTGAAATGGACACAAGCTGTGAAACCTTTATGCTTATGAGGTGCTGTGCAAACGTAGGTGCGATTGCCAATATGGCATATGTTTTGTTGTTCAACCAGGAAAATGTGAAGGAATTCTCCTAGTTGGGTAGCAAGTTGGTTATCACATTTTCACTCTTGAACTTACCAGCACTTTAAATTTGGATGTGGGATATGAGTCGATATCCTCCATCAACAAGTCGGCCCTGTCATTTTTGGAGCACTGAAAGAGTTCAACTCAGATACAGTAATGACTTTGGCTAAGTAGCTTGTATGTAAGCTCTTTTGGGGAAGGCAGTGCAACCTCCAGTGAATTCTAGACACTGGCTTGGATCCAGTGCAAAATATCTGCTGGCCTAGAGCTCTTTCACAAGCAGCAATGCAAGACAAAGATTGTGGTCGCCGCTAGCTCTGAGTCGAACTTATTGTATCCCCATTTGCATTTCTGCTTGTGGAAGATCTTACACAACAAGTTTCTTCACTATACGATAGAGAGAGGAAAGCACTAGCTCTTGCACAAAAGGAACTAGTCAGTTTATGTTTCTGCTTGTGCACCATTGGATCCAAGCCACTGGCTTCTTAAGCCAAAAATGAGGTAACCTGTTCATAAACCAGTTGTTAAAGAGTTCATTTTCCCCTTCCTTGGTATATATGCAGGCAAAAAAGGGCCATGCAGGGCAGGCAGTTCATCTTACTGCAAGATAAATATGTCTCCTGCAGTAAGGAACATCATAGAATCATAGGGTTGGAAGGTACCTCCAAGGTCATCTAGTCCAACCCCTTGCACAATGCAGGTAATTCATAACTACCTCTCCCCCCCCACAACCCAACTGGCCCTTGCTCCATGCCCAGAAGATGGCAAAACAATGTCAGGATCCCTAGTCAAACTGGCCTGGTATACTGCAAACCTCACTTCTTAGAACAGTAAGAAGTTTCAGGCTTAGTGTTTATCTGGTTTGGTGCCATTTGGGCTGGAGGTTTATGGTTTGTAATATTTGATTTATTTATACAAGTACAACACAGGAAGGCGCAGAGGCATTTGTACACGGCAGCAAATCCACTATCCCACATCACAACCTGAAAGAGAGAGATCCTGTACCCCCAATATGCTGTCTCTTCCAGAATCTAAACGGCGTTTTCTTTTCACGCACAGTAGGCTCCTCTCTCCATCAAGGCTGGGGATCTTTTCTTCCAGGTTTTGATGGGCCCTTGTCCAGAGCCATTTCCCAGCAATTAAGATCCATATACAGCCAATGAGAAACATTACCATTCCTTTTGTCACAGCCTGTTTCCCCCCTTTTTAAGTCAAGTCTGTAAGATAAACTGAATCACAACCAAACTCACAACTTTCTAAATAATACTCAGAAACTTTTCTCTCTCTTTTTTTATCTCACCAAATAAGTACCTTTTACTTTGCTTATCTCATACAAGTTTCCTTACTTCCTTTAATAAAGATATTAAAGCAGTTCAAATAAGTTGAGAAATGACCAAAAATGATGGACTGTCTTATTTTCCAGTATGTTATTCCAGCTCTTGTGTAGTACAATGATCCTCCATATTGAACAATGTATCAACTGTATAGGTGCTGTCAGATACGCCTCCAGCATATCTGTCGTAGTGTACCTCTGAGAACATGCAGAGGGAACCTGTTTTGCTGACTGGTTGCTAGCTGCGTATCTTGCAGGTGTTTTGGTTTCCATTTCCTGGCCGGCCTGAGAACGTGGCCTTGAAGTTCCAGCCGAGGCTGCACCAACCTTCTAAGAGACTGAACAGAGCTCATCCTTTCCCTCCTCCCCTCTCTCCTGGCTCAGCGCGCCAAAATCCTAACGGACTTTCTTTCCCACTGGGTTTCCATGAGTCCTGGGAATGAGTTTCTTTTGGGAGCTGTAAGTGGAATTCAAGATGAAATTTTCAGAGATCCTGAAATAATTTGAAATCTGAAATGCAAAGAACTGATTCTTGAACTTAATATAAAATGCTAGTAATATATAAGGAACTAGGAGAATCTCACAGAATTGCCTACTTTTCTGGCCTGTTTATTTAAGTCCTCCTCCTTATGTAGACCAAAGGGGCGAAAATGAACCTACAGACCAAACAGAACTACCCCAGCAGCTTGTGCAAACTATAATCATCATACAGTGTTAAAAATGGAATTCTTAACAGAGGATAGTTTCATGTGAGTAGCCGTGTTGGTCTGCAATTGAAGAGCAAGATTTGGGTCCAATAGCACCTGAAAAACCCACTAGACTTCCAAAGTATGAGCTTAGCTTTGACTCTCCAAAGCTTATACCTTGGAAATCTAGTTGGTCTTTAAGATGCCATTGGACCAGGATCTTGCTGTTAAAAGACACTAAAATTGCATCCCATCAGTGTTTTGAGAAAAGTGGGGCAGTGGGTCAGCACAAGAAAATTCCATAACAATTTCAGGTATGCATGTTATTTATGTATTTCACAACCATAGTCTTTTTATACCAGTGGAGAAGGCTGTTACTGTCACATTTCCTATGTCACAATGCAAAATAGCGATGGAATATAATATTTCTGCCAACATTCAACATTGGTAGTTTAAAAACTGCCAAATATATAAAGCTTTTCTATCAGCATGCTTTTACTTTGGCTCTGAATTGCAGACTCTGGCAGGCTGATAGAGCACAATCGGCATGGGTAAAAACAGAACATCAGCTAACAGATGCATACAAAGCTAGCACATACCTCAAGTGAGAGGTCTGGCCATGATCAGTCACACCTGGCAATCTTGGACTATCTTCACAACTTCATAAAAGTTTACAAAGTCTGGAAGAAACTGCTGCAAGATTACCCTCACCCATTTTAATGCAAAATTGTTTTAATGCAAAATAATGTTTTAATGTTTTAATGCAAAATATCTATAAAGGGGGGGGAGAGATAACTAATACCTAATAACAAAAGGAGAGATATAAAAAGAGGCAAGCCATCTTCAATACATAATTTCTCTCCCAGAAGAAAAGAAAAGACAATAAATGTCTTTAACTGTTAATAAATACGCTTGAATTACCTGTGTAATTTGAATGTATTTTGTCGCTTGTGGTGAGACCCAAAGTCTGTCTTTTTGTCCCACTAGATCCACTTTTGTGACTCCTGAAAGAGTTCTACTACAGTGTCACTAAAATGAGCACCAATGTTCAGGCAGCATTTGAGTCCAGTGGTACCTATGTTCAGGCAGACTCACTTTTCCTGACTAATCACTGCCAAACAGCCACTATCTCCTGAGCACCTGAGTGAACAGTGCACCAACCATAAATTGCCATCCACATTACACTAGAGAAAGGAGAGCCCCACACAAACCCCTCCTGAGAGTTGCAACACCTCACTGGAGTGTTACATACCATGCTTTCATAACCATACCCAAACTTAACTAATCAACAAATAGCACCATTTACAATACCATCACAACCATACAGAAAAGGATGTGCTAAAACATCTCAAAAAATCAAGAAATCATGGACAAACTGTATACAGGAGGCCGAGACAACGCTCCAGTACCCCATTGTAGAAGCCACTATTGTCAGACTCCACCAAAATATACCAGAAAGATCTAAGCAGGATTCTGAAGGAATTAACCACTCATATACTATTCCAAATCAATATTGATATCTCCAGGAACCTCTACCAGGTACTTACTACCTACTACCCAAAATACACAAGCTGGGAAATCCAGGATGCCCCATTGCCCCTCAAATATTTTAATTTTTAAATTTATGTAGGCTATTTCTATGCCATCTCTTCAGAGTAATGCTTGAGGCAGCTTGTGATTAAAATAAATAATCAAACAATTAAATAATAAAAATTAAATAATAAAAAGTGCAATAGCTACACTTTGGAAAACAAAATCCACCCCCTCAATCGATAATTGGTATAACAAAATTTGGGATCATTTTATTTCTGAAAAATTATATGATAAAATCTATCAAGTAGAACACTTCCCGAAAACCACACATTTTATAGAGAAATGGTTCCCATTCTTTGATTTTATAGAAAATAACAGTTCTTTACCTGGACTAAAACTGTCTAATATGTATATAAATGTATAAATTATCTTCATGTTATTGCTGTATATTGAACCATTTATTTATTGAACCATCAGGCTAAATATTTTAAACATACTTTCCTTGAAATTGTACTTAAATAACCAAATATGAATTCTTGTACTTTACTTGTACTTTAGAAAGTTACAAATTGTGTTATTGTTATATTTTGTTATATATTGTTTATTGTTATATATTGTTATCTTATTGTAATTTTGAGCATTATAAAGTTTCAATAAAATTAAAAAAATAACATCATTATATTTTTAAAAGTCATTAAAATTAGCCATTAAAAACAAGCCATTGGAAATAAACATCATGAGAACTATCCATAAAACAGAAGGAGATCATTAAAAAGGTGGTAAGGTAAAACCCCTAATTAAAAGCCTGAGTAAAAATGAGTGTGTCTTGGCCTGAGGCCTAAGTTAAAGTAGGTGACAGGTGAGTAACAAGGGGGAGTCCCAGAGGTGAATTGTCACTACAGAAAATAGTTGCCACCCGCCTCACCTCTGAAGATGGGGGCACAGAGCACAGGGCTTGAGAGGCAGGTCTTAATTGGTGGGCTAGATAGCAATGGAGTAGACAGTCCTTCAGGTACTCTGTCCCAAAACATTTAGGGACTTAAATGTAAGAATCAGCTCTTTGAATTGTGCCCAGAAACAGATGGGTAACTAGTGTAGATGTTTCTGCATAAGGGTAATACGGTCCCTGTAACTAATTCCTAACAGTAGCCTGGCCCTTCAGTTATGGACCAATTGACATTCGGGACCATTTTCAAAGGCAGCCCCACATAGAATGCATTACAATAATCCAACTTCATCTGGTATTATCACAGTAGGGGTGTCTGGCTCTATGGGCTCCACCCTCAGGCCTTAAACCAGAAGCACCCTCCCAGTTACTTATTGGACACAACTAAATTCCTAAGGAAAGTACAATTCATTGACACCCTTCCAATAAACACCATCTTAACAACCATGGGTACAAGACAACCATTCTGGGTCGCAGGATAATGGGGGGGGGAGGTGGGAAAGTCCCACTCTATTGACAGAAATCCATTCTGTCACCACAGGATCCAGCCTTATATTAGTTTGTTTTTATCTGCCTAGTGTGTCAGATAGAACGAGGAAACAGTTTAGGACTCTGGTTTCAGCTATTTTAGGACCTGCATTCTACAAGAAAGAGTGTTTGAAAAATGATCTGATAGGAATTTGTTAGTTTTATTGCTTAACTACCTGTGTAAGGTGTTCCTGACCAAACAAAAAAGGGTTTCGTCTCATGAAATTGACCTCTGACTAGCACAACAGGATAACTCAGTATGGGGGACCCACGGGGCCAATTTGGTTATGTAGGAATATAGTATGCATAAGACAATTATCCAGCAAGCATGTGGTTGTATTTCATGTGACAGAATCTGGAGCAAATTCAGCCACCTGTCTGCCACCTGTTTGGTTCACTAAATCCACATATCACAAAATCAGCCCTTCATGCTGGCCCTCTAAATTGGTAATATTTAAAATCTATGTTCTGCAATTAGTAGCTGTTCGGATCCATCATGCAGCTAAATTAAAGCACTGAATTTAATAAAGCAAAAGAAAACTTGAATAAAACCTTTCATAAGAACCCATGGTGGAGTAAGAGGAAGGGCAGAGACTTAAAATAATTTTGACTAAAATGGTTTGTGATCAGGAAGAGAGTACAAAAATATAATAGGAAGTATTTTCACTCTGTTCGAGTAGTTCATAGTCAGCAGCTCCACTCCTACATCCCTCTTATACCCATTTCAGATGCCTTAAATCCTCCATGTGGTTCAGGGCTTTTTTTCTGGGAAAAGAGGTGGTGGAACTCAGTGGGTTGCCCTCAGAAAAAATGGTCACATGGCTGGTGGCCCCGCCCCCTGATCTCCAGACAAAGGGGAGTTGAGATTGCCCTCCGTGCTGCTCAGCGGTGCAGACGGCAATCTCAACTCCCCTCTGTCTGGAGATCAGGGGGCAGGGCCACCAGCCATGTGACCATTTTCAAGAGGTTCCAGAACTCCGTTCCCCCACGTTCCCCCTGAAAAAAAGCCCCGATGTGGTTGCAGACACCTGAAGGAAGTAACCTGTGGACTGGAGCGACCATAAGGTGTTGTATCCCTGCAGCAGCTCTCATGAGCACAGCAACACATTTTTTACCCATCTTCTCTGTTCCTGTGGCCATATAACTGTGCTAGATGGAGAATTTTAGAATGGCTGAACTGGGCCTTGGTGTTCTCCGTAGTCTCACATTGCAGGAGATTCTGAATTGGTCTTGATGTAAGACTCGGATTGCGGGAAAGCTGTGTTCAAAGCCTTACTCAGTCACTGCATCAGTTCCTACATCTCAGACTTAACTCACAGGGCTGTTTGGAGGATAAATCAGGAAGAGAGAGTCATCTATGATACTGGAGTTCCCTAGAAGAAATGTGGGATACAAATGTAACAGGCAGGTATTTGTTCCAGAAAAAGGAAGGATCTAGATTAAAATAATACAATTAAAAGAAGTTTCATTTTTAAAAATTCATTGTCATCCCTTTGTTAAACTTTCTTGGTACAGGAGGCTATAGCTGCCTTGTGCAGATTTAACACTGGCACATGGAAACAGCGACAGAATAGGAATTAAACATGGGGCAGAAGCAACAAAATAAAAGAATATTTAAATGATTTCAAATGGATGGTAAAGTGTTGAATCATAAAAGGTTGGCAAAAAATAAGCCCTCTCCTCATGAGGTCTGGCTAATATTAGGAATTACTGCCTCAGACGCTGCAGGTGTGGATCCATTCCTTTCATTGCAAGCAAACGGGGTTGCAACTGCCTTTTGACAATGTAAAAGCTGCACAATCCTCATGCCCCGGGGCAGACAATGATGTTGGGGAGATGCTGGTTTTAGGACAGAAAATTACAATGGTTATGTAGTAAACAGCACCTGGAAGTTTACTAATGATTTTTACAATTAACAGCAGCACTGCGGTCTTGATTATTCATGCATGCTTTCTATGAAAGAGAAGAAAAGAAGCAGATGTTGACGCCAGTCACGTGGGCTGAGGTTTTTGTTACTTGCTTGCTTTTTTTTTAAAACCGGAGGTAGAAACCCCTTCCTGTTATCAGTTTATTCCAGCAATAATGGGCAGAAAAACTGAGGTTGGCTGATCTGACATGATTTAATACCATAATGATAAACCATGCACATTCTTATTTGATGTCTGTGTGTGAGTAGGCAGGCACGCAGGAAACAATTTTTTTCCTCTACCATGTGGTTTAATATGTAGATCAAGCATGCAATAGCACATGCCGTACAAAAGTATATAATCATACACTTCTCTTGTGCTCACAGAGGAACTGTATTGTTCTGGGATGTCCAATGACTCCTGGAGTAACCTTGTGAAAAATTAACCAGACTGAGGTATTTTAATAGGCAGAGATTCTAACAGATTGCATTGTTTAGGCTGGGTGTGGCCAGAGGCATTCCTGGCAAGGGAGGAAAGGAGGAAAGTCCGGCTTGCAGCAGCTGCATTCTATCAGGGCTGAGTTTGTTTCTCCTCTGCTTACGGATACTTAGCCTGGGCATGGCCAGAGGTGTGTGCACTTGGCTGCGAGATGAAGGACTCCTGGCCTGAGGCTTATGTAAGACAGCTGGGGGAACCAAGGCCACCCTACGATACATTTGTGGGGTTTGTTTTGTATATTTAAATGACATTGTATCAATATTCTGTTCTGTTTTTAAGAATTTTCTGTACATAGCATTTGGTTCCTTTGAGGTGATAAGTAGAACAGAGCTGGCATGCATAAATAAATGAATGAATGAATGAATGAATAAATAAATGAGCCTGCTGATGAGGGGAGGGCGGAATATAAATCGAATAAAATAAATAAATAAATATCATTAGCAGACATTTGAAATTATAGAAAGCGGTAGTGGAACCTCGGGTTTCCCCCAAGGTTGAGACTCATTACATAGTCATTTGTTCTCATATACTTTTAGTGAGGATTCGATGTTCGCAAATGGTTTGAAAAACCAACTGAGTTTGTTTCCAATGCCTATTTCCTCTTGAGTCAAGGACTCTCTATAATTACACGGGTGATGCGTTCACAATTTAGAATGAACAGAATATCCATCTAAAATAGTTTTTACTTTTGTGCAGCTGGCATCTAGCACACCATCTGACTGGGTAGCTGCATGCTCACAAGTCACAATGTACTACCTTGCTTGGATTACATATGCCCAGGGCTTTTTTTCAGCTGGAACGTGGTGGAACGGAGTTCCAGAACCTCTTGAAAATGGTCACATGGCTGGTGGCCCCGCCCCCTGATCTCCAGACAGAGGGGAGTTGAGATTGCCCACATAGTCACCAGCCATGTGACCATTTTCTCCAAGGGCAACCCACTGAGTTCCACCACCTTTTTTCCCAGAAAAAAAGCCCTGCATATGCCCTACGGTCATCATGGGAAGGCCGTCCAGCATTTAGTCATGAACATTCGCTTTTGTGCCTACTCAGTTGGTGGCATTCATCATGTTAGCTCATGTCTAGAGCTGCAATTCTCAAGCAGAACTGCAAGAAGCTGCAAGGTAATTTGCCAGGGTTGAGAACAACAGAACAAATGTCAAACTTGAAAAACCAGCCTGGCAAGCCAGAACCAAGGCAGCCAGCCAGATGCACATGCACAGTAAAGTTATTTCTCCAAGGAAGGCCTCAGAAAGTGAAAAGAGGAGGGCTTAGGGCACCCAGGTTCTTCTTTCTCTGCTGTCTGCAACCTATACCATCCCTGGCTTGGAGGAGACGAGAGACAGAGTTGCAGCTGCCCTTGATCGCTGGCTCTCACCCACGGCCATACCACCCTAAACACACTCGATCTTGTCTGATCTTGGAAACTATGCAGGGTTGGGCCTGGTTAGTACTTGGATGGGAGATCACTGGCTCTCCTGTTGCCTCCCACCCCTGTAAAGCAGAAACCCAACAACAATACACCATGCATGAGCTTCCTTTCGGTGCTTCCCTGGGGTCTTTTGTTTAGTTTCCTAACATCTCTTGTTCCAATGATATTTTGGGTTTTTTTTCTGTATAAGGACCAAGCTACAAGTGAAAAATGACACAGGTTGGACACTTGTCAGCTTCCCTCAAGTTTGGATGGGAAATGTAGGCATCCTGGTCTTGCAGCTGGGCTCTCCAACTACTGTCCAGTGGACTTTTCAACTGTCACTTGTCCAACGTTCCACCAAGCTGCCCACATTTCCCATCCAAACTTGAGGGAAGCTGACAAGTGTCCAACCTGTGTCATTCGTCACTTGTAGTTTGGCCCTGAGAGAGACAACAACCACATTTTTGGCCACAAGGCCAGTGACCCTCTGCCCGTCCTGCTTCTGCCCACCCCTTGTCATGCTAGTGCCAGCTGCACCAAACATCTCCATCAGAGATGCTCAGCATCCTTTCCCTCCAGGAGACCTGGAAGGCAGAGCACCAGAGGGGGCCACTGAGCAAATTCCCTCTGGATCGTCTGGTGGCTGCATGGCCACCCAGCAGCATCTCTCTCCCCTGAGGAAGCACTGCCTGGTGGTGCTTCATCAAAAGATTCCTGAACTCAGTTGATAAGAGATGAACCAGGTCTTTCTCTCAACTGATTCAGCCCAAAAGACAATTCAGGCTGATCTTTCTGAGTCACAATAGATAGCAGAGGGCAGCCTTAGCAGCAGACCTCTGACCACGGCCAATCTAGGGCCAGGCATCTTTGCAGGTGGCACTCCAGTGGCAGCCTTAATGAAGAGGACCTTCATTGCACCATTCTGGTCAGAGGATGGGGTGGTGGAAGCAGGGCCGGTGCACCCATTGAGGCCAGGTAGGTTGTGGCCTCAGGGCGCGGGGTGCTGGAGGGGGCACTGGAGGAGGCGCGGGGATGCGGGAGTGCGCGCCATGGAGCTGCAGCCTCCTAGCCCCACCCTGCGCCACCACCAGCATGCGCCCCCGGCTGGGCGCAGCAGCCATGGGTAGGCATCGGCAGCGGAGCAGGGCAACCGAACGGGAGAGCTCAGAGGCCACCCGTGCGCCATCCCAGCCATCCGCTGCAGCAATCGGGCTAGCGGCGTGCACACCCGTGATGACATCACATGTGACGTCATCACACAGGCCGGTGCGTGTGTGCGTGGGTGTGGGTGCCTGGCCCGCCGGCCGCAAGCACCGAAAACCCTGGCACCGCCACTGGGTGGAAGGCAGCTTTGGGACAGGCCTCCCAACAGGTGAGGGAAAAGCTGCAGCCCTCCCTGTCCCCTTGGCCCTGCTACTTTTCTGCTTGGCCTTTTCCCCCAGGACCATGCTGCTCTTCCCTCCTATTGCTCATTCTGCCCCCCTGGGTTACTTCACCAAAGTAAGCCAGCTGCTGCCTTCCACTCGGATAACTCTGATATGCCCTTGAACCTGACTTTCTAGCTTGCTACCCTTGACTTTTTCTCCTCAGCACTATCTTACAATTGCCTTCAAACCCATGCAACCTAACTTTGTGTGTGTGTGTAAGGCTACACTTAGGCTTGAAAGCTGACTAATTTTTTTGTAACTAGAACCTGTGATGGAAGTATGGAACTCGTTTTGAAAACTGCAGCTTATTTTATTTTTCCAGGCCTGCAAGCAAAGCCCCCCCCCTTAAAATTAAACTAATCCTAGTTTTTCTGAAAACTTTCAATTTTCTTTGAAAGTCTAAAAGGTCAGCCTAAACCTTTTTTAAAAAAAATCACCTGGCTTCAATTGTCTTGAAGTCCAGGTCAGTCTAATAATTTTTTTAAAAAGTAAACCTTATGCTCCAATTTTCTTTTCCCTTTTCTTTAAAAAAAACCACCTGGCTTCTTTCTATTTTGGAAGCATAACAGAAGCCTAATTATTGTTTTGGAAAACACTGACTGAACCCTACGCTGAATTTTATTTTGTGTTTTTCAAAAAGTCTAAACCCTCACCTACAGGTAAGAGTCATTAAAATCTAGCCAGAAATTTCCTTCAGGACAATTAAATTTTTTTAAACCAATATGAACACTCCAAAACTACCCCTCAAAAATACAATATAGAAAGAAATTGTAAAACTTGAACCAGAACGCTAAGCTTCCTAAAACAGCAACAGTCTGAAAAATCCACCACCAAAAGCATGCCCCCTTTAAAATTAAAATGCAAAGCAGTTGAAAATTCTAAAACAAGCCAAGATAAGAGATCCCAACAAACCACCACAAACCTTTAAAAACCAAAACAGCACAAAACAAAATCAAATAAATCTATTTTTAAGAGAACCAAAAAGAAAACAAAGCCTCCACTAATTTCAAACCACCAGGCACTCTTCCCCCCCATCCCCCCCCCCCAGAAAACTTGAAATATTTTTTTAAAACCAAGTGCAAACCAGTCCTGGCACAAAGAAAGAAGGTGGTCTCCCTATGCAGGTAGCAGAATTAATCCAAGACACAAACAGACCAGAACAGCCAGAGGCACACCAGAACAGCAAAAAATCTCACCCTGGAATGGAGTCAAGCTACAGCCAGGCCTTCTCAGAAAGCTATGCTCGAAAAAACTCTGGACCATGAGAGAATTGTCATGATTGTGCACACAGTTAGAGGACTCCCTAACATGTGGTCCCATTTGTCTGGGAGAGCTCCCTCCCTCCCCCTCCCTCCTGTTTCCCAGAAAACATTTTTTTAAAAAAATGGAAAATGCTGGCCGTTGAAATATTTCTGAAAATAGTTGGGACTCTAATACTGGTATTCCTGAGAATCTTGAATATCATCTGGATACCTGAATATACCTGAAAAATACCTACGTTATTTTGGGGGTATATATTCAGACCAGATATATCCAACTGTACATCCCTGACTACAGGTATGCAGCTATGAGCATCTCAGAGAGGAATGCAAGTACTGTGAATAAAACTATGAAACTGATCAAAATTAAGATAAGCTACTTGTTCTTGCATAGTTTGACACCCAGGTTGGTAGTCAGGAAGAAATTACTGCAGTTTCAATAAATGTTATACTGAGATGTTATCTCTTAACCAAACTTGGACTCTGAAACTTTATTTATCAGTGTCATAGGCTGCCAAGGGCAATAAAGACGGGTTGTGTAAAAGTGTTAGTAAAACTGAAGTTTACTTTCTGTACCCACCTATTTGATTATATAATATGTTATAAGTTACCAATTACTGCAAAATGAAAGATTCCCAGATGATAATGATTTGTGTCTGCTAACCCCACTTGTTAATAGTTAATAGACTGTGAGAAAATAGTGTTTTATCATTCTGTTTATTATCAATTCACCAGGTTCAGATTCTTTTTTAAAAATTTGTCACTGGTAATAAAGCAACTCTATCCCTTAACAACAGCAGAAGTCCATAGACTTTAAACTAGGTGTGAATAAAATCCTGCCCATCAAAAATTTCATTATCAAAAGAGAGGGAAGGGGACTCAAGAACCTAATCATATTACAGAGATCAGATTAAGCATACACAGTTCCTGTTACTGCAATTTGATTGACTAACTGACACACCCTGGCTTGCTGTTCTTAACTGCAAGCAATCCACCTACATTCATGCAGTGAACCTATTATTCTTGCATGGTTAGCCATTTGTTCCCAGATTGTTTCTTTGTCTCTGCTTCTAATATAAACGATTATTATCATCTCTGTGATGGTGTGGATACTTGGGGGGGGGATCAATTTTAAAAGTGTATCCTCAATGGATCAGAATTCATTTCAATTAGTAGTCCAAACTGAGCCATGTGATGAAATCTGAACTACTAGGATGTTTTGGTCATTCCCTGTAGTTTTGAATGAATAAACAAAAAGAGTTGGTTACACAATCCTAGGGCTCTGGAAGATGGACAAGTTTTTGTTGTTTTAAATTTGAACTTATTGAGACTTCCTAAGATAAACACTGTTGGGAAAGGCCAATGGGTTGAATACTGTGTTGTGGTTGCCAACTCACTTGGGAAATTCCTAGAGATTTGTGGGGTAGAGTCTGGGGAGGGGAGGGTTTGGGGTGGGGAGGAACCACAGCTGGTTATAATGCCTTAAAGTCCACCTTCCATGACTGCTAGTTTTTCCAGGGGAACTGATCTCTGTTGTCTGGAGTTCAGTTATAATTCCTGGAGATCTCCAGCCACCACGTGGAGGCTGGCAACTCTACTGTTTTCACAGTCCCGAGCAGGCCACAAAAATATCTATGGCCAAAGGGTTATATTCAGCTTGACAGGATGAACTTTGCTCAGGTCTGATCAATATTAAAAACAGCTTTGAGATAACAAAAGAAAACAATTTTTCTAAAAGAATGAATGTTAAATTCTGAAGATTGGGTAATGAAAATCCAAGTTGCTATTGAAAACCAGTTGTATTATTAACTTCATGTAATGAGTAGTTAACTCTTAATAACTATGTAGCCATTTTGCTGAACTCAAGCAGGGAGATTACCTGACTCATTTTCAGGGTATGCTTATGGAGGAAATGATAACTGATCTACATTCTACTGCCTTTGTGGGTAATGTACTGTTGACCTGAATGGCTTGGGAGTCACTTTGCTTGACCGGATCTCTTGCCCCTGTGGGCATCAGAAAGAACCACCCCTTTGTCAATGTTACTGGAATGGCATAGGATCTGGGTATGTGGAAATAGCTTCCAATCTCCTTTGCCAGAATATGAACTGAAAACCATAGGATGGAAACGTTTCTTAGCTAATTAACTTGGATTGCAAATTGTGAGGACGTGATCATGTGGATATGGGGTTGCTTCCACTGTAGTTAACTGTACAGTTGGATCACAACTTCAGTTAGTACCTGCTACATTAACCAAGTCAAATACAGCTCAGTAGCTATGTGCTGAGTTCAATTATCATGTTTTTGTTGCTTTCCCAGGACCACAAAAAAAAAGTGTGTCAAGCTCTTGGTAGGGCACAAAGAATGGGCAATATTCAGATGGGTGTGTGACGAATTACGCATTCAGTTGTAAACATTTACATAAATATTATTTCAGACCATCTTTTATGATAGCCACAATGATACATGTTTCTTACAATGATGGTTCTAATAGGGGCACAGTAGCAGCACTTGAGATGACATGCCATCTTGTGTGGTACTTCCCTACTGTCATTCTGTAGGATATAGCTACCATTGCACACCAGCAGTCTGTGATGCAACTATCTTATCTGGCCAATTTGCAAAGTGTCATTAAATAAACATTTTATGTTCCACTTGCCATCTGCCTACTAGGCAGACACACTCAAATATATAGGTATTCAAATATGTATTGGACAGATGCTTCTCCATGAGAAGTGACATATATTAGTAAGAATCTCATTTAGTCAGAGGAAATAAGTCAAGTATAATAATACTGAAACAGCAGTAGAAAAAAAAAGTAGTACTGTTTTCCGTAATGCGGAGGGGCAATGGTCTTTTAAGATAACTTTTTTTAAAAATCAAATTTGCTTGTAAGATGAATGGGGAAATTTGGAAATAAATTGTAGCCTGCAACGAACAGCATCTTGAGTATTTTATGCAGTAAACGGAATCTTTGAAAATGTAAAGAATAAATACCTCATATTGCAGACTTCAGATAGATAAACAGAGAATTAAGGCAGCTGGTGCATGGCACTATGGCAGGCCAGGGTTATATGTCAAGAAAGAGAGCAAAAAAAGAAAGAATATGTCAAGAGAAAGAAGAAGAAACAATATGTCAAGAAAGAGAGCACCCACGCAGGAGCTCATAAGTGTGACGCAGGGCATGATGCAAGAGCCAAGCCCTGTGTCTAAAATGCTGTATTTTAACATTTATATCCACCAATTTTAATTGTATATGGAATAATGTTTTAATGTTTTAATAATGTTTTTATTGTTTTTAATCAAAAATCGTATGTTGTTACACTGCCCTGAGCCTGTCTGACAGGGAGGGCGGTCTAGGAGTGTAATAAAATAAATAAATAATAAATAAAATATTGAAATTGCAATGCCTCTATGGGAATCACCTCTGGGGCAGCTGGGGCCTGCAGGGGGCGCTGTTGCCAGCGTGGACCCGCCGGCCGGCTGATGCCGTGGGGGCCTGGGCCTAGGGCTGCCTCCTTATGGCACGGAAGGGGGTTAAGCGGCACCCCTCCCTTTTGTGCCCATCCGGCCCTACCCTGCTGTCCTAAAGAGGAGGGGGGTCTGCTGCACCCGCTTCCCTCTCTCTCTCGCTATCCACCTGTCTACCACCAATGCCCCATCTCTCCCCCTCAGTCCCACCCCGCCCCTGCACCACGCGGCCCCTCCTTGCCTCCCTCAACCTCCCACTGCCCGTGTACACTGTTCTTCACTCCCTTCGTCACTCTCCCTCTTCCTCTCCCCTGAGCTTGTGTTAGTTCCTTCCCTATCTTTCCCTTATCACTCTCCCTCTTCCTTCACCTTGGGCTTATATTCACTCCTTCCTTAACTCGCCCTTATCACTTTCCCTCTTCCTTCACCCTGGGCTCGTATTCACTCCTTCCCTAACTCACCCTTATCACTTTCCCTCTTCCTTCCAAAGATCCTGGTTCTCCCCTCCCCTTTCCATCCACCCACGCACACACACCTGCACCCACCTCGTGCTCTCGGCATTCTGCCCTTTATTCCCCCTTCCCGGTTCCTCCCCTCGTCCTTCCCCCACCCCCTCCCCTGACGAGCATCTCTCTCCTCCCCTGGGTGCAGCGCGTGGCTCGCACTCCCACCTCGTTCTGCCTGGCGCTCCTCCTCCTGGGTGAAGCGAGGGGCTGGCTGGCCCTGCCCACTGGTGCCGCTCGCGCCGCAGCGCCGAGCGTCCACTGTGCCTGCTGCGCACCCCGCCGCCAGGTGGAAGCGCCTCTTCCGGGGGCACTTCCGCCCTCCCCGCTGGCGCCCGCCCCTTCTCTCCGGCGAGGGCGGTGGGCATCTGTGGCGGCGACACAGCGGGGGGCTTTGCCCCTCTCCTTGGCCAGCCGTCGCGGGGCTTGGCACCCCAGGTCTGTCCTGCGCCGTCCTCTTCCTCCACTGCGGGAGAGTAAGGAGGGGTGGGCCCGGCCGCGTCCCGACAGCCTCCATTAATACCTTTGTGGTACACATTTTTTATTAAATACTCTGGATAGAATTTCTAGTTATTATGGGAACTATTGTGAATAATATGAATGGAGGGAATTGATGCTTCACTTAAAATCCTTGCTTGGCCATCAACTACACAGAATGGCTTTGGATAAGCCAACATCTCTCAATTTAATCCCTGTCAGAGGATTCTTCTGAAGATTAATGATTATGATGATTATAATTAACTTTAGCATTTAGTACACTTCAAGTTTCAGAGTGTTTCTTGCATTCTCACAGGAAGTGTCTTTGTTCGGCATATTTCAGAGCAAAGCAGAGTCTATTTTTTATGTATTTATTTTAGAAATTTATATCCCACGGCCAACAGGCTCTCAAACTGCCTTATAGGCATAAAACATTGCATTGGCACTAAAACAAAATACAAACCTCTCTTTAGAAAGCATTGGACTTAAAACCAAATAAGAGCACGGTACAGTACTAACATTCAACAGCAATGCTAAAATCTTATGAACCCTTTAAGTGGCAGCCTAATTAAAACAGTTGATAAAAGGGCATAAAACTAGAGCCCTTTTTTATTTGTTGTGTCCACATATATCAGGAACCTGTTGCTACTTACCATGCTCCTGATATATATGTTTGTAATGATGCCTGGCAGCAGCAATGTGCATATTTTGCATGTGTGTCTGCAGCTTCGATATGTGCGAACCAAAACCCTGGAAAATTCAGAGGCTGGTTTGTTTGTACCAAAGCTATTCATGTATACAAAATATGCATGTTGCTCCGGTTCAGGCAATATGGTGACTGTGGCTGTTGGAAAAATCTACATCCAACTGTTGGACTCGCAGTATGCATGGATGTAACATTTGAAATGGACTAAAGTAAGATGAAAATAATGGGAAATAGTAATAAAATGGGTTAAGTGTAATAAAAAAGCATAACATCGCAATTTAAGTGCAAATAATCTGTTAAAGAAATATACACAATACAAACAAATGTTCAGGTAAAGAAATAAGACTTCACCTGGCACGAAAAATCTAACAGAATTCAAGCTGATTGGACTATCTTGAGTAGACATGGGCACGAACAGCATTACGAACCGAAAAAACCCACGAACAGCCTGTTCGTCTGTTCGTGAACAAGCCCTTTGTGAGGCTCCATTCTAAACAAACAAGTGGTCTTTGCAAGCCTCGTTTGTTGCCTTCGTCAGCCGTTCGTCAAGCCAGTCTGGGGCCTTTCAATCAATTCCCCTGGCAATGGCAGGGACTGAACTCTGTCTGAAATCTTTCTGGCTTTCCTTCTGGCTTTAATCCTTCAAAGTACTTCCAGCAGAGAGTCCTGTTTTTGCCACTGTGAAGAGAAAATGACAACAAAGGGAAGGACCCATGGATCATGCCTTTCCCGGGGTACAATCTCTCTGAAAGTTGGGGGG
This sequence comes from Eublepharis macularius, assembly GCF_028583425.1. NCBI lineage: Eukaryota > Metazoa > Chordata > Lepidosauria > Squamata > Eublepharidae > Eublepharis > Eublepharis macularius. The sequence goes on from NC_072790.1 coordinate 51,765,912, forward strand.
TCTTTGGAGGATAGTGAGGACTATGTCCTCTGCAAATTTGGTGGGTATTGGACATTGGGATGGTCAGTTTGTAACTTCTCAAAGTAGCTGTCTTCCAACAGGCAGTCCCGTTTTTGCCACTGTGAAGAGAAAATGACAGCAAAGGGGGGGCACATGGATCATGCCTTTCCTGGGGTGCAATCTCTCTGAAACTTGGAGGATCTTCAGAGGACAGTGAAGACTATGTCCCTTGCAAATTTGGTGGGTATTGGACATTGGGATGGTCAGTTTGTGACTCCTCAAAGTAGCTGTCTTCCAACAGGCAGTCCCGTTTTTGCCACTGTGAAGAGAAAATGACAGCAAAGGGGGGGCACATGGATCATGCCTTTCCCGGGGTGCAATCTCTCTGAAACTTGGAGGATCTTCAGAGGACAGTGAAGACTATGTCCCTTGCAAATTTGGTGGGTATTGGACATTGGGATGGTCAGTTTGTAACTCCTCAAAGTAGCTGTCTTCCAACAGGCAGTCCCGTTTTTGCCACTGTGAAGAGAAAATGACAGCAAAGGGGGGCACATGGATCATGCCTTTCCCGGGGTGCAATCTCTCTGAAACTTGGAGGATCTTCAGAGGACAGTGAAGACTATGTCCCTTGCAAATTTGGTGGGTATTGGACATTGGGAAGGTCAGTTTGTGGGGTGTTTAAAGGGCCCTCCCCTTGCATGTGGCAGGAAAGGGCCCTTTAAACTATCAGCTGGCAGGCGGTGGGGGGAATTCCCCCTGCCACATGCCATCTGATAGTTTAAAGGGATCTTTAAGGGGGCCATGAACAACGAAAATGTTTGTGAACAGGGTCATGTTTGTTACTGTTTGTTGTTTGTGGATGGCAATGGACAACGAACAGCTTGTTTGTCCCCCCCCCCATTCGTGCCTATGTCTAATCTTAAGGCTAGATAATAAAGTCTTCTTCTGTTTAACAAAACTTTCCTCTCCTCTTGAATACAGAAAATTTCAATACAAAAATCCACTTTCTCTCTGGTATAATTGTTACTTTCATTGATTTGGGATAGTTACCAGTTATCAGTGAAAATACTTGCACTGTCATTCAAATTTATCCAAATTGGAGTCTTTGAAATTATGTGGTTTTCTTGAGTAGTAAGGTCTTCTCTTTATTTTTTATTTATTTATTGGGTTTTTAGCCCTCCCTCCCTGCAAGCAGGCTACTCACTGTTTACTCACTGTTATGACCAATTTACTACAAAGCTGAGCTGGGGTACTAATTGCAGCATGACCTTGAAGATAGCTTCGTTGTTTGTCTCTTAGGCCAGCTATCAAATCAGCAGCTTAACTACATGACAGGCATAGAATTTTTTTTTGCAAGATTGAATATAACTCTACACATTTCCAGCAATTTTCAAAAGAGAAATTAAGCAGAATGTCAGGCCCTGACACTTTATTTCCACTTCCTCATTATGGTGGCTTCTTATTAACAGTGGAGCCTAGTGGAGAATATTAGGCCCATCCTACCAATCTATCTAATGAATTTTCTTATTATTGTCACAGACTATGAAATTGGTGGGTGTCATAACCTTGAATTTTGCAAGCCAACATTTTTTCCTTGAGCAAATTTGCCCATGGCTAAACTTCCAAAAGGTAATCTCCCACAGTACACATAATTTTTAAATGGGTCAATCACACTAAATAACTAAGTTGGATCAGAACATTTGCCCCAGACTTACCTTAAATGGCTCCTGTGCTGCTGAAATCTCATTCTTTTGGATGACCTATCCTATCAAGGTTCTAATTAATGATTTCTTGCCCCTTGTCTCCTGGCACTGTTCAAAAGAGATGATGTTAGCCTCTGTGCTTTGGCTGAATTCCAGCTCGCATAATTACATTTTATGAAACTAAGTTCCACTTACAATTGAAGCTGGACCTCTTCTTTACCTTCCCTGTCCAATTTGAATTTATGCAGTGGTAGCATTTAAAAAAAGATATATAGGGGTGAGTAAATTTTACAAAAGGAGGCAGTGTAGTGATTTATTTTTCTGGACTATATAGAGATGAGCATGCACAACTGAATATACCTCCCATACAGTGCATATAGATAGATCAGTTTCTATCTATTAACATACTTGGCTTTCCTTTCTGGCATGACTCATATGAAAAAGTGACAAATGCACAGAAATGCAAATAGATAAAATCTGAATGAATATTAATGTTTATGAAAATTAGATATCCTTTTAATTTTTTCAAAAGATAGTTGTTGTGGTAACCTTTCTTGTACCCACTTTTCTGTTGATTTGTGACTCTATTAGATCACTAGATTTACAGTGCAATCCTGAGCAGAGTTACTGGAGTAACTTTGTTAGTGTAACAAGGAACACAATCAACTGCACACCCCAAAACAGTGTATGAACTCGAAATAAAGTTTCATTACACTGATGCTGGCCGCCCTACACTGAATTTGGGGAATGTATGAGTTTGTTAGCGATCCAATAATCCAATGGTGTAGACCAGATACAAAATCAGCATGGAAATTTGAAAAACATGGCAACTGTATCAGCAGTTTGAGACTATAAGGACTCTATTAGTGAGATAAAGAACCTTTTCTGTACATGTTATATATAATCTTTGCAGAATTGCTACATAATGTTATATTTTCCCAAACAGCAGCAAATGTTATAGAGCTGGGCTTGGCAAATTTGGAATGCAATGAAATCATATAGTGCCTTGTGTTGTATTAGACATTGGCTTGGAATACACAAAAAATTTCTGCGAACAGAAGGGAAAGCTAATTCTCCGCTCCTCTGACTACCCCTTATGTTGTTCCCAAGGGCATCTTCCTCATTTGGTGGATTATATTGGACTGCAGTAGGATGGGAGAGGTGAGGAAGTATTGTACCATTGACGGAAATCCCTTTTATCAGCCATTAATGGGGGAGAGGAGGAGGGAAACGGGGGTATCTTTTCAGTGTTTCCATATTATCTAGTTCTGTCCTTAGAACAGCATCTTGTTGCAAGGTCTTGTTGAGTTACACTGATACAAAAAGAAACATAAAAGCTTCGGAACTATGAGAGTCAGTACTTCGCTATGTCCATCTAATCAGAATTTTCAGATTCCCTGTAAAGCAGGAAAGTAAAGACAAGACAAAACCATAGGCTTGGACGCAAACTTTTGCAAAGGAGGCAAGTTCATGCTTTTTGTAACCTTCTAGTTGGACTACTGAACATCACTTCCATCCTAAAGCCACTCCATTGGCTACCTATCAATTACTGTGTTCAATTCAATACAAAGCTCTTCATGGCCTTAACCCAGCATACCTACGGGACCGCCTCCCTCCCTATGTCCCTCCACGGCACTTCGCTCATCTGAATAGGGTCTCTTGCAGGTGCCAGACTGCACATGAGCTAAATCAACAGCAGCCCACACAGGCTTTCTCTGTGGTGGCTCCCATCCTGTGGAATGGCCTGCCTGAGGAGGTTAGGAGAGCCCCTACTCTCCTGGCTTTCCACAAACAATGCAAAAGCAAATTATTCAAAAAGGCTTTTTACTCAGATAGGAGGGCTGTATTGTAGGGAGGGGGTCTCAGATGCTTCGCTAATGAGTTAGGGACCATAGACTTCACCACTATGTTGCCTTGCATATTATCTGTTGCTTTGAATATGCACTCCTATATACTATCTGTGCTTCATGTTGTCTAATGTCAGTCCTAGAATTGATTATGTTCTGTTTCAGCAATTCTTCAACTCTGTATTGGATCCTTGCTAATGCTATGTCTTTGTGAAATCCTATGACATTGTTTATGGAAATGTCCTGGATACTGTTTGGCAATGTCCTTGATACGGTATGAAAATGTCCTTGATACTGATTGCACTAATCTCACACTATGTAATCCACCTTGAGTCTCAGTGAGAAAGGTGGACTATAAACAAACAAACAAATATTGTATTGTGTTGCCAAGTAGGCCCCCTCCCCTGCTTTGAAGCCCGCTATGAACTGTGCTAAAGTTTCCTGCATTACTGTTTCACTGCTGCACAAAGACTGCTTTGCACGTGTGTGTTCTGATACACGTGTCAGTTTCCTGCCTGCGTGTCAATTACCTTGCTGCTGCTATAGACTGTGTAGTTTACTGACTCCATGTTTGGTTAACTGCACAAAGGACTCTTGTCCTGGGCAACCCTGCCCAGACCTGTATCTGGATTTCCCAGTGTGTGTTTGGACTCTGTTACAAGTGTTCCCCGTGCCTGCTTTGCCATCTGCCACGGACCGTGCCTGTTCCCTGCTTTGGACTGTGTTTTAAAGTGTTGTTCCCGCTGCCTCCATGGAAGCCTGCCTCACATGGGCCCAAGCCGCTGCTAGCAGCCGGGCGCCTGCCGGGGAAACCTCCAGCGAGCCTGGCTAGGCGCTCCCTGGTCAGTTCCCGCCTGGAGCCTCCCGCGGGTAGGTCGCCGAGCTTGCCCTCGCTACCGGGCAGCCTGCTATCCAGCCCCAGCTATGCCCAGCCGGCATCCATGTTCTCAGGCACCCAGAAGACCCAGAGGAAGAGACTGCTTTGAGAAGCCATTTCGGCGAAGCGGGCACACCACGTCCGCAGCGAGAGCCCCTCGCCCCGCTCTGCATATCTTAGGAGCCGCCCCGGAGAAGAGCTAAGTGCTGACCATCCCAAGCACTTAGAGAATGCATCTCAAAGAAACCTCCGCATTCCAGAAGCTGATGACATCAGGACAAGCCCTGTCCGCTGGAACATCCTTTCAGCCCACTTGGATTTCCCCCTCCCTCTTTTGTCCCCTCTTCCTGAGGTGTCACTTATCACAATCTGATTACCAAAGTGGCCCATCCAAGCCATTCAGTAGCCCATTAGACCCTTTGTTTTAATCTGTGAGAACCACCAAGTACAGCACCAGCCCCAGGGTACGTTTTGGGGTATTTAAGCTGGTCTCTCAGACCACTCGGTGCCTCGGCCATTCCCATCCAGAACCCCTCGCTGTCTGTGGCTCAGGCCATTCCTATCCAGACCCCCCCTTTCTGTCCGTGGCTTAGGCCATTCCTATCCAGACCCCCCCCTTGCTGCCCGTGGCTTAGGCCATTCCTATCCAGACCCCCCCTGCTGCCCGTGGCTTAGGCCATTCCTATCCAGACCCCCCCCCTGCTGCCCGTGGCTTAGGCCATTCCTATCCAGACTTCCTTGCTGTCCGTCTGTGGTCCCAGTGCTGGCATTGGGCCACCCTCGCTGCTGTGTCTCTGCTTCGCTCCAGGATAAGTGAGTATTTCCCCTATCATCGTTGGGAACCAGCTAATGCGAACGTCTCTGTATTTCCTACGCTATATTTCTTAGACCTTGTATGTTCTTTGTATAATTGTGCAAGCTAGGCTTACGCTACACTCAATACACGTGTTTGGACCTTACTCCTTGTCTGTCTCTTTTTCACTAGAGTGTCTGGGATCGGGACCTCCGTAAACATAGGTTATGATCCTCGCTTAATATTAATAGTTACAGACTGCTACAGCTAATTCCCCATTATAATAAAAGAGCAGTTCTGGTAACAGTTTACTGGTGGAGAATATGCGGGCATAACCCGGTTCGTGTGAACGCACGTGAGTCGACACGCGTGTCTTCAGCGAACTGACTTAGAGGAAAATTTTCCAGACCTCAGTGTAAAGAGCGCAATTTAGCTCAGGGAATTAAAAGTGTGAGTGTGTGTGGCTCTAGTGAGCATTTCTATCTTGTGGGTTGGCTTTTCCCCATTTCCTCCTTCAGCCAGCTTTGGACTACTTGCCTTTTGTGGTGCACCGCGAGGCCCTCCAGCCGTTATAACCGGTGTACTGTGGGTGAGGACCTCTGAACTGGTGAAGTTCCTGGCCACCTTCCGGGCCGCCTAAACGCGTCTATGTGGGTGGGATCCCAGAAGTAGGCTCTATAGATTTATATACATCCTGAAGCAGCACATATAAAATCTTTTCCGCCCTCCCCCGTCTCTCCTAAGTCCGTCCAAACCCCGTTCCTGCCAGCACTTAGGCTTCAATCCCCGCTCCGGAGGAAACGTGAAGGGATCGTTAGTCCGTTTGGTTAGTTAGCTTTGGGAATCTAAAGCCAGGTTCCTGAAGCCCCGCGGCAGCCGGCCGCACCGTGCTTAAGAGTTTTAAGTTAGACTCTTGGGCGCCTTTCCGCTTGCGAGTTTTAAGTCAGACTCGTGGGCGCACCTCGCTTGGGAGTCAGTGGGACTCTTGGGCACACTTTTGCTTGGGAGTTGTTAGAACTCTTGAGCGCACCTCGCTTGGGAGTACAGTAAGCTTTACTCCTGAGCAATTTTGCTTGGGGACTTGCAGAGGCAGTCCTTGAGCGCTTTCGGTCTTTTGGTCAAGGCTTGGAGACAGTTTAACCGTTTGTCTCTGAGCACGAGGCCTGGGGACACTTTGAGTTTAGTTCTTGGGCAGAGAGCTTGAGAGCATTTTGGCTTCTGAGCAGAGGCTTGGGAGCATTTCTGGTTGCCTGAGCAGAGGCTTGGGAGACCCCTTAATTGCAGTTTCTGAGCAGAGGCTTGGGAACACTTTCTGGTTTTCTGAGCGCATAGGCTTGGGAGACCCCTGAGCTGTGGTTTTCCGAGTATAGGCTTGGGAGACCCCTGAGCTGTGGCTTCTGAGCAGAGGCTTGGAAGCACTGAGCGTTTTTGGTTCTTGGGCTTAGAGAGCTTGAGAGCACCCTCTGAGCCAGTAAACTTTTCCTGGTCCCGTGGCTTGTAGGCAAGCTTGAAACGGGAATAGGAATTTTCCCTTCTCCCCCGGTGGAGAAGAACTGAGTGTAGGACCCTTAAAATACCCTTTTAACCCTAAAAGTTGAGCCCTTGAAAACCCCCTGGTAAAAACCCTTGAGGACCTGAGGGAAGGATAAACCTCCCAAAAGGAACATAGAGAGGAAGAAGTTGTTAAAACCCTTGAGCAGCTTTAATCGCCCCACCCCTGGTGTCGCTGATCTACTCTTTAACCTCCCCCGAGATCAGCCTTAAACTAAAAAGGAAAATGTACCGGGCAAACCCCACCGTGCCCCGCCTGGAGAAGTGGCTAGTTAAGAAGGGAGATTGCCCTTGGGAAGCTGGTTCCTTCAAGGGACCCGACCCACTCCAGATAGTTAGAAGTGCCTTCCAAGATTTTTGTGAGAAAGAGAAACCCAAGTCGAGCAAGAAGGACAGATACGGAGCTTGGGCACTTTTCACTGCCTTACAGGACAGCGTGTCCCTGATAAATAAATTACATATAGCGCAGGAAGATAGTGAGCAGGAGATAGAGAGGCTCAGATTAGCCCAAGACAAAGAAAGGAAGGAGCTAGAGGAAAAAGCAAAACGAGAGCAGGACGCCTTGCGCCTAGAAATCCAGAGTCTCAGGGCCAAACTAGTCGAACAGGAAAGAGACCATGAGGAGAAAGCAGTTGAGTGGCGCGCCGAACGCGTCAATTTCATATTAGAGAAGCAAGGACAAACTACCGCCCTCCAGGACGCTCAGCACAAGGCTGAAGCGGCCACCGCTCGTGCCGATATGGCTGAGCACGCATTAACGGAGGGACAAGAAGAGATTACTAAGCTCACCCATGCCGCCCGGTTCATGGCGGACCACAACCAGTCTAAAACCGCAGCCGCGGACCATTCAGCTTGTAAGAGGGAGCTAGAGGCCCTAAAGCGACACTTGGGGATGCAACAGGCCGTAATTTCCGCCGTGCACCCCTCAGCCCTCTTGGCCCTCCCAGAAGATAGTAAGGATAGCTGGGCATCTCAGTCGTCCCAACCCGAGGAAGCCCCACAGCCCCTCCATCCCATAGCTACTAAGGAAATAGTATCCATGGACGAGGATGGCAGGAAAACAGACCGGGTCGTTAAGGAAACCCGCAATTGGAGGCCCGATGAGCTCCAAGCCATAGCAGATCGCATGGGACCCCTAAACCGAGACACGGCCATCCAGTGGTTCACCCATGTGACCACCTCTCAGCCTTCCGCTAGTGGTTCCGATGTGGCCCAACTGGCCCGCCAATGCGCCGCCCCTGAGATAGTCTTGGCCCTCAATGCCTATATCTCTAACCGAAGGCTAGCCACACGCAGCCAGTATGGAGCAATTAAGGAAATTTGTGCATTCCTGTGGCCCACCAAGAGTTTGAAAGCCCTGTACATTGCAGAGTCCCAAAAGCCCGGAGAGGACCCAGAGGCATACTTAGCTAGGAAGCAGCTTCTCGCTGAGCTAGCAGATGAAGTGGACCTAGATGCAAGCGATGTGCCCGACTTCGATGAACTGGAATTTAGGAGAGCTGTTATAGATGGACTCAATAGTACTACCCGCCTAGCACTAGCAGGAGTGGAGCCCGGGAGCATTACATGGGGAGAGCTGGAATCCCGCATCAGGAGCATTGCTGGCCTGTTGCGAGAAACCGGCGCCATCCGCCATGTGAAGTCCCCGGCCCCCCATAGGAGAGAGAGTGAGCCCATCAACACAGTCACGTATGCCAACCATGGTCCCCACTCCCAATATCGGCCCCAAGGGCATAGCTCGTACTCGGAGCCTAGAGGTGGCATCTTGCGTGGGAGAAGCGGTAGCTTCACTTGGGGCCGCAGCCAGAGGGACTCCCGTCCAGGAGTAACCTTTGCGCCCACCCCCAGTCACTACCCTTCCTCCCCACAGGGACCCTCTGAGCCCTGGAGACCTGCACTGCCCTCGGCACCCCCGCCCCCTTGGGCACCGCACCCCTACAATCACCAGGTCTACCCTCCCCCAAGTCAGGCTGACTCCTGGAGACCGCAGCCAAAGGACCATGAGGAGCCCTCTGACATAGGAGAACCGCCACCAGCTGGGAACCCCTTTTTCCAATAGGGATGCCCGGGGGTCACACATTATTCTCCCCACTTAACTGCCCGTGGGAGAAAACCAAAGGTTGAGGCTAGCCTTCGACCTCCAGGAACTAAAAATAGCTTGGAACTCAAAAGAGAGAAGGAAAGATTCCAAAGGGTGATTCGCACCCAGAACCCAGCACCAACTTTGCCAGACACCTCTGAAAGAAATCTGGCAGAGCTGCAAAATAAAATTCAGGAGCTCATAAGTGTGAATAGGGAACAGAATTTAAAAATAAATGATATTAATAAAGAGAAAGAGGTATTAAAAGAAAAATTAAATGCTTGCACAATAGAGAAAGAGCAGCTCCACAATAAATTCCTTAGCATGCAGACTTTGCTGGAGAACCAGAATAATGAAACTGCCACTTTAAAAACCCTGATGCAAAATCTCCTGGAATCCCAGAGACTCACTGAGGTCAGATTAAAGACTTTAGAGGAACAATCAGTGATTGAATCAGCTCCAGCCCCCACCCAGGGCAGTGAAATGAGTAGTCAGTCACCTTTGCCTCCAATTTCTGCCTCAGCCCCCATGCCCAAGAAGCCAGAATTCACTTTAGCCTCTGAGCATGTGCAGAGTTTAAAAGTCATTCCCCAAGCAATTGTCTTGGCTCCCATAGACTGCCCCCAGCCAAGCTATACACAGCCCACCGTGACTGTGCCCTCTTGCAATGATCCTGAAGAACAGGTAAACAAAAGTAAAAATGCAGTTCCTTTAAAAGAATTAAATTGCTTTGAGAATCCAGTGCTTGCAACTACACACCAAATAGCTTTCTCTCAGCCTTTCCTGACTAACACCCCTGAAGAAAACCTCATGTTGGGCCTGTGTGGTTTAGTAGTGCTTGAGCTAATTCAGAGACATTTGTGCATCTGTTTCCACGTTTTAAAAGGCTCAAGCCCAAAACTTAATGAAAAGGTAGAGCCTCCAGCAGTAAGTGCAGTCAGGAATGTAATAATGCAAGTGAGCAGACTCCAGAAAGAATCCCAGTTGCTAGCAGCATCTGAAACAAACTGTTCCCACTCAGCGCTATACCCCCACCCCTCATTGAAATGGAAAAACTGGCCAGACCAGGATTCTGACCTCCTCCCAGTTCTTCCTTTTGTCCTCTCCCAGGCTGAAGTAAGCCCAAATAAATGTAATCACTGGTTCCCTGTCAGAATTTGGAAGGGATTGGAACCAGGAGTGGAAAAGCCACCTTAAGGAGACTTGAGTTAAAGTCCCTGCAGCCCCCGTCCCTTTTCGTTGTGCAGTCTTAACTTTATGTGTGTGTGAACCTGAAGCCCAATTCCCTTTTGAATTTAGATGTAAAAGGCCAATGTAGCTTCCTATAATCATGTAAAAGGCCAACTTGGCTTCATATAATCATTTAGTGTTTTTGTTATTTCTTGTCAGTTCTATTCTTTAACTTCATTAGGTGGGCCCCACAGTTGGGACCCTTGGGGGGAACATGGCAACCAAAGCCAAATAGGACCACCACCGAAAGTGATTCTTAATTGGATTGTAAGCCGCATGTTCGGGAAAAAATTGCACAGGCAAAAGAGATTTGCTGTGTGAAAGTGGTTGGAGAGGCTTTAGCCCAAAAGTGAGTGCATTTCCAATATTGGAGACACACCAATAAAGGTGATCTCTGTATTTGAAAACATTTCACCCACCGTGCTGGTGAAGATCCCGCATCTACGTAGATTCGGGGTCTCACCTGCCAGACCCACGCTTTCGCATGATGGTCGGCTTTGGCTTTGAGGGCCGTGCCTCCCCTGGAAAAGGAGCCCAGATAGCCCAACATCCCTCTTTTACTAATGTTCATATCCGTCACGGTGAGTTGCTATACGGTGCCACCAGCCAGTACGCTTTAGTGCAAAGGTAAAAGACCCGCCAGTATTTTGTAAATATGTTACCTCTGGAATGTGTTATTGGGGTGCGTTCGCCACGCACAAGGGGCAGCGTACCTCATTTACATAGCCAGAATCCCCCGCGCCAAGATGACCCCCGATTCACCCAGACCCAGTAGCGCCGGCAGATCTCGGCCGCCTCCGCCGCTTTTCGATAAACGCCGCCGAGCGCCCTCGGCTCCACTTCGGCCCTTTCCGCCAGCAGCCGCCCGCCCCACGTAATCTTTTCCCTTGCCCGTACCGTACAAGGGAAAAGAAGGGGGGGAGACATATTGAAGTCATAATGAAGCCCTGCCAGGCCTTCCAAGTGAGGGCAACCTGAAAATAACCCACGCCCGTGTGCTTTTGCTTTGTGTGTTTCTTTCTTTTAACATGAAATTGGGACCTCCCGAGGGAGTCCCTCCAAAAATTGATCCTAGGAAAAAATATGGTCCGCCGAAATACATACATGAGGTCCTGCAAAAAAAGCAGAGGGAAAAAGGCAAAGCAAAAGCAAACCATCATAAAACATACCTTCAACCCTAACCACCCCTACTTAAAAATTATTTTAGAAAAATAGAACGAAGGTCTCCTTTAGCAACAACCCTTATAGTTAATGGAAACCGCTCTTTAGTTTTCTTTTCTTTTTAAAACGGCAAGGACAGGCCGAGCCGGACCGATAGCTCTCAGCCCGCAAAATAAAAATAGCCCGCCACCGAGCAAGGGGCACCTGAAGGCCACATAGCCTAAGCACCCAGGGACCCCCGGAGCGAGTTTGCATAATCCCGCCTAACGCACAGCCGACCCTTGCTCGACGTAAAGACGTTTCCCCTCTGAAATATACACGCCTTAGAAAGAAACCTTCGCACAGGAGTTCCCCAGAGCAACAAGCTGGAAGGCTCGCTTAGTGCTCTGGGACTTCTCGTTCGAACCCCGCTTAACATACAGTGCTGGCAGAAATACGCCCTCCTTTTCCCCACTTCACTTCATTTATTTTTGCTGCAATAAACTCAGGGAACCTGTACTTATATCCGCAGGTCTCCCCAGGATATTTTCGGCACAAAAAGGAAAAGGAAGGCCAGGAGATGAGGCACCTGGCTACCCTGTGTTTGCTCGTGCTGGCAGGCACCCTAATAGAGGGACGTCCGTCCAAATTAATGCCCTACCCCCACTGGAGATGTATAAATACCCTAGCAGGGAATGAAATGATGGTCTGCAAGGTTGTGCAGCAGAGCAATATGACCACCCCCACGGACCGCACTAACTTCCGCAGTTGCGAAGAGCAGTGGATCCGACCCCCAGAGCTTGTTATTTTATGTGTGGGAGTAAAAACTCTGTCTCAAGAACTAGTATGTTACTCGCCTACCGATACGGTTTCACCTCTCGCTCCGATTCCATGTATGTTTCTCCCCCGCATCAGGCCAGCCCCCACCGCAGTCCCGGTGGTAGACAAATATACCACCCCTGCCAACTTCGAAACCTCGCCATTTGTCACTGAGGCTCTCGGACCATACTGTGAAGTTATTCTAGTGTCGGCCGCAGTATGGAAGGCAGGAGACCCCTTTAGAATGACCATCCTACTAGGCACCACTACCATTGAATCTGCATCAGTCACTATCACGCCCCCTTCAGGCGCAGTTCTCTCCTTTGCTATAGAACGCTGGGAGAACCTGACCTGGATTGTAAAAGAGGAAGACCTAGCCAAACACAGCCCACCCGATTGGATACTGGTTCAACAGACGCCCGAATGCCAAACCAAGCCCCTAGTAGAGAAATTTCACCGGCTTGGGCTGCTCTTTGTAAATTTGACTCACGAACCAGGCAATTATTCCCTGCTGATCCGGACCCAGGAGACCCACACCATCCAAATTGACCCTTTGATTGCTAGCAATGAACAATTAAGCCAAGGCGGCACGCATATAGTGGGCTCCCATGTTTTGAAAACTGACATTCGAGAGAGAGTTCTAGTCCGCCCGCAAATGTCTTTAAAAGAGATCCGCATAGACTTAGCTGAGCTAAATATAACCCAGAGGCTGCCGCAGTGCGCTCCCTATCTGGAGGCCGGTAGCAAGGGTTGGAATGCATGGCTACAACTGTGGATCGATCCCTCTCCTTCTCTCTCGCGTGCCAGACGAAGCATTGCCGACTGGACTGCTCCTGCAGCCGGAGGCTTAGCAATCATGGATTCGGTCAATATTGAGACTCTCGCTAATAAGTTTGCCCATGTTACGACTAGCATCTCTGACTTAGGTAAACCGGTGGTGCAGTCCCTAAATTCCATTTCAAATGGGCAACACGAGATCAGCTCCATTTTAGTTAACTGGGAGAGTCAAATTGAAAGAGATTTTTCTCTGCTGCTCAAAGGAACGCAGTCTGTGGAACGCAACGTGTCAATAGCCATGGCATGTATGCAAGCCCAACAATTAAATCAGGCTGTGGCCATGGGGCTAATTCGGCAAGCCACGGACGGGCATTTGCCCCTGGAAATTAAAAGATTGATTATGCCCAAATTGTCACCCATTGAACTGGAGCTTGAATCCTGGTGGTCTCTTGTAAATTCCTCATTCTCGCCGACCACCCAGGAGCTTAAATTATTTTTATTAACGGCCAGTGCGCACGAGTCATTCCATGTGTACCCAGTCGTGCCTCTGGGACTCCAAGTCAGCAACGCCGAAGTCCTCTACGCCCGACACCCCGACCATTGGGCCCGCTTCACCCCGACCGGATGGCAGCTCGTCAGCCTCCAAGGGTGCCAGCATCGAGACCAGACCGGCTTCATTTGCCAGGACCAAGCCTTTGCACCTCATCACCCCTGTGTAGCCCCGCAAGTCGACACCCTCAACGAATGCTCTTTCGAGGTCGTCCGGGAGAACAGCTCCGCTGTGGTCTACATTGGGAAAGGATGTGCCTGCGTGCGAACGGCCTGCGACTTCGTGGTCCTGAACTCGTTCCAGCTGAAGCCCGTGATCCCGGGAGTCAACCGCTGCTTCTGTAACCTGTCTTCGGTGGCAGCCTGCGACTTCACTTACACGGTACCGGTCTGGACCCAAGAAGAGATCCTGGTGACACCCTCCATCTATCGACATGTGAAGCCCATCTCCCTTGGCATCGGTCTGGAGCTAATCCACGAGCTCCTGACCCACCCCCAGCTCCACCGCACCCTCCAGAGCATCCAGAGGGACGGGGACACCACTGCTTTGGTTGTGTCCCACAACGGAAAGGAGATTTTGGATCTTGCCCAGCGGATTAAGACCACCGGTGAGCACTCGTGGTGGGAGACCCTCTTTGGCTGGAGCCCCACTGCCACTGGAATTTACAATTTGGCTTTGCACCCGATCGTCGTTATTCTGGCCTTCCAAGTTTTATTATGTGCCTCATTACTTTATTTGGGCTGTTGGAGCCGCCGACAGCTCCAGCAACTCCAACTATCCTACCGTTTGGATCATTACAACCCCGACCTCCTCCTGCCCTAATGGTTATTCTTGGCGCCCTCCTTTAACCCTTGTGTGGTTGCTTATGTTGGTATGAACTATGATTATGTTTATTATGTGTATGAATCCTGCACCGGCCCCATGGACGCTCTGCTGCCGGACACCGCTCCGAGGCCCTTTTGTGGACTAGGGGGGGACGTGTTTCTCCGCCCCCCAGCCCACGGCCCGTCTCCAAACGACCGCCAGCAACGCCACCGCCATGAGGACTAGAACTGTGTGCCTGAAGCCCTTCTCGCCGCTCACCGACCCTGCTCTGCGGTTTGACGCAGACAGCAAGGGGGGGTGGAAGTGTGTTTTGGAACACATGGACTAAGTTTGCTTGTTCTTGTATATATGCAACCCAGTCCAGCAGCTGTACTGCGGACTGAGCCGTCTGTGATCTTTGTTGCTCTATTGTTTTATGAATTTCTTCCCATTGCTTTCATGAATTTTACTCCCATGAATTTAGCCCCGAACTAGTCCCTCCCTCTATCTATTGCAAGTGCGCCCATGAACTTTATCCCGATGAATTTGATTTTAACCTTTTGAATTGCCTTCTTAACCCAACTCCCTCCGCCGAGGCAGTTCTAGTCTATGAATTTGATTTTAATCCAGCCATATTGATTTGGTTTTTAATTGCAGAGTGTATTTTTCTGCCCCCATGAGCCCTTCCGCCGCCTACCCCTCATGAATTGTTTCCACGCACTTGCTTTTATTCTTGCTGCTTTTGACTTCATGAACTATTGCTGTTAATCACATATATGTATTTATGATTTTAGCCATTTATGAATTACTCTACCCTTGATGAATTATGCCATGCTTGCACATTTCACTTTACCCTGTATGAATTGCTTTTAATTGTCCCTGCTTTTAATCCTATGTATCTATTTATGATTTTAACTATCCATGAATTGATCCATGTATATTAATTGCTCCTGGTTTTTAATGCTTTTAACCCGTCATGAATTCCGTATGAATTACCTTCATCCATGAATTAATCAATGTACACAATTATGAATTATTGCTATTTATATGCATGAATTGATCATTGCTGCCTATTATGAATTATTACTATTTATTCTGACAATTGCACTTAGCACACCCCCTGGTGTGAACCCAGAGACCTGCAGCCCATTGGCTGATCTAAATTGCACTTATTCGGTTAGGTGGTTCTCCAAACTAAATTTTCGAGTGACGCCTCCCCCTCCTTCCCTTCCCACTCCTTCCTCGCTCGAAGCTCGACCACCGGACATTGCTGACCACCTCGCCTTTGAAGTCAAGTTCGGAGACCCGCGCGCCTGACGTCCCGGGGTCTCCGAGGGGGGGAATTGTTGCCAAGTAGGCCCCCTCCCCTGCTTTGAAGCCCGCTATGAACTGTGCTAAAGTTTCCTGCATTACTGTTTCACTGCTGCACAAAGACTGCTTTGCACGTGTGTGTTCTGATACACGTGTCAGTTTCCTGCCTGCGTGTCAATTACCTTGCTGCTGCTATAGACTGTGTAGTTTACTGACTCCATGTTTGGTTAACTGCACAAAGGACTCTTGTCCTGGGCAACCCTGCCCAGACCTGTATCTGGATTTCCCAGTGTGTGTTTGGACTCTGTTACAAGTGTTCCCCGTGCCTGCTTTGCCATCTGCCACGGACCGTGCCTGTTCCCTGCTTTGGACTGTGTTTTAAAGTGTTGTTCCCGCTGCCTCCATGGAAGCCTGCCTCACATGGGCCCAAGCCGCTGCTAGCAGCCGGGCGCCTGCCGGGGAAACCTCCAGCGAGCCTGGCTAGGCGCTCCCTGGTCAGTTCCCGCCTGGAGCCTCCCGCGGGTAGGTCGCCGAGCTTGCCCTCGCTACCGGGCAGCCTGCTATCCAGCCCCAGCTATGCCCAGCCGGCATCCATGTTCTCAGGCACCCAGAAGACCCAGAGGAAGAGACTGCTTTGAGAAGCCATTTCGGCGAAGCGGGCACACCACGTCCGCAGCGAGAGCCCCTCGCCCCGCTCTGCATATCTTAGGAGCCGCCCCGGAGAAGAGCTAAGTGCTGACCATCCCAAGCACTTAGAGAATGCATCTCAAAGAAACCTCCGCATTCCAGAAGCTGATGACATCAGGACAAGCCCTGTCCGCTGGAACATCCTTTCAGCCCACTTGGATTTCCCCCTCCCTCTTTTGTCCCCTCTTCCTGAGGTGTCACTTATCACAATCTGATTACCAAAGTGGCCCATCCAAGCCATTCAGTAGCCCATTAGACCCTTTGTTTTAATCTGTGAGAACCACCAAGTACAGCACCAGCCCCAGGGTACGTTTTGGGGTATTTAAGCTGGTCTCTCAGACCACTCGGTGCCTCGGCCATTCCCATCCAGAACCCCTCGCTGTCTGTGGCTCAGGCCATTCCTATCCAGACCCCCCCTTTCTGTCCGTGGCTTAGGCCATTCCTATCCAGACCCCCCCCCCCTTGCTGCCCGTGGCTTAGGCCATTCCTATCCAGACCCCCCCCTGCTGCCCGTGGCTTAGGCCATTCCTATCCAGACCCCCCCCCTGCTGCCCGTGGCTTAGGCCATTCCTATCCAGACTTCCTTGCTGTCCGTCTGTGGTCCCAGTGCTGGCATTGGGCCACCCTCGCTGCTGTGTCTCTGCTTCGCTCCAGGATAAGTGAGTATTTCCCCTATCATCGTTGGGAACCAGCTAATGCGAACGTCTCTGTATTTCCTACGCTATATTTCTTAGACCTTGTATGTTCTTTGTATGATTGTGCAAGCTAGGCTTACGCTACACTCAATACACGTGTTTGGACCTTACTCCTTGTCTGTCTCTTTTTCACTAGAGTGTCTGGGATCGGGACCTCCGTAAACATAGGTTATGATCCTCGCTTAATATTAATAGTTACAGACTGCTACAGCTAATTCCCCATTATAATAAAAGAGCAGTTCTGGTAACAATTGTGCAGTATTTATTTATTTATTTATACTGGCTACCTTTGAAAGCAATCTGAAAACTGCAATTGACTCACAATGTAGCGGCCCAATTGCTGCCACAGATTAGCTGATCTATTTTTAAACAGCAACATTGGCTACCAGTTTGTTTTTGTGTGCAAATTAAGATGCTGGTTACAACTTTTAAATCCTTCCAGGGCTTAGGACCCACATATCTTTAGAACTGGGTTCTCCTGTATGTCCCCATGAGCCAACTACATTCTCCAGGATGTCACAGTGTGCATAAGGCGGCATGCTCAGCCTGTACTAGAGTCCATTACTTTTCTATAATGACTCCCACCTTGTGTGAAGAGGTGAGAGGGGCACCATCTTTAGGAAGAGTTGTAAGGCCACTTTAGGTAGGGCTGGGGTTTAACCTGCAGGAACTTCCTTGGGGGGTGGGGTGGTAAATGGGATTTCACTGCATTTCACTGCATGTTTGGAATTGTAAGGTGACTTGAGCTATGAGATAAAAGAGATGAATGAATGAATGAATGAATGAATGAATGAATGAATGAATGAATGAATGAATGAATGAATGAATGAATGAATGAATGAATGAATGGGTTGTGGTGGATTGCATAGGGAGATTCAGGCTCAAAACCTCTCTTTATATGAAACTCTCTGGGTAAGCTTAGGTCAGTCATTCTCTCTAAGCCTAATCAGGGTTGATGTGGGGATATATAAAAGAGGGCAGAGCCATGTTCTCTGCCTTGGATGTAGAGTAGATAAAAATGGAATAAATATTAAATAAAGGTCTTTTCCTCCTTCTCTTTCCCCAAAGTTCCCTGTGTTACCTGCAAGCTGCTGCTGAGGCTTGCAAACTTCCCATGCCTTTGTACTGGAAGAGCAAGCTCTGTTAATGCTGGAGATGCTTATGCAAGTCAGAGGTGGCAATTTCCTTGCTTGCTGAAATAGAACATTGCTCTGGAGGGTCCTCTGGCCCTTAGCAGTGGCTTGGAGGGAGGGGTCAGAAAAGATGCTCGGGAAAGGTAAGGTGGGAAAAATCATTTCCATGAACAAGCATAATTTGAGGCATCACTGATTCCCATAGTGCTTTAAAAAATTCCCCATGGTTTTTGAGCTTTTCTTGGCTCCTGCCAGGGGCATTCCCACATGGTTAGGGAAGCCCAGGTACCATTATTTATATTACAAAGCCGAGGCCTTAGTTAATGAGTGTTTTGTTTTTGCCTGCCGTTTTGGAGTTGCTGTCCAATGTTTTTATTTACGTATCAATGTGCCATTCACTCAATATTCATTTCACTGATCTTTCATTTGCATAGTTCCCCCAGCATATCATTTCCATTGTAATTTTTTAAAGAAAAGTACCCAAGCTGTTGCCATACAGAAAAAAAATAATAAAAATTACACTGAAGTCTATCATTATAACATTAGCCTGTAATCATTACTAACAAAATACAATGTTATACTGAGAAACCAAATAGCAACAGGATTATGATTTAAATGCATACAGGAATTTAACTAAATGAAACAAAAAAGAAGAAAGAAAATCTGAGCCAAGACTCACTTGTGTCCCTGTTCTGAATAATAATCATGTGGAATGATATCATATGGTTTTCGCAGAATGTTATATGTTGCAAGATCCAGTAAGAGACACAGATAGGATAAAAACAAGGGACTATAATCCATTTTAAAACTGATTTTTATCCCTCTCCATGGAAGCTGGCAAGAAGTTAATTGACAGCTCAGTGATTCTGATTGGATGCTTCAAATGCCACTGGATTCCCATCAGCCTGTAATTCTGTGAAGGTAACACTAAAATGGTTGGCAGCTTCCAACTCTCTCTTTTTTGTTTGGGGCTTTAATATTGTGGGTCACTCTGATCACGGAGTTCTGCCATGTGGTAATGTATCCATTCAAGACACTGGTGCAGGTGTGGTACATTTCTATACTATTAAAGTTAGCACTCATCTGGCCCCACATCAGCTGGGAAATTACCAGCCCCCAGGCCCAACTTTCTGTCCCTGAGGAATCAAGAAGCAGGCGAAAAAATGGCCTCAACATAGTGATGATGCTCTAGGAATTTCCTCTAGTCTCTATGGTAAAGACCATACAGTAGAGGAAACAGCCTTGTGTATTACCCTAAAGTGATATCACATCCTCCCCAAACTCCATCTTCCCCAGATACTGCAACTCTGTCTTCTGGGATTTGGTCTACACTTGTCTCTGTAACCAATTCAGTATTGTAACTGAGCGCAAGGGGTTGGATCCAATTTCATGGGATTGAGGACTTCTGCCTACAGATCACCACTTTCTTGGATTCCCCACCTCCTGTAGCAACTTGAAATGCTCCTGAGGGAGAGGAGAACCCCAGAAATGGGATTTTGGAGGACATTTGGGGCTGCCATGGGATGGGAGAACAGAAAAGCTTCTGTCTTGTGGGTGAAATTTCGTGTCCATAGAAATTTTGCACTAGATCCCACCCAAGATCTCATAGAAACAGATTTTTGTGGCCACCAAACTTTCACAATAATGTTGAAACCTGATGAAAAGCAAATATATATGGCTATATGAGCATATATTGATGTATGCATCCATGTTGAACAGGAAATCTGGGGTGGTGTAGTGGCTACAATGCTGTACTTTAAGTGGAAGAACCTGGAGAGCGACCCTTGGTTTCTGAAGCTCATCGTATGACCTTAGACCAGTCATTATTTCTCAGCCTAATCTATCTCGCAGGGCAGTTGTGAAGATAAAACAGGGTAAGGGAGTTCTGTGTTAAGAACACCAACCTGAATTCTTTGGAGGATTACTAAGATGAATAGATATTGACAGTTGTGATGTGTCTTGGTTTTCAATGAGCTTTTAGATGAGTTGTTATACTCATAGTAGCCAGATGTGTTAGGGAGTTGGGGAATATCTCTTGCGTTATCTGATTATTTGGTGCTTCCATCTACAGTACAATATGGTGTTCATCCACACAAGGAGTCTGCTGAGGCTCGCCAGAGCATGGGAAAGAACAGAGGAGTTAGCCGTGTTAGTCTGGTTGCAAAATAGTAAAAAGTCGAGTAGCACCTTTAAGATTAACCAACTTTATTATAGCATAAGCTTTCAAGAACGAAAGCTTCTGACAAAGAGAGCTGTCGTTCTCGAAAGTTTATATGACAATAAAGTTGGTTCGTCTTAAAGGTGCTACTGGACTTTTTACTATTTGGGAAAGAACAGTGACTGAAGTAAGTCTATCTACACCACAGACTCCACTAAGCAAGAAACTGCTAGGCATATTCCAGCTTAGATCCTGCTGAAGATGGCCATTGACAGAAGAGCATCTTTCAGCAGAGTGTGACTTTCTTATCTCTCCTTTCCTGCAGCATTCGAAAATGGCCACAAAATTCTACTCTCAGAGGGGATTGGGACCAACTTTGGGAATAGCAGGAGAGAAGAGTTGGAAGTCTGCAACAAGAGGGGGAATTGGTGAAAACTGTGCCTCTCTTCCACTAGCAGAAATGTGAGGTGCAATTCTCTTGCACGAACAAACAGCATGTTACAGGAAAGCGTATCCCTGACTCACTTTTTTGTTTGAACTTGTCTGTGGTATGGGATTCCTTGCATGTGTTGATAGAATGACATGATGAACTACAGGTTAACTACTCGGTTGTCCTTGATGATATCTGAGAAAGGTATGAGTTACCATTTCCTTTCTGTTCGGCTGAGGGAGCCACGTACACTACTTGCATATCCAGCTCGGCCTTATTAAATCATTAATATACTAAAGAAACAATAAAATCTCTTCAGAATACAATGCAAATACATTTCTCAATATATTAAAGTGATTTTAATCTTTGTTGAAGGGGAGAAAGTAATTTAAAAGCTATGCTTTTATAAAATAGCTTTGCAGTCATATTAAACCAATTACATTTCTCTATTTTAAAGAGACAATTACTCTTCTGTTTCTGCCTGAAGCACATTATATCTCTGCTTCTTAACCAGGATAGTGCCTTAAATCAATTCTGTCCTTTGACAAGGCTCTTTTGCTAAAATACTGCTGGATCTGCTGCAATTTTACCAAGCTGGTTTAATACTGCCCTTTCACAAATCAATTCACAGCTATACTGGGAATGTCCATGCTGCCTCGTACTATGTCCACCTGTCAAAAGGGCATGTTTCTGCCAAAACTGATTGGAACCCCTATCTTCAGAGATTCGGAGAGTTTGATTGGCATATGGCTCCTTTGGGGCACTCCAGTCCTCCATTCACTGGAGAGTACAGTGCAGCTTTTATTTCTTTCTTTTGTACTCTGCCTTTCTTGCTGAGACTCCCCCGGAGGCATCTTTCCAAGCCCATTTGGGGGGGTGCCTTTTTACCCAAGCCATTCCCCAACGCTGCTGTGTGTCTGCGTGTGCCTGGGTTGGCTTCACGGAGAACGGGAAGTAACATTTAAAGTGATGCTCATTCCTTGGGATTAGTTTTTGGCTCCACTTAAAGATCACAGGAAATGATTAGTTAGCATTGTAGGGGTTAGGAATAGCTGTAAGGTTTTTGGATGGTTTGTACTCTTTTGTCTCTGTGTGTATTTTTTATATGATCTGCCTTGGGTTTTAGGAAAGATGGGATAAAAATTATGTTAACAGATTAGTAAATCAATTTACCAATAAGCTTTGGCCCCAGGGCTGGCTATATGACTGAGACTAATCCATCTACTTAGTATATGAGAAATGGGCAATCACTGTCCACCAGATTCACATTAAACCAAGCTGTTAAGTCATTCATTCAAGCTGTGAGATCCCAGTGGCGATTCAACTTGTCCTTCAGCAGGGATGAGGCCTGCAGAGAAAAGCCTGAAGCTCTTGGGCTCAGTGGAATTTTCTTCCACTCAGGTCAATCTAAAATTTCCTATTTACTTTTTCAGGAAAAGGATCTTACTCTACGGGACTAATAGTGCAAAAGACTAGTCTAAATAAAGCTTTAATCTGGGGTCAGAACATGACCATATTTCTCCAATTATATAAATTGTCACTGAAATTTAATTCCCAGGGGTATCCTGAGGGGCATGCTGTATTTGGGAGGGTAGAGGCAGGTAGATCTTCAAAACTGCAGATGCTGAAAAAAAATATCTTGAGATTTTTGTCTTTGACGCACTAGTGCTCTATAGAGGAGATTTTCACACTACCTAATGTTTATTTATAAAATTCCTGTCCCACCTTTGCAGAGAACCTGGTCAAGGTGGCTAACATAATAAAACATAGTAAAATTATAAAACAGCATTAAAATGTTTTACAATAACAAAAACAAATCAGCCAGAGCATAAAAACAGCACAAAATATTTAGCAGGCTAAAATGATTGTCATAAAACAGTTTACAGGCTAGAAGCAGATTGTAAAAACAATTTAGAAAAAACAGCCCCTTAATTTAAAAATACATTTCCCTGCAGAGCTGAAAATATTTTTCCCTCCAATAAGGGAACCTCATTAAGTGAAGAACCCAGCTTTTCCACATTGACTTTTAGTAGATGCAATAGACATAACTGCTAGTCCCACTTCCGAAACTATAGAAAATACTAGTTGTAGTTAATGAAAACAAGGGTTGGTGTGAGTACTGATTTTTCCCTGGCAACAAATTTAAGAGAGAGAAGGGTCAATGTAGTTTACTGGCTGGCCTGGAGAGATTGGGGCTCTTCCTTAAAGCTGACTAGGTGACCTTGAACAAGTCGTTCTCTGTTGTTGATGTCTTTTGTGGTTTCCCCACTGCTGGTGTTGCTTGCTGCAGATAAACATGGCAGCAATGGGGCTTCCACATGGCAGGTTTCCCTGCTCCAATCCCATGCAGTTGGCCACCCCCTCCCCTGGGCAACCAAGGCTTTTGCAGAATATCATTATATCAATATACTGTAGCGAATTCTGAATTCCTGTCTTTCCTGTCTAACCCCTTCCCTTGTAAAGATATGTCTTTCCCCTTATATCTCCTCAAGGGAAAGGGCTAGAGACTTTTTAAAAAATGAAAGCTGAGAATTCCGAGAACTTGCTACACCTATTGTTACAACAGTATATCAATATAACAATAGTCTAGTGCTGATTAAAAAAATAATAAAAGGTCTCACAGTGGTGGGAGGAGGAAATGACTCAGTGAGGACAGAGTCAAGGAAAATTCCAAATTTTCCCACCCACACAGCAGCCATCCAGTCTTTACTGAGACCTTTCTCAAACCTTCAGAGCACAGCAGGTTTGGGAAAGATTGGTGAAAAGCCAGGAACACCCTTGAAGCCAGGAACATCCCTGCTTGAAGGTGCTTGAATTACCATGATGTTGTGAGGAAGGAGGACAAAAACCTGCTTCCAAAAAGCATTGAACTTGCGGCAAATAACCTGTGAGGAAGACCTGGGAGGGGGCCTGTGTGCCCCATATTGAGCTCTTAGGAGGAAAAGCATAATATAATGCAATGAAGAAAGAAAGGGAATAACTTACAGAACTATGAAGCAGTCCTCTGGCAAGTGTGGTGTCTTTGGTGATGTCTGAAAGAAATGCTCAAACCCTTGTATCCCTGACACAATTGTTTGTAAAGCCATTCTAAAAATTGTACTGCCTTTGGAACCTATGTTTGACAATGACATTCTTGCTCTAGCAAGAAAACTGTCTTTCTGAGCATAATTGTAGAGTCCCCGTTGTTGGGCAGGGATGTCCTGTGAAGTCCAATGCTTTATTGCCTGGTGTACACAAAGAGGGTATTTCAGGAGGAAAAAAACAAATAGCTGCTTAGCACAGTCGCTAACAGTGCAATCCTATACACTGTTGCTCCAATCTAAGTCCATTGACTTCAATGGATTTAGAAGGTTATAACTTGGCTTAGGATTGCACTGTAAAAAGCTGTGCCTAGGCTTAAGGAACGCCAGAAGGTTGGGACACAGGAGCCAAAGAAAATACATTATACAAATAAAGCTGAAATCTTCACCTACTTAAAGGAATGAAACCATGTTAACATAGCTAGCTGAATATTTTTCAGTACAGTTCCATTTATATCACATGCATTTACTAAGAAAGGTTTCTTTTGCTGTTCACAACCCAACCACTAGCATTTATGACTAATGAGGTACTGATTATACTGTTTCCATGTTTCTTAGCCAACAATGAGTCTGGACCAACGCATGCCAGTTCCAGAACAAGATCCTAACACTGTCTGAAAAACACTTTCCTGGGAATAAGTCCTACTGAATGGACCTGAGTAGGATTCTGAGTAGACTTTCTTAGGATTGCTTTCTTGATCCCCTAACCAAAGTGCTATTCCTTCCATTGAAGAAGAGCTTGGTTTGTCTAGCTATGAGATCTGGAATACACATTGTCACTCTATTATTATAATGTCATCTATGAAACCCAGGTGTAATATTTCTGGTGACAAAATTTTTAGAACATCTGGTTTGCAGACAATGTATTATTAAAAGTGTGCTGGGACTGACTAGGTCTAAAGGAACAAATAGATCAAAAAGAGAGAGAGAATTTAGCACTCATCCGATGTGATCTTAAGTTGGATGCAAACTCTTTTTTCCTAATGTAGGCTAGCAATTGATAAAGTGTTTTATATTTCACAGGGCGTTTTTACACCATTTTATTTTTGGAAGTTTTTCTAGATTTTATTCTATTCATTTTCTTTTAAACATGGATTATAAGGCTCCTCAGGTCATCCTGTATGCTAGAGCAGCAGAATATGATTTTTAAGTATATAAATAAATAAAATACAATGTGCAATGCCTAAATGTGTATTTGTACATGTCTGATTACTGTTTTAAAATCCTTTAAAAAAATAAAAAAATAATAGAAAGGTTACAGGAACCAATGTGTCTGTATATGGAAGTATGCATCACATATATATAATGTATATCTGTATATGTGCAGGGTATGGGATGCACGTAACCAAACTCTAATAATTCCAGAAGCAGCCAGTGCACAAATGGTTGAAAACTTCATTAGAACAAAAGCAGGGCCTCTCTTGGGTCCTACCTGATCATTACTAACAAACGTTAAGAAACAGCATGGGAAATGAAACTAAATTAAAATAATGGTTGTTGTGGGTTTTCCGGGCTGTATTGCCGTGGTCTTGGCATTGTAGTTCCTGACGTTTCGCCAGCAGCTGTGGCTGGCATCTTCAGAGGTGTAGCACCAAAAGACAGAGATCTCTCAGTGTCACAGTGTGGAAAAGATGTAGGTCATTTGTATCTACTCAGGAGGGGTGGGGTTGAGCTGAGTCATCCTGTAAGAGTTTCCCAGGGTGTGGAATGCTAATGGCGGGAGGCTTCACTGTGTCCTGAGGAGGTTCTTTTGCATATGGATTGGTACTTGATGTGCTAATCTTCTCTGCAGGGCTATTGTCGGGGATAGAATGTTTTGTTAGCCTGGTGTTTTTCAGAACTGGAAACCATGCTCGGTTCATTCTTAAGGTTTCTTCTTTCCTGTTGAAGTTTTGCTTATGCTTGTGAATTTCAATGGCTTCCCTGTGCAGTCTGACAAAGTAGTTGGAAGTGTTGTCCAGTATTTTGGTGTCCTGGAATAAGATACTGTGCCCTGTTTGCGTTAGGCTATGTTCAGCCACTGCTGATTTTTCAGGTTGTCCAAGTCTGCAGTGTCTTTCATGTTCTTTTATTCTTGTCTGGATGCTACGCTTTGTGGTCCCGATGTAAACTTGTCCACAGCTGCAGGGTATACGGTATACTCCTGCAGAGGTTAGGGGGTCTCTACTGTCTTTTGCTGATCGTAGCATCTGTTGTATTTTTTGGGTGGGTCTGAATACTGCTTGAAGGTTATGCTTTTTCATAAGCTTTCCCATCTGATCAGTAATTCCTTTGATATATGGCAAAAACACTTTTCCTGTAGGAGACTGTTTTTCCTTGGTTGTTTGATTCATCCTGGGTTTGATTGCTCTTCGGATTTCATTTCTGGAGTAGCCATTTGCCTGAAGTGTGTGGTTTAGATGATTAATTTCCTCATTGAGAAAGTGCGGCTCACATATCCGTCTTGCACGATCCACTAATGTTTTCATTATGCCTCTTTTCTGTCGGGGGTGGTGATTGGAGTTTTTGTGTAAGTACCGATCAGTGTGAGTTGGTTTCCTGTAGACCTTGTGACCTAACTGAAAGTTTGCTTTGCGGATGACCAAGGTATCCAGGAATGGGAGTTTTCCCTCGATTTCTTTCTCCATTGTGAATTGTATGTTCAGGTGGATGTTGTTGAGATGATTCAAAAACCCCATCAATTCTTCCTCCCCATGGCTCCAAATGATAAATGTATCATCCACAAACCGGAACACACTGTGACACTGAGAGATCTCTGTCTTTTGGTGCTACACCTCTGAAGATGCCAGCCACAGCTGCTGGCGAAACGTCAGGAACTACAATGCCAAGACCACGGCAATACAGCCCGGAAAACCCACAACAACCATCGTTCTCCAGCCGTGAAAGCCTTCGACAATAAATTAAAATAACAGCTTTGCCCCCAAGAGGCCATTTAAAGAAAGAATTCGTTAAGGCAACATGACCAAATCTACAACTTCCTATGGTCTAACAGAAGCTTCACATACATGACAGATACAATGGCCTTGGGATTCTCAGATGCATGAGTGCATGGCTTGCGCTAAGAAAGGTGCCTCTGCTTTTTATTGGCTATTTTATGGTACGCCCAACGGAGAGGTTCTGCTTTAGTGGTACAGTCTGTGCTTAACAGGAAGATTTGTGTTTCAGTCCCCAGCATCTCTAAGTAAAAAGATCAGGTAAGTGGTAGTGTAATAGACCATTAGACCTCTGTCTGAAACCTTGGAGAGCTGCTACTAGTCAACAATACCAGCCATGATAGACTGATTGACTGGCTCATTATAAAGCAGCTTCATGTGCCTACGTGGTATTTGGCAACCTTAAAAGTACACTTCTGCCTTGCTTAGTTACATTAAGGCTGGGCTGACATCAGGCAATTTTTCCGGTAAGGCAAAGCTTATAGCAGCCTTATATAAGGAAATTATATAATTTATTTTTGTACTAGTACCTTACTACATACAACCACTTGGGCACAAGTCTCATTAGTTTTAGTTAGTGGAGCTACATTCCAAGTTTGCACTGTAGTCCCAGAACCTGAATTTCAGAGGTCATTTACGGGGACTATTCTTTGATATCAAAAAGGATGACCAGAGATTCTTGAAAGACAATGCTCCCAAAATAGCCTTTCTTTAATTCTACTTGTTATTCATGAACAGAAAGATATTGATAACAACAGTTATTAAACAAATGAAAAAAGTTCAAATGGCACATTTTCCAAGACATGCTGCTCAAACAATATTAGAATTATTAATTAACTGCAAGGGAATAAATTTGAATATATTGCTCTTTTTAGAGACATTGCTGTTTAATATCTCCCCACTTATCTTTCAGGGAATTTCATGCCTCTGCAACAATTCCAATTTGGTGACTTATCTTTGGTGGAAGAAGATGCAGCATAAGAGTTAAAGAGGAAGAGGCTCAGTTAATTAAAAGTCTTGCTCGTAATTATAATCAAAGTACAAGAGGAATTTGACAGGTGCTTGGCCAGAAAGGAAACACTAAATACTTGTGGGGGGGGGGAGGCATTTGAGGGCATTTTATCTGGATAGCTTGTATCCAGTTATTCAGTGAATGATCTTTGGTGGTACATCAGGTACTATTTCATTCCTCCTGAGTCATTTCAGTCCTTTACAGGACATCTTTTTTAGGTTGACTGCCATTCAGGTCCTTTGGATTAGTGATTTGGCACCCTTCCAAGCCTAGTGTTTTCAGTGGAATTAGGTGGGTGTAACTCTGTTTAGGATTTCACTGTGGTGATTGCAATGCCTCCTCCAAAGTAACACCTTAATAGTTCAATCTGAAACTGCTCATCCAGGATTTTGAAGGATAAATTGACTAAGCCACCAAAACTTGGGTCCATTTCATCTCCAATCCATTGGCGATGAGGCATACACCCGCAGAACTTCAAGCCCAGAACCTGAAATGAAATTGATGAAGTTTTTTCAAAGCCAGCCACAAAGGCGATATAGAGAAACAAAAAAAAAAGGAAAAGAAAATGTTTGTTTTTAAAAGATACATCTAATGATGACCCATGGCATAATAATCAAGCACATGGTCAACATGCCATATGCTGCCACTATAGAGCTGTAAAGCTTCTCATATTACTGCTTGTGAACAAAACTGTGAGGCAATCAAAAGAGAGCATTTCCAACAAGGTAAGACCAACTGTGGATTATGATTTTTGTCAACTTCAGCGCATCCTTGCTTATCACAGGTAAGCTGGGAATTTTCTGGGTCTTTGTAACTTGTTCTTGCATGTAAGAGCTGAACCTGGCCTGCTGCTATTCAAGTTGGAGCAATTTGTCGGCTTCAGAGCTGTCCAAGGTACTGCAGCCTACGTCTCGACAAAAAACATTTGTCAGGTCCCTGATACATGCTCCTGTTCCTAGCTAATTGTTCTATATTACCTGTCCCCAACTACCTGCTCCTCCAACCATACCTGTTCTTGCAATCTCACATGATGTCACTGCAGAAATAATTTTTTCCTTGCTAGGTGGAACCTTGCCTAATGCCAAGACCACCCCCTATCTCAAAAAGAAAATCAATATATCTTAGGGCATTCTGCAGTCCAAACGTTCATTTAATTGGACATGGATTTCCTCAGAGATTCATTGCTTGAACTTTGGTTGTGTTTTTGAGAGATTTGAGATCTCATTGAACTACAACTGCCACCATTATTAAATACAGCTGCTAAACTGGTTTGAAACTGGCTTAAACCTGCAGTATGGACATTCCCTTAGTCTTTTTATTGTTTAGCCTCTGCCTTTTTGAGATGTAAATGCACCTGACTTACCTATGGGCACACATTTTAAAGAACATCCTCTTTGATTCTGAAAAGTTTCCCCAGATGAATTGCAGGCTTTGACTAGCAAGCAAAACCCTTCTACGCTTGCATGCCTGTGCACACACAGCTACTTCAATTCAGTGAAACAATTTTATAGAGCTTTGTGGTGGTACATGT
The DNA here is from genome assembly GCF_028583425.1 of Eublepharis macularius. NCBI lineage: Eukaryota > Metazoa > Chordata > Lepidosauria > Squamata > Eublepharidae > Eublepharis > Eublepharis macularius. The sequence continues at coordinate 51,795,053 of NC_072790.1, forward strand.
GGAGAGCTTTATTTCATTTAAAACACAGAATGTTAAAATCAAGAATGCAGTGAATAGCTGGAACACAGAATGCCATTCGTATTGAGTGGTTGAGCCACAGAATGCTAGTGGCCAGGATGTTAGCTGTGCATTTAAGATGCCTGTGTACTCTTTCATAGGATTCTAAATGTCAGGGAAATAAATGCCCTGTGTGCTTCAGAGTGCTTCTGATGCAAGAACATATACTTTAGCCTGGAAATGGTGTTGCTAATTTCAGGACCACTGCTGGTGCCATTATGTTCTCTGTCCAAGTCACCTTTGGAAAGTAATTTTAGTTCAGCATGAAACAAAAGCCTGTGATTTTTTTAGGGGGGAGGGGATTGGCTGTTGCAAAGAGAAAAAAAATTCCAAAGACTTCCCATTTATTATTTCTCAGAATGCAGCATAATAAAGCCACAGCTGGCAGGCACTTATTTTTTTTCTTAGCATTTAATAATAGAATTAATTGGCAAGTATAGTGTTTTCGGGCCATTTCCCCCCACTATACATTGCCCTCTGCTATCTTTATGAAGAGATGCTACAATCCAAATGGGTTGTAACACAAGAAAACTAATTGAATAATAATAGGAAAAAAAATTTTTTTTGTTCTAGCAACGGGAGTTCTTCAGAGTTAAAAGTTAATGAGCTATTGATAAATGTGACATTAAAAAGAAAAAAGTGGGATGGGCATAAGTTATTTTTAAGGAAGATAATAGGCCCTCTAGCTTCAGCATCCATTATCCCATGCCTTGTTCTTCCAGATCGTTTTCAAAGGAGGCTGTGGAATAAGGGGTGCAAATCATCCACTTCCTGCCCCCTTTTCTTCACAGTATTCACACATATCCATTGCTCTTCCAATCTTCTTTCGTCTTGATCCTCATGAGATTTCCACATTTTCAGTTATTGACCTTGCTTAGATCCTCCCTTGGCAATCATACTGTAACAGTCACAGCAGGAGTTTTGTGAAGAGTACAGACTCTGTGCATGCATAGGTGTGCGTGTGCATATTTTCTCTATTCTAGTACATTTATAATCTCCCTTTCCCCCAAAATAAGCCTCAAGGTGGCTCACAATAGATATATTTCTGAATGGATGTGTAAGTGTTCCAGAAGGAATACTTCCAGGAGGGTCACTGTGGTCAATCTTTGGAGCAAAGTTTGAGCAACAGTTCAATAGCACCTTAAAAACTAACAAAGATACATTGGACTATTAATATGTAGGTCTGTTTACATATACATATACATATACACACATTCCATATATATGCTCCAATCGATCTGATGAAGTAAGCTTTGACTCCCATTGACTGACATTTATTTATTTGACCTGTAAAGAGTGTTCTGGTCAGACCTGATTCAGATACAGGCATGCACTTAAGAAGCCCTGAGCATCTAACTAGCTTTCCTATATCCAATTATTTAACTCTTGGCCAGAGGATAGCATTGTTGGTTCATTACTGGACATAATAAGCAAATAATAAAATTATGGAGTCTCTGCTTTCTTTTTAAGCCTTTATTATTACAGCATACCTGCTTAGTAGGTATGTAATAACAACTCATTCAACAGGCTGTCAGTTAGAGGAGAGGAGAGATGGGCACGAACAGAAATACGAACCAAAGTTCATCATGAATCAGGCCGGTTCGTGGTTCGCGAATTGGCGGTTCATCAGAGACCATTTCTGATGAACCGCCATGAACTTTAGGCTGGTTCGTTTGGTTCATTTCTTAGTTCATCACTGCAGACAGCTTGGCACCGATCAATCAGTTTCCTAGGCAACAAAGGATGGACTTCCTGCAGACCTTCTGCTGACCCGGAAGTGGCCTCCTGCTGACCCAGAAGTGATGATTTGCTGACCTGGATGTGATGTTTTCATGAACCAAACAAACTGGTTCACGAACCAGGGCAGGTTTGTGAAAGTTCGTGGTTCATGAAATGTGATGAACCACGAACCACATGGTTCATTTTTTTCTGGTTCGTGCCCATCTCTAGAGGAGAGAAGGGAGCTGTTCCTGTTGGCAGCAGAGGACAGAACTTGAAACAATGGTTTTAAACTACAGGAGGAAAGGTACAGGCTGGACATTAAGAAAAACGTCTTCATCAGTGGAATTAGTTGCCTAGGAATGTGGTGAGTTCCCCCTCATTGGCAGTCTTCAAGGAACAGCTGGATAAATACTTGTCAGGGATGCTTTAGGCTGTTCCTGCATGGGGCAGGGGGTTGGACTAGATAGTCTGTAAGACCCCTTCCAACTCTATTTCTATGAAAATCATACCATCCATTATAACAAATACAAAGACCATTAAGGAGAGCAATTACATGAGTCCAAAGATAAGAAAGTCACAGGCAAGGAGCCCCTTCTAAGAAGACAATCTCTGTCAGTTTAGTTTTGTCACATTTACAGAGCCTCAGAACTTTCTCTTAACAATAGCTGCTTCAAAGACTCAAATTCTTGGCTAACTTATGATTTCTTATGATTTCATATACCAACAAGGTTAGCCATATTTGAAACGTGCACATAAACATATAACAATAGCTAGTTAATTCTTGTTACTTTTGTGGTAACAAAGTCTATGTAGAATTAGTGATTACAAGTTTCTCATATATCTGAATATCTTTTGGCCCTCCACCAGTACATCTATAATATTGCCGGTTTCTATGAAGTTAGACATTCCTGCCATTCTCAGATCTTGCACCTGGGTCTTGTTAGATTATATACATTAGTATGAGTTAGATAGCTCTTCTAATCTACACAAGTGTGTAACTCTATTGTTTTATGCCCCTAATTTATTCTAGGCCTCTAGACTCCCTTAGAGGCCTATCTAGTTATAGGGCCAGACTAGCCCTGTTTCTGTGTGCATACGTGTTTTGAATAACTTTCTTGGTCATATCCAGCAGTTGTTTCCCTATCATTCTAGCCATATCCATGACAGGAGGTTCAACATTTCTAATAATTAGTATAAAAGGCAAAAAAAAATCCTGAGGAATTTGAGTGATGTGTCTCTTAATGTGCCTGTTTACTCACAAGTCATTCCCATTAGGTTGGACACAGAAAATTCCTTCTGCTAGATGGTGTCTTCCTTTGATGCAGTAAGCTTCCTTGCTCAGTAGAAGGTAGTCCTCCTACTGAGCCAATATCTTCCATATTTCATTTTGATTCCATGTGTTGCCCTTATTCCGGTAAGCCTCATTTTCAGTGCTATTACTGCTGATTCTTTTGTGTTTTTTTTTATGCCATTTATACTTTGTTTAGACATGCGTGCTTATTTTCTGAGCAGGGCTCAGAACCTTGTGAGAGATATTGTTGTGCTAGTTGGGAATAGTGACCACAATGCTATTAAATTCAGCATTCGTGTCAATGGAAAGTTAACCCTAAAGTCCAAATCAGTAACATTTGATTTCATAAGAAGGATCATTACAAAAATGAGGGGAATAGTTAAAAGAAAGCTGAAAGGGAAACACAAGACAGTCGTATCTTTAGAGGTGCTTAGAAGTTCTTTTAAACCACAGAAGCCCAGGTAGAATGCCTTCCCTAGGTTAGGAAAGGTACTGCTAGTCTAAGAGAATGCCTGCATGGTTAACAACTAGAGGTGGGCACGAACAGGAAAAAAAAATGAACATGATGTTTGTTGTTCGTTGCCATCCACAAACAGGGAATCACAAACAACCATGAACATGACCCTATTCACAAACATTTGTGGTTGGCTGTTCGTGGGAGGGAAGGGGGAGACTTGGAAGGGAAGAAAGTTCCCTTCTTCCTTCCAGCCAGCTGGAGGGAGGGGGGGAGTCTTTGTTAGGAAACCCCTGACAAATGGCTGAGTCGGGGGTGAAGTGTCCCTCTTCCTGCTGCTGTGCAGGAAAAAACCTAATAAGTTTCCAGGTCCTGAAGGCATACACCCAAGAGTTCTTAGGGAACTCAAATGTGAGGTTGTTGATCTACTAACCCACATATGTAACTTATCACTAAAATCAGCCACTGTACCAGAAGACTGGATAGTAGTAAATGTTACACCATTTTTTAAAAAGAGGTCAGAAGTGGAAACAGGAAATTACAGGCCTGTTAGCCTAACATCTGTCCCCAGCAAGTTAATCAAAATTGTTATCAAAGACAGAATTACTACGCTCATAGAGAAACAAAGCCTGATGAGGAAATCAGCATGGCTTCTGCAAAAACAAGTCTTGCTTCACCAATCTTTGGGAGTTCTTTGAGAAACAGAACAAGCATGTAGACAAGAGTGGCCCAGTAGATATTATAATACTCAGACTTTCAAAAGACTTTTGATAAGTTTCCTCACCAAAGCTTAATAGTCATGGGATAAGACGACAGGTCGCCTTATGAATTAAAAATTGGTTAAACAACAAGAATCAAGGAGTAGGAATAAATGATAGTTCTTGCAATGGAGAGAAGCAATCAGTGGGGTCCCACAAGGATTGGGGACAGTTGTATTTAATTTCTTCATAAATGATCTGGAACTGAGGGTTAACAACATAGTGGCCAAGTTTGCAGATGACAGGATGGTGAAACCAATGCCAAATATGAAGAGGTGTAGGATGATCTCCACAAATTGGATGAGTGTGTCAGGGCTCACCACTGCCACCACTGGGCGGGGCGCCAGCTGGGCTGGCCCTGACATCAGAGGGGTGCCAGGGATGCTGCAGGATCCTGCTCTGTGGAAGGAGGGGTGGTATACATCACCCAGACTCCCTCTCAGTCCACTTGCTGGCCTGCTCAACCTGGCCTGCTCGCCCCCTTCACCCTCAGTCATCTCCTCCTCCCAGAACTCTCCTCCAAGCCTTCACTCTCACACTACTCCACACCATCACTCCTTAATCACATCCACTACCCCAGAGCTCTTCCCAGCCAGCCTTTATAGGGCCTCTCACCGCCCCGCCCTCCTTGCAGGTCCTGTCTGCCAGGCCATACCCCTCCTTGGCCTCCCAGCATTGGCCTGATCTGTCTCAAACTGCTGCAGCCGGGGTAGCTGGCTGGGCTGCCTGGATCAGCAACAGCTGTGTCATGTTGGCTGGCTGCCAGGCCTCTTTGGCTGAGATGATTACTGAAGGTAGGCCCAGCTGTGGCCCCTTGGCTGGCTGCCCAGCTCTTCCCACAGAATGCCTTCAGCAGCTCCACCTGGAGGGGCTTGGTTCTGAGCCTCTCCTGAGCCAGGTTGCTGTCTTCAAGCTGAGGTGGAGGCTGGGGCGTGGCTCTGAGCTGCTGTGGCTGCTTCTCTTCCTTGGCTGGTAAGGGCTCTGTTTGGCCTACTGCTGGGTCCCTATTCTTCCTGCCTTTGCCTTCTCCCTCTGTTCTGCTCAGCCCCCTATCCTCCCCCTGGAGGGTGGGACTAGCTGACCTCTTCCTGTCCCCTCTAGCCCTCTGGGGCTTTGGCCCTTCACCCCTTTCCCCTGGGGTGGGCAGGCTCTGGCCCTGGCTGCTGGCTGGGGTGGCAGGGCAGCCCCCTCCCAGCTGCCTCCCCTTGCTTTCTCCCGGCAAGGCCAGGGGCTGTGTCTCAGACCCCGGACAGAGTGGACATCAATATGGCAAATGAAGTTCAATGTAAGTATGTATAAGGTAATGCATATTGGAACAAAAATCCCTTGTATATCCTAATGAGGTATGGATTTGCTGCGACTGTGAGGAAAAGAGACCTACATTCGTGGTTGATAGCTCAATGAAAATGTCAACCCGGTATGCCTCAGCAATCCAAAAGGCAAACTATGCTGTGGATTATTAGGAAAGGGATTGAAAATAAAATGGCCAATATTATAAATTCCTTGTATAGATCTGTGGTTCAGCCTCATTTGGAATACTCTGTGTACATTGCAGAGCTGGAAAAAGTACAGAAGAGGGCAACCAAAATGATTAGGGAGTTGAAACACCTTTCCTATGAGGAAAGGCTGAAGAGACTGGGACTTTCTAGTTTAGAAAGGATATAAGGGGGGACATGATAGACGTTTATAAAATTATGCATAGAGTAGAGAGTGTGGACAGCAATAACTTTTTCTCCCACTACCATAGTACTAGAACTTGAGGCCATCCAATGAAGCTGATGGGCAGTAGATTCAGGACAGACAAAAGGAAATACTTCTTTACACAACTAGTGATTAAGACATGGAATTCACTGCCAGAAGATGTAGTGATGGCCACAGGCACAGACAGGTTTAGAAGGGGACAGAGTCATGGAGGATAGATCTGTCAGTAGCTACATTCAGAGGCACTGAACCTGTGAATTCCAGTGCCAGGAGGCAACATCAGGGAAGGCCTCAGCCTCTGTGCCTTGTTGTTGGCATTTCCTGGTAACTGGTTGATCACTATGTGAGACGGGATGCTACACGGACCACTCGTTTTATCCAGCAGGGCTCTTCTTATGTTCTTAACACACAAATGGTATTTGTAAAATACATGTTTATGAGGAAAAATAGTGTAAGGAAACAAAACATGGTTTGAAAATAAAGATTTTCATCTTTCTCATAAGGGAGAAACAAAATCAAAATGAACCAACCAGCCTGTAAAGCTGGGTCTCACCCTTATTCCCTGGATCCAAACGCTAAGTTCAACGGGGCTTACCCTCAAATTAGTTAGGGTTGCATCAGTTTATAGTGGTATGAGTTTTGAACTGAGTTTCCTACTGCCTCAAAGACATCTGATGACATAAACTGTTTTGTAACGTAACTATTACTACAAATACAAAATATTTTCACGGGCTTACACCTAGGTCAGCGAGACTAATCTAATTTTGTGAGAGTAGAAAGTTTAAAACTAAGGCGTAAGCATAATGAAGATGTTTGCTGCTCTTTAACTGCTGCTGTTGCTGCTCCCATTTAAAGTTTATTTAACTCCAGGGTACAGTGTGCTAGTACAAAAGACAAAAGTAACACAGCTCACTGAATTTAGATGTTAACTGCTTAACAGTGCAACTCTAAACAAAATCACTATACTTTAAACCCCTTGGTTCCAACAGGCGGAGACTGGTGTAGGATTGCATTGTTAGTGCCCTCATACCTCCTTCATTTGAATGGGGAATACATACTTAACTTTCTTAAAGTTGCACTCCATGACAGTTCTCTTGGAACCCATTTAGTCTCCTGGCCTACACAGAGAATATATGTAATTGTTTACATATCATTTTTCCAGATAAAAAAGTTCAAAGCCATTTACAACATACAACATAAAACTATCATATAATGCTATCCATTTCATTTTGTACTACTTTGCATTAAAAATAAATGTTATTTTCTTTTTAGTTTGGTATTTACAGACCCTGAAAAATGCTTGGAGAAGGCGTCAAGGTGAGTGTTGAACAGCTGCGCATACCTACACTGTTCTTTTCAAAGGGAGTGGCTTGGGGAAACGAGGCTCTGGGGCTGTTTTTGTGCTAACCCAAACCAGATCAACCATTAGTCCCCCTCCTAGTTCAAACCACTGATTCACTGAGTTTTTCCTCAAGCAAAATAACACAAACAAGAACAGACCCTGAAGAAAACAAATGTTGGCTGGTGCACACTATGGCAGGAAACTTGCTGGCAAATCGGTGAGGGCAGGCAGCGGTGGTGGTGTTGCTCCTGAGCAGGAGAACTCTCCAGCTAGTGCAGTGCAGCAACATTAAAAGCAATCCTGCTACATGTTCACTTTTCTCTTTTTCTATAGTGCCAATAAATTATTACCCTTGCATCCTGCAGGAGCCTGTTGTTGCTTTGTTTCCTTGTGCTTTGTAGTTTTGTTCCCATTGTTACACCCAATTGGTGTTGCTCGTTAGTCAATCCACACAACAGCAATAAAAACACATAGGGTCCAGTGGGAGAAGGTTCCTTAGGTCATTTAATTAAATGGGAGGCACACCCGCCATACGGTAGACCAAAGCCCCCTGCATACACAGTGTTCATCAAAGTTACAAAAGCAAGACATTTTATACCCTTTAGTTCATTAAAATATTAGGCTCTTAATTGGCTTAAGGCTTCCAGGGATCTCCATTGGTGATGACCAGTTGACACCTCCAGCTACCTAATGCATCTTGATTGGAAGGCTAATCCTGGTCATCATCGTAATTACAATATTTCCCACCTTTCTTTACTTAACAGTATGACCAGTGTCTTTTCTCTTTCCAAGAAAAGTCTCTTCCGATCCACACTTCCCTTCCATAGGCTAGAATTGGATTTCTCCCCTGTTTTGCTGACTTGACACTTGTAACATATTCCAAGGCCATTTTGTATCGTGTAGGCTAAAGCTGCTTTCTGCAGGCTTTGTGGGGGTGAAATACTTTCCTTCTTTTAAAATGTGCAAAAGGTTACTTTCACAGCCCAGGCTCCTCATAGCCTTGAATTGCTTTGCATGTCTAGAGCTGCTGTTTCTATGGGCCTCTTGTTCTCTCCCTTTGTTCTGTTATTTATAGACAGCTGCCTTTTGACTCTCCCTTTTGATTAGTCTTCTAACTCCATCTATTTATTTATATATATATATATATATATATATATGTATGTATGTATGTATGTATGTATGTATGTATGTTTCTCCCTTAAGGGGAGTATTTTCTTTGGTTTCAAGCATAGCAGGTGTGTGTTTATGTGTATATTGCAATTGCATTTTTCTTAATAGCAAGCTTACATAATAGATCCTTCTTTAAGGCTGCTTTCTCTCTTGCAATTTTGCAGGTACATTTTAAGACTACCAGTTTCAAGCAGCAGTGCTCTAAGAATATTGTGCTTATAATTAGTGCTTCTACCTTGCTTTAACTGCATATCACCAATAAAATTGCATAGTATTAATAAAGGCACTTAAAATACTCTACTCCATTAAATTCATCCACATCACCATGATGAGGGGCAAATCCAAATCCTTCCTTTTGAAGCTCAGCATTCTTTTGCAAAATGGGGTATTCTTACTAGATGTGGGCACGTAACAAAAAAAAAAATGAACCAGGAACCATGGAGCTGGACCAGTTACAAACCGATCCGTGGTTCGTGGTTTAAATGCCCCTTGCTGGCCTTAACAGGGGCAGGGAAAGGGGCATTTAACAGTTTAAAGGGTCCTTTCCTGCCTTGCAAACGGCAGGTCCCTTTAAACTGCCCAAACCCCAGCCCCCTACCCCCCCACCCCAGCCCCACACTTACCTTATCCTGCAGCACAGTGTCCTTCCTCTCCTCCCAGGAGGGGCGGGAAGGCCATTTTCAGACTCTTCCACCACCCAGGGGGCCTGCAGGGCGAGGGAAGAGGCTGAAAACGGCCTTCCTGCCCTTCAAATGGCTGCTGCAGTGGCCATTTAAGGGGCAGGCAAGCCAAAAACGGCCTTCTTGCCCCTCAAATGGCTGCCACAGCAGCCATTTGAAGGGCAGGAAGGCCGTTTTTGGCCTCTTCCATCACCCTGCAGCCCCCCAGGGTGACGGAAGAGGCTGAAAACAGCCTTTCCACCCCTCCTGGGAGGAGAGGAAGGACACTGCGCTGCAGGATAAGGTAAGTGTGGGGCTGAGGCTGGAGGGTGGGGGGATAGGGAGGCTGGGGTTTGGGCAGTTTAAAGGGCCCTGCCATGGCAGGCCCCTTTAAACTATCAGGTGGCAGGGGGTATTCCCCCTGCCATCTCCAGCTGATAGTTTAAAGGGACAGTTTAAATGGCCATTTCCCCGGGGAAATGGCCTTTTAAACTGCCCGTGTAAATACGACCCAACAAACCAGCATGGAAAGGAGCTTCCACGAACCCTGGTTTGCGAACCCCTAACTGGCCTGGTTTGTGGGGTTTTTGGGGTCGTATTTAGGTTCGTGTCCATCTTTAATTCTTACACTAATTGTCACCAATCTTCATCACCTAAGTGCAGGCAGGCGGGCAGAATAATTGTTTGAATCCCTACCCTGCCCCACCCATACAGACCTATGTTTTTTCCATAAGTTTTCCTTTTGTTGTGGGGGCAGACAGGATTGTTTTTGAAAGGCCAGAGTAGGCCAATGGGTCGCAGGGAGCTTGACTTAAACTTGATGTTGAGAATTTGTTTTTTTAGACCATGTTTCGGCAGATGGGGGTGTCTGTTGCAGTAGGATGAGAAACCTGAAGAGAGAACTAGATTGGTTGATGTGTCGGTAAGAACTGTGAAGAAGCTGAAATTTCATTGTATTACATATTTGCATTTTGACAGGGGAAAAAAAGACCCCTAAAAGATTATAGAAGCAATCGTAAACAGGTCTACTGGGATTTAAGTCCCATGTGATTCAATAGTGCTTACTTCCAGGAAAATGTCTTGGTGGAAGCTGTGTGTGTATGGGGGGGGGGGTTCCAGTAGTTTAGAAAGCTAAAAAGTAGATCTTCCTCACAGTGAACAACTGTCCAAGTGCCCTGATGGGGGTGGGGAAGACAGACCAGTGCCCGGGTAGCACTGCAAAAAATAATTTAAAAAATTGCACTCATGCACACATTCTCCCTTCCCTCCAATAGAGTTATGTAAGGGCTCTCTCTGCTTGGGATCTGATTGATAGAATGCCATTAAGGAAAACAAGATGCTGCCAGCCCAGTGCTTGCTTGCCTATTGTCGTCACTGTGCAATAAGCACCAAAACAAAACACATAAGGTTTTCAGTGGGATGGTGCCGTTATACCATTCTAGAAGCTGCTTCAATGAAATGAATCAGCAATTTCTGGGTGTATTTTCAGCTCATTTGTTTTGTTTTGCATACATCTAATAAACAATTATTATTGCTCAAGAAATTATTATTGCTCCAGCGTTTACACTACTTCTTGGTGAGCACTGCAATTAATTTCTTGAGTTGGTGTTAGATGGTGTTTCTGACATCACTGCAGGGCATTTCAGAAGACCGTCTTGTGCCTGCTATCCAGTCCATTCTGAATGGTCTATTCTAATCCCCCTCCCTTATTTCCCCCCCTTCCATATAGAAAATAGAACAGTAGGAATTGCTCAGCAGCTCTGAATAGGTTCACTTTAAAAAAAAAAAAAACACCCAGTTTTTAAAAAAATTACCAAACATTCGTTAATTCTGAGCAAGAATAATCTGACCCTTACACAAATATAAGAACAGAATTGAGGAGCCCTCCTCTAATGGGGTTGGGAGGACCTGAGGGAAAACTTCTCCCCTCAGGTCCAGCAATGGTTCCAACCAGGGGTCATTTCGTAGAAAAAGAGCTGGGGGAACTCATTAGCACATGCCACACCCCTTGACATCACCAGAAGTGTATCATTAGCATAACTGATTTGCATATGCCACACCCCCTGACCTCACCTATCCTGGCTGTTTTGGACCCAATCCTGGCCATTCAGGGCCCAAATTGGGCCCAAAATAGCAAAAAGGGGCTGAAAAGGGCCAAAAAGGGGCCCAAAAAGTCAGGATCGGGCTGCTGCTGAGCAGGAAAGTGATCCACCACCCGTCAGAGGCCCAATCCAGGCCAAAACGGGCCCAAATGGCCAAGAGTCAGGTGGGCGGGGCCACCTGACATGTGACCTCTTTGGGGACCTGCCGGAACTGCGTTCCTGCACATTCCCCTTCAAAATGAGCCCTGGTTCCAACCCATTTCAAAACCCAGCCGGCAGCCCCGATTGGCTGGCTGGGTCATTTTAAATTATGCGGCGCGGCTTGCGTCCATGCGCATCTTTGATCGAGGGCCGGCCAGGGAGGAAGACACCGTTCCTGCTCCTTTCCCTGCCATGTGGCTCCACAATGCCACCCCCGGTAAGTTTGGGGCTGGGGCTTCTATCAGAGGAATTATCCTAAGACTGGAACAAAACTTCAAATCTTGCTGAGCTGTCATAAGCTGGGAGACTGGGAGATTTTTTGTGAAGAAGTAATATGAGATCAGTTGTTTCCATAATTGTTCATAGTATCCAAATGCAGAAATGTAGAAGAAAACACTCCTTTGGTTAATGCTTATTTTACTTCCTGTCACTAAGGTTTGGGAGTGTTATTAAAACTGAACAAGACAAATTTGAAAATTTTGCATTGAACTAGGTGCTTAATGACTAGTGCGTTGATACAACACTCAACTTGAGTTAAAATTCCTTTACTAACTGGGACATTTCTTTGATGTCTTGCAGTAATTTGAGCAGCGTGCTTTATAGGAGAATGAACAAGTGATTAAATAGTTTTTTTCAGTGCTTTGATTATGCAATATACACAGTCTGTTTTCAGGAAGAAATTATTACTATTTTTATCTCAGGAAGGTTGCAGTCGAAGAGCAAGATCCAGAACCAGGAACACCTTAAGGACCAACTACATTTCCATAGTATGTGTTGACTTTTGAAAGATCATACCTTGGAAATCTAGTTGAACTTCAAGTTGCTGTTGGACCCAGATCTTACTTTCATCTCAGAATTGTTGTAGGCCTGACAACAAACTTGAATAAGTGTTTTGTTGTTTTGATTGCATCGGCCTTCAGTTTTGCTCTGCATCTTCCGGGCAGTTCTTATAATTACACAGTTCCAAGTTAAACTTAGAAATGCGTCAGAATATGTAGGCTGATCTCACTACACAATATGGATAATTTTAGAAGCTGCAAGGCCTGATGGGATAGGAGCCATGAATACTGGGGACTCGCATAGGAGATATTTAAGCTGACCTCTAGTGGTCCACAAGATGGCTCACTTGTTTTCATGGTCCTACCAGTCGAAAAGACTTTTATTTTTTATTTTTTTAGTTTCTTCTCTCTGGCGTATTATAGCATTATTTTGGCAGTGAGCTGGCATAATTCATATATGAAGCGGCGAATGCAAGCAGTATTAAGCAGTGCTGACTGACACATTTTATTTAGCATTAAACTGCTTTAAAATGCAAAATCGCCTTTGATACCTTTTCAGATTTACTCAGGCATACTAGATGGTTAAAATAATGCATAGAAAATCTGCTGGCTTAACAGTAGTGACTTGTCTGTCTCATTACCCCTCTGCTGGAAGATGATTTTTATCACATAACATTACTTCTGAATCGTTACAATACAGAGGATATTGGAAAGCAGCATGTGGCAATTTCTCTCCTGTCCCTCACTGTGCCTTCTCTATACAGAGTCAGGGGCAGGAAGGAAGAGATAAGCCCATGCTTGTGGAATTCCATTGGATGACTGATCAGATTTCATTTTGCAGTTATCGGATACCATTCTATACTGTATTTTATCACTTTACAGTAGGGTTGTCTATTTATGAAGCTTGGGGGAAATGTTTTTTAGAATGGTATCCTTGTGTTTGTGGCAATACAGTGCAGTAACTGCTTTTCCTTCACTATCAATTTTATAGCACTGAGGAGATACTTTATCTGAAAATTTAGAAGAACCCCAGCTTGATATATGGGTCATTTGTTTATCATAAAATTCACAAATCTATATGACTGTGAATGCAGTTTGGAAATATATTTGTTTTTTTTAAAAAGACATTTTTATGCTGCTTTCCCACCCAATTCAGGATTCCACAGGCAGCAAATGTTAAAACATTTCAAATATTTAAAAGCATTTAAATTACGCACATGAACAATGAAGAGAGCTAAGAAGAATTAGTGAGGGAATGCCAAACAAAACAAAAAAGTCTTCATCTGCTGGTGGAAGACACCAGACGAGGGAGGCAGACTATGGCTGCTTCCACACACGTTGGATAATCCACATTCAATACTCTTTAGTGAACATTTGAAACTGATTTTCCATGTGTGGAACAAAAAATCCACTTCCAAAGGATTGCGAAAGTGCATTGAAAGTGCATTATTCAACGTGTGTGGAAATGGCCTATATATAGATCATTTGGAACAGATTTTTTCATGTGTGGAACAAAAAATCCACCTCAAACGACTGATAAAGTGCATTGAAAGTGCATTATCCAACGTGTGTGGAATCAGCCAAACTGTGAAATGTAAATACTCTTCATAGATCAGGCATCAACAATGGAAATTTCCTCTCCACATCACTTCAAAGGCAGTGCAACAATCCAACACATCTAAATTGTTGAATATAATGGTCACTGTGACTACAGTGAAATAATTTCTTAAGAAACTACACATTTGACATAGCTACATTTGATCTGCCCTTGTTCAGGCATTTCTTACTCTTGACATGCAATTCTTCCTGCTTTTTCTGTCCTCTGAAGGATATCCAGATTCCCATGCGGAAAGGACTGCTTCTGTAAGCAGATTTGTGAATTTATAGTGTATTTTTCGTCACCTTTGCAATTGCTGTTCCCACTGTGACTTGTATGGCAAGATTTCTTTATCTGTACTGTGATTACAAATATATATATATGGCTATTGTTACAGGATTCTGATATTTTCACTTCTTCCAACAGGATATCAAGCAGCGAGTGCTACTGAGAATCAACAGATGGATTTTCTGGGTTTGAGTAGCTTCCTGCAGCATGACTGGAATGTGTTCTGATATATAAAGTGATATGAGAGAATCTGGCTGAAATGGGAAAGTATCAAGCATCTCTGTATACTGGTAGTTCATATAACTACCAGCAAAGAATAGCTTTTCTCAAATTTCTGTATTTCGAGTATACAATTGCTAGAAGGATAACTGCATGCGTGTGTGCAAATCTGTCTGTCTGAATAGAAGAGAGTATAATATTTATGATGGTCCCATTCCTTGGATTGGATCCTAAATAACATTTTTGCAGGCTCAAAGACTTCTACCTGCAACATGCGATTTTTATGTCTCCTCCCTCCTGAGGCAGCCCAAAATATTCACCGAACGCCAGTTCCTGGGGGAGATGCTACCTCTGAGAACAAGATTTCAAGGGACATTTGGGACCACTTCAGAGGGGGAAAGTGAGAAAATGACTGCCCCATAGGCAGAAGTCCAGAGTAGCCTGATTGCGTCCCATAAAGTTTAGCCATGCTAATTGTGCCACATTTGTCCATCCTAGGATTCATACTTAAGTAGCAAGTGGAAGGGAATGCTGCCCCTCAGTTATTATCAGGAGTGAGGAAAAAAATGAATATTACTCCCATTCTGCCGTCACTCTACTGGCTACCTATCAGTTACTGGGCTCAGTTCAAGGTATTGACTATCACATACAAAGTTCTTCATGCCCTTGGTATGGTATATCTACACGATGGCCTCTCTTCCTGTGTTCCACCACACAGCTTCACTTATCTGAACAGGGCCTTCTGCAGGTGCCACCTTGCACATGGGAAAAATCAACAGCTGTCTGTTAATGTGTACACCCTGTGGTGACCTCCACCTTATGGAATGGCCAACCTGAAGAGTTAAAGAAAGCTCCGACTCTCCTGACTTTTTGTAAATGATGCAAAATTGAATACTCAACAGGGCTTTCTACTCAGATAGGAAGGCTGTAATATAAGGAAGGAATCTCAAAGAGATGCATCAGTAAAGAACTACTTTACTACTGTATGCTACTATGTACTATCTGTTGCTTTAAGTACGATCCTACTGGGCAGTTCTATGTTGTTTAATACATCAGTCATAGGGCCAAGCTACACATGATGAATGACACTTGAACGGCAAGTGGATTGAGTCGAGGGCAAGTGAACAGGGAGAAATACACTTGCCGTTCAAGTGTCATTCGTCATGTGTAGCTTGGCCCTTAAAGCCAAGCAACAAGTGACGCCTGACACAGGTTGGACACTTGTCAGCTTTCCTCAAGTTTTGATGGGAAATGTAGGCATCCTGGTCTTGCAGCTGTAATGGAGAGCCAAGCTGTAAAACCAGGACGCCTACATTTCCCATCAAAACTTGAGGTAAGTTGACAAGTGTCCAACCTGTGTAAGGCATCACTTGTAGCTTGGCTCTTAGACTTGCTTATGCTGTATTTCTGCATTTCTTCACCTCTGTATTGGATTTCAGCTGGTTTGATATCTTTGCAAATTTGCATGTATATACCATACCCTGTTACATGTGTATTGAAATGTCTTTGAAATTGACAGTATTGACTCATACTGTGTAATCCGCCTTGAGTCTCCGTGAAGAAGGCAGAATATAAATAACATAGATGAATAAATATATAATATATAATTTAATTGTATGCACGTGTGGGACCTCAGACTTCAAATCTTCAAGTCTCTGTTTTTTAGCATCAGCGCTCCAGGTTTCTTGGTGGTTTATAGTATACTGGGATACAACAGAAGATAAAGACTGGAGGGTGCTTAAAGTGCTGTGGGACTCTCAGGGTATGATTAATTAATGATAGGATTAATTCTGCACTGGTTCAGTCTCTCAAACCTCAGCCAGGAACATTCAGATTCAATATACAATGCAGGTTTTCTGCATTAATTGTGCAGAAGAGAAAAACTATACTGCAAATGGATGTTGTTAGATGTGCCAGCTATTAAAAACAAAGCCTTGTACAAAGTCTACGAAAGCCACCTTCCTTGGCTTGACTTTCTTGTTAATGGTAGAATAGATGTAGTGATAGCTGTTGTTTTGTGACTGTCTTCCTTCCCCTTCTACTCAATGTGCAGCTTCCATTGCCACTTGCCAAGAGATCTGATAGTATTTACTTTCACAGATGGCTCAATGCCACAGTTTCCTCATTCTATTCCATTATGAAATAAGGACTAGGAAATAACTCCAGAAATAATAATAACTGGCTCCAGAAATAATTAGGATTTGTGTGTCACACAATTGCGTCATCGTTAACCAATGCATTAAAGCTTAGTGGCCAAGACCTTATTATGGCCTGATGGCTGGTAACGGGGCACTTCCTCTACGTTTTTATCAGACAGCATGGCTTCATTTGGGGTTTCATTTTAAGTCATCTTTATATGTTTGTCTACTCCTGTATGCTGCCAGATACTGAATCATACACTTACAGTGAAATCTTAAGTAGAGTTGCTCCAGTCTAAGCCCATTGAAATCAATGTAGTTCATCTAGTCTACTAGATACTCTTCCCGATGTTATTTAACATCTACATGCGCCCCCTCGCCTAGCTGGTGCAGAGGTTTGACCTGGGCTGTCATCAATATGTGGATGACATCCAGCTTTTTCTGTTGATGGACGGCTGGCCAGACATGGCCCTGGACAATCTGGCCAGAGCTCTGGAGGCTGTGATGGCATGGTTGAAACAGAGCAGGCTGAAACTGAACCCAGTGAAGATGGAGGTCCTGCAGCTGGGACGGGGACTGCCAGATGTTGGGATCCAGCTCCCTGCCCTGGATGCAACTTTGCCAGTGGTGAAGAGTCTGGGCGTGCTCCTGGATGCCTTCCTATTGATGGAGGCGGTTGCCAAGTCTGCATTTTTCCATCTTCGTCAGATCAGGCAACTTGCCCCTTACCTGATGCCCCAGGACCTGGCTACAGTGCCCCATGCAATGGTCACCTCCAGGCTAGTTTACCGTAACTCACTCTACACTGGGCTACCCCTGGGCCTGATCCGGAAACTACAACTGGTCCAGAATGCAGCGGTGTGGGTCCTGACCAGTATATCTTAGCAGTCACATATCACACCTGTCCTGTGCCAGCTACACTGGCTTCTGGTTGAATTCCGAATCAGGTTCAAGGCGTTGGTTCTTTAAAGACCTGAGCAGGTTGAGACTGGCATATCTTCGGGACCGCCTCTCCCTGTATGTTCCCCAGAGACCGCTTCGATCAGCGGATAAATGTTTACTGGTGATCCCTGGCCCTAAGGAAACCAGCCTCGCTTCAACCAGGGCCAGGGCCTTTTCAGTCCTGCCCCCAGCCTGGTGGAACGCTCTGTCAATGGAGACTCGGGCCCAGCGGGACATATTATCGTTCCGCTGGGCCTGTAAGACAGAGCTGTTCTGCCAGGCATTCAGTGGTTGAAGGGGGCGGTGCCATGTCAGCTTCCCACCTTTGGGGGTGGGGGTTCTCCCCACCATTGCACTTTAATGTACTTGGTTAATTAATTTTATTATTGCTTATTGTATGTTGATTTTAGAATTATTGTTTTCTTGTTATTATTAATTTTAACTTGTTCACTGCCCAGAGCCCCTGAGGATGGGCAGTTTATACTTTGTACTCCAACTGGCAGCAGCTGTTTTTTTATCTGAAGCAGCTGTTTTCTTCCATTCTTGTTACCTGAGATTCTTTTTCCGTAGATACCTGGGCTCTCTGGATCCTTCTGCATGCCAACCATGTGCTCACCACTAAATTGTAGTCATATATCCCATGATCTTGTGGTCATATATTCCATGATATAATGAGGAATCTGGACATCCTGGTTGACAGGGAGCCTTCTAAATAAAAAGTGGATGCTCTCCTCCATCCCTGTTAAATATTGCTCACTAGAGATGAAGGAAATGGTGGAGACAGATCAGTTTGAAGGAAATGGTGGAGACAGATCAGTTTGAAGGAAATGGTGGAGACAGGTACTGCATACTACTGTACATGTATGGTGCATCACAGGCTGCCGGACATAAGATCCACAGCTCCTGATGATGCCCAATTATTCTAGATGTAACATTTTGCTGGGCTATTCAAGTTCCATCTCTGGCCTTCAAGACATGAATGGAATGTTCTTTGCTATGCCTGCTGCTTCCCTTAAATAATGCACATATATCATTTGTGGGGCTGGGATACTCATTCATACTGCAGGAGTGTCTTAGTTACTAGCCCTGGCAGTTCTCTCCTCATTGTGCTCTTGAGCTTGGAAGACAGTGCCATCCTAAGAACAATTTTCTGGGAATAAGATCTACTGAATAGACCTGAGTATGATGGTGAGTAGAGCTGTCGAGGATTGCACTCAGTATCCTGATCTGGATGAGATCCAGGTTCAGTCAAAATGGATCTTCAGTGGACAAAAAATTAGTCCCTGGTGTTAGAATCACCAACGGCTCTCCAACTATGGATCCTGAGGCCAGTTCTAATTCAAACCAAGAAACAATGTACGATTTATTTTATTTAGTCATATATAAAGAACTGTGCTTTGCAACTTTTGGATTGCCTTATTGAAGAATTTGGAAGTGGTGGAGTGCAAAATTCATCAGGGCAGAATTATATGGTTTAAAGATGCCTGCTCAAACAGGCTTTTAAAACTGTAATTGCGGCCCAGATGAATTCAGTTCATTGTGTTCTAGCTGAGGCTGAAATGAAAACTAAAATGTGACATGTGACCATAAGGGGATTCTGTTGAAAAAATGCCAAGTTTTAATTCTTTTTGATAATTTACAGTGAATCCCAGGCATAAATGTCAAGGTGTTTGATGAACTGTGCAAAGTGGCAGAATCACATTTGGAATAGCTTACCACCTGGGTTTCCTTCTTTCTCTGTCTGGGAAAAAATACCCATCATACTTTACTGTTTATGAGATTAGAAGGTTTAGCTCAAATTGGGTTGCCAGCATTTGTTTATGGTTTCACAGTATGTTTTGCTGCAAAAGTTCCTCAGCTGTTGGCCCAGCGTGTTTTGGTAACTACTCCACAGATTGATGCAAATGCTGAGCACTTTGCACCAGAAGGCCCACCTTGGGAATTCTTTCACCAAGTGTAGGCAATGTAAATATTTATTTTGATCAAAATTTCATGGGACCACTTGACACATTAGCTTCAGCCACTTTTCTCACCCATGAGGGTGGTTGGCTTATGTGAGAAGAGTAACATTCAAGCTAGGCACTCTTAGAATTCCAGCCACAGCAATGCCCATAAATCGCATAACAAATCCCTGAAGAATTTCTATGTCTTAGAGTCTTTTCATATGTAACCCAAACAGTGCAGGAACCATTTCTCCATATGTTCTCCCCATGACACTGTGGAACCCACTTTGACTATGGTAATATTCAGAAGCCCAAACCCACAGTGGGGGACCAATCATGTACGACTTTTTACCCCAAAGATGTCCTTCTGCTTGGTGGGAAGGATAGCCACTGGTGGGAAGGATTAGTGCAATGGACCTTGCCTCTGTGGTTCTGGCTTTCATGGTGGTACTGATGTGGTACATTGTTGGGATTTTACAAGTGTCATTCTATTCTGTCATGAAAGAGTTAATCTGTTTGTGTTTAGTTAGGCACAGCTAGTTTAGCATAAAAGCCAGTTAGATGTCAAGTTGATCTTCCCGCCAGGGAAAAGGGGAGTTGCATGCTTAATGAACAGATCTAGGATTGATTATTGGCTGACCAGGTTTATTGGGGGCAATTAACATTCTTTCCTTTGTCCAGGACGCCATTGCCCACCAGTCAGTTGCACAGTTACCTCCAGCATGTAAGGATGTAGAAGCTAGTTAGCTCTTCTTTATTTTATCTCCAATGTAACCCTTATTATTTTTACCCTATATGTAGTAAACATTATTTTAGAAGTTGAACACACGTCTCTGTGATTCTTTATCTGCTGTGCAATCCTCTTCTCTGCTAAAACATAATGCTAACCCAACATACACGAACACATGAAGCATTTTTATACAGGCTCAGGCCAGTGACTTATCAAGGTTAATGTTGTCTACTCTGTCTGATAGTGGCTACTTGATCCTTTTAGCTGGAGATGCCTGAGATTAAACCTCGAGGCTTCTGCATGCAACAAATATGCTCTAACCATGAACCAGAGCCCCCAGTGATGCAATGTAGGAAAGGACTCTGAGCATTATGGGCTCACATATTATACTTCCTGTGGGTGATTATTTACTGTGAGCAAAAAAAGGGTCTCATTGAAAGAGGTAATGTACCTCTTAAAGCTTATATCATTTAATTCCCCTTTAACCAATCAGAATCTTAAATTCATTGCTGAAATGCGATTATACCTTGCTATAAGAGAATATTTTCAGCCTAGAATGGTGTTAACTGACTGTTTGCCTCTTTAGAGTTCCTTTTGTCAGCAGGAAGAAGTTCATTTCCATTAAATACCATATTTCCTTTGAATTCAAAGCGGGGAGAATGTCCTGGGACTTTACATAACAAAGTAAAACTCTAGGACTAATTTTCTGGTTTGAGATATCTTTTTAATTAACATAGTCAAACTAATCTTGCTTGACGAGAGGTGAGACGTCACCTTTGCCGTTCACTTGATGTAGCTCAGCCAATTAACTTTTTGTAATTTTGTTCATGTGTTTTTTGTCCCTTCTGTTGGGTTGTTTGGCTTTTGTTTTGTTAAGGGACCCTGATATGGTCCTGCTGTCCTTTACCCCCTTAAAAGTGGTAATAACAATATAGGGAGGAGGTGGTATGAATAGTAAGAGTGGATGAAGGTCTGATCCTGATTCAGATTGGGAGCAAACACTGTCATCTTTGACATGTCTGTCTGTGACTATTGAAAAATCAGAGGTGAGTTAGTTTGTCCTGATTTTTTAGAAATGCATATAAAAAAAGGTGAAAGATTTATATGATCTGAAGAGAAACCAGAGAAATGCCAGTTTTTCTATGGCTTTGCTCCTATGCTCTAAGAACATCTAAAATGCATAAATTAAGAACATCTAAAATGCATAAATTACGCATTTCAAAGCCGCTCTTCTCATCACCCTTGCATCAGTGCAGGAAACATTTCACTGTCTTATATTAAAGCAAGATAGGAGTATGCACCAAACAAATTCCGTTCAATCCAGATCCAGGTATCAGAGATATCGTGTTGTTTGTCTCGGAATCACAGACAAATGTAAAATGGCTATCGTTCATTATAAAGACTCCTCTTTGTTATGTGTGCACTGTGGTAGCTTCTAATTAGAACACCAAATTGCTTAAGAAAACAGAAGGAGTTGGGTTGTTCTCAGGCTTGTAATTACGCACCCACTGCATGAGCTTCACATCACCCCCATAGCTCAGCGCCTTCGCCTCCATCTTCTAATGCACAGTCTTGTAAAACTATCCCACATGGCACTACTCAAAAATGTTAACATCGCCAATTCCTCATCCTGCAATGCTATATAGCTTGGAACAACTGGGACAGCAAAGAGA
The DNA here is from genome assembly GCF_028583425.1 of Eublepharis macularius. NCBI lineage: Eukaryota > Metazoa > Chordata > Lepidosauria > Squamata > Eublepharidae > Eublepharis > Eublepharis macularius. The sequence goes on from NC_072790.1 coordinate 51,816,819, forward strand.
TATGCGTGCATTATTGATTTTTTGAAGAGAACATCTTTTGTTGTATTACTGGTAAAGAAAGAGGTAATGGGACAAAGATTATAGAGGCCAGTACATTTAAGTAATGAACACTCAGATCATGGTTGTAGTTAGAATATGGTCTCAGAATTAGAGACATAAAATAGGTAAAATCACTGTAAAAAACAAATAAAAGTTTCTTTTAATTAAAAAAACAATACAAATATTCAGCCTCCACCAGGCTTTTTTTCAAGTGAAAAGAAGTGAATGAAAGTAGACAATGAATTCAAATTAATAGTTAGGGACCCAAGGAAGGAAACATTACAGTATTTACACGCTACCTTTCCCCAAAAGAAGCTGAAGGCATTAATAACTACACTATCAGTGTAGTGTAATAGCTAGAGTGATGGACCAGGATCTGGGAGACACAGGTTTGAATCCCTGCTCTGCCATGAAAGCTCACTGGGTGACCTTGGGCCAGTCACACCCTCTTAGCTTAAACTACCCTCACAGGGTTGTTGTGAGGATATAATAGAGGAGAAGAGAACAAAGTAAACTGCTTTGGGTCCCCACTGAGGACAAAGGTAAGATATTAATGAAGTAAATAAAATAAAAAATATAAAAGGCATCAGTAATATTATAATTTCATCAATGTTCAAACAAACATCAAGAAATTTATCACCAAATCATGCCATTACACTCACAACAAACAGCCCTTGCAAATGAGAGCCAGTATTGTATAGTGGTCCAAGTGCCAAACTAGGAGGATTTGAATCTTGAGTTAGTCTCTCAGTCCAACCTACCCCACGATGTGGTTGTTGTAAAGACAAAATGGAGGAGAATGTAGAATGATGTTCTAAGCTGCTTTGTGTCCCTTTTGTGGTGAAAAGTGGGGTACAAACGCATAAGGTAAAAATGTATTTAAAAAGACATGCCCTGGAGCATCACTGAAATGATCTAAACCATCTTAAAAATGTCGTTTCTTCTTAGGCCATTGACTCTTCTTAGGCCATTGACTTAGGATTACATTGTGAATCTCTTTCCGAAAACTGGGCGAGGGGCAGGGAAGAAAGGAAAAGAAATGGGGGATACTGGCAGGGACTTCTCCTCGAAGAAAGAGTAAATGTGATGATTCAAAAATCTTTTGGCTGAAGAATCAGTTGTATACAGAAACTCCAGCAGAGTAATTTTCATATAATGTGCTGATCCTTCTGTGCTGGGAAAACTGGTGTCCCTCAAACATGTAAAGATGTTAGCAGTAAAATTCTACAAAATACAATTATTATGTCAGATGCTGCAAAACTCTTTTTACTCAGATTCTTTTTACTCAGGAAACAACTTTTGCCCCACCAAACCAATTGATTTCTTTGTTAGAGTTGACTGAAACGTCTTTAAAAGTAAAAGAGTTTCATGGGAAGGTGAAACTTTAAAAGGGCAGATTCAGATATACATGCAGAGGTTTCTGTCAGTGACTTCTGAGAATTTTCTGTTTGATTATTGATTACACCCATTTCTCTTTTAAATGCAAACTAGGATGCCAATATAATGGGCCTGCTTATGAGTTCTGCCATATGAACAAGTTTTGAATAAACCAGGAATCCAGGTGCAAGAGTTTCCTAAAGCAACTTCAGTAGATTCTTGTTTTCCTTCAGAATAGGGAAATGCAATCATTTAGCGAGAAATGCAAAGTAGGGAGAGAACAGCTTTGACAGCACACTGTGGCCTAGTTTACAAACCAAGAACAATCCCTACAGATCCATCTCTGAGCAGGTTAGAACCATATGTTTCTATACATTTTCTCTTTATCTACTTAGTCACACCAGAGGAGGAGGAGAGTTTTTAAAAATCCCCTCTAGCATAGTTATACGTTTCATCATTTCTGGTCTCCCTGTTAATAACATGAAGAAAACTAATTAACTAATTAAGTTAACAGGTGCCAGTCATTCAAACCTAACGCCCTACTAGATAGACTAGAACAGGGGAATTATTTTCCAGAAGTGTTTGTATTTGAAGTCTTAAACAGAATGATATTAAAACAACTGACTGAGTTTTGTGTTTTTAATGAAAAAAATACCACTGTGATCAGTGCTTGAGGCATTCACCCATGAGGCAATTAAGATTGTTGCCCTACATTTAAATTAGACATGGGTACAAGCAGGAAAAAAATGAACATGGTGTTCGTTGTTCAATGCCATCCACGAACAACGAACACTGACGAACATGTTCATTGTTCATGGGGGCCAGCAGGCTCTCCTCCAGCCATTAAGATCCCTACTGCACCACTCCCAGAAACCCTACCTGAGCAGGCAGCAGGAAATGTACCAATAATAAATAATAGCTTGGCCTCAGAGCCTGGCAACAGCCCTGGAACTTGAAGGGGTAGATCCCTATTCCACCACACACAAAGAAAATTCAAGCTCCAATGCACTCACCCTGTCTCTCTAAGAGCAGCTGTTTCTCCCTGAAAGCCAGAGCTGGGAGCCCCCCCTCCCCCCGGTCTTTTCCTCTTGTAACAAATTTGGAGCTCCCATCCACACTTGGAAGGAAGACCTGCCTATCAAGCTAAATTGGGCTTAGACTGGGGTTTCCAGGGCAACAGCAGGAGTTCATACAGAGTTCAGACAATCCCTGCCTGAGTTGCCAAGGGAATTGATTGCAGGTGCCAGACTGTCTGGCTTGATGAACAGCAACGAACAGCAATGAATAAGGCTTGCAATGACCACCTGTTCGTTTAGAATGGGACCTCACAAACAGCTTGTTCGCGAACAGCAGATTGGGCTGTTTGTGTTTTTTTTAGTTCGTATTGCTGTTCGTGCCCATCTCTAATTTAAATATGTTGGCAGGTTTCCCGCCAAATCCTCTTGATATTCCTTTGGATCTCAAAGGCCTTGAGGAAGATAATTGCTGTTTATGTAGGGATTCCAACAAGCTTCTCTTTAGAAGAAAGAGGATATAGAAACTTGCTACATTAGTTTATTTCTTAAGCCATTTCTAATACTGCTAACATCAATAGAGTGACCAGGGGCAGAAGAGGCCCCTGTTGTAGATGAGAAGAGTCTGATAGGTGTATTTCATCATGCCAAATGAGAAAAAAGTGACATGCCATCTTCTGACATTCCATCTTCTGAATGCATATAAAAATTCAGAAGCCCATTCATCCACAATACCTCAGCTCAAACAAAATGTAAAAACATGGTTTATTTTAACTATGGATAGTTTGTAAGGTTAGGATTCACTCACAATCACTCCAATTCAGGGTTTCCTCCTGAAATGCTGGTTTCATTGCCTTTGATCTGACCAGGTATATTTGTCAGGGTTTTAAAAAATTATTTTATTTACTTGTATTATTTGTAGTCAGTCTTTCTTGCTAAGAATGAAGGCAGATTACACAGAATAAATCAATGCAATAAATAGGATGCCGCATGACCTAAGCAAAGTAAATAGGGTGTTGTTGAAGAACTTGCCAGTCTTATGCCAGGATGCTCACAAAACAATACTCAAGTCTAACTCTGACAAATAAATCTACTTGAAACTATGGTTTCAGATCCCAGTTTGCCAAATTTTACTAGGACTAGTTAGGAGGAAAGGCTCATGTTCAGACATTGATGTAGTTTAATCAAAGCCTGACTTGTTTAAAATATAGTTTTCTTTGCTAAACCAGGATATGGCTTGAAGGCTATTATTCAAATCCCAGTTTTCCTGACCAAATACTGGTTTCATCACTCCCCCCCCCCAACTTCCCTTGCCAAGATGCAACAGGCATCCCAGTCAATACTGTTGGCAAGGTTGGCACCAGGGAACATCAGGATTAAGCTGGGACAGTTATTCCTATTTCATGTGAAGCCATAGTTAAGATTGACTGTAGTTTTGATAGTGCCAGTTACTAGAATTAACATAGGATCATGGGATATGAGGACATGAAGGACATGATAATTAAATATATCCTCCAAATTGGAGGCTGTATGGTAGAGGTAGCAACAAAGAAATGATATTACCCCCTTTCCTAGCTTGTGGACTTCCTGGAAGGAAACCAGTTGGTTTTTCTTGGAGAGAAATGGGCCTTTAGTCAGATCTAACAGGGTTCTTCCTTTGTTAACGAAACAAATTGGAAATGATTTTTTGTCAGAAAGTATTAAAAGTGAGTTCATATGCGGTGTACTGGATCACAATTATCCATATGTCAGTTAACACTTTCAAGTAACTCCAAAAAATTTGAGGTATAAATTTACCTTGCAGAAGCCGTGCTTATGCCTCAGTAGAACTTATTCTTCTATATAAAAATTTACTGAAAATAAACATTAAGAATCCTATGATTTCCTTACTCCTTTTTTAAAAACGTGGAGGTAAATGTGCTACTTTTCAGTCTTCTGATAAAGAGATCAATTTTAGTGATAAATTGCACATTTTAGTTAGAAGACCAACATTTTTACATCTGAACTGTTTAAGAACCCTTAGGTGCATGGCATCTGGATCCAGTTTTTTTTAAAAATTGTCAATTAGCTGTGGAATTTCATTCCTTGTCACCTCAGTTCTTCAAACATCATCCCTGATAACAGCGCTTTTGGCTTGGGTGTCTGCCCAAAATTTTGCATAGTGAAAAAACCAATACAAAGCATTCAGCCAGCTTCTCCGCAGTCTTTCTATCCTCTCTTAGCAATCCTTTCATTTCTTGTCATCCTATGATCTAAGTGTCTCCTTGACTGGTTTCCTTATTAATACGTATTTCTTTTTTATTATTTTTGTTTCTGTCTTTAGCAATATGCTCCCCACTTTCTCATTAGGCTTATTTTATTGTCAACCTAATTTTTTTCTCAGTGTATGTGCTACTTCTTGCCCTAATTTTTTAAAGGAAATCTTACTTTTTATGGCTTACTTGACTCTACCCATTAACCATGCTGGCATCCTTGTAATGGTCTTTAAGTATTTTATGCTTGAAAACAGCTTGCAAAGCCACAGGACTCACTTTCTAACATGAGAGGAGCAGAGGTTTAATTGTGCCTGCAAGCCATGCCTTATGCCCTTTTGTCTTTAATCCCAGATGAAGAGGGCTGGCTGGTGGTGATGGAAGAGAGTCTGCATTTGTATACTCCTATTAATTACAACTAAACTTGTTCAAGGACTGAGCCTTGTTACTGACAGAAGATCTTGGAGTTTTAACTGCAGGTACTGCACTACTGTATTTAAAAAATCTTTGCATGTTTGTGAGTTGTGCATGGGGGTTATAGCATACCTATAAAAGGTTAGCTGGCTTGACAAGGAAAGCAAAGTAGATTAGAATAAAAAAGAATGAAATGGCTGCTCAGGAATTCCCCTCCCTTTCCTTCAGAGAAGTAAACCTTTCCATACTTATTTGTAAATATTATCTGTTTTTTTCAAATAAAAGACTGAAAGGAAAAAAAACAGAAGATGATTCAAAAGTGGTGCTAACCCATTTTGCCATGAAAAAGATTGTTCAGCTGCAGAATATGTACATCTAGATGAGTCTGGATCTTTGGTATGCAATTGTTAAGTGAGAACCAGTCAACTGTTTTGAGGTCAGCAGTTCCACAATCTGTTTAGTAGTAACTGTCCCAGTCTCTCCTGGTACTCAGCTGACTCCCTTCCTCCTGCTGGCTTGGTTCGGCACCTGAGCTACATTGCTGAGGAGATCGAATTCGTGGGGAAAACTTTATGACTCTCTTCAGCCAAACTAGGATCAGAACCACCATCATCACCACCCAAAAAGTTCCAGTTTTCCCAGTATAATACAGGGAGAGATGGTCTCTCTTTCCCCTTGACTGGGTGCATGTGTGAGAGAAGAGGCCAGATTCCCCATTCCCCATTTTCTTGCTTTCCTACACTCCATCCGTTGGGCTTGTGTGGCCTGGTGTCCTTTATGCAAGGAATCTCATCTCTCACAAAGATCAGGTGTTCTGGTGTCTAAAAGAACTTTATTCCACTAAATATCTAATTAAGCAGGAAACCCAGATAGCTGAGAAGTGATTGATCAGAAAAGGAAAATATAGCAAGATTGGCTAAGGAAAACAAACATAAAACAAGTGGCCACAAACCTTGATGTACTGCTTTACCTCTCATCTCCCTTTCTATTTTGTGGAAGTAAACAGGTCCTCAGACCATAGAGAAAATGTTGTGAGGTCCTGTTGATGACAGTAATGATTTCAGTTTAACAACTCATTAAAACTTAAAATGCCTGTTCTCTCATAGGACCAATTCCTCACATTATCATCATAGGAAATGTTGCTTCAAATTCAGAAAAGAGAACAGCAGTGTGAAATCCTCTCAGGACTTCACTAAACTCAATCCTCCTTGTGGAAAATGATCCCCTGTCCATAAAGTCTTCTTATTGAACAGTGCAAGTAAGACATGTTCTACATCACAGTCTCTGCAGGTTGCTTTTTTTCATGTATCAGAGAGATATTGAAGTATTTTTCAGTAAAGGGGGCACAGCACTAACTGACACAAACTCCAGTCTCAGCAGATATTTAATAAGAGCTAAAACTGTGCCTTAAACTGGATGTTTGCATAATGAAATAGAAGTTGTATATACTTCCAGGTATTATGTTTCATAAAATAACTTTTGAAATCATATGGTAAACACAGATCTTTGACAAGAATTCTACCATAATAGCACTCCTCTTTAGAACTATGGTTCTCAAAATAGTAACTTTTTCACTCAGAGCGGAACTACAAGTGACAAAAGGCACAGGTTGGACACTTGTCAGCTTCCCTCAAGTTTTGATGGGAAATGTAGGCATCCTAGTCTTGCAGCTTGGCTCTCTGACTGCTGTCCAATGGACTTTTCAACTGTCACTTGTCCAACATTCCGCCAAGCTGCCTACATTTCCCATCAAAACTTGAGGGAAGCTGACAAGTGTCCAACCTGTGCCTTTTGTCACTTGTAGTTCCGCTCTCAGTCTCACCTATTTCCCCTTCTTACTACTGACAGCATCCACATATGGCTTTTGTCCATGAAGGTCCATGATTCCCTCAGTATCTTTTTTGATGGTCAAAGAGGACCTGCTCCTCCACTTGTCACCTTTGGATACGCTGGTTGGATGCAACCTAGAGTTCTTATTTTTTTTTCCTGAAGAACCTTGTGCTAGGATTGGACAATGTAGCACGGCTGGAAGATCAACCAATGTGTGGGCTTGGAAAAAAGAAAAATAATTTCACAAGTTGAGCCCCTCACTAAAACATTTTCTTTATAAAAAATGTTTATGTTGTATATGAGTCAAAGCTTCTGAAGCTTAAGCAGATCGCTGTGGAAAAGGGCTTTGCTTCAATCCCTTGGAGGCTGCAAAGATTTGAACCTTTTTCTATCTCAGTGGGAATCATCACTTTAGTCAATCACAGCACTGTTTAAAATCAAATGATTGGCATATCTGTAATGTAAAAATGTATTACATTTCTATGGAAAAATACAGTGAGCCTAATGACCCACTTAAGATCTGTTCTCCCCTGCTTTCCCTTAATGCCTACTGTGTTGGCAATTGGCATGGCTGGACCTCTTGCCAATTGAAAAGGAGTTCTATAGGCTTATGCCCTTTCCACACAAGTCAGCAGAGTATTACTTGCATTATGCATTATTATTGTCTGAATTCAACACTTACGTTGAAGACAAGTTGTCACAGGAAATACTGCAGATCTGAAAAATAAGTAGTTCGATTTGACACTATAAAGATTTTTCTGTCTAGTCCATGACATGGGGAATCTTCAACCAGCGTAGGGCGGTATGGTTTTTATATTTTAACCTTTCTGGGTGAAGCTAAACAAGACACTAAGCATGGGTTCAAACCTGTGACTGGTAGTACAATTTTACCTGGGAACTGTAGTTTTCAAAGACTGAGCCATGTGCCAGGAGACAGAGGAGGGGAGAGATTCCCTCGCAGCCTTCTTCCTGGCTGCAGCTCTCACCTTTGCTGACTTCTCAGCCAGCTCCCCGCCTTGGCTGCTTGCCTCCCTCCCTCCCTCCTGTGCTCTGGGTAGCGATATGGGTTGTTACATGCCACTGTTGCCTTCCACCTGCCTTCGCTCCCTTCCCCTGTATTCTGGGTGTCTGCAAACCTGCACTCCCAGAGAGACCAAAGGCAAGAGGAAAGTGGGAGGGCACACAATGGCCTATGCCACTACCCAATATGCAGGAGGGAAGGAGGCAGACATGCAAACAGGGCAGGGGGAAGCCAACTGAGCAGCTGGCAGAAGCTACAGTGTCCAGACAGAGGGCTGCAGGGGAATCCCTTCCCTATCTCCTAGCACATGGCTGTGTCTTTGAAAACTACAGTTCCCAAGTAAAATTGTATCACTGGCCAAAGGTTTCAACCTGTGCCTGGCATCTCATTTAGCTTGACCCTTTGTGCAGTCTTTGCAAAAGAGAATTTAGAGTACATGGTGGCAGTGGGATGTTGTGTGAATTTAAGCTGTCTATCCCAATGACATGTTCCAGAGTACCTCGCTTAAATAAGATACTGGGTGTGCAACAGAACTTTCTCCATGTGATGCTCCATGCATTTAAAGCCTTATAATGTCCTGTTGCCTATATATGCACTGGCGACAGTATGCTGGAGTAACCTGTCCCCTACTTGGGTGCCGTGTTGGTTTGTTAATGCTACATGTGTCAGGACAGAGAGTTTGGTTTAAAGGGCTGCAGTATGGAAAACCTCATAGGAAAGAACTTCTTGCATACCTGACATCAAATTGAAATCAGCCAATAGAATTAAATATCTTATACCTCTTGTGAGAAACTGCCCTAATTTGTCTTTGCTTCGGGGGAATGGAGTAGCTAATTTAAAAACAGATATAACTGCATTCAGAGTGTTACACCTTCAGTCTTGATCTGTTTGCTTATATTAATTGATTCAACCACTCCTGTTCACCCATGTTATGAGTATACTTGTGGTAATGAAGCCGGTCCCCTGGGCCTAGTCATATCCTAAACTGATGACAACCAGTAGTGATGTTGCCATAGATCTTAATTAGCAAGTTTGGATTACAAATTTTAATCCAAGCAGAGCACTACTGTCTGAGAGTTCTTCTCCAGTTTGGAGTCTAATCTGAGGTGAAGAGCCTCTCCCTTCCTTCCACCTATCCATGTGTTTAGCTGCAGCTGTGGTGGCAGTTACAGCAAGGAGGAAGGGAGGGTCTCTCACTCTCGCTCTCTCTCCTTCCACGGCACCTTGAGCAGCACAAGGTCATTCCCATGTACCAGAGAATCTAGGAGTTTTATTCCCCTGTGTATTTGTTCTTAGCATGGACTTCACTATTAAGGATGACAGATATCTTGGAGACTCCTGGCAGTAGGAGCCATGAGACATGTAGTTGCCTGAGCATCTGATGTCCATGCCAGTGATATTAAGTGTCCTGCATTTCCCAGCATGCTAGTACCTGCATCCTGCAACACTGTTACCACAGCATTCAGAATTTCTTCCCTGCCACTGGGGGTTTAGTCAGGTAATTATGTGCTTACAGGATGGGCTCAAGAGGTGGGTTGGCACTCTTAGCGGGGAGTGATTGGAAAGCCTGTTGCTCTTCTTCACGTAGATCTGTTTGCAAAGAGAGTTTTGAATTGAACCACTGAGATTATCCATCTCTAGAATCCAGTTAGGAGAAATTGGTTCATTCATTGTTCAAAATTATGAATAAATTTCTTTGGAAGAGTAAAGTGAGATGGTTTTAAATCTGAAGTCACTTGCAAAACAAACCTGAATTCGCTGGTTTATTACTCACTTGTATTTAAAGATGAAAGTCTACTCCATGGAGCTACCCACTTATTGTAACAGTAGTTTAATTAAATATTTTAACTCTTGCCTGTTTTATTCCAACTGACATTTAGTAATCTCTAATGTATAATCTATTTTAAAATTAGAATGCTCATTTAAAACATACTTTGACAGAGTGGTAGAGCATTAAAAAAAGCAGTATTTTAAACTCTTAGAAAGTTCACATCTATTAGAAGTTATTGATTCTTCTACTTTAAATCGGTTAGAGCAGGAAGTAATAATGTAAAATGATTTTTTCACTGCAGCTACAAATTATGTTCATTTTATATTATATTCTCATTTGAATTAATGATCAGTGTTTTGAATCTTTCTATTAACACTGATAATGAAGAATAAGAAGATAGGGATAATTACATTTCCCCGACATGTTTAGGAAACAATAAAGTATATTTACAGTATAATCCTAAACAGAGTTACTCCAGTCTAAGACTGGAAAGGATTTCACTATTCATTTCCTTGAGATCTTGCTGTTACAGAATACTATAACCCTTCATCCACTCTGTAACAGACATTCTTATGTTGGCTCCTCTTTTAAACATTTTATAAGGCAAGTATCTGATTCTGTTCCCAAAGCATCCTTCTGAATTATGAAACTGGGCTGAAACATAAGGTGCTACATGTCATCTGTGCTTTTTTTTTGATAGTAGAGTACTGAGTGTAGAAGTAAACTTGTCGGGAACAGAATATACAGTTGTCTCAATGTAGCCATGTAAGGTAGCATGACAGTGTTGTATGTATACTCTTGCATTTTGGAGCTTTCTCGGGTTTCTCAACAGGCTATAAATGGATGCTATTCACTTTTGGCGTGTTGTCTGTCTTTGGTTTCACATGGAGAAAAAAAATGCCAGCGTAAATAAAAAGCTCCTTAGCAGCAGGGTATTTCATGTCTGCAATTTCAAAATGCTGGAAAGTGATTGGTTTGCTGAGCTCTTCAACGACAAAACTTACATTAAGTGTATAATTTCACCTCTATCCTTGAAAGTTTGTGCTAACAAATTAATTGAAACTGAGCTAAGCAGAGCACTCACATCTAACCCAGTGCATTTTCAACAGTTTAATTAATTAAAAGATATCTGTGATCAGTTAATTACAATAATGAAATCTGAAATTAGTTTTTTGGAAGTACATAAAATATGGCCTCTGCAGGAGTTTGGAGACCTAATTAAGTTTCAGTGCAAATTCAGTCTAGAGCGAATGTACAAAGAGTGTGCCAAAAATATTATGCTAAATATTGCTGGAGAGAGCTGGGACAGACAGACAGACAGACTACCAAGTCACTGAAATGCAAATAAATATATCTTGCGCCAGACATCAAGTAAACTCAGAGTCCTTACTCTAGATGCTGTTATTGAATACATTTTGGTTAAGTTGCGGAAGTGTCTTGATGCTTGTCTGGGTGGTCTCATATAACAGAAACCCCATATGTATGAGAAGTCCGTGGACAGGCTAACAGGTGAAAGGTGGGAACTGTCATGCTGACCCCATCCTATCCTGTGCACTTTTACTACATGTGGGTGCCATGTGCCCACATATACCCTCATAGGTGCTATGCCTACATGTGACACAACGGGTGGCTATTTCAGAACTCTTTGTAGCATGTGAAGGGCCAAAGCTAACCTATTTGCTGTCCAGTACTTACATTGTCCCCATTCATTAATATGTTACATGTACAGGGCCATTATGCAGCAAGGAATTTAGAATGCCCTTTAGAATGCCAAAAAATAACAATTTGCTTTCACTGGAATAGTTACTAAAGCTATTCATTTGAGTTATTCTATTGGTACGGGAGGGGTGTTTGTTTCCAATTGAATGGGAAACACGTTTCCAGTTTTAACAGGAAACCATAAAGGAATTCTCAGAATTACACTGATCACCCAAGGACTCCTGTCTGCCAAATCTCTGTCAAATAGGAGAAAGCCTCCATGTTTCACAGGCAATGAAAACTCTCATTTGCAGGCTGAACAAAGGGAAGCATTTAGTGACTCAAGCAAGCAGGCAGAATGGTAGAGTGGGAACAAAAAGACGTAAAGTCTCTCTAGACAAGGCAGCAGGGTGCGTGTCCGTCATGTGTCAGGAGATGCAATGTTAGCTGGGAAGTGTAGTTTTGAAAGACAAAGCTGGTGGAGATCGCTCCAGAGGGGATGGATTCTCTTACTGCCCCCCCTTCCCCACCTCTGGCGTGCCGAACTGTCTTTCCTTCTGGAGCTTTTACCCTGTCCCCCTCACTGCTTAAAACTTTGAATTAACTGAGCCTCGGCAGGGCAAAGCTCCGAATGGGAACGCACCAGAGGTGGCAGAGGGCTGTGAGAGAATCTGTCCCCTCCGGAGTGATCTCCGCTAGATCTGTCTTTCAAAACTATGCTTCCCAGCTAACATTGTGTCTCCTGACATTTGAGAGACACATGCCTGGCGTCTTGTTTGGAGAGACTCTACATCTATTTGTCCCCATGATACCATGCTACCTGCTTGCTTGGGTCACGAAATGCCTCCACTTCCCAGCTAATATTGCATCTCCTGAAACATGAAGGACATACGTCAAAAGTATTGTGTAGAGAGACTCATAGTTAAAATGCTATCAGGCATGCACCACTTTTTGCAGGAACTGAAAATGAACTGGGCAAGAAGAAAAATGCTGGAAGAAATGGAACACAGCAGAGTAATACATTAGAAAGGGCTGTCCCGCTCAACAGGGCAGAGATAAATCCTTGAGCAACTAAAGAACTACAAACAGCAGGGATATAAAAAAACCCGGTGAGTTTCCCTGCAGCTCAAGCCGAGTCCAGACTTCGGCTCCTCTGGCGAGCTGAGTCAGCTGCTCTGCTCACAAGCAATAGCAGGACCTGGATCCTCCAGTGACTTACTGGCTTCTTCTGGTGCTTCTTTAGCAGAGGGGAGGCTTTGGGCTTCCAGGTGTGTAATTCTTTGCCTGGTCCAAGCCTCGGCCCTAGCTCTTTGCCTTCTCTGCTTCTGGTGGAGATTGCGGCACATCTGGCAGTACTTGCTGGGGCTTCCTGGTTTGAGGGCCCTGCTGGCTCAGGAGGCAGGGCCAGTGCTGGCAAAGGTTCTCTTTGGGGAGGCACTGAGGAATCCTCCTCTCAAGGAGTGTCTGCTAGGGTGGGGCTTGGGGAGGCAGGTCCTCTTCTTATGAAGAGGACACATTCTCCCACACTAACCCTGGGTGGGCATATGACAATTTTATCCTTACAACAGCCCTGTGAGGTAGGTTAGGCAGAGAGTGTGTGACTGGCCCACGGTCACCCAGCAAGCTTCCACAGCAGAGTGGAATGCCCCCTAATTTCTGTGTTCTGTTTTCAGGAGAAGAGGTTCCCCTTCAGTGATACTTTTGAAGGGAGTGGTGGTGGTTGCAAATACTGTGCTTCTGGCAATAGTGATTATACTTCCGAGCATGGCTTGGTGCCATTTTCCCCCCTTCATCTGCAACAGAGCAAGAGCAGGAAGCATTGCCTGCATTATCATTTAGCTGCACAATGCTACCAATCAAATTTGCCTGTCTGTTGATGCCTCATGGCCACATCTGAATCAAGATGGCACTTCTTCTCTTTATTCTGATGTGAAGGAAATGGTAAAAACTGACACACCCTTGACAAAGGGGACAGGATCGCTGTCATCTGTTTTATATTTATATTTTATACTATACTGGTTTTGGTACTGTGTTTTAAATTGTTTTGATGTAACTAGCAACAAAGCCCGTTGGGGGAAATTACAATGGGCTCTAGAAATGGGAGGGCAGGCAAGCGGACATTCTCTCCTCCTCCATCACTGATCCCGGCCAGATGAAGGCAGGGGGGCAGGCATTGACACTTGTTCCGCTCCTGATCCCGGCTGGGTGAAGTGGGGGCATTGCCACCTGTTCTGTGCCTGAATCCAACAGGTTGAAAGGGGGCGGGCATTGCCTCATGCTCTGTTCCTGATCCTGGCCAGGAGCGGGTGGGCATTGCCACCTGCTCCACTCCTGATCCCTGCAGGGTTAAGTTTGGGGCGGGCATTACCTTCTGCTTTGTGCCTGTTCCAGACTGGGCATGACCTCCTGCTTTGTGCCTGTTCCAGGCTGGGTGAAAGGGGATTGGCATTACCTCATGCTCCGCTCCTGATCCCAGCCATGTGAAGGGGGGATGGGCATTGCCACCTGCTCCTCGCCTGATCCTGGCCAGGTGAAGGTGGGTGGGCATTGCCACCTGCTCTGCTTCTGATCCCTGATGGGTGAAGGGGGAGGCATTTCCTCCTACTCTGAAGCTGATCCTGGCCATATGAAGGGGGCGGGCATTGCCACCTGCTCTGCTCCTACTCCCATGAAACAAAGTGGCAACCCACAATTCAGGAGAAAAAGAATATTATACACAATAGTACAGAACTAATTAATTTGTACTGAAGTAAAGTGAAGAAGCGCTCAATAAATATAATATTATGATAACAATAAAATCAAAAAGAGTCCAGAAAAGAATCACAGTTCTCTTTCTTAGATGCAGAGGAATTATCCGTGTTAGTCTGTAGTAGCAAAATCAAAAAGAGTCCAGTAGCACCTTTAAGACTAACCAACTTTATTGTAGCATAAGCTTTCGAGAATCACAGTTCTCTTCGTCAGATGCATCTGATGAAGAGAACTGTGATTCTCGAAAGCTTATGCTACAATAAAGTTGGTTAGTCTTAAAGGTGCTACTGGACTCTTTTTGATTTTGCTACTATAACAATAAATATCTTGTACAGAATATATATAATATCCAAATAAATATGAGCAATATCTCTATTCAAAAATATATTTCAATGGATATGCTCAACAGCTGGCAAGTTCATATATATAAGTACAACCACACCTTCTGATGTGTCTTTCATTTTCTTATAGGTGCGTGGATCCAAGGTGTTCCAGAGTAGGTACATTTACCCAAGCTGGGTAAATGTGGGGGACGGGCATTGCCACCTGCTTCACTCCTGATCCCAGCTGGTTGAAGGGCAAGTGGGCATTGCCACCTGCTCCACTCCTGATCCCAGCTGGGTGAAGGCGGGGGCAAGCATTGCCACCTGCTCCACACCTGATCCCAGCCTAGGCTTCCTGCCATAGCTTGCTCTCTGAAAGTCTGGCTGCCTCATCTGGGCTTCCCTCCACAGCAGCGCTCTCTGGTTGCGCACCAGGGTAGGAAGTGAGTTGCCTTGAGTACACTTAGCCTTTTATATAGTTGGATGTTTTTAACTTGATGTAATCTGCCCTGAGCCTGCCTCATGGGGAGGGCGGAATAAAAATCTAAAGTAAATAAATAAATAAAATAGGAGTTACTCTGTTTAGGATTTCACTGTTAATCTGCCAAGCCACCTGCTGTAGCGGGAGATCTCGTAGCAGCACCTCAGACTCCTGCTGCTGTTCAGCAGGGTAATGTGAGAAAAATGAGGTGAAAATAGCTGTTACTCTGACAGCATGACATTCCTTCTGGGGCAAATCGAGAAGTGACATCTTTGTGTCGATGGGATGCTCTAGGATTCACTAGAAACTCTTTGGTAAAATCATAGTGTTTCTGATGAAACCTAAAGTGTCGTGCTAATGCAATATCGCTTCTGGGTTCACCTGGAAGGCACATCATGCCATTGCAGTGATGGCACCCTACCATGTCACCACCCACCCAATCTCGTGTGGGGTGCCCGCTGCTCTCTGGCAACCTTACCAAGGACTAAAAGGAGACACCATTCCTAGGCCTTTAATTAACATCCTGGAACTAAATATGGGCCTTCAGGAACACAATGAGCTCCATTCCTCTCCTAAATGTATTAGACACCTCTAATGGGCCTGTTATAGTATGCAATGTTACTATATACAGGGTTTCCCCCCTATATGGACAGATTTTTGCTTAGTAGATCATAATATGAGGCACAACTGTAATATGTCAATTTGGGCTAACAGGTTATGCCTAATAAATGGCGCAGTTTACTTATTTCAAATCTCTTAATCCAACATGAATTTCTTGCCATTTAATTTGGTATAGCTGTTAAGAATTAGACTGCACATCCTGTTGAATTTGCTTGTGAAAAGGGGGTTTCCCCTGGAAGCTTGCTGTGTGGAGGAGCTGGACTTTCTCTTTAATGGCTTCCTGCTATTTTTATGTACAGTACTTAGTTTGCCAGACTGATGAGAAGGAGCCTCATTTGTGCAGATGGGAAATACTTATTATGCTAATAGTGATCTGCATTGTTAGCAGAGATTATTAGACTAGTTGTTAGAAAGGCCTCCAGTGGAATTGAGTAGGTGACAAGGTAAAAATGAAGAGATAAATGACAGCAGCTAGCAAATGGATTATGCTAAGGAAAAGTGGCTCAAGAACAGAGAACTAAGGTACTGCTCGAGTCCTTACAAAATGGGCTGATCAATAGCACCCTTTCTTGAACATGAAGACTGGGTTCAACTGGAAGGCAATCAAGCCTCCTCATTCATGGGTTTCAATGAATCTCTGCATTTTGATCCTGTGGCAGTGTGTCACTAACAATGACGAACACTTCTGCCAGTATAGCTCCTAAAAGGGCTCTCTCCAGAAAATCAATGATTTAACCCCCAAACAAGGTGCTGAGAAGGACAAACAACTTTCCCCTCAAAATTAGATCTCCGAGTCACCTGATACAGCTGAAGATTGAGAACATGCAATGAATTGTGAAACTTACTGTTATAAGTGATAGTGAAGGCTTTAAAGGGGATTAGACAAATGCAAATTTATGGACGATAGGTTCATCAATGGCTATTAGTCACAACAGCTGCACAGAACCTCCATGTTCAGAGGCACTAAATTTCTGAATCCCAGTCTCTGGGGCAGCAAAGGCTTTAAACTTCTTTGCCCCTTCTTTTGAGGCTTCTAGGGCATTTAGTTGGCAGTTATGGGAAATAAGGCTAGTTTGATTCCTGTGGCCTGATCTAGCAGAGCTGTTTCTACGTTTCAACTTGTCCAGTATCTCCCGGGAACATCCAAAACATCTTGGTTACAAGAATTGTTGGTGGGTGAGAATTAAAAAGAAAGAAGTTGCAGAGTTTAATATTAGCGCATTGGAAATAAGTAGACAGACTTCCATCGGCTTAGAAAATAAAGAATATCTAACCAACTACATCTTGATGGCTAGACTAGGAGCTTAGAGAGAGAAACTTAGACTGTGGACAGAGAGCAATAAAGCCTTAGTATATGTTGCTCGTTAACTGCTCCCCAATAAACTGGCTCATCCAATAGACAATCCGAGATTCCTTCAGTAAAACTAAAGACTTCCCCTTCTATGGCAGGAACTTTTACTCAAAGCTTAAGTGGTCCTATGCTAACTAGCTATCTCACTAAACAAATGCAATAACAATTTAACTCTTTCATGATTGAACATAGGACACTTGCAAAAATCCCAACAAGAATGAGGCTGAAGCTGAAGTCACCAGACTATTCTACTAATACCCTAATAGTGGTAACATATGAAGATGTCTGATTAGCGAGCAAGAATGAAAACCAGAATACTTTAGTCACATAAGAAAAGACAGCCGTATGGTAAGCATAATCAAAATATTCTACTAAATATTTATAATGTGTTTTTCCATGAGTTTTTTTAGATTGAATAAATGAAATGCATAATGTACAGTTAATCTCCACTGGATTCTTAATAATTTTTTTTAAAAAACGACAGGCACGTGTGCTGGTTCATCATAGTTTACAGGATTTCATTACTAGAAGTCTTCATGTGTGCATCTATAAGCATTAATTAATAGGAATTCCTAATAGCTGTTGCAAATACTTTGCCCAGTGCCCTGAGTTCGGCCACTGTCTTTCATGTGTGGTGGGAAAGAAAGAAGCATGGCAATGTATTTCTGATATAATCTCTCCTAGGCCTGTTGAGAACTTTGCCTCAGATATGATCGTCCAGTGAATTTACCTTACTGGACCCACACGCCTTCAATGACATGAAAGCTCCCCTGATCAGATCGCCTTGATGTTCCTAGGTGAATTTTTTCTTGAAAATAGCACCATGCCAAGCATTTCTACACCTGTGCAATACCAGCTTGTGCTATAGGGCAACTTGCAGCTGATTTGGCCCAGCTCAGGAAGTAAACCATATCATTTGATGCTGAAGACACAGTATCCACAAAGTCATCGTTTCGTTATTAGATTAACTGACTTGTATTATAAGCATGGGATAACTGGCAGTTCACCTTCTCCTTGCACCTGGACCGCTGGCTGCTTGCTTTATATGATTGACATTGGCTAGGATGCATTGCATGTTTTTTGCACTTTTATGTCAAGACATGATTACAAGAACTAAGTACAAGATTAGTTGGGTTAACTGGCAGAGACAGTGACATGGGCACTGCAATCCCTGGGCAAAGGCATCTGGGCACCCACATAATTACAGCACTGCTATTCTGCTCCCTATGGATATTCTTTTGGGGGTAACAACATCTCATGCCCCCCCTCCAGGCAGCACACAGGATATGGTAGCAGTGTTCACCTATCGCACAGTGGTAGCGGATGACAACCCTGTGAGTAGAACTCACAGGCATAGCCAATCACCAGCTGCCAATGCAGCCACTGACCCTCAATGCCACTCCTACCCCCCAACCTGCCACAGAGACCCAGTGGACAGAAAGGAAAGACCCGCAACAGCAGCACCTCAACAGAGGTACATGGCTCACAAGGTCCCCTTCCCAACCCAGATGGGACAGACAAGCAGATAGGCCCACCCTTTCCCTACTGAAGGCCATACTGGCAGCAAACACATGCAACTCTCCTGCCCTGACCCCTCCACACACCTTCCCCTGCCCCAAAATAAAAAGAGAAAGGCAAAGAAAGAAGACCCAAACAAGACTTTAATCCACAATCCCTCACAGTCAGTACTTGCCTCCTAGCCTCAGGGCCAGGAGGAGAGAGGTTCCCAAAAGACATTCCAGCAAGTATTAGTTACTCTACAGCTGCCCTGATGCCACCACACCAGCCACATGGGCTGGCCAGAGAATATCAGATCAGTATGGCTGAGTGGAAAGACACTGGGTTAGGACAGCTGGCACTCCTGGGCCAATTCCAGACAACTAACCTGAAGGCGCTGCATGCCGCCATGTTCCGGATCGCGATGGAGAAAACGCGAAATATCGCGTTTTCTCGTGCGAGAAAACGCGATATTTTGCGTTTTCCCCGTCGCGATCTGGAACATGGCGGCATGCAGCGCCTTCAGGTTAGTCATCTGGAATCGGCCCTGGTTCAAACCCCATATGAGGAGAAGGGAGAGATGGGCAAAATCCCTGGGCTGAATACTTGCAAATGGCCAAAAATTGAACTGGACTGCCTAATTGATAGGCCACCCCAGAGATCTATCATTTTGACCAGGATGCCACCCCATAATTCCCCCTCTGCTGTACCCCTGGCAGCAGAATCCATGCATCCACTTGGCTTCTCCCCTCATGCACTGACAATAAGTGTGCTCAGATTATGGGACCCAGTGAGCCACCCCTGCCCTGAGTATTCATGCACTGCCTTGGATCACCTGCCTTTTCCCTGCACAAACTGCCCACAGCAGCCAGCAGAGTCTGCGGGGAATCTAAATATGGGGTCAGCCACCAAGGTGCCATTGGATCCCAGCTGTGTTTGGCAGCTGAACAAAACAGAGCTTCGGTGGCACCTGAAAGACCTGCTACAGCCACCTCAGCATGGGCATCCCTCAGTCAGAGCCCACCTTCTTGGCCCAGATGGGGTAGGAACGGGCATGTAGCTAGTTTCATTCACTCACAGACAGGGAGACAGATGTGGAATAACCCAGACTTTACTAAACTGTAAATCATGAAGGAGATCCCAGTTGCCAACTTCTTTTTTTTTAATTCCTATTAGAGAGAAAAGCCAAGTATTAATAATATAAATAAATAAGTAAATAAAATCCCACTAGCTCAATCTATGCAAAAATTTTAGGGAATGCATTGGAACCTTTTACTTTACACCTACATCCTGTTTGTTTTACCAATATTTACTTTGCTCAATGAAATAATATTGATATTAGAAACATAACCTGCATTAAACAGGAGAGCTTGGGACAGTGATCGGAAAGTTATTGCTAGGCCTTATCGACAGCCACCCTTTCCCTTCTTTAAGACAGAGAGCCCACCCCAGAGCCAACGGAAGCAAAATCATACGGTATCCTGTTCCTCCTTGATTGAAGACCTTTGCTTTCTGCTAACTGAACGGCCGCTTGTAACAGCGACAAAGCTGCATTTTATTTTTATTTTTTTTTTAGGAAGTCTACCGTTGGAGAAGAAGGTGAAAGAGAGGCCATTTCGCTCCCGTTCTCTTTATTTTCTCAGGCGCAGAAAGGTCAGGAGCTGACTTCATCTGTCATGCTTAATCAGCTGATGAAACGTCTGCAGATGCCCGAGGTTCTGGCTCCTCTATTTTAGGCATAAATCTTACTCGGGCGAATCACTCTGTAATGTGTTACTTCCTGAAATGCGGAGCTGCTCTTTTTAGGAGAGTGCTGGAGGCTTCTTGTAGCATGGGGATTCTCCCTGGGTGCCACACTTTGGTCTGATGATATATGTGACAGTTTCCTGAATACGGATTGGCTTATGATAAAGGCTTGGGGTTATTCAGACTTCAGCAAGAGATCCGAACAAAGAGAATAGCTGTCTATGCCTTGATTGGAATGTGAGGCAAAGAGTTTAAACATCGTTAATTGTTAATTAGGAGAAAAACGAGGCCTAATGACAGAAGCCCTGTGTTTGCTTCTCTTCAGTTTTAAATTTTGAAGCTTTTATGTGAAGATCCCAAAGAAAGCCTGGATGAACAAAGCTCTTTCAGAGAACCCTTACATTGTCTTATTCTGCAAGCCAAGTAATTGTGGCTGGATTCAGGGCTGCTGACTATGCGTATAAAATTCTAGATCCAGAGGAGTTAGCCGTGTTAGTCTGTAGTAGCAAAATAGAAAAGAGTCCAGTAGCACCTTTAAGACCAACCAACTTTACTGTAGCGTAAGCTTTTGAGAATCACAGTTCTCTTTGTCAGATTCTCGAAAGCGTATGCTACAGTAAAGTTGGTTATTTATTTATTTATTACATTTCTAGACCGCCCTCCCCGTCGGACGGGCTCAGGGCAGTGTAACAACATACAATTTATAACATACAGTTTAAAACAATAAAAACATTATAAATAAACATTTAAAAACATTATCCATTAGTCTTAAAGGTGCTACTGGAGTCTTTCCTATTTATAAAATTCTAGGAACCCAGATTACAGTGAGGTTTTTGGAACCAGGCAAGGGGCCCTTGAAGGGTAATATCTGCTTATGTGTTCTAATCAAGGGTCTTCTGTGTATGAAGGGGACACCAGTTTGTAGCGATAGGTAGGAAGTCAGAAGGAATCTTTCATTTGGGGCCCATGGTGGCTCTGAATGTTTGGGATTAGCAAGTGTTTCCATTTCAGTCACAAAAGAGTTAAACTATTTGGGTTACTTACTTAATTAGTAAACTTACTTTGCATGTAACCATTAGGGCTTCGAGTAAAGATTCCTGCTGTAGAAAGGGGAGTCTCTAAGCATAATGAAGTAGAATTAGGATTTCCTACTGGGCAACTTGTTTATTGGGGTGGCAATTAAGTGATGCTATATACTGACTTTTTATTGCTCTTTGTGCAGTAGTAGTGGTAGTCTTCAGTCCTCTTTTAGTTCACTATCTATACTAGCAAAAATGTAGTCTATTAGCATTTATTATTTTCTTCCAAAGTAACCCTATTTTTTATCCTCTTAGTAAAGTATTTTTACAGAGCTACACTGGAGTCTCTGCTGATTTTCCTACACTGAACACCCATGGAAGAAAACTGTGTGCAGAAGAATTTATCGTTTTCCATTCTTCACAATCTTTAACAGAAGAATGCCGCTCAATTTCACCATAGCAAGGATAAAATTGTTTATTTAATCCCCCTCCCAAGGCAAATACAGGCTGAGTAGCTTCTGTGTGCCTGTCTGGAGCTTAGGTGTCCCTGAACTCCACTCTTAAACTCTTTATTATCTATTAATACAAACAGAAGCAAATAAATAGATAATTTCCCAGTTACAGAAAGTAAATTTAGAATATTGTATTATTAATATTAAGTGTCATCTGAAAAACAATGTGGACCTGAGAAGAACATTATAGGGAGGGACAGGGCTCATTTCGAGGGGGAACGCGCCGGAACACATTTCCAGCAGTTCCCCAAAGAGGTCACATGACAGGTGGCCCTGCCCACCTGACTTTCAGCCATTTGGGGCCTGTTTCGGCCTGGATTGGGGCTGAAATGGCCCAGATCAGGCCTCTGATGGGTGGGCCACTCAGCAGTGGCCCGATCCTAACCATTTTGGTCCCCTTTGTGGCCATTTTCAGCCCCTTTTTTGCCATTTTGGGCCCAATTTCGGCCCTGAATGGCCAGGATTGGGTCCAAAACAGCCAGGATAGATGATGTCAGGGGTGTCTGGCATATGCCAATCAGTTATGCCAATGACACACTTCCAGCGATGTCAATGGGCGTGGCATTTGCTAATAAGTTATGCGAATGAGTTATGCTAATGAGTTCCTCCAGCTCTTTTTCTATGAAATGACCCCTGGGGAGGGAAGATTATTTTTGTTAATATAGAAACCATGTTGTGTTCCTCAGGTCAGCAGTAATTAGGGTACTGAAATGTCTTCTTCTTTCCATCTGAGCATGAATGAAACTTCAGATAGCTCTAAGTACTTTTGATGTATCTCAAAGCAATAGTTGCTCAAACTTGACATCTTTTCCCTCCTTTAGAATTTAAATTTTCAAAATATAAACTAGAATTGATAAATGATTCCGACTTGAGAGAACTTCTCAGAATTTTCTTGCCCCGGTGTAGTTCACTGCTACGGTACGGATTAATTAAATCTACAAGGTTGAACTAAAAGTAAAACTGACGTTACGCTTCCTGAAAACTTGTGAAGAGAGGTAATGCTTCTGTTTTGTGGTCGGCACATTATACAAGATTTTTTCTTCTTCAGCTACTACAGAAGGAATTGATACTTTACGAGTTAAATGCAGCTGATGAGAGGCAAGAGCCCTGGGATGCAAAAGTGTCCAAATCTTTAAATCAAATGGCTCTTTAATGCAATGTATGCTAAATGTGAAAATTTTAAATGGTGTGTTTGTCCAATGATATCTATACACAAGAATGAAAGAGATGTTTCAGTTTTCTCCATGGAAGCTGAGGCATATATGGCAGGGCAGAACCACCAAATTGTACTAGGAAGACAATTGCTGCCATGCAGAGGCAGGCAAAGGCAAAAACCCCTTGTTAGTTTTTTGCTTTGAAAACCCCAGTAGGCGTCACCATAAAACATCTATGATTTGATAGCACTTTCTACTATCACATCTATGCTATTTATGCTATGCCTACACATGACACAAGGGAGGACTATTTCAGGACATTAAGACAGTTTCAACTTAAACATCTAAAATAAAAGACTATCAAAGGCAAAACAATAAAAAGCAAAAATAGTTTGGGACATTGGAGATTTTATGCCTAAAAACCTGATAATTTGAATGCTCTAGCCAAGGCATCTCTTTCATGTCTTCATGGCCTTCATGTCTTCAAAGCCTGTTTTAAATGCTGGCAAGGCCAAAGAACTTAAATGTAAAACTTCTCATTCACTTATCATGTTTTAAATGTGGAAAGCACTTGCAAATGCTTAGTTATTCTAGCAGTGTGTTGTGCTGTCATTAGGGCTGCCAAGCCCCTGGTTGGGGTGGGGAATCCCGCCCCCCCCAAACACACACACAGGTTTTATTGCTCCCCAGTACAAAAATTAAAAAGAAAAACAAGGCCTCATCTACTTACACGAAATTCTTACCATAGAGTTTTTTTTAACAAAGTAAGAATAACAACGGGGAGCTCTAGGAAATGCTGTACGGAAAAACTCCAGAAGTGAAATCATCCTGGCTTCCTGGATAGAAACTAACATGGAGCGAGACCCATTAACATGTTTGTGCTCAGATGTCTGTGACCATGTTAATCTGTAGAGATTTATCCTTCATTTCCACCTTTATTTTTTAAAAGGGTGAAGTGTCCCATAAGAGACTTAAACTTTAATTTTTCACTGAGTACTGTTTCTTAATGAGCCATAACCTGGTGAGAAGTGAGATTTACCAAGAATCTGCAGAACCCATTGGAGGTGTGCACCAGGGCTTCCAAACAAATTCCATTCTGTTATTGGTTTGTTCTAGGTGGACCAGTGCTGGTTCGAATCTAATCAGCTTTATGATAGTGCCAACAAATTAGCTTTGAGTCCTCCTGTTGATCATTGATGCCATGTTTTCCTGAACTTTGTAGTTGCGTTCCTATGATGAGGGGCAAATCTTTTATTTCAATGCTCAGGTGGAACAGTCCATCAGAGTTGATGCTGGTGGATCTCACCAAGCTCTATCTTTAGCTCTGATCTTTGCCAATGCCATTGCCTGAAAGGTGCTGAAGACAAAATGCACTTCTGCACAATGTGCACATTCCCCTTCCTGCCAACAGGTTTATGATATAGTAGGGCAAAGTCTCTCCCCTTCAGATCTGATTGGTTGATTTCAATTAAGGAAAAGAGTTACAGTCACCTGCTGCTGTCCAGTGCCTGCCTGCCTGTGTAAGAACCGGACCAAAACACACAAACTTTTTGATGGGAGGGGGGAATTGTTACAGATTTGTTTCCTGAATTTGTTTCATAGTTCGAGAAGCCGCTTTAATGAGCCAAACTAGTGATTTCTAGGTATATTTTTGTCTCATCTGTTCTGTTTTGCACACCTTTAGAACCCACCTTCAAGCCTGAAGAATATGCTATATCACAGAAATTGCCTCCCATGGGCTGACTCTAAAGAAATGCTCAGCTTACTACAAAGAGAAACAGAAGTCACATCAAGGTGACATTTCTGCATCATAATGAAAGTTCTTTTTTTAAAAAAAAACCAAGCCTTTCATATGCAGAGAAATAAATCTGAACTAGAAAAATATTCAGGTCTCACCCTTAGGATGACTATCCACCTGTCCATAGGACATGACCACTGGATCACTGGAATAATTTTGGCTAATTGCCAGTACTGCAAGTAAAACCGTTGCTGGATTCCTTTGGGAACTAGAGATGAGTGATCAGATTAAGCCAAATTTCTTTCCCAGCCAATGAAGCATGATGGCCTGGATTCTTCCAGTGGTGACTACCGGCTTGACAAGTGCCAATTTGTCTGCCTGCTGCAGGTCATGATGCCTTAGTTCCAGCTGCTTATTGAACCATGCTCTGATCTCCCTAAACAGCAACTCAGGCACAAAATGAACGGGCGTGAGAGTTAACTATCATTAGGAAAAATGATGACAATTAAATGTAATTAATAAACACTCTCTTGCGACAGGACATATGCATATCATGTGCCTTGACTGGTCCAAACACAGAAATCAGCACACCTCATTACCCAAATGAATTGATATTACATAGCTCAACTTACACATAAATAACATACTTGAAAGAAATCTTCTATTCGCTCGTGCATATATTTTTCCAGCAACATTAGGCTCCTTCTTGTTAGAGGATATTAGAAGGCACCTTGTTAATCACATCAGTCCAGATGGTTGGCTCTCTTCTTGCCAAGTAAAAGTACTGGGTACCCTTTTAATGTTGATTTACATAAGTTTCATGTTAATAAAGGTCCATGAATGCCTGGATTTTTCCTCTCCCTTCCTCTCCTCTCCCTGCATCACAATTCAGTCTTGGATTAAGTCCTGACGTGTTTTGTGTAGATCCTGAGAAACATAAATCACTGGCAGCTACTGAGGGCACTTAGCACCTTTACAAAATCTGCCCCTTTGTACCTATTGCAGATTAATTGCATCTTTTTAATTGATCACTGCTGGGCACAGATATGCTAGGCTTGGCTACAGCTCCATCAGTGAATTGGTTCTGATGTTAGAATTCAGCAAAGACAAAATCTGTTTTCTTTTGGCCTTGAATCCTGCAACGGTTGTTATTTGTGTTAACTTTCTTCTCCACTCAGAGTTATTGGTTTTTTTTCACACATCCAATAGCAATTACGTTCTTGTAGTATAAGAAAAGAGGCTTTACCAACAGTTTTCCATTCTGCTCTTCCACACATTAGGAGAGTTCAATATCTCTGAGTGCAGAGGGGGCGGTCCTAGGGCCCCCGGAAGTGACAGACCACGGACCAATGAACCGGTCCATGAATGGGGTGGGTCCGTGAAAAGTTCATGGTCTGTGGTCCGTAAAACATGACATACCACAGGGCGATGGTCTGTGGGGTGGTGGCATGACAGCATGAGCAAGAAGTTAAAAAGACCCACCTGTCTTCACAACAGGGCAGGAAGCAGTCCCTCAAAGAAAAATGTAATATGGCTTGCCTCTTCTTCTTGTCCCTGAAAGGGCAACACAGTGGTCACTGCCAGTAGCATTTGCTTGTGTGACCATTATAGGGCATGCTGGATACATACATTTTTTATTTGGGAACTGTCTCAAAAGCCCATTACACATAATCTTGCTCCGTTAACATTGAAAAAAAGTTTAGCAACTAAATTAATACATATTCTCATATAAATATAGTGCAAGTAGGTATTCTAGATACTTTCTTTCATACGGTTTGTGATTAACATAATTTTTTTCTAATCCAATTTCCACGTGGTGATATTTTTTTAAACAGGAAGTTCTTAGTGGCTTAGTGTCCCTCTGCTATGTAACTCCAAGAGCACGTAAGTGTCACCAAGCAGCAAAGCTACTTCACCACACTCCTGTTCCCTTTCCAAAATTTAGGATTTTTATATTACCTCCACCCCTGTGCTGAATATACATTCTTCCCTTCCCCCAAGAAGCTCAGGGCAGCATACATGGCTCTCTTTTCTTCCATTTTATCTTTACTCCGTGAGACTGAGAATGACTGGCGTAAGGCCATTCAGAAAAGTAAAGCAGGGTTGGAACCTGGTTCCCTTCAGTTCCCGTCTGACATTCTAACCACTACTGTGGCTTTCGTAACCCAAATGCAAATTAACATTTGATTTATACACCACCCTTCAGGACAATTTAATGCCCACTTAGAGTGGTTTACAAAGTGTGTTATTATTATCCTCACAACAATCACCGTATAAGGTGGGTGGGGCTGAGAGAGCTCTGAGAGACCTGTGACTGACCCAATGTCACCCAGCTGGCTTCAAGCGGAGGAGTGAGGAATCAAATCATCCTCTAAAATTTGAGATTTTATTGAGAATTCTGAATTAGATTGCAAATTCATTGGATTTTGCAGGGACCATGGTTCATATTCAGGAAAAGACGTTGCATTGCCTAGGTAACTGTGCATGTCACATGTCCTAGTACCTTATCCCATGATCAAATGCTAGCATGTGCTGCTAATATTTCTTATCATTTACCAGCAGCTTGGATTCCTGCATAGAGGAGGCAGGAGCAGTGGCTTCAGGGTTATTGCTACTCATGTGATCATTGTTTTGAGCATGCACCAGTAACGACTACTGGCTCACTTCACAGGGCAGAGATGCATGATAAGTACTGCTGATGAGAAACAAATGCACACATTCAAAATATGTCTCATTTTACACTGCAGACATATCAGCAATTTGACAGCATATGGGAATTGTCTTGACAGAAAAGTCAGCATTTCATGTAGGGGAAATACAGTTTTCAAGCTTATCATTTGCTAATTTTGCAGCATTAGTAACAACATGCCAACAAGTTGTTATACTTTTTTATAGCTGAGGGGACATGAAAACCTCAACTGATAAAAATCTAATAATAACATAATAATGAGGTTTTGCATGTTTTGGTTTAACAGGTTTAACAAAAAACAAGCCTATCTGTTTTTTGAAGACAGTGGCCACTTGGTTTCTGCCCAGTCCACAGTCTTCTATCTTCCTTCTACTGCTGCATCAGGTAAGTAAACATTTATCAATCTGATATGCAGTTGGAATTTTATACAAAGTGCACATCTACGAAGCAAGCTACATTAGAGTTCCCAGGTCCCCTCGGTCAGGTGGGGGATCCCTTGCTTCCAGCACCCATCCCCAATGCCTTTTACCTGGCTGGGGGAGGTGTGCAGAACAGGAGCGGGAGATCTGGAGTGCGCTCCTATGCATTCTGGACCCTTCATTATCGCATGGGGAATTAAATCATTCCTGGCTCAACAAGGAAGGGAAGGTCCCCCACAAGTTTAAAATTGGAAACTTTGTGTCAAATTACCATACAGGCACAGAAAGGGAGATTCCAGGAATTCCAGCCCACTGCAGATACCAGACATCCAAGGAGATTCTGCTGTCCTCAAGGATGGAAGAAAACATAACATCTCAAGCCTGTCTAAGGCTCAGAAAACATAAAGAGGAAGCTGACTACTTTTGGGTTAAAAAGCCTGATAGATACTTCAGAAGAAGAGGAAGAACACAGAATACCAGAATTTACCCCACCTCTCAGTCCTTCCTGGGCCACTCCAGTAATTAGAAGGAGCACCAGACAAAGAAGCTGCCTAAAAACTTTAGGATTTTGTAACTGGCTTTCGATGACAGTTTGCTATTATTATTTTTGTTTCAAAGAAGATAGGTGTGCTGTGTTTTAATAGTTGCTTTGCAAGTTAATACATTGTTAAAATTTGGAAGTGTGTCCCAATAGGGAGAACACAGTCTGTTGCTAGGCGGACTGGGCCCTCTAGATCAGAGGAGAGAGGAACAAAAGGAGAAAGATGGAGGAGAAGGTAAAGCAGGGACTATAACAGAAGAATACCTCTTGTTAAGTATCCTGCCTGATGTTGTCTCCTTGCCTCAAGCTGCAAAACCCACTTTCCAAGTTAAGTACAAAATGAAAAAGAGCAAAGGATATTTGATGTTCCTTTACTCTTGAGTAAACCATGAATAGATTCATAATATGAACATCTCCTTCAGATCATCAATATATTGTGTGCCATTCCATTTGGGGCAGATCCTGGAATATTACAAAAACACACTCTAGAACAAAACCAAAAAAATTCTTACATTTTGATTTGCTTTAATGGGCCAGATGCTGGAAGGTAACCCACAAACTCAATACACTTTGCACAAGTCCAACAGATGCTCATTAAAGCCAAATAAAACATCATTATACTCAACACATCCTCTGGTATATTTACATATTTCTTGAAGAGGATGTCCTCAAGATGCTCGTTATGATAGCACGTGAAATGCTATAGCATAGTTTCTAGCAAGTGCAAAACTAAAACAAAATATAAATGCCTCCGGAGATAGTCATCATTCCATACAGGCAATAAATACCAGAACTTGTGATAGTGATGTTATTTCTTTTCAAAGATCTTGACTCTTAGACTATGTACATTTCCCCCAAAGCACATGATTTACCTGCTTAAAAGTATTTCAAGCCAGAATGGTTACACCTTTACTTCTTGAGGGAAGTATGGTATATGGAATATTGCCTCCAACTGAATGAGTAGATAAAGTCCAGCCTTTATACATGGGTCAGTTTTCAAGGCAGGGTTTTTAAGTCGGTACCCTCCTGGAAGGCTCAACTGCACTCAGTTGTGTAGTCTGAATCTTAGCACTATTAATTATCCTTGTGAAATCTCCTTTCCCTTCCAGTGCTATTACCATCAAGGAACCCAGACTACAAATGAGAAGGGTCTTGAAAACAGGAAAACTTATTCCCATCTTCCCCAATGTTGCCCAAGCATCAGAGGACTTAGAGCCAAACTACAAGTGATGCCTGGCACTAGTCGGACACTTGTCAGCTTCCCTCAAGTTTTGATGGGAAATATAGGCATCCGCGTCTTGCAGCTTGGCTCTCCAACTGCTGTCCAATGGACTTTTCAACTGTCACTTGTCCAACATTCTGCCAAACTGCCTACATTTCCCATCAAAACTTGAGGGAAGCTGACAAGTGTCCAACTAGTATCAGGCGTCACTTGTAGTTTGGCTCTTAGATATAACTTGGGGGTCCTAACGGAAAGTTTACACTCTGAATGGTTTTGCTGAGCAAGGTATGAAGAGATAGACAATTATTCCCTGGCTCTGACTATGTTTTTAAAAGGGGGAACATGTTTTAAAACATTACATATCTGTACCCTGCTTTTCTTCCCAATAAGGATCCAAATCACCGCACAACATCATTCTCCCCTCCTCCATATTCTTTTCAGTATAACCATCCTGTGAGGCAGTTTAGCTTGAGAGCATGTGACTGGTCCAGCAAACTTGGGTGGCAGAGTGGGGATTCAAACGTGGGTCTACCAGACCCTTTTCCAACACTCAAACCCCTATATAACACCAAACCCCGAATGATTATCTGAAAGGGTTGTCTTCTTTTGGAAAATCACAGCCATAGAGAAAATGCTTGGTAAAGGTTCTATATAATCTCGTAATTGTAATGTTGATCAAGCAGCCCTTGACTAGATTACCACCTTTTTGCACATTTCTGCCAGGAGTGGACTAATTATGAACTATGTCTTCTGACCAACCAGGGGAAAACAACCAGACTTTTTAAAAAAAGTTATGTCAATTACTAGAATAGCAAATAGCAAAGCTATTTTACATGACTATTTTTTAAAATTATGTTGATGCCTTGTGATGGGTTCATTGCTGAGACCTTGCAAAAATTATTCCTGTATCCTGTTGGGTTCTATCCATAAACCCCATCACTTAACTCCCTGAGGGTTCTGTACATCTCATGACCTAGAGCAGTAATACCTAGAATGGTACCTGTAAGCACCTGTTCGCTTCTTCAACAAACAAGGTCTCCCCCAAAGTAAATTGCCAGTCCTGACTGTCTTCCACTTCACTGAAACAGGAGGTGCTTTAGAAGAACCCAAGAGGCATCATCCATTTGGAAAGAGCTGCCTATATCAAAGGAGGGTGCTTGACTTGCAACCTCCCAACATTTTGTGATTGGTCCCAGCACCCCATGGCAGCCATTTTGTAGTGAGGCCTACAACCCATCTTCTAAATTCTAAATTCCAGAGGATTCTGCTTCTACTCTAGACAGGTACCAGAATTTTTTATTTCAAGTCTTAGCACCCCTATCTTGGAACTACCTGTTAATTTGTAAAAGTACAGGAAGATAGCTGCTGGAGTTGAAACTATACTTTTCAGATTCACATACTGTGAAAACTTTAAAAGCTTCCAGAACAAACAGAAAAAATGTTTTAAATCAGCCAGCCATTCTTATTTAACTGCCAACAATACAATACAAAATAAGAGGCAGAAGAGAAGACAACGGTGATGGCAGATTTTCTTCTGATAATAGATATCAGTTTCTATCATTATTGTTCATAAACAGACTGCTGCATTTGAGTATGGATTTTGTGTGTGTGTCTGATTGACACAGGGACATGGATTGCATGCCTTGCATTATAGTTGCAGCACAAAGAAAAGAAAATTGTATAAAATGCCATATTAAAAGCTTTCCAAATCAAGCCACTTGCGCGAAGGTGTGAAAGATGTTTTAAAAACTGCAGAATTTCAGCAAGGTAATGAGATGGGTGGAAGCGCAAATGATAATGTGTCAGTGTTGCTAGATGTCACACAGATGTGTGGGTGTGATGAAAAGTGCTGTAGATGTAGGCGGAATGAGGCTTTTTGCAAAAGGATGTCAAAGCTTCAGCATCCTGTCTTGGAAATGACTTTAAAAGAATCAAACTGAAAATTTTGCTTTCTAGCAAAATGTAACACTGCTTTGAGTGTGTGTGAATATTTGAAGGCTCATGTTGTACTGGCCTGGAAGCAAGAAAACACCAATGCACTAAGAGACTTACGGCAATTAGCCACAAATGTATACCAAAAGAAAATTT
The DNA here is from genome assembly GCF_028583425.1 of Eublepharis macularius. Classification (NCBI taxonomy): domain Eukaryota; kingdom Metazoa; phylum Chordata; class Lepidosauria; order Squamata; family Eublepharidae; genus Eublepharis; species Eublepharis macularius. Next base: position 51,848,383 of record NC_072790.1, read on the forward strand.
GGTTCACTTTGGATATGGGCATCAGAGATGCTATAAAAATGTGGTATCCCTGCAATCCAGGTCAGATTCCCTAATCTGGTAGGGTAAAATGAGAGAATCCCAAACATATCTGGCCATTATTCTTTTCATTTATTATTTATTTCATTAGACTTCTATTCTGCCACCCCCATGAACAGGCACAGGGTAGATCATTTCCCCTATGGGGAAAACTACCTGGGAGGCTGGGAGGGTATTTTTCAAGCAAATGCCAATAACCTTGCAAGGAACCTACTCCTTCTTGTCCACTAAATACGCCCCACCCCCAAGTTTCGGGAAGATTGGACACAGGGGCCCAATTCTATGAGCCCCTGAACAAAGCTTGAAGGGCCCTTTTAGAGCTCAGAGGTGGAGTCAAGATGGGAATCCGTGGTCCTCATGGAGAAAAGCAGGCAGCAGAGGTGGCGCAGTGGCGCAAAGTGGCTTGAAGTGCAGATGCAAGCTGCAAAGTAGGAGAACAGCATGAGACCGGTGTGGGACAGGAGGCAGCAGACAGGCTGGGAGCAGAGCCAGCCAGGAGCATAGTGAACCATGAGGGCACAGGCCAAGTGCGATGGTCTTGCCTCCCCTCCATGCCTAGAAAGAAAAATAAGTTTGGAGAAGCCAGCATGCAGCATTTGCTGAATTAAACCAAATAAACTCAGCCCATCAGTATCCAGCTTCCCAGGTCTGATCTGGGATTCTCTAATTTGAAACAACACAGATGGATTATGCTGATGGGCATAAATCTGGCTCTATAACTGATATATGAATGCCTCATCACACACCCCTACACAAATCTAAGCCTTAATAGATGTTGATGCTTAGGGTCTGTGATGGACTGCACAACAACAGGTTTCGGTGCAGCAAAATCAGAGAGCTGGGAGGGGAAGGGTTAGGTATTCCCTAGAATAGAGAGCTTGAGTGTCAGGCTGCTCCCTCTTCTCTAATTGGTCAGTTAGAAGCAGTCTGGCTGTCATTTGGTTTCTGACAGGATTTGGTGTCAGGGAGTCTGACAAGTCAGACAGGTTCACTTTTAGAGTGAAGAGAGAAGACTCTTTTGCCTTAACTGTAGTATTACTGTCCTGAGGAAGAATTCTAAGAATTCAAAGTCTAAGTGTCAGCATAAACTGATGTACCTTTTACACAGACCCCAGAGAAATGGGATTTGGTGAGAGTGATTGGGTAGTGGGTTGAGACTCCCTTTCAAACCAAAAAGAAGAGGAAAGGAAAACAGTTTTAGACTACGCAGGAGATAGAAATACCCTCTAGTTTCAATAAAGGAGTGAGTTCTATACACTAAGAAAGCGACTAACTCCAGAAAACCTGAACTGTCATAGGAAACCTCCTGAAAAAACATTGTTGCTGTACCTAAATCACTAAGGAAAACAGATCTCACTGTTAAAAATAAAGAATATATGAAGGTAAACTTCAAGGATACTATTTTGCCTTTTACACAAAGTGTATTCTGTAACACCAACAACATTTTATCTCCAAATTTCCACCCCCTGACTACACTTACTCTATCCCTGCCTATTAAATAAAGTTATTTCTTTTTGAATGTTAAACAGTGTCTAGCACTATTTCCAAAAAAAAGGAAGAGAGCTCCTGCTTTTCCCCATCAAGTTCCTGGGCTGGGCTAAAAGCCAAAATTACATCTGTGTGTCAGGGTGGGACAAAAAGACTTTCAAAACCACCAGTATTAACACACTACTTGGGGCTGCTCTATCAAAGCAGGGAAACTGAATTTTGACTGAAAAACCTGCCTCACAGTGGGGAGAGTGAGGGGGGGTGTCCATCATAGGGCCAAATTAAACATGGCAGAAAAGATAAACCATCTCCTAGGGATACCAACCTCCAGGTAGGGCCTTGAGATCTTCCAGAATTACATCTAAACTCCCTATAGCTGTTTTGGTCAGTGAACACTATGGCATTATACCCTGTGGAACTTCCTCCCCTCCCCAAACCCCACCCTCCCCAAGGCTTCATTCCCCCAAATCTGCATGAATTTCCCAACCCAGAGTTGGAAACCCTACTATCTGTCCAACGTTTTGGGGGAGGGTGGGAAATGCAGCTTAGACACTGTGATGGGGAACAGATGAACAGGATTCTTAACTGTTCCTCTTCCTACCATCTGTCTGCAAAAATCTCTCCCATTCCCTCACACCCCCAACCATCTTTTTCCAGTGGGGAGAAAAGTTGCTTGAGAAGAGCAGTTATGAGCAGACAAATGACACAAAGGGAAAGGATTAAGCTGTCTCTCCCTCATTGCCATTCCTCAAACTATCATCTAACCATCCCAATTTTTCAGTAACAGTTCTTAGGATATTATTTGTGGGTGCGTGTTTATTTATTTCATTGAAACCCTACCTTTCTCTGCAATGGAGACCCAAATTGCCTTACATCATTCTCCCTTCCTCCATTTATCCTCACAACAACACTGTGAAGTAGGTTAGGTTGAGTGCATGTGACTGACCCAAGGTCACTCAGCAAACTTCCTTGGCAGAGTGGAGACTTGACCCTGGTTCTCCCAGATCCTTGTCCACCTCTCTAGCTATTAAACCAAGCTGGTCTCGCTGGTGTTTCCTATGCAATGTCTACAGTGTGTGACGAGGCCCCCAGAATGACCTGTCAACAAAGCCTAGCAGTGGCTGAGGCCTTAAGTGTTCCTGTAAGGAGGCAAGGATGTAAGCCTCTCTTCACTGGAACAGACAGCTTGTCCTTAAAGGTGCTGCACCTGCTTGTTGCAGTGAGTGCTCCAGTGGGGCTGGGACACTTCTGGGCTTCGGAGACTTTTCTACAAGTGGTAGTGACTCAACAGCACTTCTCCCTCTTTTTACCAACATCAGTACACCGTCCTTAATTTTTTAAAAAAATTGAACTAATTAACACTATTACACCACGACGCCAAGAATATAACCTAATGATAGAATTAATATGATAGCACCAATTTAAAATAAAATCTAAAAATGGTATCCAAAGGCAAGCAGTTCAGGCAGAGTTGATGACCCTTCTTTCCATGTGCGAAAAAACACCCCATTCTGAGAACCACCCAGAGACAACTAAGTAGTAAGTCTCAATTCACACGGAATTGTTATCTTTTAACTGTCTTTTAAAACTAGAGATGGCAGATGCAGATGAGTGTTGGTGGTGCCAGACGCTGTGAAAAAGCACATGAGCTGTGTGAGAAAATGATATAATCTGAAATGGACACATCCACTGCCTTACAGAAGAGCTTGCTGAACTGTGAACTCACAAGCTGGACGTAAGTGGAACCAGTAGGTGCTCAAGCATGCCTAACTGTTCTAGTTCTGGTTCATCTCATTTTTGTTACTATTGATTGTTCATTTTTCTTTTCTTTTCCATCATTTTTATGCAATTAGCACATATATAACATTGAGGAAAATCCCAATAGAGAAAATTCAGCATGAGAAGAAGGTAAATGAATGTGAGAAATGAAGACTCAAACAGGTTTATTGTCACAAGGGATAAATGAAATCAAAAGGGGAGATTTGAAGTGACCCAAACAGCTTCCAAAATTTGGTCTGATCTCTACCCAGAAGAATTCTTTGAGGAAGTGCTATGACTTACTCTTAGTTGCATGGAAGGCTTCCAGCTGCTGTACATTTTTACAGTGCAATCCCAAGCAGAGTTACTCCAGTATAAGCCCATTGAATTCAATGTGCTTAGACTGCGGTAAGTCTGTTTAGGATTGCACTGTCAATTTCTCACAAACTTCACATTACTGTTGTGACATGAAACTGGTTGTTTTAAATCTGAATAATTGTGTTTTGGTATGCTAAATTTTACTGAAGTTGTCTCCCAGAAGTTCTGTGTTTGGTGTCCTTCATATCCAACCTTCCACTCGGGGGCAGGGCAGGGAGTAGCTCCTTCCTTTAACTATATGCAAAAGGTACCAAACTAGATGATTAATTTCATGGTCTCTATGTTAGATTTCCTGAAAAAATAATTGCTACTGATTTTGTCATTGGATACCGAAATGTGAAAAAACCCAAAGTGGTATGAGATGAGCATGTAGTTCCGGTGTGGGGTTACTTTGAGGTACACATGAATGAACTTATTTTCATCTGAAAACACTGGAACATATGCGATAAGTTAATGTGCATTGCTTTGCATGTACAGGTAATCAATGGATACCATCCATCTGGACTTTGAAGGAAAACCTCACAAAATGATACACTTCTCAGATAGGACAATTAGGCACCGGGGACTGCCAAAATGGACACAATCGTACACGTTTCACGAAGATCACCATTTTCTATTTGATTCACTATTTAAATTTCACTACAGCATTTTACAGATCAAATGCCAGATCTTTTTTCACTGGTGCTGCAGCAAGGAATGGGGATATATGTCCATGATCTGAAATTTGATTATGATCAATACTCACATGTAAAAACTGACAATTCCAGACAAATTTTGTGAATGCCCAAGAAAGCAGATATTCTCTGGTGAATGACAGTCATATAAATGTGATTATTAGCATTGACTTGTGTGCATCTAAAAAAGTTTCAACGGTTCCCAGGAATTCACAAGTTAATCTGGAATTGTCAGCTTTTACACACCAACAGTTACATGTTAATTACAAACTGTATACTGAGTTTTCAGATTCTATATTGTAAACCTAACTTAACCAAAGTTAAGCGCCTTTTGTTTGCTTAAAGTGCTGTCCAGCTGCAGTCAACTTCTGGTATGCCCTCAAGGGCAAGAGATGATCAGAAGTGGTTTGCCTCTGTGAAGTGACCCACATATCTGAGGGTCAAGGAGTCCTTTGGAACAACGTGATGGGCGACAACAATAAATGGAAATAAGCAGAACTCATTCCTCCTCTTGTGCAAGTTATTATTCCATCCATGGAAAAAGCTCCTGCAACTGAAGAGGGGGATTAGTTCTGCCAGTTCTGTCACAGCCACAGGAAGAACTGGCAAAGCCCTATAGACTGGTTCACACAAAATTACAAAACTGGCAAGTGAAGGAAAGTCCTCCAAATGCCCTGCAAATCTGCCACCAGTCCCTCAACTGTTCCCAAAGCTTAGGAGGGGAGGGACACCACTCCCAGCCTATGAGGGAATTAACTAAAGCAAAGTCTAACTTGCAAGGATGGTGTTGCAAGTAGAGTTCACAGCAAAAGGTATTTGAATGGTAGGTGGTTCATGAGAGTTAACAAAAGTGAGTTCAGCAAAGTGATTTAAAGTTTTGAGACTTCAAAATCACAAACCCACACAAAATATAATTATTTTATTAAGGTGCAAGGTCACATTAAAATGCACAAGACAGAACGTGAGGAATAAAATAACAAAACCTATAGCTTTGTAAGCTCTAACTTATACATACCAATATCATAGCAGAAGATAAATCACAAAGTTGTCAAGAAGGTGGGAGGCAAAGTCTCTGGTCGAGAGGCAAAAGGCTGGCTAGGCTTCACGGCAAAGCAAAGTGGATGGGCGCCTGGGCTTCCATCCCCAATCAGAGCCAGATTTGAGACGATGGGTGAGTTACAATGGAAGATCACTGTAACCCACCACAGGTCTTCTCAGCTTTTTCCTCCCTCCAGAAGTCCTTTCTGTCCCTAGGAAAGTTTATTCCCGAGCTTGCAGAACTCATACGGAGTAATAGCCATATCAATCAGGAGGTTACAGAGGATAAAGTAATTGCTTCTTTCCCCCTTTTCTGTCAGTGAAGCTCTGCTCGTGGAAGAGAGATGAGGGAGAAGTTTTGGCCTCACCTCACCTCCACTGCAGCCTCCTGACCCAGTGGCTATTACTCCGTGTGGGTCATGTGACCCCAGAAATAAACTTCTTCTGGGTTGGAAAGAACCATTGAGGAGATGAGAAGGCCTTCAATATCGGTGACAGGTTGCTGTATCCAACCTGCAATTCATAGGATCCAACTCAATAGTTTTAATGATGTTCTTGAGACTTTTTTTGAGTCACAGTTAGCACAGATGAATGATTATCCAACACCTCTTTGATATGCAGGTTTGTTTATCCATTCAAATGACGAAAATATTTCTATTGTTGGAGAACATACCCAGTATTTAAGCTACCTTAATTCGCCACACCTTCTGTTTTTCACTTCTGCTGTGAGGCTTAAAACAGTTGCATTCTTTTTCTCAGCAGGATATGGTCCAAAAATGTATCTTATTACCTGTTTCACATTTTCATTATTAGTCCTCTATAGTATTGTAGCTAGAATAGTGTAATATTTAAACAAATTCTGGAAAATACCTGGTTTTAATCTTACCTGAGCTATCAATATCATGGGCAGCTTTCATCTAGCCACTATAAATCCATCTCTGTCCCACTCTTCTGTAATATATTTGAGAATAATATGGGTGCCACGTGGTGCAGAGTGGTAAGCCGCAGTACTGCAGCCCAGGCTCTGCTCACGACCTGAGTTCGATCCTGGCGGAAGCTGGGTTCAGGTAGCCGGCTCAAGGTTGACTCAGCCTTCCATCCTTCCAAGGTCGGTAAAATGAGTACCCAGTTTCCTGCTTTAGCGTAGATGACTGGGGAAGGCAATAGCAAACCACCCCATTAAAAAGTCTGCCAAGAAAATGTCATGATGTGACGTCCCCCCATGGGTCAGTAATGACTTGGTGCTTGCACAGGGGACTACCTTTACCTTTATGGGTGACCTAATATATTACTGACAGAAGTTATGTGAAGTTCTTTAAACATTCTAGGAGTTATACAAATAGGAATATATTCATAAGCTCAAAATTTGTAGTAAGAGAAATAATGTAAGTCAATGGTATTATAAATTGGTTTAACATTCTGTAGAAAATAATTGCAATATTACTTATTGGTGTTTAAGTGTTACTGTGTTCTACTTTTACCATTAGGGAAGAGGAAATGCTCACTACTCAGATAGCATATGGAGGCCATTTTCACACTGCTTACCGGCCGTGGAACATCGTGCCAAGCTCCCGGAACAACAGTGTCTTCCTGGCGCGATTTTGCACGAGAACAGTTCTTGCGTGAAATTATACCAGAAAGATGCTGTCATTCCGGTAGCTTGGTGCGATGTTCTGGGGCCAGTAAGCAGTGTAAAAACGGCCAGAATTACAAGGAGATGGCAAAAGTGAAGGAAGGGAGAAAATATGGAACAAGAAACATTATCCATAATGTGATCTTTGCTTTGTGTTTTCTGGTGCCCACCTGCTACTCCATTTCCTGACCTCTTTGACTCTCCTTCTTTATCTCTTTTCAAATTTTCTTCTTCTCTTCATCTTCATTTTGACTTGTCCACATCTCACCTTCCTACTCTTTTCTTTTTCCACCTTTCACAATCCTTCTTATCTCTTTCTGCAATCTGAGGGTCTCTCTAGACGTGCAGGTTTTTAAAGAGTTGGGTCCGGTTCCCCAGACCCAACTCAGGTTCCCATAGCTGCTGTGTGGTTGTGGGGATGGCTGTTAAAAAAATAAAGGAGAGCCCTGACGGCCTTAAAAACACCACAGTGAGGGGAGGAAGGACTGCCTCCCCTCTCAAGCTGTTTTACAAAATAACAAATAACAATAACAAAATAAATATCTCTGTTTTTGCTTCTCCACATGGAGTATTCTGTGCATGTGGAGCAGTAAAAACAGGGAAATATCCTTCCCCTCAGTTATTTTATCATGGGGAAATGGCTTGAGGGCAGAGGCAGGAGCCTTTTCTCTCCCTGTGGAGGTGTTCTGAGGCCATTTGGCCTCTCCTTTATTTTTTAACAACCATTGGCCACAGTTGCTGTGTCGCTGCTGGGAACCTGAGTTGGGTCTGGGAAACCTGGACCCAAATCTTTAAAAACCTGCACCTCGAGCTTGACCATGAGTTTCTTTGTTCTTCGCTCCTCTCCGATGCCTCTTCACCAGCCAGTTCTGAGGTGTGCTAATGGCAATAGGAGGACTGAAAAATTATGATACTGGTAATGTGATGGGGGGGGGGTTCCCTAAAGCCTGGGCAGTAACGTGTGCCTGAGCATGCGGATTAGTTCCATTGGTCTCCATTATAGTGATGTGTGTGCAGGGCCGGCGCCAGAGGTTTCAGCGCCTGCGGCAGCGGGCGCACACGCGCCCCATGGGAGGCGTGATGACATCATCGCAGACGTCATCACGCACCACAGGGGGGCTGGGCTGCGCGCGGACCACTGAGCGCAGAAGCTGCGGGCTGCTGCTGGAGCAGCGCGTGGAGGCTGATCCGTGCGCTGCCCCAGCAGCAGCTCACAGCTTCTGCGTTCGGCTGGGGCGGAGGAGCGCGCAGCTGAGCTGGCATGGCTGGCTGCAGCAGTAGCTGTAGCCAGCCAGGCAGCCCCGTGCTGCCGCCGCCACATGCCCCAGCCGAGTGCAGAAACTGCGGGATGCTAATGTAGCGGCGCGCGGAGGCTGCTCCGTGCGCCGCCCCAGCAGCAGCTCACGGCTTCTGCGCCCGGCTGGGGCGGAGGAGTGCGCAGCTGAGCTGGCGTGGCTGGCTACAGCTGCTGCTGCAGCCAGCCAGCCAGCTCCGTGCTGCCGCCGCCGTGCGCCCCAGCTGGGCGCAGAAGCCGTGAGCCGCTGCTCGAGCGGCGCACAGAGGCTGCGCCCGGCTGAGGTGTGTGGTGGCGGCGGCGGTGGCAGCAAGGGGCTGGCTGGCTGGCTGGCTGGCTGCAGCAGTAGCTACAGGCGGCCCTGTCATGCCAGCTTCACTGCGCGCGCCTCTGCCCCCAACACCCCCTCCAGCGCCCCTCCAGTGCCCGCGCGCCCGAGGCCACCGCCTACCTGGCCTCCATGGGCGCGCCGGCCCTGTGTGTGTGTGCGTGAAACTGTTTGGTCTCAACTGTTCCACCAACAGGAGCAAAGGAAAGGGAGGAAAGAACCCTGATTATGAGAAGTGAAAGTCAATACAGTATGAGAACCAGAAGAGCTTAGGAAGGAGCAGAGAATGGAAGACCCACACATACTAGTGTCAACCAACGAAGCCCACCTCAATATCCCTAGTACCTGCCACATACAGAATACCTTCACCTGCAAGCCAAATAAAATACACTGTATGCAGGCTTATGGATTCCTCAGTACTGGCTTTGATTAAGTTTCCTAGTTAGGATCTCCTGTCCCATAAAAACCACAGCTTATTTTAAGTAGATAAATATTAATAAGCTCAGGCAACTGACCAGAAAGTTTGGTCTACCTCAGAAAACTAAAATCTTACACTTCCCCAAGAATGTTACATTTTAATCGAAACGTTTAAGTTACTTACGTGTCCATGTGTGCGTGCACATACACACACACACAGATACACAAACAAAAGCGGGTTAGTACTCCTGGCAATCATTTTGTGGTGGCATCACTACTCTTTCTCAGCATTCTAAAAGTGTCCACAGCTGCGCCAGTGCTGGGACCTCTGGAATACTGCCCTGCAGGCCTATGCATCTTTGGCAATGTTATACGTATTCGAAGTTCTAAAAGTTCTTCAGAAGTGTCATGCATTAAAAAACCAGATATGTTTTTAAGGGATGGATTCATGTTTCCCTCTCTGCCTCTTCGGCAGTCTGCCCCCTTTTTAGTTGCAACAATAATACAGAACATATGTAAATTTTTAAAATGGAATGTCAAGAAAATAAAAATCAGTATTCTCAATCTATGTTACACTTTTTGCCTATGTTTTAAAGATAACATCTTCAGTTAACTGAAGGCTTATGTTGTATCTTGAACACCATGACACATGAGCTTTTTATTCAGTTCTCACTCAGTCTCAGCCTACATATGTGGTCAGCCTCTCAGTCAAGCCTCAGGGGCCACCAGTTTGCTACAGGAGCCCTGAATGGCCAAGACTGTAGAACCCGCAAAGCAGAAACCTGTCCCCTAGAGGCTGCTTGTACACATTACAACAGCCAGTACAGCAATAAATGTCATTCAGGTTAAAACTTTCTCCAATATCCTTCATAGGCTATTAATAATATTATAATATCTCCAGCAAGCTGGGCATTTTAATGTAGGTTGTACTTTGCTCACCATTTCAGGTTTCAAGCATGTTAACCCTTTCCATTCATTATGATTTACAAAATTTATGGAGAGAACATGCTTTCCTGATACACACGATCATCATTTTGACAGAAAGGAGTAACACACATATTTTCCACTTCAGCTGAACCAGGGTTCTGGTTTATGTGTATTGCAGCTGAAAATGGGTGGGTTGTCTCTTTCATAGACAATGACACGGGGAGAAAAAACAACAACCCTCCAAACCAAGGGTAACCAAGAAGATTGAAACAAGGAAAGAAAATATTGAAATAATAAAATATGACTAAAAATAAGGATTAAAAACAACAGTATAAAATTTAACAATCAGAAGTAAGTTAAGTTAGATCCAGAACATCCACATGATGGTTCTATATATTGATACTAAAGTCTTGTATATATACATAATAAAATCACTAATGTACAGATGGTGGTGGAGGGTGCTGTCAAGTCATAGTTGACTTATAGTGACCCCGGTGGGATTTTGATGGCAACAGATTAACAGAGATAGTTTGCTGTTGTCTGCCTCTGCAACCCTGAACTTTGTTGGAGGTGAACCATCCAATTACTAATGAAAGCTGACCCTGCTTAGCTTCATAGGTTTGATAAGATCAGGCTTACCTGAGGTAGCCAGGTCAGGGTCATATACAAATATAATAGTACATTTCATTACCATATGTACAGGACCAAAAAACAGATGTGTTTTGGCCCAAAGGCCTTCCTCAGTGGTATGAAAATTTCACAAACAGTAACCCATCAATATAATACATAAATCAAACCTCTATGACCTATCACACAATAGACTTGGGAAGGGAGGAAAGAGGGGGAAATGTTTAATGGTTAATACGTGGATAATTGATGGAAAAGAACCCCCCCCGATCTGTCCCTAGCTTTATTTTGCAGATCTATTGATTCATACTTTATGATCCGGTTCGGAATTAGATATATGATGCACGGGCAGGACCGAATCTAGGGTTGCCAGCGCTCAGGGCAACCCTAGTCCGATCCCTTGCATGCATGCACAGCGCACGCATGCTCCCAACACTGCGTGCCACCTGCGCAGTGCGCTGGTGGAGGCAGCGTGCGGGGCTGGGAAGCCGCCCATGCCATTTGCCTCCCTGCAGGACAGGGGGCCCCAGCCCCCCTGTCCTGCGAGGCAGGCAAATGGCGCAGGTGGCCTCCCAGCCCCCCGCGCTGCCTTTTGCCTGCCCTGCAGGACAGGGGGCACATGGCAAGCCGGCTGCCCCCTGTCCTGTGGGGCAGGCAAAAGGCAGTGTGGGGGGCTGGGAGGCTACCCCCCTGCCCCCCTCGATCCGGCCCTGTGCAGGGGGGGCAGGGTAGTCCTAGGCAAAGGCAATAATAGCAGCTTGAACTCTTAGTTTGTTTAACAGCCAGTCTATAGTCTGAACAGTACACCTGTTGGAGGCAAACAAATGAAAAGAGCCGTGGGATGGACGATTTTGTTCAGGAAGGCTGAGATATGCAGAGGAAGAAGGGGAACCAGGCTCTCAAGTTTAAGAAGGAGGCAGAGTAAAAAGAATACTTTACTAGAGGAAGAAGAGAGGAATTTGAATTCACTGGAAGGGGGGGGGTCTCTCCCACACTTTATATGTTAAACAATGCCTTGATCTAGATGGAGAACTGAAGCTGATAGTGAGTTACCTGAGGTTATGTCGCATGCATGGTAATGGTAATGGTAGAAGTTAGCCCAAGATAGTTCCAATTCAAATCTCACTAATTCTCCATTTTTTTTCTTTGCTTCATTGTTTTATTGAAAACCAGACAAAAGCCATATAGGAAGCTCGTCTCTTGACTTGTTCTGAATCTGATTTCAGTACCCTCATTTTTTTGGCATTGTTTCATGCATAGCCCTCTATAGCATATAGCACACACCATTTAACCAGTTATAATCTAGGCTCATTCTAAGGATTTTGCATGAGTACAACTGTTAGGATCCTGTTTAATATAATTTATACTGAGAGCTTGTGGAGTATATTAAGCAGGCATGAATCTATGTTGCAGTGACTGACACTGTAAATTCTTACGAAGTTTAGCATTAAACAGAGTACATTCACTCCCTTTTAGTACATACAAAAGGTTGTCATTTTCCAAATGGGAAGTGATTCTTTAAGTGAAAAGTAAAAGCAAGAATGGCCATTAAATCATGCAGAAGTGATAAGAGCTCATTTTGCTTTCTTCTTCCTCATGGAACCTCCCTATTGAAGTAAGAACATGCTCGGAGTTACGCATCAAAAGCCACTTCCTCATCCCAATGCCACTGCAGGATCCAATAGTCCCTGTCCCTTAGCAAGGCATCTCTCTGAGCGACTTCTTATAATCTGAGTTGAATGCCCTTCTGAATAATTTAGTTTTGCATAGTCTGTGGAATGCCAGGAGAGTGGGAGCTTTCTTGACCTCTTCAGGCAGGCATTCCATAAGGTGGGGCTACCTCTGAAAAAGCACATAATATGGACAGCTGTTGATTTTACTCTGCTGCAGGGTGGTCTCTGCAGAAGGCCCTGATCAGATGAGCAAAGCTGCCATGGTTGCACAGATATGAGGGACCAAGGCCATGAAGAGCTTTGAATGGGCTAGTCATGACCTTGAATTTGTCAGGTCCAGTGTATATCTAAACTGTACTGACTCCATTTTCTAATGCTTCAAGTGTTTAAGTGCTTTCTTCCCAGGTGCACCAGTTCCCAGGCTGCATTCCCACTGAGGCGACTGTTTTGTCTAACACCGTTCCACCAAGCATTGGCCTTGAAGGAGAGCAGCTTCCCAGGACTGAAAGATGTTGTTTTGAGAACTGTGGGGGGAGGCAAATCCAGATGGGTATTGTTACTCTGTACCGCATGCTTTGCCCTTCATTGGTAACAATGATCATGTACCATCCTGAGTCTCCTATTCAGGACAGTGGACTATAATGGACCTTTTCTGCAGTAAAGTTTCCTTATTCAAACAATGGACTGGTGTTTGTTTCTAAAGGGAACCCTGTAGTGAGAGCCTTATTTAGCCACAGTCTGACATTTTGTTACCAATCATGCCTGAGTCGGGCCCAGCGGAATCCAAGGTTGTCCCGGACAGGGATCCTTTGTTTGATCCGTATGCGTCTCCCGACAGTCAACCCGTGCAAGCTCAAGACTCCCAGGAGCTGAGACCAGCCGGGACCGGGAACGGAGCCTCCGCTTCTACCCCGCCTCTCATCGACCTCGGTGCTGAAGGGACAAGGCCGACGGCGGCCGCTCTCCCCTTAATCTCGTTACCCACCCCGTCGGAGTGGGGAGCCAGACCCCGAGAAACGAGAGAGCGCCGGGCCGGTGGACTCCATCCACGAGTTTCGATGGACGGGCGCCGAAGCCTGGAAACCGTACCTGAGCTAGATAGCAGCCAACCATGGCGATATTGGAACAGGACGTCCGAACAAACGGAGGGGGACACATCCCACCGCGGCGCCCTGAGTTGGGATTATTCAGAACTTGCTCCGTGGAAAGAGCCAACGGAAGTTCCTGAACAAAGTTGGGTGCAAATGCAAAGTCGCACCCATGCCGTAGATTCCGGCATCTCGGCAGTGACGGGCCTGGCCAAGGGAATTTTAGCAGCAAGGTCGCGAGTCGTCCAAGGAGACCCTCCGCCTTGGGGCCCATTTTCCCCGGTGAGTGCAGCTAACGGAGGTTCCATGATGGAGCAACCGGGGCCAAGTCGAATGCAACAGTTAGAAGCTAGACTGATGGATATGGAAGAAAGTTTGGCTCATGCCATTCATTTAATCTCTGCAATGGGGGCAGGAGAGAGACTGTCACCCGAAGAGATGGCGGTGCAAATAGCTACCCTCCAAAGTGTCATCTCATATCCGGTGGAGGGAGTCCGGCAACAGTCGTCACCTACGGGAGAGGGTGAAGCCTGCCCTGGAGAATCGGGAGAACAGCCCACGGAATTTCCCAGACAGCACGAAATTCCACCGAGAGGGGATACCCCGGTTGAGCCACCTGGAGAAACCCCAACTGAACCTCCTAAATCGGGAGGGGATCTGCCGCCGGACGAGACTCCAGCTGAGACTCCCGCTGAGCGGCCTACGGAAGGGGAAGAAAAGCCAAGCGAGACACCGGTGAGACCCCCTCATACTTCTCCAATAACGGTCCGCCCGGACCAATCGGAAGAGCGCCCGGCTCCACCTGTGGAGGGGGCGCCTCGTCAACCGCTGGAAATTGTTCCCGTCGGACAAACTCCGAGGGACGGTCTACCGGCGCCACGAGACCAGCCTTTGCCTCCCAGAATAACGACGCCTGGAGGGGCAAGCCCGCGCGGCCTTCCACCCATTCGGCCTTCGCCGCTGCGGCCCCTCCCGCCTCGTCCGCAGCCCATACCGTTGCAGCAGCCGATCCGTTGGCCACAGGATCAGACCGCCGTACCACCCCCGAATCAACCGGGAGGACCTACGCCACTACGACACCACCAACCCCCCCCTCCGAGGCCAATCCTCACTCAACCACCTCAGCCTCCTCCACCTCGACAGCTACCGCCAACGCCTCCCGTGTTACCAGCCAGACCAAGACTGCAGCCACCTGCTCGTCCGCCACAGCAGCCTCCGGCCCAACCGGGATTACCTCCTGCAGCCCAGCCACGGCAACCTCTGCCAGCGCCGCCGGTGTTGCCGCCGCCAATACAACCACCACCGTTGCCCCAACCGGGGCCCCAGTTACCTCCTCCCGCACCCCAGGCGCAATTAAGACTGCCGATGGACTTCTACCCAGCACCGGCTCCGAGACAAGAACTCCCGATGGGCTGGGTGAAACTGGAAGCCACTTTCGATGGGGATCCCTCCAAACTAGGATTTTTCCTGGTGCAAGTGGTGCAATTTTTCAACCGGTGGGGACACCTCTTCGGCAGCGAGGCCAGTCAAATTGAACATCTTGGATCCCGATTGCAGGGCAAGGCAGCGGACTGGTATGTAGGGCTATACAATGTTGGGGCCCCAGAACTTGATACTCTCCAGGGGTTGGTGGATGCTATCCGAGCGCAATATGAAGACCCCTTAGAGGAAACCAGGGCCCGAACAGAGTTGCAAGCCATTAAACAAGGCAGTATGTCAGCAAGAGACTATGTCACAAAATTCCGGCAATTGGCAGCCAAGTGCCCTAGGTGTGAGGAGTCCACCAAGATTATTCTGTTCAAGCAAGGACTAAACCCGAGACTGTTGGACAGAGCCCTCATGCAAGACAATCCCCCCACGTTGTTAGGTTGGATCCAACTTGCATGCGAAGTGGAGAATCGCATTTTGGAAGTCCGTTTGGTTGAACAACAACAACAAACGGGACAAAGAAGACCCTTAACTCTACAGAAGGGAGGACGGGGAGCTGGATACGCCACCCGTGGAGCGAGAGATGCTAGATGGCAACAAGGGCTGTGTTTGCAATGCGGACAAGCCGGTCACTTTGCGGCACAATGCCCCTACCGGCCTGTGCAAAGACCTCCGCTTCAACTACGGCGCCCAACCCTTGCTCCGTTTCCTACTCTGCAACGCCCGATTCCCGCGCCACGAACGAATAGAGGCCGCGGCGCTTCCCAAAGGCCCGCCTCAGAGAGAGGGCTGGAAGCGGAAGAAGTTATGGAGTACGACCCCGCTTCCCCAAATGCAGAAGTCAATCCAGAAAGCCCTCCGTCGGGAAACGAGATGGATCTGTCGTAAAAGGGCCCAAACGACAGATCAGCCCCAAGCCAGTCCCTGCACGGAACCGGCCGCCTGGGTCCATTTTATTCATGCCAGTGACTCTAATCAACCAAGAAAGGAAAATGCACATTCGAGTGCAAGCCCTTATCGACTCTGGCTGTTCGAGAGACATCATCACGCCAGCCCTAGTCAATGGACTAGTCTTACCAACTCGAGAATTACAGAACCCAGTAATCTTTGAACAAATGGATGGCACCAATATGAACCCCGTTACCACTGAGACCATCCCAGTGATCACAGGCATGGGACAACATTGGGAAAAGAGGTCTTTTGTCATCAGCTCTACTGCCAAATACCCGTTAATTCTAGGCAGCAAGTGGCTATGTGATCACAATCCCTACATAGACTGGGCGCAAGGATGTATCACCTTCAGTCATGCCAACTGTAAAAATCACCGTTGGAACCAAAACTGGGGTGATGATCCAACTCATACTGAAAAGGCCCTCCTCACTCAAGAAGAAATCAATCAAATATCCGAACCGTATTGGCCCTTTCTAAACGCTTTTTCCGAGGAGGAAGCTGATACTCTACCCCCGCACCGACGAACAGACTGTGCGGTAGAAATTCTACCCGGAGCCTCACTGCCCAAAGGACGACTCTATCCTATGAGTCTCCATGAACGAGAAGAGCTCCGGAAATTCATCGACACCAACCTCCAACGAGGGTTTATCCGCCCAGCCAACAGCCCCCACGCCGCTCCGGTTCTCTTCGTGAAAAAGAAGGATGGGGGACTACGACTGTGCACGGACTTTCGAGGACTTAATGCAGTGTCCACCAACAACGCCTATCCTATACCACTCATCCGGGACCTTCTCAACGTCGTGGCCCAAGGTAAGATCTTTACAAAATTAGACTTAAAAGATGCTTACTTCCACGTCCGTATCAAGGCAGGGGATGAGTGGAAAACCGCGTTTAATACGCCCCTCGGACAATATGAATACCTAGTTATGCCCTTTGGATTGACGGGAGCCCCGTCGGTATTTATGTCCATGATAAACGAAGTTCTACATGAATTTCTGTACAAAGGGGTGGTGGTGTACCTTGATGATGTTTTAATTTATTCGGACACAGAGGAAGAACATATTCAAATGGTACAAAAGGTCCTGGCCACTTTGATGAATAATAAACTGCCCATCAAATTGTCCAAATGTGAATTCCATAAAACCGAACTCACTTACCTTGGGTATTGCATCTCCCAAGAGGGTTTAAAAATGGATCCAACCAAAATACAAGCGATCCAAGAATGGCAAACCCCCACCACCCGTAAAGAACTGCAATCCTTCCTGGGTTTTGCCAACTTCTATAGAGACTTTATAGCAAATTTCGCCCAAATCACGCTCCCCTTAACAGAATTGCTGAAAACAAAAGATAAAGGGGACCAAGCCAAAAAACCCTCCTCCAAACTACAATGGACCTCCGATTGCCAAACTGCTTTCGAATGCCTAAAAAAGCAATTTGTAACGGAACCCATCCTCTCCCACCCCAACGAACAGTCCCCTTTCATAGTGCAGGTCGACGCCAGCGATACAGCAATAGGGGGAGTTTTACTGCAGAAGGGGGAGGATGGAAAGCTGCGGCCTTGTGCGTTCTTGTCTAGAAAATTTTCAGAGGCGGAAAGAAATTGGAATGTGTGGGAGAAGGAGGCTTTTGCAGTAAAAGCAGCCCTTACTAACTGGAGACATTGGCTGGAGGGGGCGCGGTACCCCTTTGAGGTCTGGACAGATCATAAAAATCTGGAGGCCCTCCGAAGCCCACGCAGACTGAATGCCAAGCAATTGCGATGGGCGGAATTCTTTTCCAAATTCAACTTCACTTTAAATTATCTCCCGGGCAAAACTAACTTTTTGGCGGACGCTCTATCGCGCATGCCCCAACACAGGAGCAAACGGGAGGAGACTGTCGACACGGTCTTCTCGCCTACGCAACTTGGGGGCGTGGTGACTACCCGCAGTCGAGCCAAGCAGCCCCTCCCGGCCAACCAGGAGTGGAAATCGAAACTTAAGGTTGAAGTGGAAAAGGAGGGGGATAAAGCTCCGCAAAACAAACTCGTCCAATCCCCACAAGGGGATTGGCTAGCTGGGAGCAAGTTTTATGTCACAGACAGCCTCAGGCTGGAGGTCTTGCAGCGCTGTCATGATGCTCCCACTGCTGGACATTATGGGTATCTGAAAACATTGCATCTAGTCCAAAGGCAATTCTGGTGGCCGGGCATGCGCAAAGACATTTCCCAATATGTTAGTTCCTGCCCCGTTTGCCTGAGCGCCAAAACCAGAAAAGGAAAACCTCCAGGTCTCCTGCAACCATTGGAAACACCCAACAAACCTTGGGAAATAATATCTATGGACTTTATCACAGATCTACCTATTTCAAAAGGACATAATTGTATTTTAGTCGTGGTAGATCTGTTCTCCAAACAAGCTCATTTTATTCCCTGTACTGCTATACCCACCGCTCGAAAACTGGCAGATTTATTTTTAAAACACATCGTAAAATTACATTCTTTTCCGTCCAAGGTGATTTCGGATCGCGGCGGACAGTTCGTTGCCAACTTCTGGCGGGAGCTTTTGAAAATGTTGAATATTGAGCAAGGCATCAGTTCAAGCTACCACCCACAAACCGACGGACAATCCGAAAAAACAAACCAGATATTAGAACAATTTCTTCGTTGCTACATCAATTTCCAGCAAGATAATTGGGTGGACCTTCTCCCTCTGGCCGAGTTCTCATATAACAATAGTGTACACGCTTCAACTGGAGAGGCCCCTTTTAAATTGTCTATGGAGCTCACTTCAACCCCTTCCCGTTGGACGCTCCCCCTCTCCATTCCTCTAATTTGCCAGATGTATCTTCTTGGTGGGGGGAGGCGGCACAACAGTGGACTCTGATTAAAAAACATCTTGAAAAAGCCAAACTGGATTACAAAAAATACGCAGATCGCCATCGTGTGGCCGAATGGGATTTACAACCTGGAGATCATGTGTATATTTCCACAAAAAACCTGAAACTAGCTCAGACAAGCCGCAAACTCGCTCTGAAATTTCTGGGACCTTTCCCTGTGCGCAAGATAATAAATAAAGTGACTGTTGCTGTAACTTTGCCCAAAAACTTACGCCATGTTCATGATACGTTCCATGTCAGTCTTTTGAAAAGAGCTCCTACCGATGACAAGTGGCACATCAAAGCTCCACCCATTCCCACTCTAATTGACGACCAAATCCACTATGAGGTACAACAAATATTGGACTCTAAACTCAAACGAAATCAGCTTTTTTACCTCATTAGATGGAAGGACTTTGATTCTGGGTACGATGAGTGGGTGAATGCTGTACATGTTCATGCTCCTAGATTAACCAAAGCTTTTCATACTCGTTACCCATATAAGCCAGGGGGGGATCGGTTTTAAGGGGGGCAGAATGTCAGGTCCAGTGTATATCTAAACTGTACTGACTCCATTTTCTAATGCTTCAAGTGTTTAAGTGCTTTCTTCCCAGGTGCACCAGTTCCCAGGCTGCATTCCCACTGAGGCGACTGTTTTGTCTAACACCGTTCCACCAAGCATTGGCCTTGAAGGAGAGCAGCTTCCCAGGACTGAAAGATGTTGTTTTGAGAACTGTGGGGGGAGGCAAATCCAGATGGGTATTGTTACTCTGTACCGCATGCTTTGCCCTTCATCGGTAACAATGATCATGTACCATCCTGAGTCTCCTATTCAGGACAGTGGACTATAATGGACCTTTTCTGCAGTAAAGTTTCCTTATTCAAACAATGGACTGGTGTTTGTTTCTAAAGGGAACCCTGTAGTGAGAGCCTTATTTAGCCACAGTCTGACAGAATTAAGCCCCGTAACTGATACCAATGACGTGACTGCAGAATAGGAGTGATATGCATGCTCCATCTAGCTCCTAAAAGTTAACAAGCTGCAGTATTCTGCACCAGCTGGAGTCTCTGAGTTGACTCTGAGAGGAGACTATGTAGAGTGTATCACAGTAGTCTAGTCTCGATGTTACCGTGGCATGAATCCAGGAGGCCAGATCAACCATGTCAAGACGGGGCTGTCCTCCAAGCAAGTCTGAGTTGGGAAAGGGCTTTTTACGCAGCTGCATTTACTTGCTTCTCTAGCAGCAGCAGCACTGGATTCAGTATAGCCTCACGGCTCTTAACTGAGTGAGCCAGGGTCAACTGGAGCGCATCAAAGGTTGGAAGCACATCCTTCAAGATCTCTGTTTGTCCAACTAGTATCACTTCCATCTTGTCTGGGTTCAATTTCAATTTGTTTGCTTTCAGCCATGCCATTTGACACCAACTTCTCTGTTTTCCAGCAGCCCCTGTAAACCTCCCACCCCTGAAAAACTACTGTTGAAGGATAGAGGACTCTTGGGAACAACGTGCTGCCCTGCATGGGAAGCTGCAAGATCAAGAGGAGAATAGGGTGAACTGTTGCTCTTGTACAGGAAAAGCCGTCTTGGAGCTAAACTTCTGTATAGTCAAGTGACTAGGGGTCATTTTGTAGAAAAAGAGCTGGAGGAACTCATTAGCATAACTCATCAGCATAACTCATTAGCATATGCCATGCCCCTTAACATCAGCAGAAGCGTGTCATTAGCATAACTGATGTGCATATGCCACACCCCCTGACATCACCTATCCTGGCGTTTTGGACCCAATCCTGGCTATTCAGGACCAAACTTGGGCCCAAAATGGCAAAAAGGAGCTGAAAATGGCCGAAAGGGGGCCCAAAATGGTCAGGATCGGGCCGCTGCTGAACAGGAGAGTGATCCATCACCTGTCAGAGGCCCGATCCGGGCCATTTCGGCCCCAATCCAGGCCAAAACGGGCCCAAAATGGCCGAGAGTCAGGTGGGCAGGGCTACGGGACATGTGACCTCTTTGGGGAACTGCGCTCCTGCACATTCCCCCTCAAAATGAGCCCTGCAAGTGACTGATTCTAAAGCTGGGAATGGTGGAAAAAATGGCTGCACAAAATTTCTTTACCATTGCAATATATATATACCAGAATTTCCTTTTATATTGCTTTGATTCTTCTCATCTCTTCTCTTGCCTCCTCTGGCTCCCCCCCCCTTTTTTTAACTTTTCAGGAGATACAAGCAAGCAGGATGCCTCTTGCAAGTGTGTGGAAGAGAATGGAGTGCAGCAAGGCCAGCATCAGACTCCCTGGCTGCAACCCCCAAGGAAGATGGGAGCTGCCTTACAGGGCATGCAGTAGGTTTTCAGGGGAGGCAGCAGTCCCGGGTTTTCACATGTTAAGTAAATGAAAAGATAGTTGTAATGTTTAACAATGGAACCTGTGGGCAACCTGTGAAGAATTTAATTTCTTTCAGTGGCTATCTCCATGATATTGGAAGTAAGTTAGCATGTTCTGGAAGAAACATTCACAAACGGCTGCACCTCGCTTGGGCTCCGTGTGTTCGTACAGGACATAGTACACTTACACTTTGCTGTTCTATTTAAAAATAGGCCTCTTGCCTCAGCAGAAAGGGATGGAGGGTGGAGAAATTAGCACACCTCCTTTTGTGCACTCTGCAACAGAGAACGTATGGCTTTGGCTCTGTGGCTACAATCTGACAGGCAACAATCTTTAATAATTTCATCACAGTTGGAAGAGGGAGGAGGAGACAGTTACTGGTGAAAATGTGTTTCTCCTTGAAGCCAATCTAAATATCAGCTGAATGCAATCAAGTTATGAAACTCTATTAAAGAATCCAAATACAAACTTTTAGCACTGAGCTAGATCTGAATTTTGAACATTTCTATGCATATCCCTAATCTTCTCGTCCAATTTGTTGTAGACCATGTTTTGGTATGACTTATCTAGTGAAGCTTATTGGACTATCTCTTTATTTTAGCAAGTTCCCTTTTAGGGAATCCCTTTATTCCATTTGAGATTTTTCAGAACTTATAAAAAATTGCTGGGATTCTGTTAACAACAACAACATTAGACTTATATATCACCCTTCAGGACACGTAACACCTACTCAGAGCGGTTTACAAAGTATGTTATGATTATCCCCACAATAATCACCCTGTGAGGAGGGTGGGGCTGAGAGAGCTCTGAGAGAGCTGTGACTGACCCAGAGTCACCTATCTGGCTTCAAGCGGAGGAGTGGGGAATCAAACCAGGTTCTCCAGATTAGAGTCCTGCTGCTCTTAACCACTACACCAAACTGGCTCTCAGTAATATCTTTGTGGCTGTACTTTTGCTGAAAGTTGTTGACAGAATTTTTTATCAATACATTTTGTGACTGTTTTTAGTGTAAGTTGTTTATAGGTGGGTTACATGGAGGGTTGAAATTATTATATTTATCTCGTTTCTGTTGTCTCTCTTTGAGAGTCACCCATTGGCATAGAATCTGTGTGTGTGTGTGGGGGGGTAAATAAACAAACTGTCTGCAATTGAGCTTTAAAAGGGCAGAATATTAGACATGTAGTGTAAACATAGAAGTTTCATTTCAGTGCAACAATGAACATTGTGCTCACATCATGTGTGAGAGAGAATAGGACTGAAGGCTTTCTTTACACATCTCCCCTGTATTTCCCCCTAACCAATAACAAATTCATATACTTAGCACCAATCGGTTTTGAAATTTGCTGACTGGATTTGGTTTGGCTCCCTTGCCACCAAATGGGACTGCACAGACATCTCACCAAGCACCTATTCCTCATAAGAAGGTTTCATGGAATAATAGGAATTGCCTTATTTGGTAGAACTAGTGGGAATTGTACTGCTCCACAGTCCCTCTTTATTCTTGCCTCAGGAGTCTGTAGTTCCTCAACCTTTCTTAGTTGGGCCTGTACTTTTTCATTGTGAAATAACAAGCCCTTGAAAATACCATGCTGGCTTGGCAACTGACCACTGCCAGATTACGACTGACACAAGGACTAATTTGGGAATGTGCAGAGTTACAGAGTGACATTTACTGTATCTTTGGTACTTTTGATAGAAAGCATGAAGTTGTGGCAGGTTTTGCGTGGTGTTTGCAAAGTGTCAGCTTGAAAGAGTCAGGCTGTGCTCTTGTCAACTCTGGGAAACAATGGCTGCAGCCTATCAAATCAACCTTCACAATGTATAAACATGGAGATCCTCTCCTCTCTATTCAGTGTTACTATTCAGATGCTTACCAGTTATTTTATAAGTCAACATCTTATACAGTTAATGGAATTGGGAAGCCTGAATATGTACAGAAGGTAAAGGCTTCCCAGGCAAAGCAAAAAATAGTAAACTTGTTCAGAGAAAAGTTAGGATTTTTGTGCGATAATCAACAAATAACTTGATATGCCTTTTGACATGTCTGTTAGCCTGGGTAGGAATTAGTAGAAGGAAGAATCCTGTAGTTAACTGGCTCTTAAAGACTATCAGATGTATTATGGCTTAAGTATATGGAGAACAGAAATAGGGTTCCCTGGTGCCTGCAACTGGTGGGCAAACTTCCGAGGGTTTGCCTCCTTTCTGCTAATCTGCCAGCAATCAGCAGGAGGTGGCAAGCCCCCTGGAAGTTGCCCACCACCAGCAAGCACCTCAGGAACATGCGTGCTGCATGTGCTCCTGGGGGTCATGACGACGTCACTTCCGGTGTGATGTCATTGTGCCGGCTGTGCAAACATTCCCGCGCTTCATTCAGGGCTGATTTTGGCCCCGGACAGGTCGAATCGGCCCCATGTAGAACACAGGAGCATTCGTGCATCTAGCGTGATGATGTCACCTCCTGAAGGCAAAGGACAACACACTGCTGGCATGAGGTAAGTGCCAGGTCCCGTCACCTCCCACTGGGAAGGTAGAGGGACCTGGAAACCATAAATAGACACCACATTATTTGATGGATAATATATATAACTTATATATATGAGTAGGCCCCTAGGGATCTCACAGAATTACAATTAATCTTCAGACAATAGAGATCAGTTCCCCGGGAGAAAATGGCTGCTGTGGAGGGTAGACTCTATGGCAATATTCCTCGCCGAGGTCCCTTTCCTTTCTTACAGACAGTTCCTTAATCTCAAACCCATCAGTAACAGTCAGCCACCGAATTGTGGTAAAAGACTAGAACCAGACCCTGAAACATAACCCAGATACCAACCCAGTCCCTGTATCCACTTCAACAACACTATTGCAGGACCCAATAATGTCAGCCATACCATCAGGGCTTATTCATTGTGGACATCTTCCTATGTGATATATGAAATCATCTGTCCATAATCCCCTTCTGCTACCTACATAAACTAAACAACTTTATATTGGACAGAAAGCTGGCATAAAGACAGCAACACTCAGGAACCAGTGAGAGTACAGTTTTCAGTGCACTGTTAATTTCCTAGAACACTTTGCTGCAGACTAGAAAGTTATCATGTTTTATATATTGTTGAAGGCTTTCACGGCCGGAGAACGATGGCTGTTGTGGGTTTTCCGGGCTGTATTGCCGTGGTCTTGGCATTATAGTTCCTGACGTTTCGCCAGCAGCTGTGGCTGGCATCTTCAGAGGTGTAGCACCAAAAGACAGAGAGGTGACACTGAGAGATCTCTGATGCAGAGGAGTTAGCCATGTTAGTCTGTGGTAGCAAAATCAAAAAGAGTCCAGTAGCACCTTTAAGACTAACCAATTTTATTGTAGCATAAGCTTTCGAGAATCAAGTTCTCTTCATGCATCTGACGAAGAGAACTTGATTCTCAAAAGCTTATGCTACAATAAAATTGGTTAGTCTTAAAGGTGCTACTGGACTCTTTTTGAGAGATCTCTGTCTTTTGGTGCTACACCTCTGAAGATGCCAGCCACAGCTGCTGGCGAAACGTCAGGAACTACAATGTCAAGACCATGGCTATACAGCCCGGAAAATCCACAACAACCATTATCATTTTTTCTTTGTTTTTGCATGCACATTCCTGATATATACCTCTACAAATTGCCTCAGAGCCAGTTTTGTGTAGTGGTTAAGAGCGAGGGACTATAATCTGAAGAACTGGGTTTGATTCCTCACTCCTCTACTTGAAGCCAGCTGGGTGACCTTGGGTCAGTCACTACTTCTAGGAGCTCTCTCAGCCCCACCCACCTCACAGGGTGTTTTGCAGTGGGGATAATAATAGCATACTTTGTAAACCAGTGGGCATTAAGTTGTCCTGAAGGGTGGTATATAAATTGAATGTTATTATTAGAGTTTGAGATCTTACTGAAGAACTATACTTCACTGTGCAGTCTTAAGCTGAGTTACACCCTCCTAAACCCACTGACTTCAGTGGATTTAGAAACATGTAACTCTGCTTAGAATTGCACCATTAGAATCCTGTGCAGATGTTTCATGATACTATTTGTGTGGCAACAGTGATGGTTGTCAAAGAAGCTGCTTCTCTCTTCCTTGTCGTTTCTTCCTTATCATTGAAGCAGCCTGTTTAAACAATCGAATGTTTTCCATTCTAACATGTTTTAGCTGCTGACTTTCTGCCAAAATGTAATGCTTAGATCTTAGTTACTCAGCAGTCTGTGTTGTAATCTATCTAGCACAGTTTTCATAGCAGAATATCTGCTTTCAGCAGTCAACTTCTCCCTCAGTCAGAGTCCTGCTCCGGAACTAGAACAGAGCTATCAGCTATATTCATTGCAAGTGAGAAGTTAACTGCACAGCAGCAATTTCCACCACAAAGACCTGAAAAGGGTACAAGAAGAAACCAGTAGTGTCTCACTTCCTCCTTAGAGCCTGTTACAGAACCAGGATAGCTCTTATCTTCCAAAGGCATTGCTGAAATAGTCATCTGTAGAGCGCTACCCTTTGCATGAAGACGGTGGGTCATATTCTTTGGAGAAGTCTGGCATATAATGGCACAAGTGTTTCATGAATGTTATCTGGACAATACAAGAGCAGTTCACAATTGTTGGCAGACTAGAATAAATTTGAAGAATAAACCACATGGAAACATTTTCTTTCAGAATTTCCAGCAGTTCGAAGTAAGCTTCCTTTGGAAAGGTCCACTTATATAAAAGGAAGAGTGGCTGACATCAGCCTGTAGGAAAGTATCCATATTTACTTGTTTATTAGAAGATTTATATGCCTCCTTTCTAGACACCTACCTGAGGTGGCTCACAAGGTAAAAACAACACATTAAAATCATAGAAATAACACCATAAAAACAAGCCAGAGGATAGAAAACCACAAAGCACCAGTTAGCAGCCTAAAATGATATTCATAAAGCAGTCTTCACTGAAGAAGCAGAACACAAATATAGTAAAAACTAGAGCATATATAATGCTGACATTTTGCTCACAATACTACACTAGAATTTCTAAATATGACAATTGGAAGTCTTTGTACATTATCATGATTATGAAATTCAGATAATGCATATATGGGAGGGAATTTGCCATCTTTTCCGTTTCCCTCAAAGGAGCAAGGTTCTGGAATTACTGGCAGTTTTAGCCAGCAATTTGGCACATCCTTGGACTTTACCTCATTTGTAGCAGGAAACTACAACATTGTGTGCAACTCAAATCTCCAGCATAATTGTCCCTTGAGAAAAACCTTGGCTGTGCCTGTGTTACAGTTTGCAGTTCTCGAAAATCACATCACTTGCATTCTTCCTGCTTTTTAAAAAAGTTGTATTCCTTGCAGAAATTACCACAATTATTCATACACAGATAATAGTCTGTATGTAAAGATGCCCCTTCAATGCCATGCAAATGGTTTCACCTGGCTTTCAGTTATATTTAGGGCATGCACAGAGTCCAACTGGAGAAACATCTAAAGCTAAGCTGAAGAAAACTTTTTTTAATACTGGCATGCCCCTCAACATTCATACATCATTCTGCCTTGGACATATGAGCACAAGGAAGGTGAGGTTAGGCCAAGCAGTGCTGAATGTCTTGTTCAGGTGCGACCCACTTGTTTCCATTATCAAGAAGGTCAGCTTCCTAGTCTTAAACTATCAGTGTGATGCACAGAGACCATGGATAAGAATAGATTGTTTACCTGTAAATTATGTTTTTCAAGTGTTCATCTGGGCAGTTACCCAAGCCTTCCCTTGCAACAGATACTCCTATTTTCCTACACTGTCATGGGAAGCACAGCCCTGCCCCTTCTAAGCAGGGACATTGCTCGGGAGGGGCAAAGCAATGGCTGTGGAGGTTTTTTCTAGCTTCATTTCTTGAATCAGATTCTGTGCATGCCTGAGTTTTCCATCAGTGTGACTGACAGATGACCACTTGAAGAACATCAGTTATGGTTAAGCAGCCTGTTATTTTAAATTTGTTGTCAAAATATGAGTAATTGCATTTAACAGTTACAGATGTTATTCTTTGCAAATACCTTCTCTCTCCCTTCAGCTTTCAAGGGGTCACCTTGCCTTCTATGGGCCATATGTCTGCTGGGGCCCCATCAAAAGATACTCAACATCTTGTTTGGTTGAAAAGGTCACAACTTTATCGATTACAACCAGGGCTTTTTTTCAGGGGGAACACGGTGGAACGGAGTTCCGGAACCTCTTGAAAATGGTCACATGGCCATCTCCAGACAGAAGGGAGTTTAGATTGCCCTCTGCGCTGCTCAGCGGCGCGGAGGGCATTCTAAACTCCCCTCTGTCTGGAGATCAGGGGGCAGGGCCACCAGCCATGTGATCATTTTCTCTGAGGGCAACTCACTGAGTTCCACCACCTCTTTCCCCAGAAAAAAAAGCCCTGATTACAACCCTTGGTAAAGGATAAGGCAGCAGACCCCCCCTTATCAAAAAGCCCTTTACTGTTCAATGCATTGTTCCCCAGCGAGCCTAATGGCAAGTGATGTTCCACCCCCAACAGTTGCAGGATTGCCCTTGCCACCCCGTTGACCACAGGGGCGAGCCACCCATTCTACCCTGCTCTCCCCCTTATATCTGGCCCAATACCTGAAAACTGCCAAATCACTAAAGTTGTGACTAGCCACCCCAGTTGCCCCCTAACTCAAGGGAGGGTGGGTAGGAAAGCATCCTGCTTCTGCCATTGCTGGTTGGAAATGGCACCAACCATGCATCTTTCCCAGAGAAGAGGGTCTCCCACTTGGCTCTTCCTCTTCCATAGCTGTGCTTCACCTCACCCCCAGCCTAGCCCTAGGAAGCCACACGGTCCATGGGGAATCTGTGAGCTTCCTTTCTCCAAGCTTACGTGCAGACTTCTCAGAACCAACAGAAGGTTCCCTCTGAAGAGGTAGCACCCATTGAGAGAAACTCAGCAAACCATTGGTAACCATTAACCTAACAAAGGCACGGACGGCTAACATTCTCAGCAACACTATTACAAATCACAACAGGACACTTAGTACGAGACCCTGAGTTCTGGACCATATTGACATCTCAAGTTACAAAAAGGAAGAAATAATAACAGTGAAGGAATGCAAAATGAACAACAAAATAAATTGGTAGAAGTGTGGTTTTGCTCTAACTTTGACTAACAATTGAACAAAACAATGGTACAAAAGAAACTATTTGGAATACTAGGGTCTGAATGAAGTCAACGGACTTCAGAATTTCTTTTGCATCCTTACATTTTCCTTAAACATGGCTTGGGATTATGACTGAACTGAACCAGAGGGAAGCATGGGTGCCACACTGAACCAGCCAGATTTCAACGACAGCATTGCCAGAATCCCAGCAAAATGTCATTATCAAAAGAGTTCATCCACACAATTACCAAAAGAATCCACACATCCCTCGTCCTCAATTGTCTTTGTATACGTCTTTTGATATAAAACATGAAAAGTGAGTGTATATGTGCTTTCTGTAAGATTGCAGTTATTGTATTTTGTCAGCAAGCACAGTCTAGACACAAACACTACCATAGTAACTGATTTTATTGCTATGTTTTAGTGGGAAAACTTTATTGTCACAGTGAGACACAACTCAGGGTGAATTTTAACTGTGAATTCACAGGCAAGTCAAATTCAGGTCAGAGGTTCCCTAGTTTTTGTTGCTGTCATCTGAAACCCAGAGGGAAGAGAAATCATTGCTTCAATTATTTTGTAATATTTTCCTGTTTTCAAAGTTGCTTCTTTTAGATAATTTACCTATGGGGCATTTAGACTACAAAGTAATTAGGCAGTAGAAACCACATGTTTGCACTTACAAGTGATGCTCTAAACCATAAAGCTGTATGGCTTGGCCTGCTTAGGAATTACATTAGCAGCCTCAGAAATGCAAAGCCTGTTGGTTATGTAATGGAAATTAGAATAGGAGTAGGGATGCAAGCCAAGCTTTGTGTGCTTACTGGACATTACTGACGTAGCTGTGACATTGCTGACAGGGAGTCATAAGACACCTTTTGTATACAGAATCTGAGTACCAGCTGGCAATTAGAGCACTGCCACCCAAGTAGTTGAAAGTTTGCTGAGATAAAATTCCTTCACAAGATACCATTTAAACTGGATATACAAAAAAAGGTGACTATAGTAACTCGTCAAGGCCTAAACAAAGGTACTGCTTCTCTACATACCCAGCCTTTATCACTTATTTCTATTGCTTAACTGAGTGGACGGTTTAGTCCTGGATACAAAAACGGTGTGACTAGTTCCTCACACCTAAGGGGGATGGCTTGCCTTGTATTTTCAAAACCTGGTATCCATGCCACTCATCAAACCTCTTTTCAAAAAAAAAATTCCAAAGTTTCCCATTTTCAAGTTTTGAAAGCAGCCTGTAAAATGGCAGAACGTCAGCTGTTCAAAAGATAAAACTTTGAAATTCCATTGAGCGTGTCCAAGTGCTCAGGTGTGCCCAAAGCACATATCAATGAAACTGTCCTGTATTGACAAAGTAGCTCAGTATTGTCTTCTCTGACTGGCAGAAGCTCTCCAAGGTCTCAGTCATAGAAAACTTTCCCCAGCCCTTTTGCTTGGGATCCCATTAACTGGATATATCAGGGACTGTTATATTGGTTTGCCATTGAGCCACAATCCTTGGCCATTTTCACACTACTAACCTGCTTCCGTAACGTTGCGAAATGTTGCGCAAAAAATGCGGAAGATAGTGTCTTCTTAAGAGAGTTTTGTGTGAAATCGCACAAAACTCTTGCGAGAAGACGCTATTTTCCGCATTTTTTGCACAACGTTTCGCAACGTTACGAAAGCAGGTTAGTAGTGTGAAAACGGCCCTTCTTTGAGACTTAATTTTACTTACTCTCACATTTTCTATAATCTTGTAGAACGGGAAGATGTTCTTAAGACTTCTCTAATGAGTTGCTTTGTGTTCTATTCCATAACCCCATACTCTCATTTGCTAAGTTCTTTTATGTATTTATGTATTCATTTATTTAGGCATTTTACGCCACTTCCCTGCCCCAAACATCTTACAAAAAATTCTAAAAGCTTACATAAATAGACAATCTAAATAGAAAGAGATACAATTTAAAAGAAACACAAAGGCTACACTAATAACATCCTACTCTGGCTTGGGATCCATTGGACTGTCTCACTCAGTGCCACAGGCTGCAATCTGACTGCCAAGAATCCTTTGCCTCCCCAAAGATTTGTGCCTCTGGCCACATCCAAGCTTACATCCCTGCAACAGGAGGGAAAACAGAGGTTTACCGTAGAAGCTATGCAACTCCCAAACACATTCCCAGATTCCTCCTCCCTTAATTACTTTTTACAGTGATGGAAGGAGAGGAGAAAGCTGACCATGCGCTATTGATGATTGTTAATTGTATATTTTGGCTGACAAGCAATAGAAGCAGGGATGACAGCTGGACATCAGTGAAAGTTTTGCTGGGAAACAAATAAAAAGAGCAGGAAGGTAATTGTGGTTGGAGAACAAGGAGATCAAAGA
The DNA here is from genome assembly GCF_028583425.1 of Eublepharis macularius. Lineage (NCBI taxonomy): Eukaryota > Metazoa > Chordata > Lepidosauria > Squamata > Eublepharidae > Eublepharis > Eublepharis macularius. The sequence continues at coordinate 51,878,905 of NC_072790.1, forward strand.
AATGAATGGGAAAGCTTACCCAATTATACTCATTTAAGATCTAAGATAACAACATTCAATTTAACTGGGGAATCAACCCAGAAGCAAAACTTAGAAACTGAAGATTAACAGGATACTTTGCAGCAAGCACAGGAACAGGAATCCTGATCACTGCTGAGTAGTGTCACGGTGGTGCAGGGAGGCCTCAACATAGAACAGAGAATTGGTGTCAGCGAGGTAGGGTGCTTAACCCTTTCTCGTGTGCTGCTTCCCCCCCTGCACGTTAACTCTTATCCTTGACAGCCTTGCTCAGATCTTGCTGTCTTGAATACACACCTTAACGTGGTGAGGAGGTTTGAGTGTGAAGCTGACAGCACTACTGTCAGCAGTTTAGGCTCAATCCAGAGTCTAAACTCCTAGGAGAGTTAATCAAGATGGAATGGTCAACTCTGAGGCACCAGACTAAAATGCATTCACCCCCTTCAAGAATCAATGGTGACATCAGCAGAAGAGAATAGACAGTTCCAGTGGTGATGGGAACAGAGGAATCCTTGAAGGGTACCTACTGGGCAGCAGCAGTAGTGGAAGGTGACACTGGCTGAGGATCTTTCACAGACAACGGCAGTGACACTTCAGCTAACACTGGTTAGTATGTGCAGAAGGCGGCAACGGTAAACCACTTCTGAGAATTTTATAACTCCAAAACCCTATGATGAGACAAACCATTTTTTAAAAATAATGTACTACTACTCCATAACAATGCTATGCTATGAGTATGTTCTTATTTTTAACAATGCATGTCCCCCTTTTATAGCATAACAGGGAACATCTCTTTTTAATTAAAAAAAAAAAGTCGTTCATCATTTTGTTACACTGCAAAGCCATTGGCTGAAAACAAGGCTCTCCTTGTCCTCCATTGCATTTACATAGTTCTTAAACACTGAAGCAGATTAGCTTGTACCATAAATGGAAAAAGGAAGTAACAATTATTGCTCCATGAAAATAATATGTATATAGTCTGGCACAGTCTATGCTACATAGTCTACATGGCCTGCTGGAGCAAGTCCTACTCAGATACAAATGCTAAAGGAATAATAAGAATGGTCAGTAGCTGGTCACCCAACCTGTGTGAAATGTTTTTCATATCAATAATATGTGTGTGTGTTTCTGCTGGTCAATTTTGTTTTGAATATTTGTTACTGTTGGTTAGACATGTAGGCCTCTGAAGTAGGGTTGCCAGTCTCCAGGGTACCACCTGGAGATCTCCTGGAATTACATCTGGTCTCAGATGACAAAAAGCATTTCCCCTGGAGAAAATAGCTGACTTGGAAGGTGGATTATATGGCATTATACCTAGCTGAGGTCCCTCCCCTCCCCAAAACCCACCCTCCCCAGGCTCCACCCCCCAAATCTCCAAGAATTTCCCAACATGGACCTGGCAACCCTTCTCTGAAGGAAGAAGGAGGCAGACTAGATGAGTGTGTGAAGTGTGTTATGATGATTGGACAATTGCTGTTCCCTAGGGTGTTGAGTGAACTGCAGTTTTAGTCTGAGCACAAAGAAAAAATGTTCAGTTCAGTCAGTTTAGTTCTGAGAGATTCTGTTTACTTCAGTTAAGCAAACTGTATAGAAGCCCGAGAGATTCTGTCTAGTTCAGTGAGTCTGTGTAGATATCTGAGTGCTCTGCTTTGTGAATGAACATAGGCTAAGTAGTTAAGCAAAATACCTGTTTTGTCATACTACCCATCCAACTAAGCCTTCCTATAATACAGGACAAACTGAAGAGATCTAAAGTGAAAGTATTTGGTGGCAGTGAAAACTTTCTGGGAGCATGGAGGAAGTCAGGGAGGCAGCAATATATAGGTCACACAAAGGGGGCAAAACACCACAGATGGTGTTAGAATGGGATTCAAACTTCAAAAGGAAGGGGTCCTTGAGATAAAAAGTTTGGGCAAAGTAAAGAACACCTGAAGCTCCTGAGGTAAAAGTTTAAGGTAACATCAGAAGGAGCTGCAATAAAGGTCCAAGGCAGGTTAAAAAAGAAATGGTACACTATGTTTTCCATATCGAAGGGGAAAGTAGCTGGAAAAGGAATCATTTCTTTAAATCACACGGCCTGCTCACCACTTTCAAAGATTTGGGTGTGACCATGTTTCCCAGTCCCCTATCTGCTGTTGTGGATCACAAACAGTCCACAAGGACTTTACAAGCTGAGGTAAATGTTAATGGCATATGTCCTACCACTCTGTTGTGTGAAGCCTTCTGAAGCTTAAGGATCCTTCCTCTACAGGCAGGACGCCTAGGCCGGAGGAAGGATTCAGTCTTTGCTGAACAGATTGGGTGGATACAGGGCCGATAACTGGATATCTGACTAAGGGAGTGTTGACTCTTGAAAGCTTAAACCCTGAAAATCTTGTTGGTCTTTAAGATGCCAATGGGCTCAAACCTTGCTGATAATTGGATAGTCCACTCCCCCTGGCCCCCACTGTTAAATTAATATCACAGCTAGAGTTTGCTCTTCCCCCTGACTGTAGCAGGTGTTGCAACAGCAGAAGCTTGCAGCCATCCCCCCCCACCCCCCAACAGCATGTGAAAATGTCTCTCACCAACACTGGAAGAGAATACATTGAACCAAATATGTTCATTGCTCAGAGGCATTCCGATAACTTTAAGGTATGATATGCAACACAACAGTCAACCTTCATAGCTCTCACCTGTTCTTTTCAATGAAACAATTTAGGGGTCATGGCACACATATCTGTGTGTCTGAATACTATGTTGGCATACTACTTGGATTACACGCAAGGAAGCCTGATACCTACAACACCCCAGGTATTAAAGAGCTGTCAGGCTGGGGTTTGTTTGTGTGTTGCTTTTTGCCAAAATGGAATTGTTTGGGGAAAGTATCTTGCAAATGCCAACTCTCATATTCAAGCTATAGCACAATGATCTTGCATAAACTTTTTCATGCTATTACACAGCATGGTGGACTTAGAAGGGGTTCACAAAAATCATTCCACACCGTTCAGAATGATTTGGAAAATGTTTACCCAGGGAGAGCCCAAAGTCTGCTGCTTCCAACACCTGCAGGGCAAACCTACACACAGGTGTGTGGATGACTGGGGTTTTATGGCAAAAGAAGACTATAGAAGAAACATAGGAACTACATAAAGGGACTATGTTTACTTTTTGGAATTTCAAAACTTCCAAGCACAGGAACTTGTGAACGCCATAGAATGTAATGGTTCCATAACCATCAGTGTAAGATAAATTTCACCTAATTATTGCTAACCGTATTATCCAAAAACTGAGATACCTGACTTGCAGAGGAACATTATGAATTTTCAGGTGGCGTATTAAATTTTTTTTGGTAAGTTTTGTGTTATAAGATTTCAGTCAAAGTTGTTCCCTTTTCTACGTGTGCATTCATATTCCCAACATTCCACTTAACCAAAAAGCTCCCTTTATAAATTTTTGAAATTTGAAATGAAAAGATATTCTGAATGGGATCATATTTGTATGAGGTAAAAGACTAAAGCATCAATTTTTTTTAGGTGTTGTCAAGACACAAAATAATCAAGTGTTCCTGCTGTGTCTATCTGATATCCGTGATAATCAGTCAGTTTTATGTGGAAGACAGGAACAGAAATGTCATAAAAAGCGCTTTCAATTGTTTTTTTTTTTGTAGCTGTAAAATGTTTTCATTTTGCTTCATTTGAAATCATACAACTACAGTTTGCCCACAAAGAACCTTTTAGCAAGAATTTACAAACTATTAGCTAACTAGCTCCCCCTCTTGAAAATTATAAAAAGCTGATAGAAAATAACACATTTCACATAGATTAGAATTACATCCAGTTGTGATGCTATATTATTTTATTCCTCAGCTTCCATTTTTACAATGACACGTTAGTTTTAACAAAGCCTTCAATATTTGTCAGAGGAAAATATTTAGGAAAAGTCTTTTAATGAAATTTCTGTTCCTGTCTTCCGCATAAAACTGACTGATTATTAAGGATATCAGCAGACACAGAGCAGAACCACAAGTGACAAAAGGCACAGATTGGACACTTGTCTGCTTCCCTCAAGTTTTGATGGGAAATGTAGGCATCCTGGTCTCGCAGCTTCGCTCTCTGACTGCTGTCCAGTGGACTTTTCAACTGTCACTTGTCCAACATTCCGCCAAGTTGCCTACATTTCCCATCAAAACTTGAGGGAAGCAGACAAGTGTCCAATCTGTGCCTTTTGTCACTTGTGGTTCTGCTCACAGAAGGAACACTTGATTATTTGTGTCTCGACAGCACCTAAAAAAAAAATAAAAATCAGTGTTTTAGTCTTTTATACACTTTTCAGTCTTACATATACTTTAGAACTGAAACAGTCACAGACATTTGATGTTCACTTAATTCCTCTTCAGCATTTTCCAAAGAAGAATTTCAGAACAAATCTAGAATTATTTATGCTTATTTGGAATGAAACATTTTAAACATAATATTTAAATGCTTTAGGCTTCTTGGTATCTCTTTACTGTTTTGATTTCATCAAAAATGCAACGTATTTAGCAGTCAATGATTAAATACTAATTGCCGTTCTCATTTTCTATATCAAAGGCTTCAGATGCTAAAAATGCTATTATATGTGAGCCTTAAACAATTCTTTTATACTATTGCATTCTAATAATAAAAAATATTAAACATTATAATGCTAGTTTCTACAAGCCACTGATCGTGCTATCAGAGGAAGAAGTGGACAGACACTCCTCTGACGTGTCTGCAGAAATTCCATTCCCTGTGGGAACTTTTGTACTGGATAATTGTCATTTCATTTTAATTTCCATGAGCTGCTTTGAGAACCAATTTTAGCTAAAATGCATGCAAGTATAATAAATAAATCTACCTTTACACCTAAGTTTTTTACATACCAGCTATCACAAACTGCAGCATCACATCTGTCAGGTACCAAATAGTTTAGTCAAATACTTTGTATCATCCAATATTTGGAAAATATTTAGGAAAAATGTGGGAAATATTTAGGGAATGTTTAGAAAATAGTTAACATCCACATTCAAAAATGTACAATTTTGGAGGAGAATTTTTATGATCAAATGGTTTTCAGTGACGGTGTATTTATTAATTAACATATTTATAGCTTGCCTTTCCTTGTTGCTGAAGTTAGTTTTAGGTGGGTAGCTTGTTGGTCTGCAGTTGAACAGAAGGATTTGAGTCCAGTGGCACCTTAGAGACCAACAAGATTTTCAAGGTATGAGCTTTCAAGAGTCAGAGCTCCCTTCTTCAGATATGAGTAGGAATGCAGATCCCTAAGCCCCTATCGCCCAGCCAAAAGGCAGGCGGGGTGTTACAAGGAAGAGCATCAGGATGCAAAGGTACAATGCAGCTTTATTGGATGGAAGGGGTGAGTCAGGATATAAAGACAATGAAGCTTGATTAGAGCAGAAATTAGCATCTGTAGTGAGATAGGAATCCTATGTCTCTATTCAGCCCCAGTGTGGGGTGTTGGGGTCCATCGTTCTGAATGAATTTGCAGATGAACTCCATTTCAGCAGTCTCATGTTGTACTGTCCCTTTGAAGTTTCGCTGTTTGAGGGCAGCAACTTTTAGGTCAGTTGTTGATGAAGGCAGTTTACAAACAATAACTCAAAACATAAAGAATAAAACGTAACCCTTATTCTCCCATAAAGATACCTGCAGCCTGTACCTTGCTGAAAGTCCCAGCAAACAAAATTGCCTTAACAGTGCCTCCCAAGCATTTCTAGAAACAGCCCCCCTCCTCAACTGCACAGGGAGCCCATTCCACAAACTGGTAGCCGCAGTAGAAAAGGCATAGGCTCTGGTAGGTGTCAGGCAGGGTACTCTAAATGGAGGGACAAATAGCAAGTACCATGAGCAGGCCAAATCATTAGCTGCTTCCCACACTCCGAGCCAAGCTACAAGTGATGAATTACACTTGCCTGGCAAATGAACAGACTCACGTGTATTCCTCCCTGTTCACTTGCCATTCACTTGATCAAGTGGCAAGTGAACAGGGAGGAATACACGCGAGTCTGTTCACTTGCCAGGCAAGTGTAATTCGTCACTTGTAGCTTGGCTCTCAGTCTCTTTCCCAAACTAATCTACTTCATAGAGTTTCTGTGAAGATAACCTGGACAAAGGAAAAATTAATATTGGATGCAGATGTAGTTTTAACTGTGTATTATAAAACTATTCCTAGAAAGAGTAAAATTTGGAAATGGAATTAAGATATCAGAAAAAAGATAAATTAGTGTAATCAGTGAAACTATCGGTATGAACTTTATCTTTATCTTTCCTCATTTAAAATATGTTTTTTCTGCAGTCATTGGGATATGGCAACATAGAGGTTCACATAAATGAAAAAAAAAAGTTATGTTCTAAAACAGTTAATGTGCATTTTGATTCCTTTAAGTTTCAAGAGTTCTTAGGCTCTTGAAATTTAGGATTAGAATGTCTGGAGTACAACTTTCTTGCCTCCTCCTGCTGCAGCCCCCAAATCCCTGAAATGCTGTTCCTAGCCGTCCCCTGTCCTCCAGGAGCAGCATTTGTAGGCATTTGGTGCTGCAGTGGGAAGAGGAGGCAAGAACGTCATGGTTCCCTGACAGAAATTCTACTGTGGGATTCAAGGCAATGATCCAGCACACAAACTGCAACAGTTCCATTGAAGTAAACTACGATAAACCAGCTTGTATCCTGGATTAGCTTTACAGCTATTTAATGGGGATATAATAGAGCCATTATTGTATTGTCGAAGGCTTTCACGGCCGGAGAACGATGGCTGTTGTGGGTTTTCCGGGCTGTATTGCCGTGGTCTTGGCATTGTAGTTCCTGACGTTTCGCCAGCAGCTGTGGCTGGCATCTTCAGAGGTGTAGCACCAAAAGACAGAGATCTCTCAGTGTCACTGAGACACTGAGAGATCTCTGTCTTTTGGTGCTACACCTCTGAAGATGCCAGCCACAGCTGCTGGCGAAACGTCAGGAACTACAATGCCAAGACCACGGCAATACAGCCCGGAAAACCCACAACAGCCAGAGCCATTATTTCTTACAGTTGCATAATTCCCCCCCTCTTCTAATTCCGCCACATCATACTTCAAAAACTGGTCCAATTTTTTTTTATCAGAAATACCAGAGGCGAGGAGGAAAAATACATGATGTATAATATGAGTGCATGTAAAATAGATGGAAACAATACACTGAAGAACTATACAAAAGAGATGGAAGGATGACAGATACTTTCGATGAAGAAGAATCTTTTGATGAAGATCCAGAAATCCTAGAAAGTGAAGTAAAAGCTGCATTCAAAGCAATTGGGAGAAACAAAGCACCTGGAGTAGATGGAATACCAACAGAGCTCTTTCAAGCTACAGAAATGGAGTCCATCAGAATCTTAACAAGAATCAGTCAACAAATATGGAAAGCAAAACAATGAATGGCCCACCGACTGGAAATGTTCAGTCTACATTCCAATTCCAAAAAGGGGGATGCCAAAGAGTACAGTAACTATTGGACTATCACGTTAATTTCTCATGCAAGCAAAGTGATGCTCAAAATTCTACAGCAAAGACCCTTACCATATATGGAACGAGAAATGCCAGGTGTTCCAAGCTGGATTCAGAAAAGGAAGAGGCACCAGAGATCACATTGCGAATTTACGATGGCTAATGGAACATACCAAGGAATTTCAGGAGAAAATCAGCCTATGTTTTATAGATTACAGCAATGCTTTTGACTGTATGGACCATGGAAAGCTATAGTCTTAAAAGAAATGGGAGTGCCACAACATCTGATTGTTTTGATATGCAACCTGTACTCTAGACAAGAGGCTACTGTCAGGACAGAATATGGGGGAACAGAATGGTTTCCAGTTGGCAAGGATGTCAGACAAGAATGCATATTATCTCCCTTCCTGTTCAACCTCTATGCAGAATATATCATAAGGAAAGCTGGATTCGATCTAGAAGAAGGTGGAGTGAAAACTGGTGGAAGGAACATTAACAATCTGAGATATGCAGATGACACCACGTTACTCGCAGAAAATAGTGAAGACTACTGATGAAGTTTAAAGGAGAAAACACCAAAGCAGTATCACAGCTGAACAGCAAGAAGACAAAAGTAATGGCTATTGAGGAATCACACCATTTTAAAGTTGACAATGAGGAAACTGAATAAGATTGCCTATTCCTTGGCTCAATCATCAACCAAAAAGCAGACTGCAATGAAAAACTCAGAAGATTGAGACTTAGAAGAGCAGCTGTGAAGGAGCTAGATAAGATCCTTAAAGATGTCTCTCTGGGAATCAAGATCAAGATAATACAAACTGTGGTATTCCCCGTTACTATGTATGGATGTGAAAGGTGGACAGTGAAGAAAGCTGACAGGAAGAAAATTGATTCATTTGAAATGTGGTGCTGGAAGAGAGTTTTGCAGATACCATGGACAGCCAAAAAGCCAAATAAGTTGGTACTAGATCAAATCAAGCCTGAATTCTCCCTAGAAGCTAAAATGACAAAACTGAGGCTATCGTACTTTGGTCACATCATGAGTAGACAAGATTCTCTGGAAAAGTCAATAATGCTGGGAAAAGTGGAAGGCAGTAGAAAAAGAGGAAGACCTAAAACAAAATTGGCTTTACTCAATAAAAGAAGCCTCCAGTTTGCAAGATCTGAGCAAGTCTGTTAATGATAGGACATTTGGGAAATCTTTCCTTCATAGTTGCCATAGGTCAGAGGTGACTTGACAGCACATAACACACACACACACACTTATAATAGCAGCTTCATTATATTGGCTTCAAATCTTGCAGGTAGAGGTGGGATCTTATGTAGCCTCAGTTGAAGCCTATTCCTCGGATTTAGGCAAGGGACTCACTAAAAATGTTTTCTACATTAAAAAGTAATCACTGAGAGCGCGCTTCTAAGCAGGTCTAGTCAGAAGAATCCTATTCAGGCATATTCAGTGGGACTCACTCCCAGGAAAGTGCTCTTAGGATTGCACTACTAATATTTGAAAGCTACCTCTGTGTGGTGATGTATTTGTAGGACATTATGTTAAATACATTGGCAACCCAGTCCTATGTATGCTTACTCAGAAATGTCCCATTGATTCAAAGAGGTGAGCCAAAGCTATGTGCATAAGACTGTAGGTAGGTTGGTTGGTTGGTTAGTAGCTGTGCTTGAATACAAGAAAATTTGTGGTAGCGTTGAGTACTATGCACCTGTTTCTCATAATAACTGTGGAAGTGGGGTGTTTTGGCAGTCACTGATTCCCTGGTGCAGAGGTGATACAGAGAAGGTCATCTACATTAAGTAAACTAGTCTGGGCTCAGGAATACAGTGCCTTTCTTTCACAACAAATGACCATCTGGATTACAGATGCAGTATCCAGATTGCCTGTTGTGTCCACCAAGTGAGTTGTCTTACCCTGGGACAAAAACTGTCATCCGTCTGTCTTGCCCTGTAGACACTTGCTTTTCTTCCAACCTGTCCACATAGATTTACTGATGGCAAGGTCATCTAGCTCTTTGGAACATCACTCACTCTGTGTTTTCTGTCTGGTTAGCAGCTGCCAACATATTTGGAACAGAAGAGGAGAAAGGCAGCAGCACTAAAATATTTTAGTCTTTTCTTTCTTCTTGTGCTGTATTTTTTTTTTGCATTGAGAGAAAACAGTATCTATATCATTGTGGAATAACTATGTCAGAGCTTGATTAAACACACTGTGAGATATTTTCCATTCAGCACCCACACTATAATATTCCTTCCCTGCCATGTCAGAAAAAAAATCTCATGCAGAGCATATTTTACAGTGACATAAAATACATCACTCTCATATTTCATTAATATATATATTTGGTATGTTTGACTGCCATTGTGACTTGGTTTTTTCATTTATGGTTGCCACTTGCCACCTTTTTTTCTAGCAGCGCTCCTGTGCATTTAACTCCATGAAGACAGCTATTCAATTTAACGTTTTTCCATGACTCCATCTGCATTCAAGAAATGGATACACTTGAAGTCTTGCCCACCATGCATTTATTAATGGCACAAGGCTAGTGCCAAGAAAAAAGGCAACATTAATAAAGTGTTTATTGGTTCTTTCCCAAAGGTGAACCTTAGGCATTCAGTAGAGCTTTCTAATGTTTCAGTCTTATACAAATTTATCTACAAGAGGATCCTATCGATGTCCCAAGTATTTGGGGATTATAGCCAAGACTTTACAATGTATTATTAAACTATTTAAATTTTATAAAATTCTTACTTATGTTATCCCCATCCCTGGTCTAAATACATATATAATTCACAAGGAAATTTCTTGACAACCCTGAGGAAAGGTATCCTCCAAGATGACTCTTCCGTAGAATAGCAGAATTTATTTGTGCTTGTCACAAGTGGAAAAGTCTCACTAATTAATTTTGCTAATGAGGTAATAAACAAACTAAAGGGAGTCCTCTACTCCTGATGCTAGTTCTAATGTTTTATTAGTGAACAAACCTTGTCCGTTGCTCTCATATGTAACTTTTAATAACAAAATGAAACTGAAGGTTTTTTTATTAGAATTCTGCAGATGAGAGGCTATTGTGTCTCTTCATCTGAATGTACCCTTTGTCACTTCCCTTTTATAATCTATTTTTTTTTAATTCAATTTCCATTCTCTACTTTTCACAGTTGGTTTTGCAGATTTGATTTTATTATGTACAGATGCTGTACAATTTTATGTGTATAATGTAATCCTGTGCACACGTTATCTTCATAGCTAATTCTGAAGTTATCTCCCAGTGTGTAGATCAAAATATCCACACGGAGGAGCCAGGGGCACACAGGGGAGAGGCATCTTCATACCTAAGGGAATAGCTACCTGGTACCACAGGTGAGGGAAGGGCAATGGAGTAGAGAATGGTGAGAACGTGGAGACTGAGGAGATGGAAAGGGGGGAAAGCAGCTATTAGGGGCAGATAAGAGGGAGGAAGCATCAATGGGGGGGGGGCAGATTCACCTCAGTCACTTATCTCCCAGATCCTCTCCCAGATACTGGTGCTGTCACAGCAGGCTGGGGCCCAGGTAAGCTGTCTGTAGGCTGCCACCACTCTAGTACAGGTTTCCTTGGAACGGCCCAGAGCACCCAATCAACCCCTTTTGTTTACTCTTTCCCAGTAGGTTTGATTTATTAAGTGACCGAACGAGGCATGAGGACCCAGGCAGAATAATAAAGAACTTTACTAAAAAGGTTTATTAATAAGTGGTGCTCAAAACTTTGTAAAATAAAGAGAATAGTAAAGTTTGGTATACAAATAAACTAAAAAACCATAACACGTCAAACTGAACTGTTCTTAACTGTCTCCTGGTGACTGTTTCAACTGTCTCATCCCTTCTGGGTGAGAAATCACTTCATCAACAGTCTCTCCTCAGGTCTGCTCCCTAGGAGTGAACACCCTCCCACTGTGGTGAGGCATTGTATCCGTTCTTTCAGAGACCATCCCCCTATTTTTCTATTGGTGCAATTTTCCCCTCCAAAACCCATCTTACCCAATCACAGGGGCCAAAGGGAACCTGGGAAATGTAGGCCCTGCAGTCACTTTACTGCAGGCTTCCCCAGAGCCACTAGGCCGCACTGGGCCCAGGCTCATAACAGGTGCACAAGTAATATTGAAAAATGAGTACCGGGAAAAGAGGGGGGTGGGTTAGTGCAGAGAAACAGAAAATGTTGTGGGAAAGGATCAAATGTTCAGTTTGCACATGATGAAAGTGAAATCAAAAGAGGATTTCCCCCCCCCCCCATCGAAATAGCAGGAATGAGAAATTCAAAATTATCTGTAGGAAGCGACAGAAAAATTGTAACTGCTTAGCATTGCACTAGAATGAACAAGAAATACTGTTACCTTTTTATTGGAGAAAGACAAGAGACAGGGTTTGGGACTGTTATAGCCCCAGAGGAGACTGTGTGCACATGCTTATATATGAGAGGACGAATCCCCACACTCTTCCCTCCCCTTGGCTATACTACTTTCAGCCTAAACCAGGATTCTCCCTAATCAATAAATATCACAAATACATAAATATGAGCTATAATAAATATATTTAAACAGTGTGAAAGTGCAACAGTGCATACAATATTATAAATGCACGAACTATTCAATTATCTGTACAAAAATTAATCATCCAATAAACATGAGGTTTCTGTGATTATTTGTATCCTAATGCTTCAATTAACTTGTATACTCTCTTAAAGGAGCTTTCTCATAGAAAGCACAAAAGTTCTGCTCTTGATTAGTTTTTGCCTTTAACCCTTTTCTTCTTGCCCCCTCTGGGTAGATTACTGCCACCAGGAATTATATTCCAAAATAACTTAAATTTCCCCTTTAATAATGTTCCCAAGCATCAGGCTCCTTTGTGGGACTATGTGGCCCTGAGGATAAGAACGGGATATGGGAATAACAGATACTCTGGGTTGAAAAGAAACGAACTTTAATTTTTACAATAAACATATCGGTTTCATATTATTTCTTAAGCTTGATGGTTTCAAGAGTGTTATTTGTTCTTAAAGTTACTTTTCATAGACACAGTCACTCAGATCCTCTCTCAGTTTGCACACACAGTTTGCCTGCTTTAGTTCGAATGAATGGGTTTCTTTCAGACACACAGAGTTCAGATTTCCATGAAGGTTATATTTCTCTCAGTAATTCATAGACACTCTCTGGCTGCACACAGCTTGCCTCTCTTGCCCTGACTGAATATTTCTCTCAGAAATGCTTAGACTTGCTCAGACTGCACATAGCTTGCCTGCTAAAACCAAACTCAATATTTCTCTCAAAAATGCTTAAACACACTCAGGCTGCACCCAGCTTGCCTGCTTTCCCCAGACTGAATCTTCTCTCTCTCTCAGTAACTAAAAATTGCATTCACTCCACCCACACTCTCAGTCATCAGCCAATCATACTCACTCATCCCTCTCTTTCACCCCCGTTCTTCATCTGTACCGCACCAAGCATTTAAACACACACACTCATTTAAAATCATTACAAAGCCATTTGGGGCTCTGGATCCCAACTAGAGATGGGCACGAACCGCATTACGAACTTCAAAAACCCACAAAATTGGCGATTGTGCGATTGCTATCCGACAGTTCGTGATTGTCCACAGCCAACGAACCAGCGTTCGGGAGAGGCCTGGTTCGGTGTATTCAGCCGCGGTTCAGGAAGCCAGACAGTCAGGTGCCAGCAATCAATTCCCCTGGCAACGGAGCCGGGGGAATGCCTGAACTCTGTCTGCGCTCCTTCTGTTGCCCTGGAAACCTGAATGGAAGCCCAGCTTACCTTGATCGGAAGGTCTTCCTTCCAACCATGGAGCTGCAAAGCGGTTACAAGTTGGGAGAATACACCCAGGGGAGGGAGGAGGAAGGGGGTGTTCTGTAGCCATGGGCACTTCAATCTCATCCCTGCAAACCCTGATAGGCAGCTTTGATGGCCAAACACAGACCTCCTGCGTTGCTCAATGGGACCTGTGCTTATAAATAGCCATGGGCTCCCAGGCTGGGTTTCACTTTCAGCGAGCAGTGGAGTGGGACAGAGCTCTTGCTTGCCACTTGCTAGCCTTTGGGGAGAGAGACTGAAGGCCAAGCTACACATGACGAATGACACTTGAACAGCAAGTGTATTTCTCCCTGTTCACTTGCCCTCCACTAAATCCACTTGCCGTTCAAGTGTCATTCGTCATGTGTAGCTTGGCCCTGAGAGTATAATTGAGCTTGGATTTTTGTGGGAGTTTCCTGGGGGGCTTGGATTGGAGAGGGTATAACTCCAAAATCCCTTTTGCAATCTTGTCCAAACTTGGGTGATGGCTGTAGGAGAGCCTGAAAAAGACTCCCCGGGAATATGGGCTCTCTCAGTGCCACAGGGGCCGTTCCATGCCCCACGAACCGCAAACTGGTTTGGTAACGGAAAATTTCATTGCGGTTCGCGATCTCACGATCTTCGTTGGCACTGAACCACGAACCGCTGGTTCGTTAAATTTTTTTGGTTCATGCCCATGTCTAATCCCAACTCGAAAATCCAAAAGGATCCCCTTTGTAGGTGTTTCTGTACAACTCTGCCCTCCCTGTTACGTACTACCTCCACTACTATGTACCTTAACTCCCTTTCATGTCGATGGCATTCGAGGAAATGTGTTGCCAAAGGGGCTTCCACAACTTGTTTCCTCATTTTAGAGAGGTGTTCTTGAATTCTAATACGTATAGGATGCATAGTGTTATCTATGTAAGTAAGAGAGCACAAACATTCTATGAGGTATACAACTCCTGGGGTACTGAATGTAGAGAAGTGTTTCATCAGGAGAGTTCTATTGGGCTTATGTATGTATCGGTGTCTCCTTCTATGCTAAGTGCACAGACATTGTAGTGCCCATACCTGTAATGTCTCTTAGGATGATCTATTTGACCTTGAGCTTTCTGCATGTCTGAATGCACCAACATGTCACGAATACTGTTGTTACGTCTAAAGCCTACAAAGGGGGCTAAGGTGCAACCGGGCAAATGGCTCACAAGGTGCCAATACTGTTTAATTATCCTGTTGATTATTGGTGCCATCTTGTTAAATTCTACTGCCCAATATAGTCTTTGCACTTGCTTTCTAGTTTTAGTTTTCAGTAACTGTATCCATCCCAGTCCCACTGCTCTCGATCGTGCCTTAGCTATTATGTTTCTCGGATACCATCTCTATCTAAAATTCTCAGATAATATCTCACTTTCCTTTAAGTGATCAAGTTCTGATGTGGAGTTCCGTTTTTACGCAAGAATTGGCCAAATGGAATGTTTTTCCTCATATGGGCTGGATGATGGGAGGTGTACAACAGGTACGAGGTCCTGTCAGTCGGCTTCTTGTATGGCCTGACTGCCAACCTCTCTCGTGTTTCTTTATATACCACTACATCCAGGTAATTTACCCTGTTCTCATCTATTTCCCAGGTGTATTTTAAGTTGGGATTCAGTGCATTAATCCATTCCTCGAATTTAACCGCTGTATCTGATGTTGTCATAATGACAAAAATGTCACCAATGAAGCGCTGATAAAAAATCAGCTGGTCAATAAATGGATTGAATTCATGGTTCAATATATAGAGCTTCTTTATTCTGCTCATAAAGAGATTTGCGATCGATGGCGCTGCCACACAACCCATAGCCATCCTCTTTGTTTGTAAGCAGAATTCTTGTCGGTATCTGAAAAAAAAAATCTAGTATAATGTCGGCCAAACTCAAAATGAATGGGGTGAGAGGAGAAGGATCCTCATGTCTATTGAGGGTTTCTTCTATCACCAGTCTCACATCATCATGTGGAATAGAGGTATATTGTGATGCTACATCAAACGTCATTAGAGTGGCCCCAGCCACTCTAATGCACCATTCATTGAGAATTATTTGAGTAAGCCTTAATTTTGTTAGACATGTGTTTTCTTATTATGAGAAATGTTCTACATTGACAGAAATTACTATGTTTTATCTTTAGAATTTGTATTCTCGTGGGCACTCTATGAAATTATTGAGCAGTCGGGTTAGAACAGATAGAAGAAAATACTACTTTACACAAAGGGTGATAAACACATGGAATTCGTTGCCACAGGAGGTGGTGGCAGCTACAAGCATTGCCAGCTTCAAGAGGGGACTGGACAAATATATGGAGCAGAGGTCCATCAGTGGCTATTAGCCACAGGAGATAGATGGTATTCTCTTTGTGGGGAGGTGGTGCTCTGTTGTCTTGGTGCTGGAAGGAAGGCAGTGGGAGGGCTTCTGGTGTCCTGGCCTCACTGACAGTCCTTTAGATGGCACTGGATTTCTAGCCACTGTGTGTGACAGAATGTTGGACTGGATGGGCCACTGGCCTGATCCAACATGGCTTTGCTTATGCTTATGTTCTTATTCACTTAGGTGGACTGACTTATCTGGCCCCTGATGAAGCGTTTATTGTGAAACAAACTTAACTGTATAGCCAGCCACTTGTTGGGCAGGGCTTCGGCGTCCTTCACCCATCTTTACAACTCCACCTAAGAGTACAGAAAGAAAAGAAATTATTAATACCTTTTGATATTGGAACACTTAACTGTTGAATTGTGATTCGCGTCTGATCATCCTTTGGCAACATCATCTAAAAGAAAAAAGAAAAGAAAAAGATCATATCTTGAGACTGTTATACTTGAACAGTCAGCCATTTGGTTCTTTAGATGGTTTACACTATTTGTATTCATAACTGATGTGTGTTATTTATTGTCCTCTATTTCTAAAACACAGATTTGTATATTTTTAGATATTTATTGAGAGTACTAGTCACTTTTGCACATTGGATGTTTACTAAATATTTAACACAATGATTATTGCACTGGATTACTGTTTCTGCCCCCAATTGTGGTTATTCCACTCAGTTGCTTAATTCTAAACGGCAGTCAGGCATGAGTTGCCTAGGCCCAGGCTCTACTGCCTTGGTTGCTAAGCAATCCCTTAGTACTGACTGTGATAACTCAGACTTTCATAAGATCTCAACATTCTTTATTTTGCGGAATTTTTAGCCCTCCTTATCTTTTAAAAAGCTTGTTGTATTTTTGCACAGACGTTTGAGATTTCCCCGGGTCTGTAGAAAAACACCTCTTATCTGAATATGTTTATCTGTGGTTTTTTAGATATAACAAGCGACTTGTGGGAACTAGAGATGGGCACGAACTGGGGAGGGGAAATGAACCGTGCGGCTTATGGTTCGTTGCATTTCACGAACCACGAACTTCCATGAACTTGGCCCAGTTCACAAACCAGTTTGTTTGGTTTGTGAAAACTTCACTTCCAGGGCTGCAGAAAGCCCACCCCTCCCGTTGCCTAGGAAACTGATTGATCAGTGCCAGGATGTCTGCAGTGACAACTGAAAAGTGAACCAAATGAACTGGCCTAAAAGTTTGTGATGGTTTGTCAGAAATGGGCTCTGATGAACTGCCAGTTTGCAAACCACAAACTGGCCTGGTTCATGATGAATTTTGGGTTGTATTTCGGTTCGTGCCCACCTCTAGTGGGGACATCACATTGTTCCCTCCACCACTATTTCTGTTTTCCTTTCCCTAGAAGCCCCCATAACTTCTTTCCTTATCCTGTCTCCTTCTCACCTTCCCACCCTCCAGCTAATCTACCTTTATTTTCTTCCCCATCTTATGTTTTCCCTCCTTCCTTCTTTCCGGCAGCTTCTCCCTGGGAAAAGTCTGGCCCATTTGCTCAGTGGGGAGCCCACAAGGTCTTGTGAGGGGCATCTCAGTTTCCCCTGTATTCCTCTCCCCACACTATTTCCTCTTTCCCTCCTCCTGGCAGCTCCCATATCGTCATCTTTCCCTGCTTCCTTCTCTGCTTCCCACCTACCAAATCAACCTTCCTTTTATCTGCCCATCTTCAATTGTATTATTTATTTACTACAATTATATCCTGTCTTTCTCCACAATGGTGACCCCAAAGCAGCTTATGTCATTCTCTTCCATTTTATCTTCACAACAATCCTGCAAGGTAGGTTAGGCTGAGTATGTAACTAACCCAAGGCCATCCAGCAAATTTCTATGGCTGAGTGGTGCTTGGAACCTGAGTCTTCCAGATCCTAGTCTGAAACTCTAACCACTACACCACACTGGCTTTTGTAGGGTGGCTGCTGTTGAACAGCAGCAAGCACCTGGACTAGTCATAAAATCTTATGGTATCATCTCAAGGTTGCTGGCAGGTCTGACCCTGATGAATCCTCCCTCAAAGACCAAAACATGTGATGTACACACAAGCACCACTTTATACAAAAAAACCTACCATTTCTATATGCTTCCAGGTACCTTCTTGAGCACACTACACAATTTATTATCTACAGCCAAGCACTATATTACAATGACATTTGGATAGGAACTCATACCAGAAGGATTTATAATACACACAAACTGAAGAAACAGATTGACAAACCCTGAAACGACCTACGACAAGACAGGACCAAAAGACAATATTAATTTATTCAGTTGTTTATCTCTGGAGTAAGTTCTGTGCTGGTTCTGTTCTCCCCTTACTTTATTTAATATATACTGATCGGCAGTTTGTTTTCTATAGTGTTTTTAAATTTGTAAAAAAGTTAAAAGAGAGAACTTAGTAGAGGTGTTTGTAATGTGAGTGAGCATTGTGGCACAAGCAACATCCATTTTTAAGTCTCAAGGGTGGATAATCCATGAGACTTCAATTAACTGTTCCTCAATTATGCTGCTTTCTAAGTATCCTTTCTAACCATTGCTAGAAAACTGCTGTCCCGATCAGTTGTGTATGCTTGGGGGGAAAGGCCAAATCTCACCTGAGTATATATTTAACTTATTTATTTATTTACTTCACTTATATGCCATTTTTCTCTCCCATGGGGATTTAAAGCAGCTCAAATAATTCTCCTCTCCAACACTCTAACTACTATACCACACAGATTCTAACATATTTAAATAATCATATATTTATTTCATATATTTGTTTCTTGTTACGTGTTCAATAATCATGTATGGTTATACAAAAGAGATAGGAAATGACTGAAAGAGAGGGAAAACAGACCATATGATTAGTAGGGAGGACGGATTTACTGAGATCTTGTCTATATTAAGAGACTACTTTACATTGCATAAAGGATCAAATGATGCATATGGAAAACAACACAGCCCACTCCTGGTGTTACTATGGTTTTATACCACCTGTCTCCTCTTATATTGTGTTTCTCAATAAAGAATTATATTATTTTAGAGGAATATATCAGTGATGTCTTACATTGCTCTCTAGATTAACAAATACCATGGTCTTGTATATTAGCCCTTTCCACTGACAATTATTTTAAAAAACTGATCAAGCTTTTAGATTCAATCAAAATAACTGAGTTTAACTTTATGAAGAACACCTGTCCTTTTTTAAAAAGGCAACAACAATCATGGTGGATAATATATAGCTTATAAACTCCACAGAAAAAGACTGAGGCAAAATGAATTACCAGTAAATATAGTATTAAATGTAAATATAGTATTAAATTAAGTATATATAAACATACAGTAAATATAGTATTAAGGCTAAATCCATATTGTGAGTGACTATATTCATATAGCCCAGTGGAAGATATGGGAGCGTCTTGGCCATTCTGTGTTAATATGCATTTTTTAAAAATACATATTGTTCCAGATAAGCATACTGAAAGATATATTGCATCCATCAGACAGCCCCCGTATCTTGTGAAGATATTGACCTCTTTTGAATCCATATCTCTGCAATCTTAGCACAGGGGTATTTGAAAAACAAACGTATTCCATTAAACAAATTGAAAGTATTTATCCATTGTGTTATTTACAGCACTAATGCATATGGCCCACAACAATTATCTTAACATAATCCCAGACTTTAATAACGTACCATCAGTAAATTGTTTCTCCATCACAGAATAGCATTTAACTGTCTGTCCGATTATTTCACTAAAGGTGATTTTATTTCTAAACTATTAACATCAATAAATCTCTCACATTCTATTAATGAGAAAACTCTCTTGAAATTAAAAACTCAGTCTTTGACCTGTCCTACTGCTAATCTGTACTGATATTCCGAGGCCTTTCTGATACCCAGAAATATCTTTGGGGTGGGGTGGGGGGGCTGAAGAGATATGCCAGTTAAAATAAATGTAAAAATTAAAACCTTGCATTGCATCTTTCAGAATAAACACAATGCAAAATTATTTCAATTTGGATGACAGTCCAAGGGTCTCATCAAATTTTATATTGTGATGTAGCACTAGAATTGCCTTGAATTAATCAGTTACATAAGTTACAACCGAGTTATGGCAACACCAGCAAGGGGCTTTTAGGGCAAGTATTTTGCCATTGCCTGCTGAGTCTTCCTTGGTTGGTCCCTCTTACATACTGACTCTGCTTAGCTTCTGAGACCTGACAAGAATGGATTATATCATGCTACCTTCCATCCCAAATTAATCTATTATCATTGGGGAATCTTTAACACCTAGAAGGGGGAAAAAGGTTTCCTTTCCAGAGTTTACATTTTGCTCCTGTAGAAGTGAATGAATAGGGTGAAAATATTTTGTTTTCTTGAGATGTCTCATTGCTGTGGCTCTTCTCTATCCCCTGCTCCCCAACCTGCACACGATTGACTCAAGTGCTTTGTAAACTCCAAGTTGTAGACTCAACAGGAAAATCACGCACTTCGTACATGGCTACACAAAAAGGAAAGGAAGGAAAAGGGAAACCCTCATGAGGAAACCAACTGTTTCCCTTTGGGAGTGCAGCCAGCAGGATCTTCCAGGTTTAATATACTAGTTACAGTCTGGGCCTTTACCTGGTGTTATGCGTATATTATCTCATAGACACGTGATAATTTATGGCAGTGAGTCTCAGACCTCAGGTAACTTAACTTGCAACTCTATTTCTATCCCCTCCCCCAAAATATTATCTTTCATTAGCTGCCTTGAGCTTTTCTGATGAATAAGAGTGAGATATGAATAATTAAATTAATAAATGCAACACAGAGAATAAATCAGCTGCTTTCTTCATGACTGTTAATGATATGAGCCCAGCCCTCCTGTTCAGCCTTGAAGATCAGGGAACCCTACCATTCTGGGTAGGGTAAGACCTGGGCCGAATCCACATTACCTCCGCGCGGCGCTAAATGTCCGCGAAACACCCGGAAGTATAGCGTCTTTCAAGCGCGATTTCTGAAATCGCGCTTGAAAGACTCTATACTTCCGGGTGTTTCGCGGACATTTAGCGCAACACCGGGACGCGCGAAGGTAATGTGGATTCGGCCCTGGATGTCAGCTATCACCCTTTCATTGAACTTGACAATGGAAATCTTAGCTACGAAAACATGCCACAACAATCTTATCCACAGAATTAAATCCCAGAACGCTGTAACATAATTGCTGATTTATGTGGACAACATAGTCTTTGCCCTGTCAAAACCCATGCAGTCTATAGAAGATCTCAAAAACTGGAACAACTATAAAATTTCCTGGTTAGGATGCATAGCTATCCTAAAAATGAAGACATTATCTAGAATTATCTTTATGTTTCAGAGTCTTCTTTTGCTACTTACTCAGTCTTTCATAACTGAGATACAGATATTGTTCACTTAATTTATGTGGGACAATAGCCTAGAATACAAATTAAAATAATGCAACTGCTCTGACAGACTGGTGTACTGATAGCCCTTAACACCAAAAGATATTATTATGCCTTTAAGCTGGCCTTAATTTTCTATTGGTTCAGAAGGAAAGAAACTAAAACCGTTCAGGAAATTCAATTGGGCATTGATACACCTCTATCAACTTAGATACAGAGAGACAAACAAACTTGCCAGGATAAAAGGGGAAATGATATTCACTCAGCTCTAGTGCAAGCTTGGAAGAAAGGCCAATAATATCAGTTCCCAGCTCAAACCCATCCAACGTATCATCAGTGATCTACAACCCATCTCTCTCAGAAGCCCTGGGTGGAAGACCTCTCCTTGCCTACAGACAGCCCCCCAACCTGAAACGACTTCTCACTTACAATCATGAATCAGCTAGCAGAGTCACCAGCACAGGTACCAGGCCCTGCAACAGACCCAGATGCCAGCTCTGCCCTTATATCTACCCAGGAAATACAATTACAGGACCCAATGGCATCAACGACACTGTCTCTGGCTCTTACAACTGTCCATCCTCCAATGTGATATATGCCCTCATGTGCCAACAATGTCCATCTGCTCTGTACATTGGACAAACCAGCCAACCTCTGCGCAAAAGAATAAATGGACACAAATCTGACATTAAAAATGGCAGCATTCAGAAAACAGTGGGAGAACACTTCAGTCTACCAGGACATTCCATCAAGGACTTAAAGGTCACTGTAGTTCAACAGAAACCTTTCAAAAACAAAATCCAACGGGAAGCTGCTGAATTGGAATTCATATGCAAATTTGACTCAGTCAGGCTGGGATTGAATATAGACTATGAATGGTTATCTCATTATCAGAAGTAACTGACTTCCTTAACAGAAGCAAACTGATCTCCATATCAGAAGCTACTGTTTGCATCTACTCCTCCCTCCCCTCTCCACCTATATATCTGACCAGTTTCTTCTTGCTCTCCATGCATCTGACGAAGAGGGCTGTGGTTCTCGAAAGCTTATGCTACAATAAAGTTGGTTAGTCTTAAAGGTGCTACTGGACTCTTTTTAATATCTGGAAGTAAAGCATTCAATATATATGCCTCTGTTACAAAGCAGTGATTTTGTGCAAACTTTTGATGGGCGAATTTTCAAATCAGAATCAGGGCTGGTGAGACTGATTTCATTGAAGAATGAACATACAGGGAAATTCTAAAAAAGATTGGTGGGCTATGTCTTTCAAAGTATCAATATTTCCAAATTAAAAGCTTTATGAATACTTAACAGTCATAAATGGATACAAACCATGATGTAAAATGTTTTGAAATGATTCTTAACCAACCAAAAAATCAAAAGAAACTGTTCTCCCTCTGAGGCGGAGGACATCTTTGGTGATTCCCACCATCCAATCACGGAGGCAGGAAATAATTTCCTTCCTATTCCTGTCTGGCGTGTGGGACACCCTCTCTTCATTTCTGTTCCTTCCTCCAGGGAGATCAGTCTAGTAGCAGACTAGCTCTGCTACTTTCTTATTAGGACTTCAGTTTCAGTTTCACTTTTCCATTCCTACTCCTTTTTTCTTCCTCTAATCTTATCTTTCTGTTGTCTTTCAAACTCTGTTGACTTAAACTTCATAGTTCCTCCCTGTCTTCTTGCTGTCCTTTCTTGTCTCTTACTAGTCTCCTTGTCTGACTGAGATGATCATGACAGCCATTTAGGGCAGCTGCTTGCAAGATGGATACCAAGGATTCTGAGAACAGCTTCCTAGTCAACAGAGAGAAATGCTCCCCTGTATTTGCATCGAACACGATGAGGATTGATGAATCTGGCACTGACATGCCTCCACAGCTTGTATGGTCTCACAGCTACAAGTTGGCCTTAGAGCCACATAAGAGCTTCAAACAGCCCGTGTCACTGAGCGGGAGCCAGAAGCAACTACGTGCTCCTGCTCTGCAGCTGGAATTGGTATGTTACCTCAGCCCAGGCTTTTGGTAGGAAAAGACACCAGGAATCTCCTCAGTGCCAGCGCCACAGTGAATGCGCCAATGCCAACCTCCTGGCTGGAGATTCCACAGCAGGCTTTCCCCCTTTGGATCTAGCCCTACCTTTATAACAGGACTCTTTTTGTCAGATGGGTAATGTATGAAGGGCACAAACATGCCTGTGTCTTTGAACTTTTTAACTTCCTAAGACTAACCATGAGAGAGGAAATATATAATCCCTGCTGGGCTGAAACCTCCGTTAATAGTGGTGTGGTGTCTACCTCATCCTCTCCTTCCTCCACGTGAGAGGCTGTGGCTCAGTGGAAGAGCTTCTGCTTTGCATATAGAAGGATCCATGTTCGTTCCCTGTTAACTCCAGTTAAAAAGATCAGGTAGGTGATGAGAAAAACCTTTTTCCTGAGACCCTGGAGACCTGCTGCCAGTCTGAGTAGACAACGCTGACCTTGATGGACCGATGGTCTGAGTCAGAATAAGGCAGCTTGTAATGTTTAACAGGCAGGGATCCCCACTGAGCAGGGGGATCACCCTCGTAGAGTGCCTATAATGACAAGGAGAAGGAAGAATTTCTTCAGATGTGGTGGAGGAGGAAATATTCCTGCCAGAACAGTCAGCCCAGCTGTCTGAATATGAGGTCTACCAATATTTACTACCTAAGACATTCTTAGCCTTAGGGCTGCAGGAATTACCCTTGGGGGAGGAGAACCCTTAGACAGGGAATACCAAATCCAGACCCATGGAAACAAGAGTCTCTTCCTAGGGAAGGTTCCTCAGAAAAGGTCCTCCCATTTCAAGGCTGAGTGGTCTAAAGGATGAGTGGTCTAAACCATCAGCCAATAAACAATTCTCGAACATGGTCAAAGAATTGTACTAACTACCTTTCTTTGCTATGAGATGTTGCAGGTACCTGTGATCGACGCTCCAGTGGCTACACTTCAGTCATCTGGGCTCCTGTCAGAGGACGGGCAAGGATAACTCAGAGACATCTTAGACAAGAAGAGAGAGGCCATGCTGAAGTTAGCTCACAAGGCCATACAACCATGGCTATTAAGGCTATAGCCATTGCTTCCATTGCCTCCAGAGCATCAGGAGTATGGATCAGAAAACTGATCAACTTCTCCCATACATCAATAGTTGCCCCCCTTGAAGGGGCAAACTAAGGCCAGTATCTTCAAGGCAGACACCATCCTGGATGCGGTTACCTTTTCTTCCAGGGCTATGGTCTTGGCAGCAGTAACAAGTAGGCACCCTTGACGAAGAGCATGGCTAGCAGATTTACACTCTAAAAATATCATCCTGTCTTACCACTTTCAGAGAGACAAGCTATTTGGGGATGCCCTGAGAATGATCTGGGTTGAGACACGGGACAAAAGTGTTGCCAAAAACAAGCAAAAAAAAAAATCGGAGAGTTGATCCCTTGGCCCTCAGACATTTTATTCACAACACACTCTACTAAGGCCGAGACAGGATTCCAAATGACCATCCTGGGGTTGATCTAGACAGCCCTTTAATAAGGGGGTTCCTTTCAAGAACCCAATTGTAGTATAGTGTTTAAGTAACTGAACTGTGATACAGTACTCTGCCTGTTAAGATCTCACTACTGCCATGAACTTACCACATGGCCTTGGGTAAACCATTCCTCTCAGTCCCAACTCCATAGCTGTATTGTGGGAATAATGCTTACTTTGTCCCAAGATCAAACAGACAGTTCTCCACACGTGGAAAGAGATCTGACCTTGATACCAAGATCTGTTGACAGGTTTCGCAAACCATCCCTGTGAGAGGCCAACTACTCTTTACCATCAAGCCTGGGTTGACACGCAAGAGGATTCTGTACCTTAGAAATAGTCTCACAAAGATAGTCCATACAATTCAAAAGCTACCCACCAAAACATTTTGTTATCTCTCCCCTATACAAGATCTTAACCCAAAAGGTAATCCAACACCTTCTGGGCATTCAAGCAGTGGAGCATGTTCCCCACAATGAAACAGGATGGGAGGAACTACTCAATCTTCTTTTCAGTCCCTAAAAAAGAAAGTGGACTTGAGGGCGTTATTAGACCTCACGTTTTTGAACAAATTTTATCAAATTGCATCACTTCTGAATGGAGACTCTGCACTCAGTCACAGAGGCCATTCAACCAGATGAATACATGAAACCTACAGATTTCCATGTACTTCCATGTACCAATTCTGATAGCCCATCAACAATACCTAAGATTTTGCATGGGGAAAAAAATCAATTGGCAGTTCTGAGCCATCTCTTTTGGCCTGTCCACCGCGCCAAGAGTATTCACAAAGTTCCGGATCACTCCATCATATGTCTCAGAGAGAGAGGGAGGGATTTATTTTCGCTTGTACCCAGACAATCTCCTGATCAGATCAAGTTCAAAGAAAAATCTCACCACGACACTCAGTTCACCATTCAGTTCCTACAAAGCTGGAACATGTGGGTATGATCATAATCACCAAAAGAATGTTGTCTATCCCTCATCTAAGAAAAGGCCAGGAAGACCAAACAGCTGGCCAAGACTGTCATCAGAGTGCAAAATCACTTCTCACAACACTGGGTTTGTAGTGGCCAACAACAATGCGGTACTTTGAGGTCATCTACATGGAAGACCGCTTCAGAACTTTCTCAGATCTTATTAATAACAGATCATGGAGAAGACAGATCATCTCATTCAGGTACCACTTCAGATCAAAACCAGTCTCAGCCAAGGTCACCAAGCCAATGCAAAGCAAAGATTCATGATGACCCCTTGAGAACAGCAAATATTTACAGATGCAAGCATCACAGGTTTATGTTCATCTTCCTAGCAATGTCTTGGAAATGTGAGCAATTTGTCTGGCCCTGTTCCAATTCAGAGATCAGATAGTGAACTCACACATCCTGATCTGTATAGACAAGGTCACAGACAAGACATATATAACAAGCAGGGGGGATCTAAGACCTCAAGACGGCACAAGGAGATGACAAGGATACTTACCTGAGAGGAAGGTCACCTAGCCTCAATCAGAACTGAACACATCAATGGCATATCCAATGTCCAGGCAGACTGGCTGAGCAGGCAGACCATTCAACAAGGGAAATAGTCCCTTAAGAAAGATCTCATCCAATGGATAACAATGCACTTTACAACATCTCTCATGGACTTGTTTGCATGCCAACACATAACAAGGTTTGTTCCACCCATAAACAGATGCCCTGACATCGCAGTGGCCATTAGGCCTCCTCTGTGCATTACCTCCCTTACCAGTAATACCCAAACTCCTGAGAAAGATCAAGGAACAGGGAGCGAAGTGCTAGCGATTGCTTCTTGGTGCCCTCACTTTTCCACACTCCAATAGATGGTGATATATATCTCTACCTCTCATCCTACATCTTCTCCGGTCATGTTACAGCAGGGATTGATTTGGCACTCTCATTTAGATTGACTCTGTTTAACTGTGTGGAAATAGAAAGGAAAACCTTCTTAAGACGAGCATATTCCCGAGACATGGCTGACACTCTCTTAGCAGGCAGAAAACAGTTCACAGTCAGAATGTACAATTTCTCTTGGAAAGCCCTCACTCAGTGAGGCAGGAGGAAAGCACTGGACATTTTTACACAGCCATGACCAAACATCCATTTGAGCTGGTCAAGCACATTCCGCTGAGAAGGCTGAGAATGAAGACCATCTTCCTCATTGTGGTCATGTCTGCCAGAAGATTCTCAGACCTAAGCGCACCGTCAGTCAGACCTGAACTCTGTATCTTTCACAACAATAAGGTGATACTTCATACTGTCACCAGTACCGTCTTCTAAAAGCCTATTCCAAATTCCATAGGTTGCAAGAGACAAAGCTACCCTATTTCTACCTGTACCCTAAATATCCTAGGGAGAGGCTCTGACAGACCCTAGACGTCAGAGGGACACTCAAGATTAATCTGCCCTGAACAGTGCAAATCAGAAAGTCAGACTGACTGTCAATATATCTCCCCTCAACTTGGGGAAGAAAATGCCTTCAGCAGCCGTAGGTGCCAATAGCAAAACACACACTATTGAAGCTCACAAAGCTCTCATCGTAGAGGTTCCTAATAGAATAATGGCTCATTCTTTGAGGAGCACAGCTACCAATGCAGCATTACACAGGAACACTTCTGTAGAAGAAGTCTGCAAGGCAGCAACATGGTCAGTGGTCTTGACCTTGACGAGACTCTACAAATTAAATCTATATGATTCAGCGGACACTACTTGCAATAGAAAATTACTGCAGTGCATGATCTCGGATGAAGACCACATCCCATCCAGAAAGTGGAAACTGCTTTGGGAGCACCCAAGATGTCCTCTGCCTCAGAGGGAGAATGGACCTTTTGACACTTACTCTGAAAGGTCTTTCTTCTCTGAGGAAAGGAGGACCTCTTGCCCTCCTCAGGTCTTTGTCCTCCTCTACCCTGCTGCCTCATTCTTCTACTTCCTCCGGGTTATGCTTCCTCCAGGTTATGCTTTATTACAGTACCTGTTAATGCAACTGGTGTTTTTTATCTCAGTATTGACAGTTGCTGAATGATAAATTCAATATTACTGCTTTGTGGAGTCACCTGAACTGAAGAGAGGCTGTCCCACATGCCAGAAAGAGGGAGGAAAAAAATTAGTTCCTGCCTCCCTGGTTGGACAGTGGGAATCACCCAATCACCTTTCCTCAGAGAAGAAGGACCCTTCACGGTAAGTGTCCAAGTGTATAGGTT
This sequence comes from Eublepharis macularius, assembly GCF_028583425.1. Lineage (NCBI taxonomy): Eukaryota > Metazoa > Chordata > Lepidosauria > Squamata > Eublepharidae > Eublepharis > Eublepharis macularius. Next base: position 51,906,799 of record NC_072790.1, read on the forward strand.
GCTAGCAAAAGCAGATGAGACCCCCTTGGTTTATAAGGCAAAATGGGAAAAATACTTGTTGGTTAATATCCCAAGAGAGGAGTGGCTTAACTTACACAAGGACTTTATGCGGTGTTCTCTGTATATAAGTGTAAGGGAAAATAGATTAATGATCATGTATAGATGGTAACTAACACTGGACAGAATAACTAACATGGAAAGTTCCCAGCGGTGTTAGTTTGCATAACAGATTGGATTATAAATCCAAGTAGCAGATAGATCAAGTTGGAGACAGTGGATGCTAAAGAAGGCATCACAATTATTTATGGATCAAGAAATCATGGAAATCTATTCACAAACAGAATGAGACCCATATTATAAGGGATGGATTGCTTAAAATATTGTTTCAGTGTAGAAGCAGATTGAGTCCACTAATCTCCCCCCCCGGTTTTCGCCAATTGATGCTCACTATGACGCAACCACGAGAAATAGAATTGATCAGCTCAGCTGTGAATCAATGATGGCTAAAAAAGGAAGTGTAAAAACCTGGCAAGAAATCCACGCTCAAGGCAAAAATATTCCATGGCTGACGTATCATCAAACAGTATTAAGACTAAAGGAACAAACTCTTAAAGAACGTGGTAGATTGAGAGAAAAAACGCAATATGAACTATTAATATCTGGAGATCAGAAACATCTCTTGGGGAAGATTTACAAAATCTTACTGCAATATCACACAGAAACGGAGCAAGTTAAAACTTGTATGATATAATGGATGGAAAACTTTGGAGAAACTATCCCGATGAACATATGGGAAAATTTATGGACTAAAGACATAAAATTTACAGATTGACAGTTATTGAGAGAGAATTGGTATAAAATGTTCTTTAGATGGTACACTCCCCCCAAAGACATTGCAAGAATTAGTAAGGGTTACAGTGGACACTGTTGAAAATGTCAAAGCATGGATGCAACATTTTATCATATGCGGTGGACCTGTAAGAAAACGCACAAATATTGGATAAAGATATATGAAGAGATGCAGAAGATTCTCAAACTTAGATTGGAATTAAATCCGAAAAATAAGCTTTTAAATATCCTACCAACTAATGTTAGAAAAGAACAGAGATCTTTTCTGTTACATGGTGACAGCAGCAAGAGTATTATTTGCAGCAAAATGGAAAACAGATATCTGCCCTATGTGTTAGAGTGGAGAGATAAGATTCATGAATATGCATCGATGGCTAAACTCACTACCTATCTATATAACAGATGGATAGCCGAATTTTGGGGAAAAATGGAAGGATTTCTTTGACTACTTAGGTAGAAATTAACTTTAATTAAGGCAATTTAGTATAAAGACAAAGCTGATATTGTAGTTTGTAGAGGTGAAACTAACCAAGGAGAGGGAAAGAAGGAAGGAGAGGGAAGGAGAACTAGTATGCAACTATGGCCGAATCCACACTTCCTTTTTGTTTCCGTGCCTTTTTCGCAAGCGGCGCGCTATTCATGCAGATACTCACACGCTTTCCCATTCCGTGTGTTTCCCGCCATCACCGTGCCACTATTGTGCCTTCCCTCAAAACCACGTGATATTGGCGGAAGTCCATTTTCTCCCCTTTTTTTTCACAGTGCATAAAGGTTGGTATACCGGTAAACCAACTGGAGTGTGCAGCGGTTTGCACGGGAAAAGAAACAGTCCCTGGAGTCAAGATATCGGTATACCGGATAATTGACACTTTAAAAAAAAAACGGAAGTGACGAGCACTGTCAATTCTGACGGCGGAGGATGGAACCGCCCACTGTGATGCTTTACTCAGTGGCATGTGGAGAACTGATTGCGCCATAAAGACGCAATGGAAGGGTGAATGTGAAGATGCACAGCATGGTAGCGAAATGAACCCAATTGCCACGACTGCGCAAGATAAGCGAATGGTGAGTGAGTGTGGATTCGGCCCATGTTTAGGTATATCAAATTTTAAATGTATTCCTTTATTAGTTTAATGTAAGTTTAAGTGTAGTGCTTGTACAAGTCTTAAAACAATTTTATATATACTGTTTATATAAGATTGTACAAATCTTAACTCAATTTCCAATCTAGTATTTGTATAATCTTTTATTACACACTTTCTATTTTCACATATTCTTTTTTAAATAAAATCTTTCTTTAAAAATAATGGAAAGTTCCTCTCCAAAGGGTGCTGGAGGCACAAGACTGAAGTAGACTATAGTTCACATATGGTGACAATGTTCTGTAGGAAAGCAATGATGGCAAAATGTATTTACAATATTAGAAGAAATTATAACGAAAAACTACAATGTGACCCAAAAATCACCCTACTGGGACTCCTCCCTGAACAGTTGAAACCAGGAATTAAAAATTTAGGTAAGAATTTGTTGATAGCTTCTTGAACCATTTTGGTGCAATATTGGAAGAATGAGATGAAGCTTAGGTTCATAAAACCTCCCAGGGACTTGACAAACACAATGAGGAACCAACTAAACAAAGTACTAACAATGGGGAATTAATGAGATCTGACACAAAGACTATAATGAGGCTTTATTATGAACAGATAAACAACAGAATGATAATGAAAACATATACGAAAAAATGCTACAGAGAAACACCATAAAGTATTTGACTTCCCACTTCCCATAGCATAAGCAGCAGCAAATCTAAACCAAAACACTTAAGAACTAGAACAGGGCTCCAGTACAAGCAGGTAAATGAATGACAGGACTGAAACCAAAGCACAAACTAGGAAGATTATGACAAAGAACATATAGGGAAACAGTGGAATATTCACTTGCACACACATCCTAGATCACAAGCAGTTCTAGATCCAGGCCTGCCATACACCAGAGATGTCAAAGTTTAGTGGGGATGGTAATGAATGGTCCTTCTGACTGTACTAGTGTATGTTAGTGAGGGTGAGAAAGAAATCATACGATCTGTCCTGAAACAGGTTGCAGTCGACATGCTCTCCACAGGAACTCCAACAGAATTTATCAGGTTTCTCTCAGAAAAGGCAAAATGGATTCCAGGGAAAAATAAAGGGCAGTGGACAGAAAAGGAGCTGGCAGTTCCAAAAAGATCTTCAACTGCAAAATGGGTGGATTAACAACTGGCTCAGGCCCTTTAATTCTGGTTATGAAGTGGGGGGATATGGTACTTGGCTAGGCAGTGGGAAACCAGTAGATGAGTGACTGTTTAAGCTCAGGTGTCCAGGTATAGGTAGGAATCTTATTACTGATGTGAAAGATTTTCTTAAAGAATAGCCTTGTTTGGTATGAATTTATTGTGGATACTGCTGGTGAGAAACGCTGCCTTTTCCTGTTAAACCATATGTGCTGATGGGTTCAACAATGCAATATAAGTATATAAAGAACTGTGACCTTCTTGAATAAGAGCAGAATTTACTGTTTTATTCAGAGTATGGCATGGGGGCTATTATATGGTTTAAAATGACTGTGTTATCTGGCTACTGCTGGAAAGCTTAATCCTTGTGCCTGTAAGCAGGAAGGGTGGAGAGGAGAAAAGATGGGGGGGGGGAGAAAAGTAAGTGGCAATGTCATTTTTGTCCATAAGTCTAGAAGCCTTTTTCTTTGCATATGCCAGAAGCTTTTCTCTTCCACTTATGTGAGGGGTGGTGATGGAAATTCCCAAACCTTGACTCTAGAGAGCTGACTTCTATTTTGGACACCATGAGTCTGTCTGTGGAGGGTGCCAACTCGAAATGTGCGAGCCAGTGAGTGAACGTGACACTATGAGTGCACTATCTACCTACACCCCGTGGCTGCATTGTGGGCAGATCTATCCTTGAGGTATCGGCTTCCTTATGGCACACCTAGCTGGTTTCTTGTTGTGATATCTCTGCATATGTCAGCAATATAGATAGTGTGCTGTCCCAAGGAGGGAGAGAAGTGTGTGCACGTGCGTGCACACACACACACACACACAGAGGAGGCAATTGCAACAGTGGCAGCTGTGGTGGCTAACTTAACATTGTGGTGGCAATTTGGAGTGGCAAGGGAAGGTGGGCGATGGATGCCGGATCACCCCTCTGTCCCTAGATTCAGGCTCTTGTTATAGTATTTTTTACCTTTTTACCACTAAGAAGTCCTTCAGGTTGGAGTTGAGCCCCACCTCACCACTCACACTTTCCCTGTATTTATTTTATGCCAAGTTCATGTCTGCTTTAAGTATGTGAGGTGAAGTGTATTTGTTTTACTGAGTGTGTTTATTTTGACACACTCATCATAGGATTTATTAGTCTTGTAACCAAAAGTGCATCAACTGCAAACCCATATCCCTTCCCCCTGGTCCTACAGAGTGTAGTGGGAACTCCGGGTTGAGAATAACGCAGGACTCTCATATAACAAAACAAATAAGTTTATTTAGATGGTAAGCACGACTTGTCATTCCTTTCCCTGACACAGTCCTAGAGCTGGGGGTTGCATATACTTAAAAGTTACAATGTTTACTCTTTCTGCAGCTTTTAACATAACAACAGTAACTAGACAGCTTGTCACTTTTCACTGTTTTTATCTGGGAACAGCACCCAGCCCTGTCTGTCAGAATCAATTACTAGTGGACTCCCTGCCTAGCCCAGAATAGCTCCTATCTCTTACCCCCTCCCCAAACCTGTCTATTTTTTTCTGTTAGTGATTGACAGTTACACTGCCCCAGGTCCCCCCTCCCCCTGCACACACACAGACATTTCAAAGTTCCATTCGCCTTTGGAATCTGATTGGTCTGCCAGCCAGGGAGACAGAGGGTGGAACTTTCTTCTGTCTGTCACAACCTCCAGAAGGCGAGAAGAAGTGATTGTGACAGTGGCAGTGGGTGAGGGTGAATCAGCACCCCCTGCTCACAAGGGGCAGCAGCAATATGGGCTGGAATGGCAGGCAGGAGACGATGTCAGCAATGCAACAGGGAAATCCAAGGAAAGGTAGCTCTGGCATTGGTCATAGAGACTAGGAGGTGATGTCATAGTGTTATTGCCATTTTTACTTCCATTACCTAATATCATCGTAGCAGGAAACGGTGGCTCAGAACACCCAAACGGCAACCCTATCAGCTGGCACGACTTCGGCTACAGGATGGGCTGCGCCACAGGTTCTCAATTGCTCTGGTCTGACCCAAACACAAATGGCCAAAGCCCTGGCAGCCAAATCAAGTGCTGGCATTGCCATACCTGTGCCTATTGGCACCAAAAAATAGCCCTAACAATGAGCATCACATAGACATGCAAATAAAGTTCACTGAAATTCACAGTGGTTCTATACAATGATGTGGGATGGAAGGCCTGAGGGAGCAAAATAGTGGAACAAGTCAGTTAACAGTGAGTGCTGCCCGAAGCAGCTGCAGCTCGCCTCACTACCCACCACCTCCCCCAAGCCTCTTCTCTACTTGCCAGCCTTGCTAGGAACCAATACAGTGAATGTTCTTTTGCTCCTCATTCCCCAGGTGGCTTTATAAGCAGTGTAGCAACCTATGTATGTGCAATGGGACTTCACAGTCTTTCACATTTTTTTTGACATTTCTGGAAACCATATTGGACATGAAATGAAGAGTGTGCAAGGCTACGTGTAGTTTGTCATGAATTTAGAGTCCCCAAAGTGGCCTCAACATATGCCAGGAGATTTGGGGAGCAGTGTTTGGGGAGGGTGGAGTTTGTGAAGGATGTGATGTCACTTCTGGGTGATGCTCTAGATCATCTCCTAGAGAAATTTTAGAGCATCACTTTGAGTGATTCCGCACACGTTGGATAATGCACTTCCAATCCTCTTTATAGATCATTTGGAATGGATTTTTTGTGTGCAGAACAAAAAATCCACCTCAAACGATTGATAAAGTGCATTGAAAGTGCATTATCCAACGTGTGCGGAATCAGCCTTTGTAGAAGCCATATTTCTCCCTCTCCTCAGTTCCTCAGGGATGAGAAATTGGGGTTGGGGGTGGGTATATCTCCATCCTGGGTGGTAAATGGGAGGCCTACATGAAGTTCAGATCTCAGCATTCATTCTATTTTAGAGTCTTAATGTTCAATATCAACTTTGTTTTGTTCGGGGGAAAAGTTATGAAAACTGGATCACATTTTCAGGAGCAAACGCAGTGTCTAGTCCCCCCTTCAGCAATCCATAGGACACAGCCTGTCATCTCATCTCTTACAGCATCTATAGCAAATCATCATTTGTCCGATAAGGCGGATTTTTCTTATTTTCCTCTCTTCTCTTTGCTACCACTGATAGTTTATGTTCGGTATTGTTTACACAACAAAGAGCCGTTACCAAAAGGATGAACAAAAAAGCAAATTGTTGCAAGATCCAAACTGCCAGAATTAGACCATCATGTTGCAAAGTGGTAATTCTCTTTGACAGCCTCAGCTGTACCAATCATGACATTCAGCAAATTAGCCAGGCCAAGAGCAAATAGAAAGAAGAAACAGGTGTGAAACCAACTTCCTGCCTCCCAGGATAAATACATTGTACACTGAAGGGCAATGCACCTGCACTATTGTTACAACGAATAGGGATGGGGGAGGGACAGACTCTTTTAAAGTGCAGATACACTCAAATCTCAATAAAGACAAGAGAGTTCTCTATAATTTGGAAGTAAATGGGCATTTCCCCCCTTATTTTTGATTGCTCACAATATATTAACTCTTTAAAAGAGAGATGGGAACATTGTTCAACAGTTTGAATAAAGAGATGCTAGCTAGAAAGCTATACATTGCTGATAAATAGTTTGGCCCTTAGCATTGTTGGGAATTTTAATTACCTCTCTACCTCTGTTGCCAGTGTATCTCAGAATTCTTGCTTGTCTCTTAAACAGCTTCGCAACAGTGGGAGGGAATGTGTCCATTGCTTTTCTCCTCTTGGTCTTTCCACGAGGTACTCAGGTTTCAGTGCTACTGATGCGTGTCCATCTGTCCAATCTGGCAGCCACCCTTAGCAACCTGTTCTGGAGAATAAGGAAGATCAACAAAACAGTGGTTTGTTGACTAGTGGTTTGCCATTACCTGTCTTCCAGGTCAAGGAAGATTTGAGGTCGTGGCACTATTTTCCCACCTTGAACTGCTCACACAACTTTGACCAGGAAGGATGGTGGCCCAGGGAGCAAAGAAATCATGCCTCTGCTAGAGGTTCAAGCTGGCAGTGCCTTACACGTTCAGGTGGAGTTGTTAGTTCTGGGTTTAAAATATTCTAGGTTAATGTGACATTGCATGTTTTTCCACAGCTGGCTTTATAATAATATCAGGTTAAGGGCAACAGATTTTTTTTTGTGGGAGTAGCATCCTCTCGCTCTTGCATCATCACCTAGCCCTCAGCTTGGTCACCTCTCAATAATTACTGGTCACTCAATAACTACTTGGTCATCCATCTCAATAACTACTGTTCAACCCCACCTAAGAGTGGAACATGTCCTTTTGGACTCCGTACATATGAAATGGAAGAGTTTGAGAAGCCTCACTGGCCACACACAGCTTGCCATGGCATGTTTCAGGAGGCGTAGGGCTCATGGAAGTGGAAAGGGAAGATGTGGGTGACGGTGGCAACGTGGAGCCGCAACCTCATTTGGTGCTGAGCTGCCACAGGCTTTCCCATCATGCACCCAGGCAGGGCTGCGTAATCACCCACCTTCAATGCAGTGTAGATCCATCCCCTCAACTGAGATGTGCATCAACTATTACAGAATAATAGTAAGAAAAGTAATTCATTTCTACAGATAACTTAGGCAACAAAGATATGTTTTCATTTGTAAATGAAAGAAGCGTGAAGAGTAAAATTATTACTGGCCCCATTTGAAAATTAGGCAGTCATGCAAACAAAGTTAATATTTTATGGTGCAAATGAATGCATGTATAAAGGAGAAATGGGGTTATGTCTGTCAGACTTGATTCTGGCCTCCATACATTCTTCAGGGGCCTATAGATGTTGGTTCTGAATGCACAATCTGTGGGCTATGAAAATGGAGGCACAGATGGTGCAGAGTCTGTACGTTGTCTATCTACGTGTGTGTATTTGATTGCCTTGTCAGTTTCAGCTTGGATCCTTACCCCTGTTTCTGCTTAAGCAGAGGCAGACCTCTGCTGCAGAGCCAAAATGCACCTTGTATTGTAGAAACTTACTCCACAGTGGAAAATCACATCTGCAGTGGCCACAGAACTGTACAAACAGAAGCAACGCTTGTATTTTTATTGCTTAAGACTGATAAAACCTCCCTTGTAAACCCATCTGGCTTAAGAATTGCAGGATATCAGTTTATGAAATAATTCCATCAAGGTGGGGTGTATGTGCCCAAACTCCTGTGCAGAAGCTGCATTGGCCATGTGGAGGTCACATATGGGCCCCAATCCCATTTTCCCCTCCACGAGTTCATTTGTATCCTGTTCGAACATCTGCACAAAGCCTCTGTCTGTTGAGTTGACAGTTTTCCCCCTTCTCTTCTGAAATAAGGCTAAAGATGCTCTGAAGTTCTGTGTGAAAGAACACCAACACTTCCATAATTTTCACATCTTTCACAGTGTTGAATGGATGGTAATCGTGACTGTTATTACGGTAGCGTCCTCTGCTTAACCATCCAGCCATCTGTGGTTTGTGTTGTGTATAGGGGATTATCAATTTTTCTAGAGCACTGCTCTCTCACTAAAAGTATTTCTGAGAAATTGTTTTTTATTCATCATTGTAATCATTGGGTTGATTTTGAAGCCTGGAAAAAAAAAAAGCCCTCAACAATACAAAAAAAAATCCCCTGCTGCTCTTAAGTTGAACACCTGGCCCTTTTGAATCTGATTTATATGCATTTGACAAAGTATTTTTTTTTCCAGGCTCTGTGGTAGATGCCGCAAATGGTAGGTTAGTGTTTGTACAGGCACTGATGGATCTAGTGTAAATGATGGCAAATGGCTTTTAATTTCAGCAAAGAAACAATATGGTTATTCTCTTCCCTCCCTCACTCCCGCCACCCAGTTATTCCTCATCTCTGGCACGGCATTATTACTGTTCCTGGAGGTAAACATCCCAACTGGAAAACCCAATGAGATACTTTTGAAAGCAACCAGGCCCACCCATAAAAGTAGCTGATTTATTTGTCTTCTTGACCCTTGCCTTTTCTGCAAAAGGGGGACTAAGGCAGCTTACAGTACAATGCAAAAAAATAAAGTACATGACACCATGAAACATTACAAAAATACATTCTAATCATAGAATAATAAAAAATGCTCAACAATCAGAGGCGCTTTCAAACAACACAGCCTTATACACATTTTTGAATGATCTCAGGAGTGAAAGGCATGTTCCAAAATTCTAGGGGCAAGCCATTCTAAAGTTTTGGGCTTACTGCAGAGAATGACAGTGCCCATGCTGCAACTCTTCCTATCACCCTTGGAGATGTAACCACTAGGAGGTGTTATTCAATGAGCACATTTGGTACATGACTTCATATGGGAAAATATGATTCCAGAGACCAAGCTGTGAAGGGTAAGCACCACTACTTTATAATCCTATTTATTGCAGCATTTGTTTTCATTTCTTTTGGCTGCATGGTTAGGAAATAGGAAAACATATATAGTTACAGAAGTAAAGAGCCATTTAAGAACAATGTGGAAAATATACTCAACAGGGATGATAACGAGGAACAGGAATGCCCTGTTTGCATGCTAAGGTATAATGTTTTGCAGATTAATAGTGACTAAATTTTCCCTCTGTTGCCACTTAGGCTGGGTTCATCCACAAAGTAGAACACTCAGATTTCCACACAAGATGACTGACCTAGCCATAACAAACACTTTCCCCTCAGCACTAAAAACAACAACAACAACACCCTACAATTCACTCTGCCCCCTCAGGTACAGCTACCATCCAATCACAGCACACTTTACTCACCTATCCAGCCCCCCTCCTTCTCACATCAGAGGCCTGCTCTTCTAACCACAGTAGGCTGAAAAGAAAAACAAACTTGCACATAAAGATGCCAAGACAAATGCCAACCCCCGTCCCCCCAAATAATACCAAAATTTTAAATAAAATTTCAAACATTGAAACTATATGATTAATATATAGGTACTGTATAACATCATTATACACATGTAACTAAATGTGTTTCAGTCATGTGGCCTTCCTCAGTGTTTTTTATTTGTTTATATATTATAGAATGTCTGATCAAGCACTAAATAAACACAAAAATGATGTCGATACTCATGGAGTCGGTAGGTCTCTCTTCCCCATTTCAATATAAAAAGACTATCAAAGACACATTAGTGTAGATGATAATTCTTTAGTAGTCCAGATGTCTGAGATCTCTATAAGCCAGGTCAAGATAAATCATATCAAGCATGACATGTATAGTCACAAGCAGTTCAGAAGCATCTAGAATGTAAACATCTAAGAATCTAGATGATTCCTTGTGGATATACATTCTTGAGAGTCTCTGCCCCCTTGAAAATTGTGTGGGATTCAGCACTGAGGGCTGTGGAAAAGGTGGGCCTCCCTTTGCATGAACAGGATTGCCTTCCACTAATACAAAAACTACTTTGAATCTACCCCATTACCTGGTGATGGTAGATGTAGCTTTGGTCAATCTTTCCATAGCAAAGGTGCCATTTCGTTAATCTTTCCATAGTAGAGGTGCCATGAACTTTATGCCAAACATTTTTGGTCGATAAACATACAGTTTTTTGACAGCCATGATTGCTTACAGGCCAAGCCTTGGATCTCCTTACATTGCTATCACTTAACTTCAGCAACAGCTGAAAGGCTTTGCAGCTGTGCGATAGGTGAAGTGGTATGGTTTCATTTCCTTTTGTCTTGTGGCCACTGTTGCATTGGCACAATAGGAGAAATCGATCCTCCCTAGGACCATGGACAGTTGACTAAGGTAATTAAATTACATTGAGGATTCTCATAAGGCTGTATCGTGCATGCACAAAAAATAATATTGATAATATGGACCTAGAATAACACCAAGCAGTGGTTTGCTCACTCCTTACTTAAACCATTGGCTGTGGAGCAATTCATAGCAACAAAAAGTCTCTCTCTCTCTCTGTAGGTAAATTAGAACTCCCATTATGTCTGTGAATACATGCAAGTATGAAATTGTTTCAGTTGCACTGTACTACATTTTCTAACTGTGGACAGTAGCTTGTTGAATAGGCTCTAATTGCTCATGAAGAGCCAACCCCCCCCCCCAATATGGACTCCCTGGGTACAACAGGTGAGCAGAATATGAGCTGAAGCAGCAGGTGTTCCAGCACAGGCATTATTTTTGAATAAACTTTATCATTTGCATGGAAGCAATATGTTGTGTGATGGTGGATTTATGTTGCCTTAAAAGTGAATGATGATATCATCCACATGAATGTGCTTTTAGTGGAAGTTAAATGGTACCATGGGTTCTGACCTATATATCTCATACTGTGTTTCACTTCATGTCATGATAAATGATATGATTACAGTTAGGGATGTGTGTTTAGATGTTTATGGTCCAAATATATATCTGAAAAATATATAATTTTTGGATATATGCAGGTGTCTAGATAATATTTGAATTTGTGTGTGTGTGTGTGGGGGGGTGGATAGTGGGAAGCTGAGCCTGAAAAAATCTGAAAATGTTCAGGAATATACAGGAATATTCAGGGCTGGCATTTTAAGGCTCCCAGGACTGTCCCCCTGCCCCCAATTTTACAGTGTATTAGTGTCTTCTTGCTGCATCTTGGTACTCTTTTGCCTGGTTGGTTTGGCTTGGACTGCCTGTTTCAGCATTGGTTCTGTTGAACTTGCAAGTGTCTCCTGCTTAGGTTGGATTCTTTGGTTTGGCATTGGTTATGTTGGCATTGCTGGTTGTGTTTGCATTTGGGGTCTTTTGGCCAGCAGTTGCTCTTGAGTGTTTTGGATATTGGCTTTTTTGCCCTGGAAAAAGCACAGAATCTGCTCCCCCCCCCCCCAAGAAACAATGGAGTCACCTTGTCCAAGGGCCCATAACATTGACCATCTGGATCCAATGAACTTGAAACTTGGAGTGGGGGTATTTCGTGAACAAGCAGGACTAGTGTTGTTTCCTTGAAAAACAGCCACTCCAACCCCACCAGAAGGAGTCTCCCATAGGGAATAATTGACCCAAAATTTTGGAAACCCCCCCCCATTTGAATACTGAAAAAGTATTGGGAGACCCTGCTACAAGCCCCTTTCTTTTCCTTAGTTAGATTTTGCCTTTAACCTTTCTCTTACATCCTGTGGGTAGATTGCTGCCACCAGGAATTATATTCCAAAATAGTTCATTTAAATTTCCCTTTTAATAATGTGCCCAAGCATCCGACTTCTTTGCGGGACTATGTGACCCTGAGAAAGGGACAGATCTAGGGAGGGGAGGGGGGTAGTCTGCCCCCAGTGCCGCCAGGGAGGGGGCGCTGGAAGCAGCTCCCAGAGCGTGCAGGCGGCAGCCCCCTGTCCCGCGGGGCAGGTGTATGGTGCGGGCAGCCTCACAGGCTCCCACGCTGCCTTTTGCTTGCCCCGTGGGACAGGGGGCGGCCGGCTTGCCGCGCACCCCCTGTCCTGCAGGGCAGGCAAAGGGCAGTGCAGCCACCCACGCCACTCCCTTGCCCCGCAGGAGAGGGGGCAGCCAGCTGCCCCTGTCCCGTGGGGCAGGTGCATGGTGCGGGCAGCCTTGCAGCCCCCCGCACTACCTTTTGCTTGCTCCACAGGACAGAGGGCGCGCGGCAAGCCGGTCACCCCCTGTCCCACGGGGCAGGCGAAAGACAGCGTGGGGGGGCTGCAAAGCCGACCGCGCCATTCGCTTCTGAAGCGAATGGCGCGGGCAGCTCCCCAGCCCCCTGCGCTGCCTCTGGCGCGCGGCGTGATGACATCATCAAAATGACGTCATCACGCCGCGTCAGGAGCACGCGTGCGGGCCGGCAAGCATTGCCCCAGGCGCCGGGAGCGCTAGATCCGGCCCTGCCGTGAGAACAGGAATGGGATACATAGGAATGACAGGTACCCTTGGATTAAAAAACAAAACAAACTATTATTTTTACAAGAAGCATATCGGTTTCATACTATTTCTTAAGCTTGATGGTTTCAAATAGGGGTGTGCAATTCGGGTATATGATACCTGAAAGAAACCCGAAACAACCTGTTTCGGGTTGTTTCGGGTTTTCCCGAAATGTTTCAGAAAACCTGAAACGTTTTGGGTAATCCAAAACAGCGATTTCCGAAACGTTTCGGTATTTCAGCTTGTTTTAGTAATGCATTTCAATGGGAAAAAGCCTCCCCCAGGCTTCCCCCAACCCTCAGGGGCCCTTCTCCTACCTTTCCTCCCACCCCCCACCAAGGCTCAGCCTGCTCCCACTTGGGGGGCCTCCCAAAGTAGGTGCTCTTCCTCACCTTTCTCCACTATTTCCAGCTGGGAAATAACAGAGGCTTGTCTTGCCAGGGGTGGCATTTTGCATGCAAAATGCCTCCAACCCTCAGGGGCCCTTCTCCTACCTTTCCTCCCACCCCCCACCAAGGCTCAGCCCCAATGCTCAGCCTGCTCCCACTTGTTGGGGGGCATTTCATGGCCTCCCAAAGTAGGTGCTCTCAGCCCCCAAAGTCCACCCCCTTCAGCCCCACACATACCCAATTCTCCCCCAGTTGCCACACACAGATCCAAATCCCCACAGTAGCTCCTCACAGGCCCAGCTCCCACCCCAGCAGCCCCACACAATCCCAGGAACAGGCTGGCCAGCCTTCTCCCTTTGTTTCCTATGCTGTGAACTATAACACTCTGTTTTCCAGAGCAAATGTGCACAGCCCAGGTATGCCACAATGGCGGACACGCTTCTGAGTGCCAGCTTGTCCCTGTGAAAGAGCACCTGAACTACAGACACCCTCCCTCAAATTCCCCCACCACCTACAGAGATGGCTGGCCAGCCAGCCCCATTGTTCTCTATGATGGGAACCAACTGGACAACAAAGAATAAAACACGAACAACACAAAGTTTTTTAAAAAACATTTCTCACTTTCAAAGTACAAGTAGGCAAAGCATTATGACACATTACACCAGCAGTCCCGCACACAGAAAAATAACATGACTCACTTAAGATCAGGGCCGATTCCAGATGGCCAGAAATTGCGGTTTTTCTGCGGAAATAATCGCTTACCGGCCACGCGTTCACTTTCGTCTCCATCCGCTTTGTCTCGCAGCGTGCCGTGCCGTCTCGCTTCCGGATGTTCGCACGGCCAACTGAGGTACCCAGGATTGGTTGTTTCCTCCCTGTCACAGTTGACGTCAGGGGTCTTCATTGGTTCGCATTTCGTTTTTTTTTAAATTGTTTTTACGTATTTTGCGCAAATGTGCAAACGCGCAGGTATGCGAATACGCAGCGTTGACGTTTGTGCGCTTTTGTGCATTTGTGCATTTCTGCACATTTGCGCAGTTTGATGTGCGCAAACGTGCGACTGCGCAAATGGCGCCCGGTTTAAAAAAAAAAATTAAGGGAATATTGTTGCCGGCTGGCAAAGGAAGGAGGGAAAGGGGAGGGCCTCTCCGCAGCGATGAAGCGTCCAGAAGTGTGCAAACCCACCATACCGCGTTCACACTGTCCGCTTATATAGCACAACCGAGCGCCATGGACCGCAGGTAAGCCGGGACAGGAAATTGTGGGTTTTTACGAGTGCTGTCGCTGAAAAAGTGAAAGCACTCGCTTTATTTGTGCCCGTCTGGAATCGGCCCAGAGAATCACAAAAACACAATTCCTGTCAAAAACACTTTCTTTTTTTCTTTTTTTTTGTTCTTACCAGAAGCTGAAATTACAAAATGTTTATTTTCAGATTTTTTAAAAAATCCAACAAGTAAACAAGGCTCTTCCAAAAAAACTTGACTTGTTCATGCCAGAAGATGGAGAAACTAAGTCCAGTTTTAACTCTTCCAGGGAATAATTCTCTTCCTATAGTCAGTTTTGTAAAGACCAAGGAACAGCTAACACAGAGATTTACCTTCATTAGAGACATTTAATAACTAAAGCATGTATTTATTTCAAAAAACACTTTATTTCTTGAACAGCTTTAGGTTACACAGCGGGGGGGCACACCAAAGAGCATGGCAGCAATATCTTACACAAAAATAACACAACTCACTTCACATTAAAGAATCACCCCAAAAATTGCTGTCAAAGGCACTGTATTTCTTTAACTGCTTTAAGTTACACAGTAGGAAGGCACAACAGGGCATAAAAGCAGTCTACTACACAAAAATAACACAACTCACTTCACATCAGAGAATCACTCAAACACAATTGCTGTCAAAAAAGGTGAAGTGGGCTGTATTATTTTGTGTAGTACGCTGCTTTCATGCCCTGTTGTTCCCTCCTACTGTGTAACCTAAAACAGTTAAAGAAATAAAGTGTTTTTGAAGCAATTGTGTTTTGGGGTGATTCTTTAATGTGAAGTGAGTTGTGTTATTTTTGTGTAAGATACTTCTGGCATACCCTTTGGTGTGCCCCCCTGCTGTGTAACCTAAAGCTGTTCAAGAAATAAAGTGTTTTTGACAGGAATTGTGTTTTTGTGATTCTCTGATGTTAAGTGAGCCGTGTTATTTTTCTGTGTGGGGGACTGCTGGTGTAATGTGTCATAATGCTTTGCCTACTTGTACTTTGAAAGTGAGAAAATAATTTGTTAAAAAATTATTTTGTGTTGTTCGTGTTTTATTCTTTGATGTGCAGTTGGTTCCCATCACAGGAAACAGTAGGGCAGGCTGCCCAGGCTTCTCTGTAGGTGGTGGGGGTGTCAGGGGGTGGTTGTCTGTGTGTCAGGTCAGGTGCTCTTTCCCAGGGACAAGTTGGCACTCAGAAGTTTGCCAACCATTGTGGCACCCCTGGGCTGTGTGGAATTGCCCTGGGAAAGAGAGTTTAGAAGTTCCAAGCATAGGGAACAAAGGGGGAGGGCTGGCCTTTGCCAGCCTGTTCCTGGGGTTATGGGTGTGGGGCTGGTGGGGGTGGATTTGGGTCTGTGAGGGGCTAATGTGGGGAATCGGGATTTGAGTCTGTGTGTGGCTGCTGGGGGGGAATTGGGTTTGTGTGGGACTGTGGGGGGTGGACTTTGGGGGCTGAGAGCACCTACTTGGGGAGGCCATGAAATGCCCCCCCCCCAGTGGCAGCAGGCTGAGCCTTGGTGGGGAGTGGAAGTAGAGGTGGGAGAAGGGCCCCAGAGGGTTGGGGGGCATTTTGCATGCAAAATACCACCCCTGGCAAGACAAGCCTCCCCCAGGTGGAATTGGTGGAGAAAAGAGCACCTACTTGGAGAGGCCAAGTGGGAGCAGGCTGAGCCTTGGTGGGGGGTGGGAGGAAAGGTGAGAGAAGGGCCCCTGAGGGTTGGGGGGCATTTTGCATGCCAAATGCCACCCCTGGCAAGACAAGCCTGCCTCTTCATTTTTTCCCCATAGGAAATAATGAAGAAGATTAGCAGCAGCAAGCTAAAAATACGTTCACGTTTCCCTTTTTTAGGCGAGGATAGGGGGACCTGTTTTGGGGGGCATAACATGCCCCCCAAAGTCCAATCGGTCTGAAACTTGGGGTGTTGTTAGAGAGGAGTTAGAGGAAGGTCCCCATCAATTTTGGCTTGATTCGGTGGGAAAATGCCTCCCCCAGGGTTCCAGGAAGACGGAGGCATTTTCCCATTGAAAAGAAACCCGAAACAACCCGAAATGATACCCGAACCGCTAAACCCGAAACGGCTTGCCGTTTCGGATTTAGCTCTTGCCAAAACAGATTCTCGTTTTGAGTATACCCGAAACGAGAATCCCGAAACAGTGTGCCTTTGCACATCCCTAGTTTCAAAGATAGTTCTCAGTTCTTAAAGTTTCCTCACATAGGCTCAGTCACACAGATATACATAAACTTTCCCTCTCAGGCATACACACAGTTTGCCTGCTTCAGACATATCAATCTCTCACTCAAGTGCCAGTTTGGTGTAGTGGTTAAGAGTGTGGCACTCTAATATGGAGAACCAGATTTGATTCCCCACTCCTCCACTTGAAGCCAGCTGGGTGACCTTAGGTCAGTCACAGCTTCTAGCTCTCTCAGCCCCACCCACCTCACAGGGTGTTTTGTCATGGGGATAATAATAACATACTTCCCTTCTCAATCATTTATTACGGTCGCAAGACCAGCCAAGTTAAGAATAATATACTTTGTAAACCGCTCTGAGTGGGTGTTATTTTATCCTGAAGGGTGGTATATAAATCGAATGTTGTTGTTGTTAAATATACATTCCCTCTCAGGCACACACACAGTTTGCCTGCTTTGGACAGAATGTTCTCTCACAGACACACACAGTTCAGGCTTCCACACAGGTTGCCTAACTGAACTAGAAACCGATTTCTCTCAGAAATGCATAGATTCCCTCAGGCTGCACACAGCTTATCTGCTTTGCCCAGACTGAGGGCCAAACTATAAGTGACGCCTGACACAGGTTGGACACTTGTCAGCTTCCCTCAAGTTTTGATGGGAAATGTAGGCAGCTTGGCAGAATGTTGGACAAGTGACAGTTCAAAAGTCCATTGGACAGCAGTCGGAGAACTAAGCTGCAAGACCAGGACGCCTACATTTCCCATCAAAACTTTAGGTAAGCTGATAAGTGTCCAACCTGTGACAGGCGTCACTTGTAGCTTGGCCCTCAATCTTTTCTCTCAACTCAGTAACTAAAAAGCAACAGTTTACTCTGCCCACACTCTGTCATCAACCAATTATATCACTCACTCATCCCTCTCCTTTACCCACCCCCCTTCAACTGTGTCCCAAGCATTTAAAGACACATGCACACTTAAAATCATTACAGACCCAAATAACCCAGAATACCAGTATCTACGTTCTTCTCAAAATCTGAATCTGAAAGTAATTTTATTTCCTGGTACCCATCTGTAATTACAGTAGGACGTTTGGTTCATTGCATTATGAAAATGCAGACGATTTAATTTGGAAGGCTTAAAACAGTGTGAGCATATATTTCCTTGTAGACATAAAAATGTTTGGCTAAAGGTAAGATGGTGTGGGGTTCAAATAGATCTGGTGTTAGTTTCCTGCTATTCACACTATCAGGGCTTATGGCTAGTGTGGTGGGGGGGGCACTTAGATCTTGCAGTAATTCTTCTGCCGTAGGAAGATAGTTGATGGGACGGCCAATACAGTCCTACCAGCAAGTATATAGACTCTTAAGCCTGTGGATTTTATCAGTTTGGGCAATTTATCACTGGTGATAGTCACTTGTTTTTTCTCTCTCTGTACCAGATGACTTTTTCTCGGCTGTCTCCCTGTAACTGTCCAGTGGCCTCCAGGATATGACTTCCCTCAAACTTCAGTAATAAGATAAGAGCTTAAGGGACGATGCTGTACATATTGCACATTTGTAAAAACATGGAAGATTTCATTATGATCACCAGAGCAGGATTCAGAATCGCTGACACTGCAACATTCAATCCACATTCCATTTTTAAATTTTTTTGTGGGTAAGTCTATGAAAAGTTATAACCAACAGCTGCTGTTCTCGATTGTTTTATGGATGAATTTAGCATCTTAGCTAGAGTTCTGCCCAGTGTAGCTGACACATGGCTCCTACTTGAAGTGTATGAGCAAGCAGGGGCTAAATGGGGAAGCCACAATAATTTTCTTTACCGTCATGGTCATCATCCACTAAGGTCAAGGAAAGAGCACTGGCTTGTTGAGCCATTTAGCAACATGCTACCTGACAAGCTAACAGTAAAATAAAGAATAGGGGGGGGGACTGCTGATTTGCCTTCTACACAATTATCATTTTCAAGTGGGGCTGAGTTAGTTGAAGCAGATGGTTTATCTTTCCTAGTAGTTCTTCTAGTTAGACAAATGAGACTCATATCATTTCGGCTTCCTTACTCTGTCTTCCAGTACCAATGGAGCCATTCCAAATCTGACGTGCTGTGTTTTGACTTATTTAATGCCGACGTACTTTTCCCGCAGTAAACATGATTATCCAAATACTTTAACTTGAGAGCTTCTGCTTTCCTCTGTGGTGTAATTAGTCACACTGCACTCACACTGCATTTAGGAATAAACACACAATTGGAGCATCTTGCAAATGTGCCTATATTCCCATACAGCTGCTTACTTCACTTTATTCTTATTTGATTGCTTCGGATACAGAATGCTACAGCTGGGCAGCAAATGAGCAAATTTGCAAAGACATCATCTTTCTTTTATTTGCAGAAGCCACCTATTCAGGTATGTAGGCGTACCCCCATGCTAAGCAATAGCTGAACAGGAGCTAAGTTTTCTTGGATTCTATTATTGAAGAACTTGGCAGGATATCTATTAGGCTTAGATTTCAAAGCCAAAAGAGTGATCTGAGATCACACACTGGCAGTTCTACAGTGGTAATTTCCATGTTAAAAGAATACTTATCACCAACACTGCAGCGAAAGAGGCAGCGTTTCACAGAAAGAGCCTCTTGTGAAATTAATTTTGTGTTTATTTTATTAAGAAGCGGTTTCCAAAAGACTTCCCCCCCAACAACATGAACTCTCTTCCTCATTTTCTTCTAATCATCTCCCCTACTTTAATGTGGTGGATTTTATGGTTTTCAAAATGTAGGGTGAAATTAGAAGTTATAAAATTCTAGAAAGAAAGCGACCCATCCAGCTACCTTTCCTTGACGTTCTTTATTTCCCCTGCAAACAGAAGGATGGATAAATTTATATTGTGATTTATAGGGACACGTTGTTTTTTTTACTAACTTTTCAAAATTTCATCCAGAATTAACATTCCAGTGACTTCTTTGTGTGTCTTGTGTATAGGTATGTTTCAAAGGAAACTTTGTTTCATGGTGATTTGCAAGGCAATCTTAACCAGAGATCTACCCTTCTAAGCCCATTATCTTAAATGGATTTAGAAGGGTATAATTCTGCCTTATATTGCACTGAAATCCTCTTTTCTCTCTGGCCTTGGTTTGTTAAAATTTAAGCTTCTAATTCTATCTAAAATTCTCCATAAACTCTTCTTATTCAGACTTTGTGAAACTCCTCAGATTATTAAACTGTCTCTTCCTTCTGCATCCAGCATCTTTAAAGCTCTTTACAATCTAGAACCACCCCATGTCTCCATTTCCTGGTATATAATTAGTCAGAACATTTGCTTCTCACCTTTACTCTTTTAGGTGCCCAGTGGTTGACAGAAGAAAAATATTTGACAGAGAAGAACGGAATTGGGAAGCACAATACACTTTCACTTCCTCTATTACTTGCATCTCCAGTACATATGAAGCCACTTCAAGAGAACCATGATAACAAATAAAGAGTTGTATCAAAGACGACAGTGACAATTTCCACTGCTTCCCCCTTTCTGCTGCAGATCCCCCCATAGTGTTTCTTAGGGTTCTGTATCCTCCACGGGCAGCATTTCATGGAGGGCTGAAGTGAGAGGAGGGAAACAGGAAAGTTCTGTTCTACTGATGGAAATTTCAGCCTAGAGCCAAGCCAAAATTTGAACTGGAAACGTAAGTGTAAGCCTTCTAAAAAAAATTGATAATTGGAAAAAAAAAGAGAAAACATTGCCCTCTAGAGGGAGGGGTTTTTACAGAGAGGTTGAAGAATGGTTGCCTAGCAACAGGACAGTAAGAGGATGGCAGTTAGGAGATGGCAATTGGAAGCCCTGCGGAGAAAGAGTGAACAATCTGAGAGAGGGGTGACCCAGAAGAGAGATCCTGGAGTGTAGGAGGGAAAAGTTGGACAAACAGTGATCCTCAACAGGTGTGGGCTTTTTGAGGAAGCGTTTCTGCTGCTGTGAAGAACGCTTACACCATGGAGCCATAAAGATGACATTCTCTATCCTACCTCTGTTTTGAAGTGTGTGAGTGGGAGCTCCAAGACTGGAACTAAAGTCCTCGCTCATGGTGGATTTGAGATTTCTTAGTTTATTTTATATGACAACAGTGTCCATTTGTAACTCCAAGTTTTACTTCCCTGCTTTACTGCCTCCCCCCCCCAATTTAAATGAGACTTTTATTAATGCAAATAGCAGTTCAGGGTTGAATGGAGCATCTTCATCCCTGTGACCAGTGACTTGGCCCTTTTTAGGCTAAAAAAAATGGGTTACGTAAGCAAAGAGAACTAAATGTAATCAGCAAAGGAACTTACAATGAAATGTAAAGGATGTTCTGTTTTGGTAATATGAAGTTGTCTTGTACTGATCCAGACAATTGGTCCTCCAGCTTTGTATTCTTTACTTTGATGAGCAGGAGCTCTCTTGGTTTTCACGGAGAGATGTTTCTCTGTCTCTTGGCTTGAGGTTCCTTTCAGCTGGGGTTTCTAGGCCCCAGAGATTGAAAATGGGAGCTTATGCATTAAATAAATGAGTTCTGAGGCTAAACTATGGACTCTCCATACACCTCTGGACCTACAGGAATTGGATCAGTGCCGGTACAACTAGTTGAAAATCATTTTTTCTGACAGCATAAGCATGACCACAAATAGTAACTTGAGATTTAACCTCATTAGTTTCGATAAACCCAAGTAAGCAGGCTTAAAACTGTATCGTAAATATATGATTGTCTTGATTAATTTATCTCCCCACATTCTTTCTCCTAACACAGTGATCTTCATAAAGGATCGACGTTGTTGTTCTTCAAGTAGCAAACATAATTACAGGTTTCCTAAGTAGTAGTAGAGAACTGAAAAAAGAGAAATGTTTCATTGAAGAAAGGGATGTCTCACACTGATCAGGACACTGGTGCACAAGTTAGCTTAAAGATTCATTTGGACTTGAATAAGTCTATCTAAAAAACCAGGCCAAATGAACATCTTACTAAGATTGCTATTCTCTGACTCTTCTGTTTATCTGCTAACTTTTATTTTTAATTTCCTTTTAAAAATTCTGTTTACTGATTTTATTTTCGATTGGTCTGTTCCTAACTAATCTCATTTTGAAATTCAGTTTCTTGACTTTCTGCCATTTCCTTTATTTGTTTCTAAGTTTCTCCAAAGGATAACACTAAACTCTGTGACATCAGTACTGAGTTTTTCAACCAGCAGCATTTAAAATGAAGAAAATTCCTTTTGTCTATCAACTGCATATAAACACATCGAATGACTTCCTTATTTGAGGCTTTGTTCCTTCAGCAGAATAATTCCCACTACTTGAGGAAAGCAACAGCTGCTAATTAATGATGAAGAAGCAGCACTTTAGTCATAGCAGAAAGTTATTTTTCTCTCCCATTTTTCAGTAAGCCCTTTCTCACTCTCCTATCAAGAGGTTTTCATGGATCATTGTGGAAAGAAATAGTAGAACAAATCAATTATACATAGAAATAGCTTCTATTTAGGAAATTTGTGCAAACTAGGGCTGTCAGGTCCCCAGATGGGGGTGGGGATCCCCTGCTCCTCCTTCCCCCCGCCATCACTCACCTGGCCAGTGGATGGGCAAAGCTGGGAGAGCAGGCCCAAATCAGCCTACTGCAAAATGCAGGAACACTCCCACCCCCTGCACGATTGTTGCCAAGTAGGCCCCCTCCCCTGCTTTAAAGCCTGCCATGGACTGTGTTAAAGTTTCCTGCATTGCTGTTTTACTGCTACACCAAAGACTGCATCGCACGTGTGTGTGTTAATACACGTGTCAGTTTCCTGCCTGCGTGTCAATTGCCTTGCTGCTGTTATAGACTGTGCGGTTCCCTGACTCCATGTTTAGTTAACTGCACAAAGGACTCTCTTTCTGGGCAGCCCTGCCCTGACCTGTATCTGGACTTCCTAGTGTGTGTTTGGACTCTGTTACAAATGTGCCCCGTGCCTGCATTGCCATCTGCCACGGACCGTGCCTGTTCCCTGCTTTGGACTGTGTTTTGTGTGCTGTTCCCCCCTGCCTCCATGGAAGCCTGCCTCATATGGGCCCAAGCCGCTGCTGGCAGCCGGGCGCCTGCCGGGGAAACCTCCAGCGAGCCTGGCTAGGCGCTCCCTGGTCAGTTCCCGCCTGGAGCCTCCCTTGGGTCGGTCCCCGAGCTTGCCCTCGCTACCGGGCAGCCTGCAAACCAGCCCCAGCTATGCCCAGCCGGCATCCATGTTCTCAGGCAGCCAGAAGACCCTGGGAAGAAGACTGCTTTGAGAAGCCATTTCGGCGAAGCGGGCACACCACGTCCGCAGCGAGAGCCCCTCGCCCCGCTCTGCATATCTTAGGAGCCGCCCCGGAGAAGAACTAAGTGCCGACCATCCCAAGCACTTAGAGAATGCATCTCAAAGAAACCTCCACATTCCAGAGCTGATGACATCAGGACAAGCCCTGTCCGCTGGAACATCCTTTCAGCCCACTTGGATTTCCCCTCCCTCTTTTGTCCCCTCTTCCTGAGGTGTCACTTATCGCGATCAGATTACCAAAGTGGCCCATCCAAGCCATTCAGTAGCCCATTAGAACCTTTGTTTTAAACTGTGAGAACCACCAAGTACAGCACCAGCCCCAGGGTACGTTTTGGGGTATTTAAGCCGGTCTCGCAGACCGCATGGTGCTCGTGCCATTCCCGTCCTGTCCCAGCCAGGCGCGTGCCATCCTATCCAGAACCCCTCGCTGTCCATCTGTGGTCCCAGTGCTGGCATTGGGCCACCCCTCGCTGTCGTGTCTCTGCTTCGCTCCAGGATAAGTGAGTATTCCCCCTATCATCGTTGGGAACCAGCTAATGCGAACGTCTCTGTATTTCATACTCTGTATTTCCTAGATCTTGTGTGTTTCTTGTATGCTTGTGCAAGTTTAGGCTTACGCCACATTGATAGCAAATACACGTGTTTGGAACCTATTTGTAGTCTGCCTCTTTTTCACTAGAGTGTCTGGAATCGGGACCTCCGTATACATAGGTTAAGATCCGCGCTTATTTTAAGTTACAGACTGCTAAGCTAATTTCCCATTATAATAAAGAGCAGTTCTGGTAACACGATGACATTACTTCCAGGAAGTGACATCGTTGCACCACCTTGGGAACAAAAAGAAAAAGGTGAGTGCCGGATCCTCTCCTCCTGCTGGGAGTGTGAGGGGACCTGGCAACCTTAGTGCAAACTGTAAACAGACCATCATTAGGAAGATGTGAAGACATGAAAATTGATTTTCTGAGGCAGACAAAAAACGCTATGATGTAGTCTGGTTGCAATCCTGGCCAGACGTATATCTGTAGTTGACTTCCAAAAGATGACAGTGGATGAAATTTCAGAGCTAAATATCCATGTAAAAAGTAATAGGCCTCCAGGCCAGATGGGATTCACCTCAGGGTTCTTAAGAACTTGTTGATCTTGAGGCTAAAGTAAGGTTAAATATAATTAAAATCAGTTTTCTTATCAGAGAGCTTGTAAGGTGGTCAGTATAATCTCAGGTGTCTTCCAGAAAATGTCTAGGAAATTAGTGCTGTCTGTCACACTTATATCCCATGTAAACAGGTGGGATATATTATTAAGTGGTGGTGGAGAGGGCCCTCACATCATAACTGACTTATGGCAACCCCTGGTGGGGTTTTCATGGCAAGAAACTAACAGAGGTGGTTTGCTATTGCCAGCCTCTGCAACCCTGGTCTTTGTTGGAGGTCTCCCATCCAATCACTAACCAAAGCCAACTCTGCTTAGCTTCTGAGGTCTGATAAGATCAGGTTTACCTGGGCTATCCAAGTCAGGGCATATTATTAAGTACACACCTGTAAATGTTTGGTTCTTTTGAGATTTTTTGAGGACCCTGCCTGGCAGGGCTATTGACCTAGCAGCCAGCCTTTGCCCTCCAGCCATGCAGCCAACAGGTGGCTGAAGTAGATGCTGTTGTTAAGCTGTCTGGTGGTAGGCCTAGGAAGGAGGCTGCAGTAGCTGACACCTTGGAGTCCAGGCACCCAACAATGGATGAAGAGGAGGATTTTGGTGCCATCCCAAGCCTCTCATCTGACCCTGTGGGGCACTCCACTGAGACTCACGAGGCCACAGGACCCAATAGAGGAGGTGGAATGTGAAGTGACTCTGGGTAGGGGACATGGCCTTGGACCCGTGTGCCACAATCCCTGCCTGAGGACTGAGGCTTTGCTTTCCATTCTGCTCTGGGACCCTTTGCTCTTGCGTTCTCTACCAGTTTCACAGAGCATCTTTACCCCCTGACACCTTCCAGATATGCCTTGACAGCCAAAAGGGTCATTCTCTGGATGCTGGGCATCATGGGGTCACTAGAAGCCATGCCTGTGGGAGAGATGTAACAGTGGGTAGATTCAATTATTTTAAAGGGGATGGGAACTGCAGAGAATGGGGTGGAACCTAGGGGTGGCAGGGTGTCTGACCCAGTCTGCAACTACTGCTGCCCCTGGAAGGGGGGGGGGGACTCGGAGCACAGCTCATATACCCCACTCTGGCTGCCATGTGGGCAGCTATCAAGTGGAGTAACTAGAGACCTGCTGCAAGTGGTGGGATGTTATGTCCTGAGGACACAGAGGGGCCAGTGATATTTCTGGTGATGGCCACTTGGCTCTTAGAGCAGCTGGTGGTTCTTTTTAGGGACAATGATGACAGGCAGGTGTGTATGGAGGGGTTGCTGGGAGACGTTTTGGCAGTGATCCCCCCCCCCCGGTGGGCCCTCTCTGTCCCCTCTGGCAGCAAGGATCACAAGGGCTATATTCCAGGGCAGGTCTCAGCAGCATGGCCATGGTGCTGGGAGGAGCCCTCTCTAGTGATCACTGGGCACCCATGACTGGGCCCACACTCCTTCTGTCCTCCCTATGCCACTTTCCTATGGGGTTCTGCCCATTTGAGCTATATTGGGCATAGATGTGAATGGACTTGCTGGGGATCTCTCACAGTGCCCAGGGTGTGGGCATAGGCCTTCCTGCCTGTTTTTTTTTTTAAGTTTGCAGGGTCCTGTGCCTTTAATGGTGTGTTTGTGTGTGTGTGTGTGTGTGTATAAATCACCCCAAAAGTTCCACCTATCCTCCAGTGCTCTGATCCTTAGGAATCAAGTTTTATTCAAATCCAAGTGATTGCCAGTCAGTCAGAGCTCCTGAATCTCCCCTGGATGGGAGGGATGAGCACGCCTCAACTTAAGGAAGGAAAAAAAGATTATTTTTGCTTCAGACAGGGATTTGGTAACAATGTAAACTTTAGACAGACTTTTTATTTTGGTTTTTAGTTAGGATTTGGAGTCACATTAAAGAAGGAAACTTGTTTTAGTGAAATAAGCACCCTGTTAAGGGCCCATCAAATCTAATTACAGGGTACAGGTTTTTTGACCAGAAGCTCTATGAGTTAAAAGAGTGGCCTAGAACCTTAACAGTAATCCTGACAGCTGTGGTTAAAAGGTTATAGTTGAATCATGAATGCTGAGGAACCCTGTCTGGAGAAAAAAGAATCAAATCTCCCCTCAGTGTTTGTGAATGGTTACTATGCTCAGTTTCAATTTGTTAATTCCTGGTGGGAGTAGGGTTCCCAGGTCCCTGCCAGCAGTAAGCAAACTCCCGGGGGTTTGCCGCCTTGCCCGCTGATCTGCCAGCAATTGGCAGGAAGTGGGCAAGCCCCCTAGAGGTCACCCACCACTGGCAGGCATCCCAGGAACACGCATGGTGTGCACGCTCCTGGGTGTGTGTGCGCGCAACAACACCACGTCTGGGAGTGACATGGTCACGCTGGCTGTGCAAATACTCCCACGCTTTGTTTGGAGTCCATTTTCGCCACAAATGGGCCTAATCAGCCCTGCATGGAGCGCAGGAGCATTCACGCGGGTGGCACGATGATGTCACCCCCAGAAGTGACATCAAAGAGGGACACGCAAATGGCACAAGGTAAGTGCCAGGTCCTCCCCTCCACTCACTGGGATGGGAAAGGGACCTGGCAACCCTAAGTGGGAAAGGCTTATAATCTCTGGAGAGTGACGTTGAGAGCTAGTTGTACATTCTATAGTGAAGTATTCCACACAAAACCGTTACCTTGTTTCACTCTTTATTCTCTGTAAAGAAACATTTGTTAGTCATCTTTTCTGTGCAGTTAAAATAGCTATGAACAGGGGTTTATACTTACCTCACAATTAAGTACAATTATTCTATTAGGGTCACAAATAAGAACCCTAAACACAAACACAAATATTTGATCTTTGATCAGAAATATTTTATAATACACGTAGTTACGGCAGCTAGCATTCTACTAGCTTATTTTTGGAAGCATCAAACAATTCCTACCCAAGAAGAACTAGTGGAGAAGATTATGGAGAATGCAGAAATGGACAAATTTACCTCAATACTGAAAGGACAAATGGAAGAAGATTTTGCTGAGCCTTGGACTTTATTTTATGACTGGCTAGACATGAATATGATAATGATATAAAGGCTTTGTTATAATCTTTTAAAATCATCACAGATTACCTATATGTAACATCAAATGATATGTGGAGTAAGGTTGCAAGCAGATTAAGCAGCGTTTCTGTTGAATTCCCCTTTCACCCCCCTTCTTTCCTACCCTTCCCTGTTATGATCCTCTTTAAACCTAATAAAATATATATGGAAAAAAAGGAAACACAAATATTTTATGTTGCTAACCAGTTATAGGTTGTGTCCTCTCTTTCTACTGATTGTGGGCATATGAGGGGGTGTTAATAAACAAAAGGAGAGGCAGAGAGTGTGGCACTGGACAGTATTAAGTCCAAAGTGCACCTGCCTCAGTAGTCTGTCACTTTCTTCTCTTCCCCTATCCCATTTTCATTGCTGCCACAGGAGGGCTGTGAGGATCGCCTAAGCCCTAGGCTAGCATGTCTGCTGGGCCATATTCCCAGGGTTCCCACACTGTGATTGGTTAATTCCACCCATCCATCAGGGCCTCACTGTTGCATCCCATTATGACTTTTAGGCAAAATGGCATGGTTGCTAGGGATACCAGCATGGTTGCACCTTATATAGCACTCCTGCATTGCCTGGCCCCTAATCTCTGGAACCCTTTTGAAATAGAGCTCATTTTTTGAGTGTGGTTGAATTTTGAAATCCTAATACCAACCCAGGTGGTATTAGGGGCAGAGCAGGTGGCAATGTCCGCCCCCACCTTAACCCAGTTGGTCTTAGGAGTGGAGTGGGTGGCAATGCCCACCCCCACCTTAACCCAGTTGGTATTAGGAGCAGAGTAGGTGGCAATTGCCACCCCCGCCATCACCCATTTTGGATCAGGGATAGAGCAGGTGGGAATGTCCACCTCATGCCTTCACCTGTCTGGGATCAGGCACAGAGCACGAGGCAGTGCCCTTCTTCCCTTCACCCAGGCAGGATATGAAGCTGATCAGGTCGCAATGCCCACCCTCTTCAACCTACCGGGATAAGGCACTGAGCAGGCTGCAATGTCCACCTTATCTTCACACTGCTGGAGTCAGGAGCCAAGCATGCAGCAATGCCTGCCCCCCCCTCAACCTGCCAGAATCAAGAGCAGCGCAGGTGGCAATGTCCCACCTTCTTCACCCAGCTGGGATCAGGAGCAGAGCAGGTAGTAAAGCCCGCCACCCATCTTCACCTGTCAGGATCAGGTGCGGACCAGGAGGCAATGCCTTTTTTTCCTTCACCCAGCAGGGAGCAGGTGGCAATGCCCTGCTCCTTCCTTCACCTAGCTGGGATCAGGCTCAGAGCAGGTGGCAATGCCTGCTCCCCTTTACCCAGACATAGTCAGGCACAGAATAGGAGGCAATGCCCCCCTTTACCCGGCATATATCATGCATGGATCAGGTAGCAAACCCACCACCCCTTCGCATGGCTGAGATCAGGCCAATCAGGCGTGGAACAGAAGACAATGCGCACCCTCCTCCTTCATCAGCTGGAATCAGTGACAGAGGAGCAAATGCCTGCCCACCCACCCTCCCCTTTCTAGAGCCTGTTGTATTTTTTTTCTCACAATGGGCTTTGTTGCTAGTAGATACATACTCTCTTCATGCTGTTTAAAGGTGTTTGGGTTTAGGGCAACAGAGAAATTTTCAACTGGGACTTACGCAGCTACGATTGGTAATGTCAGTCTTGGAGCTCCAACTGTCATGTATTACATTTTAAATCATGACTCGTTTTTTAGGAAATAGCATGTTACTTGCATGTCTGTGATTATATGGCATGTTTATATGCAAAATTCCTCCATGCCCCCCCCCCCCAGACAGTTGGGGCAAATCCACACTCACTCATCTTCTGCTTATCTTGCGCTGTCGTGGCAATCGCCTTTATTCCGCTACCAGGTTGTGCATCCTCACATCCACCCTTCCGGTGCGTCTTCATGGCGCAATCAGTTCTCCACACACCACCGAGTACAGCGTTACTGTGGGTGGTTCTATCCTCTGCCGTCAGAATTGACAGCGCACGTCACTTCCCTTTTTTTAAAAAAAAGGGGTCAATTATCTGGTATACCGATATCTTGAATTTTGAGAAGTGGCAATGTACCCTCGCCCTTATCTTTGATTGGCTCCGGTGACCGTTTCTTTTCCCGCACAAACCGCTGCTCACTACAGTTGGTTTACCGGTATACCGACCATTATGCACTGTTTAAAAAAAGGGAAGAAAACGGATTTCCACGAATATCATGTGGTTTGGAGGGAAGGCACGATAGTGGCGCGGTGATGGCAGGGAACACGCGGAATGGGAAAGCGTGTGAGTATCTGCATGAATAGCATGCCAATTGCGAAAAAGCCGCGGAAACAAATAGGTAGTGTGGATTCGGCCTTGGATGCAAACTGTCAGTCTGGGGATGCAAGAGCAGTGACAACGGAACACATAGTGGGGAATTCACCAAATGGACTCCCATTTAAGACTAAACCATTCCTCTTCATTGATCCCTGCCCTGTACTCTGGTAAACTCACAGACTGAGCTCTGCATGAAAGCTGGTATCTTTTGAGAATCCCTCCCCCCAAATTTCTCTCACTGGGCTAAGCAACAAGGATCCTACAGCATGGAGCTTTAGTGCTGGATACTCCATCCTCTGGTCTGTCTTGCAGCATAGCAAAGCTGTGTTATAAATGGGTGGGAATATGCTGAGGAGACTGAAAGTCTGGAATTTTGGCTTTCATTGATGGTTGACAATTACCTCATGTCATTCTAGTAGTAACAAAGAACACCTTATCCACTGTCCACACAGCCAGCTATCTAAGAATCCATTTCTATCTCCGCCTGAATTAAATGCAGGGATGGGGGTCATCTAGTTCAACTGGTTTACTTTTACAGTGAATCTATAAATACATTTCCCACTTCTGCAGGACTTATACAACATATAGTATTACCTTAAAAAACTAACACTAGCTTAAACGGGAATCCTAAACTACATTTAATTACAAAAACAATGCAGTTTTCCAAGGGTGTCTGAAGATAAATTAGATAGACTCTACACTGGAGTTACATGTGCCATCTGTCTGTGAAACAGTTCCATGCATCAGTTTTCTAACAGCCTGAGTGATGCTTGTCTACTCAGAAGTCGAACTCAGAGTTCAACAGGGCTGACTCCCAAGCAAATGTGGGTAGAACTGCAGCCTTACTCTTTCTTCAGCCAAAACATGGCAAGATTTATTCCTGCACTGGAGAATCATCTTTCCATATGAGAACCATAACACCCTCCAAGGAATCCCTGCTCTAAATGCAATCTCTCAGGGAAGTTTAATCTGCAGTGGTGAAGGAAAGTGCCATCAAACCATAAAGAGCTATCAAGTCACAACCCCGACCTCTGCAAAGGTTTTCAAGGCAGAAGATAAGCAGAAGTTGGTTTGCCATTGCCTGCCTCTGCATAGTGACCCTGGTTTCCTTGGAGGGCTCTCATCCAAGCAGTAACTAGTGCTCACCCTGTTTAGCTTCTAAGCAGTGACAAATTTGGGCTTGACTGGGCTATTCAGGCTGCTAAGTCTGTCAGCTGCAGTTATATTATTTATGAATTCTTTGTGGAAGACTCTACCTATAGAGTTTATGGTTTTACTTGAAATATTTCAGTAAATCATTAGTTCCCACAAACTTACTCTTGGTTTCCTAAGGGTTTAGTAACACCCAGATAAATTTTACAGGCAGAAAAGGCAAAGAAATTTGTCTGCCCCTTAATATACTTCCCCACCCCCCACCCCCACCCCAGATTCTTCTTGCAGAACTGGGTATCCTTTAGCTTAAGCTGAAACTGCTGGCTTAATTTTGTGTTTTGGATATTTAAAAAGTATAATGAACTTTATAAACTTTTGCCAAGATTCAAGTATTAAGGTGAGAGAAATCCTATAAAGCATTTCTGTATTGTGTGTCATTGGAAACAGCAGCAATTATAATCTGATAATTTAAAACTGCTTGGAGTTTGTAGGGAGATAGCCATAGTAAGGAATAAATTCACCGTGCTGGACCTAGTAGTAGATTTCCACAGAATCTGGGGGTGGGTGGATATTTGTGAATTTCCTGCATTGTGCAGGGGGTTGGACTAGGTGATCCTAAAGGTCCCTTCCAACCCTATGATTCTATGAATGAAGGTAATGCTAGGAAAAGTGGAAGGCAATAGGAAAAGAGGAAGACCTAAAACAAGATGGCTTGACTCAGTAAAGGAAACCACATCCTCCAGTTTGCAGGATCTGAGCAAGTCTGCTAATGATAGGATGTTTTGGAGGTCTTTCATTCATAGGGTCGCCATAGGTCGGAGGCGACTTGATGGCACATAACACACACATGAATGAAGGAGGGGGATTTTTGCTAATTTTCTCCTTGTACTGCAGACCTTCAACTCCCACCTCATGCTGTTCATGGGATCCCTGATTCCCCAGAAGTAATACTGGAGAGGGGTGGCATTTGAGGCTGCAGTATGAAGGGAGGGGAACAGTACTTGTACTCCATGGACAGAAATTCCTTCCATTCATGAAAATTACTACTGCATCCAAACTATCTTTTGTGCTCCATCACATTGATTAGCAGAGGTAGTCAGGTTTCTGTTCTGTTTTGAAAGGCAATGAATATGTTATTTTTTCTAATGCTGATAATCTTGGTTGCCTGACCTATGTAGGAAGCAGAATTGCCTCTGAAATGCACACTTCCTGTGGTCAAAGTTCACCTTCAATATTAATGTGAGCATTACTGGGAAGCTGATGTTTGATCACCCCTCTGTTTGAATTGACATTTGGTTGCACATTGTAAACAGCACCCTAAGACTTCCAAAAGGTTGTTTTTGAAGGTTCAACATTGGATTGCAAATGCATTGCATATGGGCATTTTCAAACTATAATCATCATGTCTATCCCTCTTGAATCATCTTTGTGTTAAAAATAAATACAATAAAAGAGATGTTTCAATCCTGCTGGTGGGGGAAGGAAGACAAGCTGCTTGTCTTTCTTTTCTAGCCTTACCATTTTGCCTGGCTTTTCAGGTCCAGATGACAAATTCTTTTGTGCCCATTTAGCTTTGCACTGACTGTCAACCTCTGCTGTCCATTTGCCCAACATACCTGACAGGAAAAAAGTTCTCTTAGGTCCTGAACATTTGCAATTTACACTGCATGCACATACACCCCGTGCAAAGGGGTGATAGAGTTCTTTATACAAGCCTTAAATCATATGTACAGCAGAATGTGTGACTGAAACCCCAGTCTCATTTGTAAAGTGAACCTGTTGGCTCTTTCTTACAAACAGCTGTTTGCACATACAATACAGGGTGTATGTGCATTCACTGTAATGTGAACAGGGCTGTGATCCTGTTGGAGTAGGGGAAGCTCTGTGGCTTCTTCAACTAGCATTTCAGTCTTGCGTGTTTCGCTTCCCTACCTAACTCCCAAAGTGGACGATGCTTGCCTTTGTTCATATTAAATGCATTTAAACATTCTCTTTTTCTAAAATTCACTTTTGAAGATGCAGCCATTGATTGTACTTATTCTTTTTACTCTTTTAAAAGAGGGATTTCTCTTTGAAGAAAAATCAATGCACCCTTTAATAAATTCAGCCCTTGCAGTTGTTTTACGTTGCACACCACAGGGGGATGCTGTAGCAAGAGAACAGGGAGGTTTGGGAAGATGCTGTCTGCTTGAGCATCTACAGAGTAAATTCTAAAATTCGGTGAACCTCCCTCCCCTCCCCTCTTCTTTTAAAATTTCTCTTAAATCAAAATAAAATAGTGCTAGGCATGCAACTTCTTGAAATGCTCTTTATTCTGAATTGCAAGCAAGTCTTCAAAGTAATCTATGATCTGTGATGTGCTCAATTCGACCGTGAACGGGCACTGTGAACAAGGTAAATTTGGTTTTGAGTACCTGTTTTGTGATAACCGAATCATCCCTGATTACAGTTACAAATTATTCTCTGACTTCAGAAAACTCCTTTTTCTGTCCCTTGCCCCATTTAGATTGTCGGTGGGCTACTGCAGCTAGTTAAAGCAACTGGCTAGCTAACAAGCCAATTATTGAGAAGAGGGTCTCTCTCTCTCTCTCTCTCTCTCTCTCTCTCTCTCTCTCTCTCTCTCTCTCTCTCTCTCTCTCTCTGATGAAAACAGCATGATTTTAAGATTTCAGTGTGACCTTGGTTATTATTTTGGACTTAAAGAGCAATCTGGTATTTGAAGTCTTGTCACAAGAAGGCTGGTTGCATGTTATTGCCACCTACATGTCTATCACTGTTTATTTCTGTCAAAAACTGTTAAAGCAAAATTCTACTCCTCTGCAAGGCTACTGTTATTCTTAAGAACAAACAGAAGCCCTTGTTGAACCATAAGTAGCTAAGCTAAGAGGAGTCCATCCCCAATTAAGCAGAGTCCATCCAAAATAAAGTACTTGAATTGCTATTAATTTCATTGGGGAAAATATGTTTAAATTAAGGATGAGAAAGTTACTCTGGATCTATTATAATTTCTCTGATTATTTACTTGTAGATTCTCTGTTCTTCAGGCCATCTGCTTCTCATAAAAAATTCTTTCCCCCCTGATGTTTGCCTCCAAAATGCCTATTTGAATAGTATTTCTTTCGCTATATTTCATATGTGACTGAATGAATGCTAGTTGTGTACTGATCCAGAATACTGGTAAAATGAAGGGAACAGCGAAAAAGTCAGTATTAGTTTGTTCTACTTGTGACAGGAAAGATCAAATTTGGGTGAGAAATTCAACAGTAGAGAATTTCACAAACATTGCTTCTTTAAATTAGGGAAACACACACCTGTGAATTTGCAATTACTTATGTCCAAATTCTTCCTGCTTAATTTATTTTAAAATTCAAATTGATCTGTTTCATTTATGGCTTTTACACCTTTTGTTACTCATTTAAATGCCTATTATCTTCACTGTTACTTTTAATGTCTAGTGTAAATTGGTGTCAGTGGCTGCCTATGTGTGTGTGCGCATGCGTGCATGCATGCATGCGTGTGTTACTGCTCTGGCCATAGGAGGGAGGACATATGCTATACAGGTAGTTGCTACAGCAGCACACACACACACACAATCCCCTTTTATCTTCCAGAATCTTCATGGAGTTCATAGAATTTTCTCCTATTATAAGTGGCCTATGATGAGCAACATAAAAAAGAATGGTCAGACAGCAGAACGGAGGCATTAGAAAAATAGCTTGCTTTTAAACCCACAATGCCTGAATAAAAGACATCAGTGTTGACATTATTGTAACTATCAAGGCTCATCAACAAGTTCAGAAGCAATTATTTCATCCCACTAGTTTTTTTAAAAAGAAACCAGTGTTTTGAGTAAAATTAACAAACTCCTTATATTTGCTCCATCCTTACTTTAAGCATTTCTAATTTAAATCAATGGTATTAGTTTGGTGTGGATGAACCATTAACTTGGCATTATCCTTGTGTGTAGGCATGGGAGGTACAAAGTAAACTTCCTTAAAGGAATTATAATTATTTATAAAGTTTATAAAATGATGCATACATGGGGAGGAGAAAATCATGTCATATCGCACTAACTAGATCACATAAATTGATATTAAGTACTAATTTGAGTGAGTGTTTTTTTTACTGTTGCTGATTACATTTTATTGTTTTATGATCTGATAGGAGATGGTCTCAATACCTATCAGGAAACAAGCAAACAAACACATATCCAGTAGGTGCAGAGGACATCCTGCAACCATATTCGGATGACACCCAGCTTTTTCTGTTGATGGACAGCCGGCCAGACACGGCCCCAGACAATCTGGCCAGAGCTTCGGATGCTGTGATGGCATGGTTGAAACAGAGCAGGCTGAAATTGAACCCAGTGAAGATGGAGGTCCTGCAGCTGGGACGGGGGCTGCCAGATGTTGGGGTCCAGCTCCCTACCCTGGATGGGACACCACTGGCAACTTTGCCAGTGGTGAAGAGTCTGGGCGTGCTCCTGGATGCCTTCCTATTGATGGAGGCCCAGGTCACGGCGGTTGCCAAGTCTGCATTTTTCCATCTTCGTCAGATCAGGCAACTTGCTCCCTACCTGACGCCCCAGGACCTGGCTACAGTGATCCATGCAATGGTCACCTCCAGGCTAGATTACTGTAACTCACTCTACGCTGGGCTACCCCTGGGCCTGATCCGGAAACTACAATTGGTCCAGAATGCGGCAGCGCGGGTCCTGACTGGTATATCTTACCAGTCACATATCACACCTGTCCTGTGCCAGCTGCACTGGCTTCCGGTTGAATTCCGAATCAGGTTCAAGGCGTTGGTACTTACCTTTAAAGCCCTGAGCAGGTTGGGACCAGCATATCTTCGGGACTGCCTCTCCCTGTACGTTCCCCGGAGACCACTTTGATCAGCGGATAAATGTTTACTGGTGGTCCCCGGCCCTAAGGAAGCCCACCTCGCTTCAACCAGGGCCAGGGCCTTTTCAGTCCTGGCCCCAGCCTGGTGGAACACTCTGTCAATGGAGACCCGGGCCCAGCGGGACATATTATCGTTCCGCCAGGCCTGTAAGACAGAGCTGTTCCGCCAGGCGTTCGGTGGTTGAAGGGGGCGGTGCCATGTCGGCCTCCCACCTTTGGAGTGGGCGAGGGTTCTCCCCACCATTGCACTTGGTTAATTTATTTCATTATTGTTTTGTATATTGATTTTAGTATTGTTGTTTTTTGTTTTTATCGATTTTAAACTGTTCACCTCCCAGAGCCCCTGGGATGGGTGGTATATAAATTGAAATATAAATAAATAAACATTCCATCTTACAGTCACAGTAGCAAGAATGAGCTGTCTCACAGAAGTGGTCACAAGGTTAAAACTACAAATGATTGCATTTTGAGTACTCAAAAAATGTGATTTTTTTATAATGCAAATGACAGATCATATGAGGACAAATGCACCTTTATTATGTGGTAAAATGACTTTGCAGCAAGGCCATAACATGCCAATATCCAAGAAAATATGTTGACCTAACATCTTAATTTGGTTAATTTTATTCTAGTTTTATTTTTTTTTAAAATTTAATGAGACATACAATGTTTGTTGGAAGAGATGTCCCTCAATTTCTCTACCAGATTTTCCATGTGTGTTGATTGGGTCTAGATTGATTGGGGCAAGCACTTTTATAATTAAAACCACTCCATACTTCAGAAGGCTCTTAATAACTTTGAATAAAACACAATACATCAAAGTCAATAAGCATGGGAGGGTGCAACTTTGCTTCAAATTGCATGGCAAAGGACTCAAATAGAGTAATAGAGATGGGCGTGAACCAGGAAAAATCCAAACCGTGTGGTTTGTGGTCCGTCGCATTTCACGAACCACGAACTTTCATGGACTTGCTCTGGTTTGTTAACTGGTTCATTTGGTTCATGAAAATGTCACTTCTGGGGCAGCAGAAGGTTTGCAGAAAGCCCCCCCCCCCATTGCCTAGGAAACTGATTGATCAGTGCCAGGCTGTCTGCAGTGACAAACTGAAAAATGAACCAAACAAACTGGCCTAAAGTTCATGGTGGTTCATCAGAAATGGGTTCTGATGAAACATGGGCTCACGTGATATGCTTTGGTTCATGTTTTGGTTCATGCCCATCTCTTATTGTAAACACATAGGTTTTCGCTGGTTACTGCAATATGCTATGCCATATTGCAGATATATGGCTTTTTAAAAGACTTCCATAAATGCCTATTTGTGGTAGCTACTGCACATGTAAACTGAAGATGGGAGACAAAAATTGTCACACAGTCTGGCTACAGTTTATGTTTAGCACATAGTTAATTTTGATGTTTTTTAGTGTACTAAAAAGCCTATCTCTTCAAAACCACAATCACTCTACATAAATATCATGCAGTGCATACCTAGAGGAAATACTACTATTAATATATGCATTAATATTAAATAAATAAATAATGACAACAATAACTATGATGATGATGATGATGATGATGATGATGATGATGATGATGATATAACATTACATTTAAATATCGCCCTTCAGGACAACTTAATACCCACTCAGATCGGTTTACAAAGTATGTCATTATTATCCCCACAACAATCACCCTAATATTAGTTCAATGTAACATAATCCAGCTCGTAACATTATCAGCCCCAATCTATGCCATCCTAAGACCTGGCCCAATGAGTCTGGGATGATGGGAGCCTTGCTACCCTATCCATCCCACCACAACGGCCCAAGTCCTCTTACCATAGCATTTCTGCTTATGGGCCTGTTCTGGTATAATTGGAGCACAACACAGCTTTTAAAACTGAACATTTTAAATGACAAAACCATGTTCTTTAGCAGTCTGCCCAAACATTCTTTGTAGTTTTGCTTTGCCTATTTTTAATTTTTTGCCAATCTAAAACAATGAAATTTCCATTAATACCCAGTGAATTTTTTTCTCAATATGTTACTACAGGGACTCGATATTTGTTCATGTTTTGACAGAAAATTTGAAGAAATTGTCCATTATTAAACATTGATTTTTTTTTGAGAAAACAATGCATTGTAGTGAGCATTTTTTTCAACAATTCAGCTAATTACATCAACCTTGTATGAATAAATAAAATCCTGAGAAAAGAAGAAAAGAAGCACTTGTGAAAATACAAGTTTGTTACATTGGATTTTGTTGTTATCTCTCAGTATATTTATGCTGGTGGTAGAGAGTGACATCCAGTCATACATGACTTATGGCAACTCTTGGTGGGGTTTCCATGGCAAGAGACTAACAGAGATGGTTTGCCTCTGCAACCCTGATCTTTGTTGGAGGTCTCCCATCCAATTACTCACCAAGGCTGACCCTGCTTAAGCTTCCAAGAACTGACAAGATCAGGCTTGCCTGGACTATTCAGGTCAGGGCACATTTATGTTATAAATAACAAAATTTAACTTGGACTTGTTGAGGGGTGTTAGTTAAGATAGTACTAAAGTGCTGACAAAAATAATATCAAAACCTGACAGGATTTTTTTTAATGCACATTGGATTGGGTCCAAAGAAGGAAAACAGCCACTAGCACTGTTTTTCACTCAGTGCTATAAAAAGTAGGCTTTGTTCTCATACTTATATAAGAGTTTGCAAAAATAGGACGTTATTTATTTTTATTTTATTTATTTTAATTACATCATTTATAGTCCGCCTTTCTCACTGAGATTCAAGGCAGATTACACAGTATGAGATTAGTACAATCAGTATCAAGGACATTTCCATACAGTATCAAGGACATTTCATAAACAAAACTATAGGGTAAAGAGATACAAGTTTAAAAGACATAGTATTAGCAAGAATCCAATACATAGTAGAAAAGATACTGAAGTAGAACATAATAAATTCTAGGACTAACAGTAGACAACATGGAGCACTGGTGGTACATAGGAATACATATTTAAAGCAGCAGATATTATATAAGGCAATATAGTGATGAAGTCTATGGTTCCTAACTCATTAGCAAAGCATCTTCCCTACGATGCAGTCCTCCCATTTGAGTAAAAAGCCTTTTTGAATAGTTTGGTTTTGCATCGTTTACAAAAAGCCAGGAGAGTGGGGGCTCTTCTGACTTCCTCAGGTAGGTCATTCCACAGGATAGCGGCCACCACAGAGAAAGCCCATGTACGGGCTGCTGCTGACTTCATGCATGTGCAGCCTGGCACCTGCAGGAGACCCCGTTCAGATGAGCGAAGCTGCCATGGAGAAACATAGGGAGGGAGGCAGTCCCATAGGTATGCCAGACCAAAGCCATGAAGAACTCTGTATGTAATAACTAATACCTTGAACTGAGCATGGTAAACAATGGGTAGCCAGTGGAGCAATTGTAGGATGGGAGTGATGTTCATGCTCCTTCTCACTCCTGATAACAATCGAGCTGCAGCATTTTGCACTAATTGGAGCCTCCTAGTTAACTTAAATGGGAGGCCAATATATAGAGCATTACAATAGTCAATCCTTGAAGTTACCATTAGGCATGTGCGCTTCGGGAATCCGGAAAGCTTCAGGATTTCTGAATGCTGGCCCCGATTCGGAAATTCCAAAGCAAAGCTTCCTGAAGCATTCAGAATGCTTCAGGAAGCTTTGGGGGACCCGGGGGGGTTAGGTTTAAAGGGCCCTTTCACAGGCGGCAGGGCCCTTTAAAACTAACCATTCCCTCCTACCCTTTCCTCCCTACCCCACCCCACTTACCTGGCACCAGAAGAAGGGAAGGCTTGCCCCCTCTGCTGGCCAGCTGCGGTGGCCATGGCAGCGGCAGGAGGGAAGGCCCTCTCTGCTGACAAGCCGCACTGGCTGCTGCACTGGCAGGAGGGAAGGCCCTCTCTGCCAGCCAGCTGCACTGGCCGCAGTGCCAGAAGAAGGGAAGGCCCTCTCTGCTGGCCAGCCACATTGGCCATGGTGGCGGCAGATGGGAAGGCCCTCTCTGAGGCCAGCTGTGGCAGCCATGCCGGTGACAGGTAAGGCCCTGGCTGCACAAGGTAAGTGGGGTAGGGGGTGGGGGGATGGGGTTAAAGGGTGGGTTTGGGTATTTAAGAGTGGGGGCAGCCTCCCCCTCCCTCCTCCCCCATACTGGAGTGACCTGGAGACCCAAATCCAAAGCAGCATGCCGCTTCGGATTTCTGGGATTTCCGTATCTTTTTCCCCGCTTTGTGTAAACCCGAAGCGGGAAACCCAAATCTTTTCGGGTTGCACACCCCTAGTTACCATAGCATAGA
This sequence comes from Eublepharis macularius, assembly GCF_028583425.1. NCBI lineage: Eukaryota > Metazoa > Chordata > Lepidosauria > Squamata > Eublepharidae > Eublepharis > Eublepharis macularius. The sequence goes on from NC_072790.1 coordinate 51,946,786, forward strand.
TCCAAGTGGCCAGGTCAGCCATATCAAGACATGCCAAGCCCCCTGCTTTAGCATCACTATTGTTGTACAACCATTCTAGAATGGTATCTAAAATGGCTGCTCCCTTACATATGAGATTTCATCTTTGTGCCTAACCCAGATAACATGTTATGTTTTGGCAAATTCTGTTACCATTACTGTTTCCAAAAATTTTTTTGATAGCATATGTAAGTACTCCAAAAAAGAATGGACTCTAGCTGTGAGGAATATAATATATTGAATCATGTTCTTGTTATTTCACTATGCTTTTTGTAACACAAATGAGAAGCTTGCTGAGTGACTTTGGGTCATTCATATACAATCAGCCTAACTTACCTTACAGGATGGTTGTGATGATAAAATGGAGGAAAGGAGTATGATTGAAGCGGCTTTGAGTCCCAGCTGGAAATTAATGGCAGAGGTGTTTATAAATGAAATAAACAATAAATTGATTTTAGCCAAAACGTTGAAAGGTAAAAATCTTTCTCCCATAAACCTCTCCCCTTCCCTCCCAAATATGGATCACAGATATTAAAAAGAAATGTAACTTTGACTACTATAAAATGTTTTCTGAAACTGTTATAAAGAAACAAAAAAGGTTAATGGTTATAAATGTTTACACTGAACTGAATTTATCTGAATTCTGTATTTTTCTAAAAGAAACTAGAGAAGAGTAAGGACTTTGAATTGTAGCATAGGAGTGAATGAGACACTCAGGGTTTAATGAAAATAAACTTTTTAAAAAGCTAATCAGTTCAGCCTTGGTGATTGTTGGTCTGTTTTTACAGGGCAAGAATGATTAAATGATACTTAAGGTATAGTAAGGATATTAGTGAGGATTTGGTACCCTTATATGGCAGGTGTTTGATCGTCCTTCATAGGTTGCCATGGCAACCTACTTTGATAACTCACATATCTGCACTGGGATAAAACAAGGGGACACGGCGAGCTTAGGAAGGTGCAGTTTCCTTTAAGCAACTCTATAAGCATTACAGATGAACAGAACTCGAAACATTCCTCCATGAATATTCATGAAGTAAGTTGTTTTTTGTTGCCTGCCTAGTCAGCAGTCACAAAACACATGGTGTGTGTTGGCAGCATCTTGCCTAGGTAGAGGGCTATGGACTGAGGCAATGGCAGGAACCAGGACCTGTGAGGCTGACTGACATTTCCATCTGTAGCTAAGGCTGGTAATTAACAGGAAGGAGTGTGCCTGCAGCACTGCACCATCTGCTAGGGAAACGGCTCAATAAGAAAGGAGCTGGATATCATCTCAGTGGTGGCTCGAGTTGGTTCCGACATGAGGCTGGGCATCTGTTAGCTGAGGAGATAGGCTATTAGGAAATTCGACTGGGAATGAACCACATGGAAAGAGCACTCTGACCTAGCCCATAAAAGCATCTCTTCAGAAATGGTGCCTTTTTATCTTACTTACACAAGACTTCTGAAAATGGTTTGCTGAGGGACCATTATAGGTCTGTTTGAAGAAACAACACAATGATTTTCAAAAATGCTCTTTTATTCCGACATGAAATTCTTGAAATCAGGATACAGCTGTCATCTTTTGACAATGGAGCTAATTTCAGAGTGAGGAAGTGAGGTTAAATTCTTTCTTCTGGTGCATGTGTGTGTTAAGCTGCAAAAGACTATTAGCATTTAAGTATCTTACCGTTTAAGTTGAAGAACACAGCTTCATCTGGGACAGAAAACGGAGAGAAAACATACAAAGAAAAAGGCACAGAAGCGAGTATAGTGTTTTTAAAGTGTGTGTGTGTGTGTGTGTGTGTGTGTGTGTGTGTATACAAATGAATGCTTTTCTGTCTCAAATGCCTGCAAATAATGTTTTCAGTGCTGGCTGTACTTTCGTACACTGGATTTGGACAACTAGCTCATCTCCATGGCATGGTAACTGTACTAACCTCACAGCAGGATACCTGTGAAGCTTGATTTTCTGAACTTGTCCAGGGTGCAAGGGGCTCCCATGTGCTTTTTTGTTGCAGCGTTACCAGACTGTGGTGGCCAGAACATTACGTTCTTTCAGCCAGCCTACTTCCACGAAGACCATTCCCTGGAATGAATGTGCAATGTATGCTGGAATAATCAATTATAACAACAACATTCAATTTATATACTGTCCTTCAGGATGACTTAATACCCACTCAGAGCGGTTTATAAAGTATGTTATTATTATTCCCACAACAAACACCCTGTGAGGTGGGTGGGGCTGAGAGAGCTCTGAGAGAGCCGTGGCTAGCCCAAGGTCACCCAGCTGGCTTCAAGTGGAGGAGTGGGGAATCAAACCTGGCTCTCCAGATTAGAGTCCTGCGCTCTTAACCACTATACCAAACTGGCTCTGTGCTGTTGCTGAGGTAGTGGTGGCTTGTCAGCATCTATATATTTGCTCCCTATTGTAGTGCCAATAGTTGCGAAAGAGACAAAGGGTATGTGGAATACGTATCAGTCATCACATAATACTTGGAATACCCTCCACATGCTCTCCACAGCTGCAGAATTACCTCCAGCCATGCAGCTTGTGTAATGAACAATGAATATGAGGGCAGGTGAAATGTGTTTTTTCTAGCAAAGTTTGGTGGTGTACAGTGCAATCCGAAGAAGAGTTACTCCAGTATAAGCCCAGTTGGACTTAGACTGGAGTAACTTTTCTTAGGATTACACTGTTAGTGTTGAAATGCTGAATTGAGAGCTTCCACAAAATTAGTTCTTAGGGCTATTTTTATATGTTTATTACTTATTCTGAGTTAGATTAATTTCTCACAATGAGTCCAGTATAGCTGAAGCGTGTATAGACTTTAAAAAAAGTGTTTTGCACATTTCATGGTTTAGACCTTGGACATATCAGCTCTGTTGAAGTATATATTGTATTAAATATTAAACATACAAGTTGCTTTCATATGTGGCCAGCCATTTAACCTATGATGGTGGTGGCACAAAAATCAGGGCCTCACCAGAGCATATCAACACCTATTATGACTGAAGTGATAAAGAAACATCTAGCTTCTATTTACCCTATCAAAACCTTTCTTCCCTCAACCAATCTTCTGAATTAGTATAGTCCAGGAACAATTTCAGAGCGATGAAAAGTTTGACTGGACCATGTCTGTGTGAAATTAAGGGAAATGTTGTCTAGATGATGGTAGGTGGATGTATCTAGTATAATAAACAGGTTTAGGGAAGCATTGCAGTTCCCAACTCATGTGGGAACAATATGTTTTGGATCCAAGCCGTAAGAAGCAGTTTTGCTCTTTTGTGTTCAAGAAGTTACGAAACTTAAATCTGTTCATCAGAGCTAGTGTGTTGTCACCTGCTCTTTTGTTTCAAAAGAGCTTTTCATGCACACAGTTAATCCCAATGTATGTGAACAAGATGAATTTCCTATTGTAGGAGAGGGGACAAAAGTTACAACTATACAAATTTAGTAAAAAAAAAAAATTAAAAGCAAGTTTTAATTTTTCCCTATGGTTTTCAGCAGGCCAGTATCAGTTTGTCTTTGACTATCACTTTAATAAAGTTGATACTGGATATCTAATGTAATAGTATTCTCACACATCCCAGTTCACTAAACGCAGATTTGAAATTCTTGTACAGTAGGTCTACATCTGTATGTGTATGCTGCCTTTCAAATTAAAAAGATCACTTTAAAAGTGAAGTCATCGCTTTTTTTGTCATCTCTTTTTTTATATCTAACCTCTTAAAAATAAAGCAACTGTGTTCAGCATTATGGATGTTTCATCCACCTCAGCTGGACAGGAGCCATTTTAATTCAAATGCTTTGACTTGATTAGCTGTGCAATCCTAAACATTGTTACTCCAGTCTAAGCACATTGATATCAATAGGCTTAGATTGGAAAAAACTCTCTTTAGGATTGCACTTTAGATTATAATTAGAGATTGTTCTATATAAAATCATAGAGTTAGAAGGGCCATCTAGGTTTTTGAGGCCACTCTCCTCCACTAAATATAGGAAATCCACAAGTGAAAGCCTCCCCACCCCAATACAAGGATGTCCAGTCTGAGTGAGGATCTCCAGCGAAGGAGAACACTTGCTCACCATTTTCAAACTGCTCTTACCATTAGGAAGTTTCTCCTAACATTCAGCTGAAACCCACCCTATCTTCTTGATCACATACATATTACCGTCAGGAAAGAATGGTATTTCCATTAGGTGTAATAGTCACAACTGTAATTTTTGAACAGGACAAGCAAATGTAGCAGTTGTGTAGTTGTTGAATAGTCAAAAGTTTTTTTTAATGCAACTTGCTGGTGTTGTTTCTCCAATAGGTGTTCTTGAATCCAGTGGCTGTCCATTGTTCAGTCAACAGCAATGTATAGCTTGTTGGGGATTCTTTGAAGCAAGAAGTAGGCCAGGGATAACATAAACCCAAATGAAAGGAAATACTAATTTAAGTCACTATTTGTTTCCATTTGCAGATTTTTCGTTAACCTTGTTTTTGGAATGGAGAAATTCAGACAGCTTCTATGATGATCAAATATGACCCAACTGAATTTGATTTCTTCTAGACTATGTAGAAGTTTTAGCACTCCCGCAGTTTTTAGATGGTTATGTGGAATAGTTTCCTGCTGGCCTCTGGTTGGCTATAAGGTCATTTATAACACTGCTCATGTCCAGCTATAGCCATGTTCTAAGCATTCTGACCATTTTTCACTTCCATAGATGAGGTACAGGTTAATTGCATTTATTCTTTTTATCCTACTATGCCTCCACGGAGCTCAGGGCAGATTACATGTTTCTCATTTTATCCGCCCAACATTCCTATGAGGTTGCCAATGCTGAGAGACAGTGACTAAGCCCCTTGGCATAGTTAGATTTGAACCTGCCTTTCCCTGGTCATAGTCCCACACTGGCTCTCTCATTGAAATGGGATTGGATGGGAAAGGCGCACATAACTAGCTCTGCCCACATGGTTCTTCTGTTCTACTAGATGAAATGGGTCTCTTTTTGTGGCTATATATGAAGGAAGGCCAAGATGTGGTTTCAGATAATTCTAGGTCTGTTAATTTTCCAGCATCCCTAAATGAACCCTGAATTTTGCAGAGAACTGTGCATTTTAATCTATATATTTATTTTGTTTAAATTTCCAACCATGTTTTATGTTTTGCTATATTGGAATGGATAGAACATATACAAAGAACATACAATTAATGGAAGCAAAGGGCATTGGCCAAGACTTGGACATGTACAACAGTCCTGTTAGAAAGGTCCTAAGTATGCTTTCTCTATGTAATGTTCAACTGCTGTTGGCGAGTTGTATTTTTTATTTAAATTGTCTTGGAAAGAGAATCATACCAATCAAAAATCAGGTATCAACATCTACTGAAGAAGATAGATCTGACAAGAGAAAGTGGAAGTTCCTTGATTCAGAGAAAAATCTTCTATATTGTTCTGGAAATCCACTGGATCCCAGCTGGCATGAATTCTGGTAGAGGGGCATGGCAAACTTTCATAGCATCTGCCAGCACTGTATTTATCTTTCAGCAATATTATTAGCTATTTCACAAGCACTGCAGCCCCTCAAAAAACATAAATGGAACAACATGTTAAACTGAAATAAGAAATGTTTTGTTTATTTGAGAATGTATTTGCAAGAATAAAACTTTACTATTGATTGGTTTTGGTTCTGGTCCAGTGATAAGCACATTTGGAACGGTATCACAAAATGTACATGTACATAATTCCCCATGCTACAGAGGACAACAAAGGAAGGGAATATCAGCTGAATGCATGCAGTTGAATGGTACAACAATATTCAAGGTTTATAGCATCTGAAACATGTAGTAAATGGTGTTGAATGAGTAGTGGTCTATGGGCTCCTCAGCATTATTTTTACAATGAAGAAGAAAGATTCCCCCCCCTCCCTCAGTCAGCCAGAGCTCTAAATATTTAGTGGTCTTTTCAAACCTTTTGTAATCTCAACTGGAGAAAGCACTGAAATATATTAATTCTTAGCCATGTGTCTCATAAATGAAGGCCATTCTGCTATTCTTAATGACAAGGCTGAGGCGGCAAGATGTCATTTGCTTTTTTCCTCGGTTTTTAAATTGCTTTCTAAATGAACTACAGCTGTGAGGGCCAGGTGCTGTGATCCCTTTAGAAAGATCAGGAAATGATGAAATCCAAAATTTCAAAGTGTGATGGATGTCAGCTCCCGATTTGGTGTGTGTGTGAGGTCACCCTCATGCACCTGGTGCTATCTCCACAGCAGCAACGTTTTTTTTTATGTGGAGAGACAGAGAAAAATAGATGCCAAATGCAAGAGTAACAATATGAGAAACAGTTTATAATTATCCCTTTGTCTGCCCTCCCCCTCCTAAGATGGAAATGATAAGGATACTGTGCATATTCTTCTTTAAAGTACAGCACAGCATTCAAAGCCAAGTTAGCATTTAATATCAAAGGTTGGCCAAACAGCAATGGTGCTGAACTAGTTTAACATACAGTGAAACCAGCATGGGGAGGGGATATATTGACTCTTTACTTAATTAGAAGCAGTCGCTGCCAAAGTCGAGCACTTTATTGGCGGAAATATGAAATATAGGTACAGAAGTAGCTTAACTGAAAAACAGCTAAATTTTCAGTGCTTTTATCTGGGCTGCCGAAATGACCACTGTTTATTATGACCATTATGATCACTGTTTTTTAACACACTGGATCATCTTGATGACTCGAATTCTGTCTAGGGGGGATTTTTACTGATTTCTCCTTCTTGTGATTTGCTTGCCAAGCTATTCCTGGAAGTTCCCTCCCTGCCCCCCAAGAGCAGCATGTCAGGTGTGAGGGTGCATTTCAGGCAATAGACATCTCTTTTTAAGTGGACAAACCTTTTAATAAGAAGAATTTAGGGGACTTGCAGGAGGGGGAACTATAATTCTTTTGAGGGAATGCAAGAATGTGAACATGTAAACCCATTCCATTAAAGAATGCCAAATCAGGCAGCCCTACCAGTCACTGTGAATGTGTATCAACATATCTAATTCTCAACATGGCCAAGTCAGTGGATACTTAAACCTAGAAATGGTAGCCATGGACAAACTATACAGATCTTTCTACAAAGAAGTCCCAGGTTTGCAGAAAAATTGAGAAGTATCTGTAGTTTTATGAAATGTACACCCTCTCAGTGGCTGTTGCTAGGCAACCATAACAGTATTGCCAACCTTTGAGCCTTGATTTCTGTCAGTAAAAGGTATGGGTGGGGTAGGGCCTCTTCCAAGGCTGTTTCAACCTTTGAGGGAACACTCATCAAGACCAGGCATGGCAGCAACCACCGCACATCTTGACAGCTCATAGCCTGCATGACTCACCCAGAACTGGCTGCTTGCTACTGTTCACAGCAGCCACCCCATGAAAGCCAATGAGGCGTAGCTGCTAGAGATTCAAACTAGGATCTGGAAGACTCAGATTCAAATCTGCACTCTGCCTTGGAAGCTCACTGGGTGACCTTGGGCCAGTCACATACTCTCAAACCTGGTCTACCTCACAGGGTTGCTGTGAGGGTAAAACAGAGGAGAGGACAATGATGTAAGCTGCTTTGGGTCCTCATCAAAGACAATGATGAGCTATAAATGAAGTAAATAAATAATAAATATAGCCAAAAAGGAGGCAGATAAAAGGTAGGTTGATATGTGCATGGGAAGAGAGAACGAAGAAGGGATATGGGTGGAGGCTGGCTGGAGGAAGGAAAGATGAGATCATGTGGGGAAGATGAAACAGGGAAAATAAGGTGTCCCTACAAGTCCTTGCAGGTTCCCCACCACATAACTGCCCCAGAGGTCAGCCCTGCACAACTCAACTATAGTTTTCCTGGATAGTGGCTGCTGAGGGAGTGAAGAAAGGAAAGATGAAGACAAGGTGACAGATAAAGTTAGGTTTGCTGGTGGGCGGGAAAGAGAGAAGGAAGCAGGAAAAAGAGAGAGGCTATGGGGGCTTTCAAGGAAAAGATAGTTGAAATAGAGGAGGAGAGGAAATGAGATGCGTACTGCAAATTTTTGCAGGTCCCCCCACTTGTTCTTTAAGAACATGGCAAACTGCAGGCAAAAGACAGGTAGAGGTGATGGCTGAGGGAAAGCCTCATGAGCTTCAGCCAGTGCGATTGTCTTTTTAGCACAGCTGAACATGTTTGAATTGTTTGAATCCCAGAAAACTATTTGACAAAATGCGCAACAGTTTTGACTGCTATGGGTGAGCAGTGCATGAGCCAAAACAGCAGGAGTGTGCATCATGGATGCCCTTATATCATGAAAAATGGTTCCTACATTGCCATTATTAGTGGCATTTCAAATGTGCAGTTAATTGAGAGATAATGAGCATGCTTTCAGAATAAATGGGACATGACCTAAGATCACATACTGAAGAGGTATAGAAATAACAGAATCTTAAGCACCGGTATTTTTACTCAATGTAGTATACTGTTGCTACCCTGCCAGCTAAGCTTCTATAGTTGATTCAGCCCCGTTTTTCTTGAATTGAGCAGGCCTAATGTGCTCTCCAGGGTTCTCATCTTCTACTTGCAGTCCAGCCTATAACCTAGCTAAGCCAAAATGCTTGGATTTAGGCCCATGTTGTTCTACAACAGAACCCCCTTTCATTCTAAGCAGTTCATCTTGGAAAGTTGTTTTTATGTTGTGCATTGGCCAAATAAAAATGACATGTAGTGTTATCTGATTTATGCTCTGACCCTGTCTGTTTTTATCCCTATAGCCCTGTACAATAGAAATATTGATGTATTCTGTCCCAGCAAGGAATTGCAATAAATTAATCCATATGTTAATTTATTTTCCCACCTTTCCCTTCTGTTTGCCAGCTCAAAAGGGGGAGGAAGTGATGTGAAGTGATGAGGGAGAAGAAGAAATAATCAGTGTTCAGAGAATCAAAAGTTGAGCCACAAACATCTCGGCCACAATCTCAGAAGTTTGGTGATGAATACAGCTACCATGAGTAATATATACTATTGCTTTGGCTAGTGTAGGTTGTACAGAGTTCAAAAATAGAGATGGGAACAAATCAAATTACGACCCAAAAAACACACGAACCAGGCCAGTTCATGGTTCGCAAACCGGTGGTTCGTGGAAGCTCATTTCCATGAACTTACACGAACTGTTCTACTGGTTCATTTGGGTCGTATTAAAGGGGCAGTTTATATGGCCATTTCCCTGGGGAGAGGGGGGGATCCCCCCTGGTGCCTGCCAGCTGATAGTTTAAAGGGACCTGCCACTTGCAAGGCAGGAAAGGGCCCTTTAAACTGTTAAAGGCCCCTTTCCCTGCCACTGCTAAGTGGCCAGAAAGGGGCATTTAAACCTCACGAACCACGAACTGGGTCATAAACTTGCCCCAGTTCATGCCAGTTCCTGGTTCCTGGTTTGTGAAAACCCACGAACCACGAACCTAATGGTTTGGTTTTTTGTGGTTCGTGCCCATCTCTATTCAAAAGGACTTTAAGCACAGGAACACTGAGAGTCCTCTTCAGTTGACTAGCATAGAGGATGGGTTTGAATTGCACGAAATGTCCCTTGCTCCCATTTCCCACATGTTCATTGTATAGAAACCATGCACATAGGTCCTCTGCAGAAGATCAGATAAATGCATGGAGGTGACCTGAAGCTCCTTTGCTGTCCCTCTGAAAAAGCCTTGTGTCTTGAAAGGAAATAAGGGTAAGTGTGATGGACAGTGAAGAATTTTTTAATTAAAAAATAAAAGTTTTATTTTAAAAGAAAAGATAGAAATGACAGTAGAAAGTACATAGAAACATATAAAATACAAAGCACTACATTTGAGTTAATTTGAGCTACAACAGAAAAGTATATTCAAAATATATAACAGCACAACTAGCTTATATAGTAGTTCTTTCCCCCCTCCTTGATTGCTTATACCCAAACTTTAATATCAATAATTTTTAATCAGTCATCATCTTTTCCATATTTTGTCTCTATATTATGATTACCTTAATTTATCTTAACTTTGACCTAAGTAATCAAAGAAACGTTTCCATTTTTTCCGGAATTCTGATATTGGTCTGTTGTCCACATAGGAAGTTAATTTAGCCATTGATGCATATTCATACAGCTTGTCTATCCAGGCAGCCATATCAGGACAAGAATCTGTTTTCCATTTTGCTGCATATAGTTCTCTCGCAGATGTTGCCGTATACCAGAAGAGATCTCCTTGTTCTTTTGTAACATTATTCAGTAAGATATTTAATAGCATATTTCTCAGGTTCAGCTTCTGCATCTCTTCATATATTATTGGATCTTCATGCTTCCTTGCATGTCCACCACATGTGATAGAATGTTGCATCCGTACATTGACATTTCCAATATGGACAGAGAAGACTTGAGTGAAAAGAGAGGTCTTGCACTAGGGGAAACATAAGAAAGTCATTCCAAGCAGCCCTTGTGCGTGCTAAGTCAGTTTGGCTGTGTCTCATCTTGCACAAGACATAGTGCAAGTATATTTCAGCAGCATTGTCCCCCCAAAACAACCTATGATTTAATCACATTATAGTTTCACAATGAATTGTAATGTCTATATCAAACATGTCTTTGCCTTTTGATTTTTGTACACAATGATACTGATCAGAAATGAAAAATCTGTGCTTGCTCTTATGGTAGTTCTTGTACAATCTCTTGCACAAACAGAATCTGCTTAAAGGAAGCCTTCTGTTATCACATGATAAGATCCAGTGCACTGCCTTTAAAAAAAACCCACTACAATTGTGAATTCTAGTAAATCTTTTTAAGCACCAGGTACAGATTAACTATCTTTTAAAAGGGAGGTGTTAACTGATTCGGTTTCGTTTTCTCAGCCATGCCGGATGCTCCTCTCGGCTGGTCTGGGAGGAAACGACCGGGCACCCTGACCGGGCGGCTGATCCGCAAGGATTAGCCCCCAGGACTCCCAGGGAGGGAGCCAGGGTCCGGGACGTGGCGGGAAGAACTCCCCGAAATCAATGCGGGGGGGATTGCCCGTTTGTCCCTATGGAGGCCGGCAGACGTGCGCGGCGCCTCGAGTGCCGCCGGGCAACGAGAAACGGCAAATAAAAGAAACAGGCGGAAGCCCGTAAACAAGCGAATCCCTTCTGTTCTACAAGCGTTTGTGAAGGAGAGGTTGATCTGAAGAAGACTCGTTCTTCCCCTTCATTGAGTTCCAGAATTTTGTCGGCGCCCCCCCCCCCAAATGGCAGCAAAGAAGCAAAGTCCCGCTCTCGGTAAGTCAATCTCGGCTACCTTGAAGGGGGAGTCGCTCGAAGAGTTGGTGCGCAGGGCGGTGGTGGAAGCCATAAAACCCTTTGTTGACAAGCTGAACGAAACTGATCAAAGGGTGGGCTTAATTGAAAGCGAAGTGAAAACCATTAAGGCAGCAGCGGGGGGGGGCAGAGAAGTCTGCTCTGGAAAGTGCGTCACTTGTGAAGGCTACAAAAAAGGAGCTGAAGCTGGTTGAGAACCAGCTGATCGGGCTACAGATGGAACGAACGCAGACAATTTTGCGTCTCCAAAACGTGAAAGAGGAGGAAAAAGAGGATCTGTGGGAGGTGGTCTCGGAACTATTGGCGATACCCGCGAGGACGACTAAAGAAGAGGTTAAAAGCGCCATTTTGGAGGTCCGTCGGGCTTCTTCAAAATATGCAACAAAGCGACAGTTGCCTCGTGAGATCATTATTGACTTTTCATTTAAAAAGATTCGGGACACCATCCTATATAACTCATACAATGCGGATTTGGACTTTATGGATTTGAAAGTCAAGATTTTGAAGGGCGTTCCATTTCTAGTCCGGAAACGGCGTTTTAAATATAAAAAGTTTGCAGCTCTTCTGAGGGACCATGGAATAAAGTACAAATGGTTATTCCCGGAAGGAATATGGTTCAGATATAAAGATCAGGCCTATAAGATATTATCAGAAGATCAACTAAAGGATTTTGAGAATAAAAACCCAGAACTCTGCTGCACCGAGAACGAAGAAAAGGAGGAGCCGGAGGGGGGGGGAGGAGGAGGAGAGCACCGCAACAGCGGTTGCACAGAGAGAACTGCGTCCGGGACCTAGAAGGGGGAGGAAAGTTTAATCAGAATTTGAAATGTTTATTCTCTGTATGATTAACCACTCCATCATTATCCTATGGAGCTATTTTTGTATTATGACAGTATGAAGGGAAACATTGAAGTGTAGTGTTTAGTGTTTGTAGTTCATTCCCCCCCCTTTTTCTTTTTTTTCTTTTTCCACCCCCCTTTGTCCCTTCCCTCTCCCCTTTCCTTGTGATAGTCTTGTGTAGTGCTGTGTAGTGTTTTGTAGTTATGAAAAATTAAAAAATTTTTAAAAAAAAGGGAGGTGTTAACTGCTAGCGTTGCTTGTGATGAGAGTGGAAATAGTGAAGAAATATATTAATGATCTGAAATGTCAAGCTAGGTACGTACATATGGTAATTGTGTAGTAGAGGCAATACTAATATGCCTCATTCTTGAAGCTTCATTGGAAGTGTGATATATATACAACACACACGCACATATTGCTAAATAAAGATCTGAGTCAAATCTTTGATTTCCTCTTACCATGAACATGGGTATTCATAGTGCTATGTTTAATGGATTTGTTGCCATTTCAATGGACATGATTCATTTCAATATAGTTACTTTTGTTGAATATTATTACCTGCTTTGAAACCATGTGCTACCGAATGCTTGTGAGCATGGCTTGGTAATGGTTGAGAAGAATCAGGATAGTTTAGTAAGGAGGGTTGAGTCTATGGTTCTGTGGATCAGCTACTTGGTAATTCTATGCAGGCTGCTGTCTCTCGTTTCCACATCTCACAGTTTGGGCACAACAGGAGGTGACACTGTTAACTGTTACTCTTTTCACTTACTTTTTTCCCCCCTAGCTGAACATAAACATATCATTAGGCAGTTACACTACTCTATATTTAGAGTAGGTTTTTAACGAACTATTAGATAAAACACTGGAGCACAATGGAAATAGCTGAAATGAAATGGGTTGGCTTGTAGGAATTGGGGACGACTGCTTTAATTCCAAGGGAGGGAAGGTAAGATCAGCCTTTTGATTGCTCCTTCTATGGGATGTGCTGCTCTGGTGGGAGGGGAACTGTGTTTTTATACAGGGAAACTAAATTAGGGGTCAGGGAGAAATAATTCATTTGCTGTTTCACCCATTGAGAGTACTCAGATTACACAAAAGGGTTGCAGGTAGCCACATTGATCCAAAACTTACAGTGCAATCCTAAGTAAAGTTACCAGTCTAAGCCCATTGATTTCAGAGTGCACTAACATTTCTGTTTTGTTTTTGGAGCCTGTAGTTAGGTGACCCATATTTGAAGTGGGAAGGATGTTTTTCTCATTTGTCAGATTGCCTTATATATTATAGTGCAGTTGGGCTGACCTGTGTGAGTGATCTTGTGCTATTTGACCTGAAACCTCTCTACTTGTGCAGGGACGGTGCCAGGTTTCTGGCACCTGAGGCGAGATACCTACTTGTGCCCTTTGCCTCGTGCATGTGCGCAAAGCATGCACATGCTCCGGCCCTGCGTGATGCTGTCACTTGTGACATCATCACGCAGGAGCATCCCCCTCACCTGAGCCGGGCAGCAGTGGTGAAGGGGCAGGGAGGTGGGCCGTCTCCCTGCTTGCTGCTGCACTGCCTGGGCGTCCAGCTTGCTGGAAGCCGAGCCGAGGCAGGCAGCAGTGGTGAAGGGGCAGAGAGGCAGGCAGGGATGTGGCCCGTTTCTGGGTCGGGGGGTCGTCAGGGCCAGCGTGGCGCCTCCTTCAGAGCTCAGCGCTTGAGACGGCTGCCAGCACTGCCTCTATGGGTGTGCCGGGCTTGTACTTGTGACATTCTATAGTATTGGTTATAAAAAAGGAGGAGAGTGGGAAAGACTGGCTCACTGGTACTATCTTGTATCAGGTAGTTGAACTAGATCTGCTAGGATTCCATATGGATTCAAACATCTCCAATCACAAGTGTCATCTGTCGCAAAATTTGGAAGGAAATAAGGGGAGAGATCGTGAGATACTGAATGAAACCTACGTCTTGCATGTATTTTTCTTTTGATTTTTTACCAGTGTTTGTTTGCAGCCATGATGATCTTGGTTTCTGATCCTTCATGCCATTTTGTTCCTACACAAAGGAGTTTCTGACTCTGTGCCTGTGTCGAATGGGCAAAGATCCTGCTCCTTTCTGTCCACCACCAAGCCCCTTTATTTAGTTTGGTATATGTGCAGAGCAGCCAACAGCCAATCAAGAGCCATGGAAGACAGAATATGTCATACTGTCAACTCATATCAAATAGGATCTGAGCCTCCATAAAGTGAGAGTGGAGGGACCTGTCTCAGAGCCTGGCTTTGAGAGTAAGCAGGTTAAAATAGTAAATGTTTCAGAAAGGAGCCTTCAGAGAGTGAGAGTGGAGGAAACCTGTCTCAAGAGACTGTGTTGTCTCAGAGCCTGGCTCTTGGGAGAACGCAGACTAATTTCAGTGAACACTTTGAAAAGGAGACCATGTTGTCCGGTTGTCAGATCCTAGATTCTTGAGAAAGCTAGCCAAAGGATTGGAATTTACCCAAATAGCTCTCACTTACTCTATGAGATTCCTAAGGAGGAGGAAAGGCCAAAGATTCACCTCAGGAATAAAAGCTTGGCTGATAGCTGCTCTCTGCACTCCTGAATTGTCAACTGAAATGTTCTAATTGTATACGCCCATAAATGCTGCATGTTATACTTGTATATAATTTCAAGTTTCTTTACTGAACAAACATATTCCACGCAAGCAAGTTAACAAAGATTATTGTTTTTTTTCTGTTTACCTCATGCCTCATTTGAAATTTAGCTGCATTTAAAAGCTGCTGTCAGTCAGGTGGAGGTTGGGGAGATACCATGCTGGTCATATTCTACCTCTACTCTAATGGCATTTAAAATCTCAAACTTCACAGTGCCAAGATTCGTGGGAAGAAGGCAAAGATGCCCAGTTGCCTAGGCATTTGGGTACATTCTTGCCCATGTCCCTGAACAACACACACATTTTAACATTGCTTCTTTGAAGCATCAATGAAAGAGGAGAGTCTATGTTCAATAGCTTTTGAGCAGGGCTGCTAAGTAAAACCACAGAGAAACACAAATAAGATAGAAAATACCCACTTTGTACACAGCTGTGGTTTCCATCTCACCACTGTGGCAGCTGATTTTCTGAGGTATGATCCAGCACCATGGAGGAGTGTGTGTGTGTGTGAATACTCTAAACACACAAGCTGGGCTGATCCCATTGGGTTCTTCTACTTAATCAGCACTCTGTTTCTAGGTGAGGTGACTGGATGGGAAAACTGCGGAAGTTCCACACAGGGAATACTCACATATACTCTCCAGTAGATTGGGACTGCATGCAGTTTTTATGCTATTCAACATGCGTTAAGGGGGTCTCTATGATCGGTGGAACAGTGATGTCTTCCTTTTCTGTACTACATAATGGTTATGTTTAATCATCTGGCAACAGCTCTGGCTTTAAATATTATTCTAATTTTCTGACTGAGATGGTTGTGACTGGTCTATGGTCGCAACAGCACAGAGGCACTGTTTGGCCGCTGATAAAAACGTTCCTCAAGGAAGAAGCACAACAGCCAGCCCAGCTGGTCTCTGGACTCTAGGTAAATCTGAGATTTTTCTGAAAGGATTGTAAGGGAGTCTAAATGCTCTTCCAACTTGCAGCAGGGGAAGGCTCCTTATAGTTGTTTGTTCAGCAGTAAATCCCAATGAATTCAGTAAATGTAATGACTACAAGAATAATTTGTATATATATATTCACTTCCCATTGATATACTACTTCATTGTGGCAGATCTGGACAAGCCTGAGCCTGTCCATGTATAAAGGATATGACTCTGTAGATAGGGCCATAGTTCCATGATAGAAAGTCCCAAGTTCCATCCTCAAAATCTCCAATTAAAAAGATCAAGTGATGTAAAAGACAGATACTTGAGACTTCAGAGAACTGTTGCTAGTAAATATAAACAATATTGTCCCTTGAATGACCAATAGTCTGGCATCACAAATCATTTACGAATCGAATGAACTGGGCCAAAAAATCGTGAATTTTGTGAAAACCACAGCCCCACAAAATGAGCTTCGTGAAACATGAATTGGCCCAATTTGTCACGAAATCTGATTCGTATTTCGATTCATGCCCATGTCTACTCTGCAGACTCAGCTAAGAACATAGGGGTTATATTGGATGCAGCACTATTGTTAGAAAAGCAAGTTAAAGCAGCTGCAAAAAATACTTTCTACAAATTCAGTTTAGCCTGGATAATGGTTCCCTACCTTGACCTGGCACCTGGATCTGTGCCATGGTAACTTTGAGACTTGACTACTGTAATGCGCTCTACATAGAACTCTCTTTTAAGTTAAGTTGATGCAGAATGCTGCAGTTTAGTTATTATCAGGCGCTAGGAGGAGCAAAAATATTACTCCCATTCTGCAGTTATTCCATTGGCTACCTATCAGTTACTGAGCTCAGTTCAAGGTATTGGTTACCACATATAAAGTTCTTCATGACTTTCATCCAACATATCTACAGGATCCTCTGTCTCCCTATGAGCCTTGCTCATCTGAACAGGGCCTTCTGCATGTGCCACCTTGCACATGGAGAAAATCAACAGCTGTCCACACACGTGTAGTGGCCTCTACTTTATGGAATGGCTTATCTGAAGAGGTCAGGAAAGCACCCACTCTCCTGGCTTTCTATCAGTTATGCAAACCTGAATTATTCAAGAGGGCTTTTTACTCAGGAGGGATGTATTGTAAGGGAGTGGTCTCAAAAAGATGCATCAGTGAAGGGATAGGGACTATAGACTTTACTACTATGTACTGTTTGTTGCTGTAAGTATGATCCTACTAGGTAATTTCTATGTTGTTTAACATTTCAGTCTTAGAATTGATTATGCTCTGTTTCAGTATTTCTTCATCTCTGTATTTGATTTAGCTCATTTTAAATCTTTACAAATTTGCCTGTATATACCTTATTACATTGTTGTTGAAATGTCTTTGAAATTGACAGTATTGATGCACACTGTGTAATTTGCCATGAGTCTCAATGAGAAAATGGACCTCAAATAAATATTGGTTGCTTTGAGTCTTATGTTGTAACTAGCAACAAAGCCCGTTGTGAGGAAAAAATACAACCAGCTCTAGAAAGGGGAGGGTAGGCAAACAGGCATTCGCTCCTCTGCTGTCACTGATTTCAGCTGGTGAAGGAGGGGGGTGGGCATTGTCATCTGCTACATGCCTGATCTGCCTGATCTCGGCCATGTGAAGGGATGGTGGGTTTGCTACCTGCTCCATGCATGATACATGCCGGGTAAAGGGGAGCATTGCCTCCTGTTCTACGCCTGACTATGTCTGGGTGAAAGGGGGCAGGCATTGCTGCCTGCTCCAAGCCTGATCTCTGCTGGTGAAGAAAGAACAGCCATTGCCTCCTGCTTCATGCCTGATCTTGACAGGTGAAGATGGGTAGTGGGCTTTACTACCTGCTCTGCTCCTGATCGCAGCTGGGTGAAGGGGGTGCAGGCATTGCCACCTGCTCTGCTCCTGATTCCGGCAGGTTGAAAGGGGGGCAGGCATTGCTGCATGCTTGGCTCCTGACTCCGGCAGTGTGAAGACAGGGTGAGCATTGCAGCCTGCTCAGTTGCTTATTCAGGAAGGTTGAAGAGGGCAGGTATTGCCACCTGCTCTGCTCCTTATCCCGGCTGGGTGAAGAG
The DNA here is from genome assembly GCF_028583425.1 of Eublepharis macularius. Taxonomy (NCBI): domain Eukaryota; kingdom Metazoa; phylum Chordata; class Lepidosauria; order Squamata; family Eublepharidae; genus Eublepharis; species Eublepharis macularius. Next base: position 51,964,578 of record NC_072790.1, read on the forward strand.
AAGAAGGGCATTGCCTCCTGCTCTGCATCTGACCCCAGCCAGGTGAAGGCATGAGGTGGGTATTATCACCTGCTCCACTCCTGATCCAAAACGAGTGATGGTGGGGGGTGCGCATTGTCACCTGCTCTACTCCTAAAACCAACTGAGTTAAGGCAGGGGATGGGCATTGCCACGTGCTCCACTCCTAATACCAACTGGGTTAAGGCAGGGAGCGGGCTTGCCACCTGCTCTGTTCCTAATACCAAGTGGGTTAAGGCAGGGAGTGGACATTGTCACCTGCTCCACTCCTAGTATCCGCTGGGTTATGTTGGGTTGTGGGCATTGCCACCTGCCTCTCTCCTAATACCAGTTGGGTGAAGGCAGGAGGCGGGCATTGCCACTTGCTCCCATCCTGCTTCCAGCCTGGGCTTCTCACCATGGCACTTTTTCTGGAGGGACATGGTTCCTTTCCTGGGCTTCCCTTCATGGCAGCGCCCTCTGGTGGTGCACCAGGGTATAAAGTGAGTTGTCTGAAACACGCTTACTCAGTTATATAATAAGATGCACCAATGGTATTGTTCAAAGTTGCATCACAAACACTTTGTCTGAATAAAGACTCTGGTTCACCAGGTATTGTAGGACATGATTCCTCAGGCTCAGATTCCCCATTATAAAATAATCTCTATTTCATCCCTTTCTTCTTTGGCAATTGTTGCAGATTTCCCCTGCCTTCTGCTACAAGAGGTGCTTCTTGTAGAATTTTGGGCCACTGTTGTTTTATTTCTTCAATAATATCAACAAGGATTCAAGAGAGATTCCTTTGGCTTGTAAAATCTTGTCTCAATAATATCAACAATGATTCAAGAGAGATTCCTTTGGCTTGTAAAATCTTGTCTCTATCCTCAGTACTTGAAAGAACTTTGTACCAGAAACTTACTATCAAAAGACATAAAAATGAGCTGAAATGCCTTTTCAGTGATTCAACGTGATTGCCCTTCATGTGACAAGTTTAACTCTAGAGCACATTTCAGTGGTTCTAGGATACCTGGAAGACAAGACAGCAGTGCAATGCACTCCAGCTTGTGTCTGACTGAAGGTGGAGTGAGCAGTGAATCCTATCTGTAATATAATCTTCCACCTCACAAGGCTAGGGCTGTAAAACACAAAAAAATGCTAAACACAACCAAAAAACGTTATTGATTCAGTTCAGGCTGCAGCAGCATTATCCCCTATAAGATTGAGTAAATGGGAACCACAAGGAGAGTACACATTAAGTTTATTTTGGGACATAATGCAGGCCTGAACACTTTTATTTTCATAATAAGTTGACCTCTGCACTGCAGTCATCTAGAGGAATATTATGATTCCTCAAGATGCCTATTAGCATTTTAGCTATCTGTTCTCCTTTTTAAAGTTCAATGATGATAAGCTTCTTTAATGTTATATATACCACTGTCTGTTACAAACAACAAATCACAATATTAACACATATTCATGCTTATTTATTTATGTCATTTATTGTCTACCTTTCTCACTGAGACTCAAGGGGGATTACACAGTGTGAGATTAGTACAGTCAATATCAAGAACATTTCCATAAACAATGCCACAGGGTAAATAAATACAAGTTTACATAGATATAGCATCAGCAGGAATCCAATACAACATAGTGGTGACGTCTGTGGTCCCTATCTCATTAGTGAAGCATCTGAGACCCCCTCCCTAAAATACAGCCCTCCTATCTGAGTAAAATGCCTTTTTTCTATAATTTGGTTTTGCATTGTTTGTGGAAAGTCAAGAGACTAGAGGCTCTCCTGACCTTCTCAGGCAGGCTGTTCCACAGGGTAGGGGCCACCACAGAGAAAGGCCATGTACCGGCTGCTGTTGATTTTGCCCATGTGCAGGGTGGCATCTGCAGGAGACCCTGTTTGGATGAGCAAAACTGCCGTGGGGAAGCATATGGAGGGAGGTGGTCCCATAGGTATGCTGGACCAAGGCTATGAAGAGCTTTGTATGCTTAGAGGCATTGGGAATAGCATCACATATGACAGAATAATATATGTTTCTCTCTCTCTCTGTAAGTATGGCCTTCTGCACACTCTTACTACATATTTCAGTACATTCATTCTGACTCTCCCATGACTAATAATAAGCCTGTCCTTTCATTGCCCTGCCCTCCATTTGCTTCTGTTTGACTTTATTTATTTATGTCATTTATAGTCCACCTTTCTCACTGAGACTCAAGGCAGATTACAAGGTGTGAGTTACAATCAATATCACAATATTTCAACATTCATGTAATGGGTATATACATATAATTTTGTGTGATTTAAAGAGAAAGAAAAGAATGAGAAAGAAAGATTTAACAGTCTTAAACCAGAGCATAAACAAATTCCCTAAATGATATATTAAACAACATAGGAACTACCCAGTAAAATCGTACTAATAGCAATAGCAGTGAAATCTATTGTCCCTCATTGTTTACAGCAATTGTAATGAAATCTTTGGTCCTTCCTTATCCCTTTATGGGTTGGTTCCCTATCCCTTTACTGATGGATCTCTTGAAGCCACTTTCTTACAGTATAGTCCTCATATCTGAGCAAAAAGCCCTCTTGAACAAATCAGTTTTGTGTTGTTTATGGAAGGACAAGAGAGTGGGAGCTTTCTTAATCTCCTCAGATAGGCCATTCCATAAAGTGGAGGCCACCACAGAGAATGCCTGTGTATGGGCAGCTGTTGATTTTTGCCCCTGTGAAGGGTGGTACCTGCAGAAGGCCCTCTACAGATGAGAGAAGTTGCCAGGGTAGAATATACGTTGATTCTGTGCAACAGTAATACAAATCCAAGATACTTGGGAATAATGAAAACTCCTCCTATCAAAAATCTTTTTTTAAAAAAAATTCTGATGCTTACCAGTCATGTAGCATGAACACATGTTTTTCTTTGACTGAACTGATTTCCTGGAAATGGCATCTCTCCCTTCCTATCAGACCCTTGCACGGCAGGAGCACAGAGCACCACCAGCCTATCCCAACCTGCAGAGAGCTGATATTCTCCTTCCACCGCTCCTTCATGGGTTGGAGAGAGAGTTTTCTTTCCCTCTGAAAGTAGAAAGCCTGGGCTTGTTCAGGGGCCTGTAGAATTCAAACCCTTTGTTCAACTTGCTTGAAACTTGGGGGCTCTTTGACAGACGGGCAGAAGACTTTCTACTGCAATTTGTTGGTATTTAGTTGAAAAATGTCTCCAGCACTCCCTGAAAAAGTCCCTCATAGAGAATAATGGGAAAACTACCAATCTCATTCCTTACTTTGTTAAATAAACCACAACAAGGAACTGTGGCAAACAGTTTTTGATAGAAACATAAAATTTTTATTGTGAGTCAGTCACTCTAAGAGTAAGAAAATGAAATGGTGGGCGGGGGGAGATACCCAGACTGGAGCTCTGCTGCTAGGCTGCTGCCATTTTAGAAATCAGTGGTGATAAATGTGGCTGTGCAGAAAGGGACATACTTGGTGGGGGGGGGGGCTGTAAAATTAACCCCATTTGTTCAATCAGGTTATAATTTAGGAGACCTTTAGATTAGAGGTAGAACTGTGTTCTGTGCAAATTTGGTGCCCTTATCTTTATACACAGCTGCCCCAGAACCTTGAATAAGTTTCCCATTGAAAATAATTGTCCCAGCTGGGGGTGGGGTATGAGTTTGACTCACAAACCAGTAATATCCTACACAGAAATAAGCAATCAGAGTAAAAATTCCCCCTGAAGTCTGGTTCTGAAATAACAAAAATATTTTCAGTGCACTCACCTAGAATTCATGCTAAGCCTGCAGTTTTCTACCAACAACTGTGACAAAAATTTAAAATATTTTAATGAAGGAGAATTCTGTGATCAATTATCCCAGCATTTTACATTAGCAGCCTCATTATTAAGAACAACAGATTCTACATCAGATATAAATAGGTTATTTTGTGTTTTTCTTGAAGTAGCCAATGACAAATATGGACTTTGAAAGGACTTTTGTAAATTATGTTGCTGCTTATCATTATAGTTAACAAGCGTATTCAACTGAGGTTTTTGACAAGTAATTTGGCAATTTTCCAATCATATGTTTAATCTTATGACTATATATTGGCTAAATTAGTTTCAATGAACCTTTATTGATTACATTCTGCGTGCTACCTCTTCAGCTGGCATAAACTGGAACAATTCCATTGAAGTCTGTCAAATAATTATTTCAATTAACATACTTCAAATATCTGGTCCTTAAAAAAAATCCTTCCACCTACAGAGATTATTATCTCATCCTAAAAAGAGTCAGACTATGTTGTAGCCTACCATCTGTGTGCAAAAAGCACATGGAAATTTCTCACATTCCCATCCATCACTGTAGCTCCCTGTCACTGCCAGAAAAATTTACTCTGAGAGTTGCAGGATCCATGCAAAGCTATGGAGGTCAGTGGGTGGAGCAAGGAGTGATGAGGGGATAAAAATTGCTCTTTCCCTTTAGTGCAGCAGTGCATGGACAACAGAAAGGAGGAGTAATTTAACTCGTGATCCCTCTTTACTTACCGCAACCCATACAGGCAGGGCTCATTTTGAGGGGGAATGCGCAGGAACACAGTTCAGGCAGTTCCCCAAAAAGGTCACATAACAGGTGGCCCTGCCCACCTGACTCAGCCATTTTGGGCCCATTTCGGCCTGGATTGGGGCTGAAACGGCCCAGATCGGGCCTCTGACAGATGGTGGATCACTCTCCCGCTCAGCAGCGGCCCGATCCTGACCATTTTGGGCCCCTTTTCAGCCATTTTCAGCCCCTTTTTGCCATTTTGGGCCCAATCTTGGCCCTGCATGGCCAGGATTGAGTCCAAAACAGCCAAGATAGGTGATGTCAGGGGGTGTGGCATATGCAAATCAGTTATGCTAATGACACACTTCCGGTGCTGGCAAGGGGTGTGGCATATGCTGATGAGTTATGCTAATGAGTTATGCTAATAAGTTCCTCCAGCTCTTTTTCTACAAAATAACCCCTGCATACAGGTGTTCCTCCACATGCGTCCCAGGACCCAAAGACTGATCTCCTTAGCGTTCAGAAAGATCCACAGCTACGTAGTGCTAGAATACTGCCCACTGCCTTCCATTTTCTTCACTATATTTCAACGTTAGGTGTTCTAGGCTATTCTTTGTAAAGCATGCTCCTGCGCCATGTGCCTGCTGTTGCTCATATCAAAAACCCAGACCTCTGACCCAGTTCTGTAGGTGATGATGGGATGAACCTGTTCGGCTGTTTAAATTGAGCTGGCCCTGGACTGCAAGAATGCTGGAAAATACCTTTGCATCCAACCGCTACATTGTTCTACTGGGATGTTGTAAGCCACCTCACCAATAGGAACATTCACTCACATTTCAATAATGTGTTCCAGTTGAATATCAGCTTTAAACATAGCCAAACCTTAAGCCTAAGAAATTTGAAGTAAATACTGGTTTCCAAAGTATACTGGTTTCCAAAGATTTGGATCTCTAGCAGCAAAGGAAATCTGGCATTTCACATGTACCTTTAACCTTCTTGAAGGCTTAATGTTTTTATAATGTTTTTATAATTTTATAATGTTTTAAACTGTTGTTAAACAGCCCTGAGCCCGTCTGATGGGGAGGGCGGTCTAGAAATGTGATAAATAAATAAAATAAATAAAAGGCTTTCCTGCCCTCAGTTCTCTTTATAAGGTAATCTCAAACAGAGTTAACACACACACACATGTCTATTAGGGGCTTAGAATGGTGCAACTCTTCTTACAACTGCACTATATAACCCTTTGAGTCATTTCTAGAGATGGGTGGGAGGGCCCTTTTGCTCCTCCTCCGTTGCCTTGCATGCGCGCAGGCTAGCAGGGGAAGCTGAAAACTGCCTTTCCGCCCCTCAAATGGCAGCCATGGCTGCCATTTGAGGGACGGAAAGGGCCTTTTTGGCCTTCTCCTCTGCTGTGCGGGCAGCGAAGGAGGCCTCCACCACCCCAGCATCAGAGGGAAGATAAGTGGGGGGCTGGGGCTGGGGGCCTGGGGTTTGGGCTGTTTAAAGGGCCCTGCTGCTTACAAGCAGCAGGAAAGGGCCCTTTAAATGATTAAATGCCCCTTGACCTGCCGGAAAGGGGCATTTAAACCCCAGGAATCACGAACCACGAACTGGTTCATAATTGGGCCAGTTCCGTGCCGGTTTGTGGTTCGTGGAAACCCCACGAACCATGAACCCCATGGTTCGTTTTTTTCCTGGTTCGTGCCCATGTCTAGTCATTTCCCTTGTAATGGACCCATATAGTTAAAAAAGATAAAACCCACATAAACATATCATAAAGTAGAGTAGACAGCTATTTAACAGTTCTATTTGCATCCTGTTGTTCTTCCCATGAGGACTCAAAGCAATTTCCTATCCAAAAAAAAACACACACCCACAATACAAGAAAAATACAGCAACAACAAAACCCATCCAAAACAAGATCTTCAAAAAGCAGGGCATGCCTGCCTCTCTTTCTCTCCTTCAACTAGACCATCCTCTTCCATACTTTAGACTGTGACCCAAAGAGCCTTTTGGTTCACACCTGTAGGCATGCTCAGGCCTTAAATACTTGTCGCAGAGCACAATCCTTTGATTTTAAGATCTTATGATTGCTTGTAATGACGTGAGCTTTGGCTCACACAGCTTATTCTGGAATAAATTTTGTGTCTTTAACGTGCTATTGGACTCCTGTTTTATTCTGCTGCTATAGACTAATACAGCTACCCATCTGGAATTATGATTATATTGCTGTAGAGTGAATTTAGTTGAGCTCTGAGTAATGGACAATAAAATATCTGGAGTATGTGTGTAAGGAGGGGGGATCTGAACAGCAGGATTTGAGTCCAGTGGCACCTTAGAGACCAACAAGATTTTCAGGGTTTGAGCTTTCGAGAGTCAACACTCCCTTCTTCAGATGTTTGGGTCCTGTATCTGATGAAGGGAGCTCTGTTTTTCAAAAGCTCATACCCTCGAAATCTTGTGGGACTTTAAGATTCTACTGGACTCTAATCTTGTAGGTTTTAAGAGTAACCCTTTAAAAACATGATGGCCAATTTATCTTTATCCAAAATCCAGCATGCTGTGAAATCATCTGCAGACATTCCTGACTACATAAATACTTAGCATACTGAAATATTTCAGACCTCAAAGCTTTCCGCTGCCATTTCCCCCCATTCAAACATACATGTCAACTGTCCAGAAAGGAAAGCTAATAATAAACAGAAATCAGTGCTAAAAGAGTTGTGAAAGTACCCTTCTGTAGACAACATATTGCAGGAGATGGCAGCAGCAGCAACGTGATACAGAATTCATTATTCGACAGTATGGCAATGTTTCATTCTGACAGAAAGTGCCAGTTTTGTTCAGGGACCATAGTTAAAAGTTGGTCTTGAAACTTTGGGTGTGATAAAATCTACACTGCTGTGCTGCTGAGGCCCCTCTCCACCTCCCCCTTGCCAGCATAAGCAGATGATTCCTGGCCAACTCCAAACAGGCTTAGAAGTTGGATACCACATGGTTCACAGGCCAAGCAGCTACTGCCAACATGGTTCTTTTCCTGGCTGGCAGGATGGGATTACTGCAACTCCGTAAAACTTAACTTTCTGTTGGTTAAAACATGCGAGTGTTATTAGCATGTGGATGTGAATACAGGTTGGAATCTCTCTTTCTCTTTACTCCTAGGGTTTATTTGCAGGCGATCATTTCTCTGATAATAGAATTCTGTAATAATATTAGTTGTGAAATGAAAAATCCAAAGCCAATTTTATTTTCTCAGGCAAGGACAGAAATGTCCTGCTTTCAGGCAGCACTGGGAATTAACTGGCTATCAAAGGAGCTGAATTGAACTCAGCTAAGTAAATGCTTCAGTGATTCCTGGAATGGGCATAAATTCATAGGGGAGTGCAAAATGGGCTGAGAGACATAGATCTTTGGAATGTAGTGGCTGAGCATTCACTTCTTGCTGTATTTCAGAAATAACTCGGGAATCCATGTTAATCAGCTTAACTTAATGCTGCATCTCATGGTTTGGAGTCTGCCTGCTGTAGAACTGCCAGGTGTTGTTCAAAAAACAATGAAATATTTACCCACTAATGGGAAAAAAAATAAAGCAATATGTATGAGCAGCTCCAGAAAATGACAAGCATGTGTAAAGATTATTTAAGCACAGCAAAGTATGCATCATATTAATCACTTGGATAGCAATGAAGGTATGTGTCTTCTTTGCTCTTTACCCTCCTTTACCAGAACAGAAGCCCACAAACTTTGCCATGAACAAATTTACTAGGTGAATTTACTATAACCAAATATAGTGACTCTTGTAAGCAGATCTTGGGATTAGTTCATTAGTGCAACAAAGCACTTGAACTCTTTGAGAATAGATCACAAAAACCAAAGGAATGGGTCAAACAGTCCCCCAAAGCAGAATGAGCAGCAATCCTCTTTCCTAGAAGTAAGCCTCATTGAATAAAATGGAATTTGCTTCTGAGTACATCAGTTTCAGACTGCACTCTCAGTCCCCAAAGTCTGAAATGACAGGCTAGAATAATTGTCCCTGGAATTGGAATGAGTGCTTTTTTCTGGGATGTTTTGACTTCCCAGATCACCTCCTTAGCTGGTCTGTTCAGATGCAAGCCCTCCCCCTCTTTACTCAATGAGCTTTCTCCCAGGAAGAAGGACTGTATCCTCGTTCTACTTACAGAGAATGTATTAGCCTCATTCACATGTTTTTCTTCAGAATTGTTCTTAAGTAAGGATACATAGGTTTGCAGCATGCAGATTTTATTAGCAAAGTATATTCGTATTATGTGTAGAAAAGTACAGAACTGAGAGAGAAAGCAAACTGGTTGGTATGACCTAATGGTTGGAGGGTTGGTGTCCTGTCCACTTCTTTCAACAAAAGAAGATGTTGTTGGATGGTGAGGTTCTTTCTATGGGTGTTTTGGCTTCCCAGTCCATCTTTAAGTAGGTCTACTCAAATGAAGGACCCAACCTCAATCTACATGTAGAGACCATATTGAATCCATTCCCTTGTTCTTCCAAATCAGTTTCTAGTTTTATGGCTAACAGTAACCACTATGCTGGGCTCCTTTCCAGAACAGCTACATTGTAAGCAACAAACAGTGAGATTCTAAAGCAGAGTTGATTTCAATGGGCTTAGACTGGAGTAACTGCTTGGGAGGATTTCGCTGAAAACCACGCTAGCAGGCTATAGGTGGGATTCATTCATGAGAACAAAGGTAGAATCTACTTTAAAACTAATTTATTTTATAAGAAAGATTTAATCATGGTTGCAGAGAAAACAGTGTCTGTGCCAGATGTAAGAGACAACAAAGTGGAGTGTGTCTAAGTCCTATTGTGCAGCCACCCCTCCCACCAGAGAGCTCCAACAAACACCTTGCAAACCAGTCAGTAAAATCAGTGACAAATTGGCACCTGATTACAAGTGGATCAGAACCCACAGGAGTGTGAGCATCCTGAACACATAAGTGTAAAATTAAATCAATCAGTGATAGTCTAATTGGAAACAAAAATCCACACCAACTATCTCTAATTGGCAAGCCTGAATTTGGGACCATTTTATAATGGAAAAACTTTGGATCAACTTGCCCAAAGAGAAAACCAAAACTATAAATCCCACCTTCTGGAGCAATGCTCCTCAATTCTAGATTACTTAACAAAAGATGAAAATATGACAAATGCAAGCAGGAAACATGACGTCTACTATTCCCTAGCATACTTATGATACCAGTTGACACATTAATATAATCAGCAGTAACCAAACCTGGAAAATTTTTGTTTAACAGAGCTTTTTCCTATATATCTTTGTCACATAACAGCCACTCAAATAACTGAATAATGAATACTGAACCATGTAACAGGAGGTGTACTTTTCTGATTGTTGTATGTAATATTCTATGTTGTTAATTTGTTATTGTTGTTTAAAAAAATTACTGAAAACGTTGAATAAAACATAATTTTAAAAAAATCAGTGATAGTCCAGAGAAGCGTACTATATGTGAAATAGCCCACAAATGCCAAATTGTTGACTGCCGTTATTAGTTAGGGCAGAACTAAAACCTAAACTAATTTCAAATTTGTTTTCCTAAGTGTTGGAAAGTATCGCCTGTATTTGATAGTTCCTTGTGCCTACTGAAAAACGCTTTCATGGTGGTTAGCTGCTGTTCTTCTCTGTGTCATTATCTCACTTTGCCATTGCTGTTCTTGCCAATATTTGCTGTCATTGCCATTTAATCTGATTGGCTTTGACAACACACATGACTGTTCATGATGTCATACTGCTGTATTTGATACTATGATGAGTTCTCTGGTGCCTGTAATAAAAACACTTTGGTGCTAGTGGTTAGAGATGTACTGGAGCAAAGATGGGCCAGAGCAAAGCTCTGAGACTTTGTTCAGAGCTCTTCTAAGCCTCACTTACCATGCATTCCAGCAGCTTTGCCAACCATACTAGACTGTGAGGCAGGAGGTTGCTGACTCCTGCATGTGGACCACCAAATGGAGCAGATGTCACCTCCACCTCAGGCAGTGTTGTTTGCTCTTGTGGCCAGCAAGAGTCAGGGATGCCTGAGCAGTGGAGCTAAGCATTGGTCTCTGACCATTAGGCTGCCTGCTCTTCCAATATCCCAGTGGCATGTACCTGCTACTGTTGATGTTGCCATCTCAGCATGACTCAATCACTTCAGCTTACTAGAAAGAAAAGGTAAAACCTCAAGTTGACCCCTGTCCCCCAAGGACTCAAAAGGGAGCACATAGGACTCAAGTCTGTGGGGCCTGTTTAGGGAGTGAGAGGAGGGGATAGAGTTGCCAGCCTCCAGGTGGTGGCTGGAGATCTCCCAGAATTACAACTAGAGATGGGCACAAACCTAAATATGAACCAAAATTAAGCATGAACCAGGCTGGTTCGTGGTTCACGAACCACAGTTCATCAGATCCCATTTCTGACAAACTGCCACAAACTTTAGGCTGGTTCATTTTTTGGTTCATCACTGCAGACAGCCTGGTGCCAATCATTCAGTTTCCTAGGGAATAGGGGATGGACTCCCTGCAGACCTTCTGCTGACCCAGAAGTGACCTTCTGCTGACCTGGAAGTGATGATTTTCTGACCTGGGTGTGTCATTTTCACCAAACGAACCGGTTCGTGAACCAGGGGCAGGTTCATGAAAGTTCGTGGTTCATGAAATTTGACAAACCATGAACCACATGGTTCGTTTTTTTTCCGGTTTGTGCCCATCTCTAATTACAACTGATCTCCAAATGACAAAGATCAGTTCCCCTGGAGAAAATGGCTACCTTAGAAGGTGGCCTCTATGACATTATAACCAGTTGAAGCCCCTCCCCTCCCCAAACCCTGCTCTTTCTAGGCTCCACCCCCTCAAATCTCCAGGAATTTCCCAACCAGGAGCTGGCAACCCTAGGAGGGGAAGAAAAGAAAGATGCCCACCAGAAGCTGTTACAGCCAAGAGGCAGAGGGGCAGGGCCTTGAGGACATCCATTCTCCATAGTACTTGTATGTTTATCCAGGTATACAAGTGCACATGAGTGGTGATGATGAAGCTTAGTCTTACCTGAAAGAGGGAATGAGTCCTCCTAGCCTCAGGGCTCTACCACCCTGATCTCCTTCACTTGGCATCATCCAGTTCCTTTCACAGTCAGTTGGAACCATTCAAGCTAGTACTTGGTGCTGCATTCATATGTTTGGCTGGCTTTTCTGTTACTGGAATAGGTGAGTCAAGTAACTGAAGCTAACAACTGAGGCGACATCAATTCTGTGGCTTGGTAGCCCCTTGTCACCTGCAGCTCCTCTGGAGGTCATGAGCCCTTCTGGATCAGATCAAAGGCCGGCTTGTCCAGCATTCCCGTTTCCAACACTTGCCAGACAAATGCTCTCTTGGGAAGGTCACAGGACCACCCTTGCTGTAGATTATTTTTTAGCACCTAGTGTTGAGGGGTCGGCTGCCTCTGGACAGGGCTATGTTAATGTCAGCATTAGGTAGCCTTTTGAAGCTACCATCATTTGGGCAACTTCACTCTGGCATCAAATGTGGCCAGCAATCAATTGGTAGCTTTTTTCCTCATTTGCACATGAATTGTGCAAAGAGGTGCAAAGCTTCATCTCCCTCCCCGCAAATCCTGCAGAGACAAATAGCGGTTGAGGCTGTTCAGCATTAAGGGTGTTCCCTCCCAAATCCATCTTGCAATAGGTTGTTACAAGAACAGCTCTCTGTCAAAGGACCGTGCCTCAGGGTGCTCACCAATTTGCACACTTATCATGAGCAAAGAGCCCTAATCTTGCAATCCCTAATTTTGCCTAACCAGTCACAAGACTAATACTTGATATTAGGATGGGTAAAACTAAGCCTGGCTTTTTATCTGGGAAAGACAAGATGTATACTGTGTCATAGGCTAATAATAATTTATGGTGTAGATCAGCCATGTAAATAAACTAGCTAAACCCAAGTATGATTGCTGTGTCTGTTTGTTTGGGGGTGATGTTCACTATGCTCACTATGAATGCCATTGTTTATTACTTATTCATTTAAATATTTAGAATATTTATTCAATTATTTATTTAGAATATTTTTATCCTACCTCTTCAGAATCTTGCTCGAGGAAGTTTACAATTAAAAACCACAGCATAATACACACGCCATTAGATAAAAGACACTGTGTAGTTCTGTCCTCGTAGAAATGGGTTAAAATCCATTTACATAATTCAGAAGGTGTTTCTAAGACTTTGTAGCATCACTTCCCCCTTAATTCTCAAAGAGGGGTGCGCCATATGCCACCTGAGATTGCCCAAGCAGCAGCGTTGCTTTGAAAGTGCATGGGGAGGAGGCCTGATGACCCCTGATGCAGTCTGGAAACAAACGTTTATAATAACCGGTTCCTTGTCGGGTCCTCAGTCCTTCAAGTTGTGTCATCTCCTTGTTCCATCTGTGAAGAAATATGAAAACAACAACATAAATATCTACAATCAAACAGCAACTATTTTGCACATTTCAGCATGGACATGATTGGCAATCCCCTACTAAACTTTCAGCACTTTGTGGGAGCCAATCCCACTCCCATTATTGGTCGGATTTTGTGTCTTATAGTCACTTTGTAAATTGGTGTGAATTAAGTATGAAATTATAAACAATAATAATTATTATTGTCTTATATGCACTGCACCACTTTAAGAACATTTCACATAATATAATTTTGAAGAGAGTCTTTAATGTACATTGTTTGTTCCCTTAGACGTGGTTATCCACCCGGGTTTTTGCAGTTTACTTCTAAGGGTGCTTCTCTTTTCTGTACCATCTGGAGCTCAGACAGCCCACTCAGAGCCAAGCTACAAGTGACGCCTGACACAGGTTGGACACTTGTCAGCTTTCCTCTAGTTTTGATGGGAAATGTAGGCATCCTGGTCTTGCAGCTGTAATGGAGAGCCAAGCTGTAAAACCAGGATGCCTACATTTCCCATCAAAACTTGAGGGAAGATGACAAGTGTCCAACCTGTGTCAGGCGTCACTTGTAGCTTGGCTCTCAGCAGCAGCAGCCGCCACTTGCACACGCTCCATCTGAGACTTGGATAGCTGACTTCTGGTGGCAGCAGTAGCCCCGCCACCATTACGTGGGGCTCAGGCCACTCCTTGTTTGGACTCCAGTGGCAAGGGGTAGGTGGGGGCAGTGATTCTGGGTCCCCATCCTGGATTTCTTTCCCAGGCTCCAAAATCACTAAGATCACCCATGCTTGGCTGCTTCCGAATCCCGTTGACTGTAGGAATGGGACAAGGTTAAAGAATAACTCTTCCACATTTGATGATCTTGTGAAAGCCTCAGCATAAACAAACAACAGAACTAACACAGCGGAAGGCAACTTTAAAAAAAAAATGTGATGCATTATTGAAGAATGGGGTTCAGTTTAATGAGATTTTTTGAATGCGAATCTGTTGCTGATTACAATAAAAGGATTAGACAGTCATAAATGCATCCATGGCCAACAGGTCACTGTGCAAATGGCCAGATGATTCAGCCGAGTCTTCAGGGTGTCCATAAACTTTTCAGATGCCAGAAATGAGGGGGAAATGACAGTAAATAGGAGTCTCTGTAATTGTCATGTGGATTTCCATACATTTCCCCAATAACATCTGGTAGTGGTTATTATTGGAGATGATATAAATGGAATGGACTATTGGTCTGACCCACTATGGCAATTCTGGTGTTCTCATTCTACATTTGCCCTCCTTCCTATCATTTTCATTCAACATGGGATTTCTTTCCTCATATTGAACAGCTAGCTTTGCATGCAAGACCTAAAAGGCAAATTATGTTAACTATAGTTTTAAAATCTGGACGAAGCAAATAAGCTTGTCATTATAGAAAATAGAAATCTCCTGAACTGCTTTAAAGTAAGTCAGGCAGTAAGCATTCACCAGCTTGCAAATGCTATTGATACATTCGCTTTACTACTTTCTATCCATCTGCCAAACCCACCTGCTTTTCAGATGGGTTATTTGCAATTGCTGTTAATGAGGAGCTACCAGCTAATCCACCCCTCCCCCACTTACCCTGGAAATTTTTTGTTTCTAAAAAGAAGGAACATTATGATGTATATTAGTAAGTCATGCTGTGTTAGTCTGAATTACACAGCAAGCAAAATGCTGTATAAAGTTGTGTGCCAAAGAGTGTATTTCCTCTGTGTTATAATATCCACTATTCATCCAGCACGAGAAGCCAAAATTAAATCGGTTCCTACTATACATAATCAAATTTATTTTTATTAGGCACCTCAAACACAAGTAAAGTGAGTTACATCGTTAGGCTAAACGATGGCACTGTTGTGTTCAAGCAACTGTAGGGTATAATGGAAGAAACCTTTTTTTATTTTTTTGATGAAACAAACTTTTAGAAGAATAGGACTGTATGTAATTAAGGATGTAGGACCCCATTGAAAATACAGGTTAAAGGATTTGGTCCTTATGACTGTTTTGATATGATCTGAAATTATGCCAGATAAATTGATGGAGGGGATTTGTGCTGTTCTCAGCTCTGCCCTCTACCCATACTTTGTTTCTGTTCGTAGATCCTGTGCATGTGCAATTTCTGTGTGCCTTGGATCTTTCTACTTAATCTGCTTCTATTTTTACTGATTACACTACACAAAATGCCTACAAATCAGAAGCAGGACTGCATGCCTATTTCTACTTTGCTTTCACATCTTCAATCCACTAAGTTTCAGACAAAGAGAAAAGGGCTCATTTTTCATGTTTGGATATAGAAGTCAAAAAGAAAGTAGTTTAGAACTGTTATTAAGCATGTAGCTAACAACATTGAAATATCATTTGAGGGGCGCTTGGAATAAGGAGAATCATTGAAATTATACTAGAGATGGGCATGAACCGGGAAAATTCCAAACCATGCAGTTTGTGGGGCGCTGCATCTCACGAACCACAAACTTTCACAAACTTGCCCCAGTTCATGAACCGAATCATCTGGTTCGTGAAAAATGTCACTTCTGGATCAGCAGAAGGTCTGCAGAGAATCCATCCCCCCTGTTGCCTATGAAACTGATTGATCGGCGCCAGGCTGTCTGCAGTGACAAACCAAAATACGAACCAAATGAATCGGGCTAAAATTTGTCACAGTTCTTGAGAAATGAGCTCCCACAAACCGCCAGTTTGCAAACCAGAAACTGGTTTGGTTTCTGACAAACTTTGGTTTGTGACGAATTTTGGTTCGTATTTCAGTTCGTGCCCACCTCTAAATGATACACAAAACCTCCTTTTGTCTTCTGATGGTTGCTTCAGTTCACAAGAGCTTTAAACCCAATAAATGCCTTAATCCCAATTCAGTGGCGAGACTAGTTCAAGTGGTGGTGACCATGTGATTGGCTTGCCACATGCAAGATTTCCATTCTACACATGGACACATTTTGTTTTTAGGCTGAGTTATATATTCTATGGCAATCTTTTGGGGGGCCAAAGAAGGTTTAGGGGAGGAGAGGATAAAAGCCCCCCCCCCGAGCTATTTGCCCTCTCCTTTCATTGCTTGTTAGTGATCCTGGTTGTAACTGTACTCTCTAGCACTGCATGGTGCCATTTTTCCCCACAGAGAAACCAGAGGGCGGTCCTCATGAAACCAAATCTGATTGTTTAAATGACATGAAGCCAAACCAGAGTGAGGACAATGCTTCCTGCTACACTCTGGTATTGTAGAGTGGAAGCAGAGGAGCAACAACAGCAAACCGCACAGTCTCTGCAGCCATATGCTTACTGCTTGCAAGAATCTCCCAACACTTTTTCTGAGATGAAGAACTCTTAATAGGTAGCAAACAGGGTAGAGAAGAGGTTTTTTGTGGCGGTGGTATTTCTATTTTGCTAGTAGAGTAGGGATCTGAACATGATTCACCCCAACCCCCCATAAATGCATAATGATTTCATCCAGAATTCTTACAACCCTACTCTAGTTTCACATCCTTGCCTTTTAGATTCAATGTTCTTTTCAAAATTCCCACTTTGTAATATCTACAGAAATTTCACCCAAAAGCATCGCCATAGGAGATAAACGCTTTGTATGCATTTGAACAGTTCATCAAGAATAAGCTGCTGGGAGATTTACCTGGCCTCCTCTGCTCCCAGAAAGACATGTCCAGTTTCAAACATTTACAGTCCACTTAATGACTATCATTCTTGTGGCAGCTGACAGAATACCGTAAAATACAATAATAACAATGAACTGTATCAGATCTAAAATATCAACAATACTAATATTGCATGAGTGATGCCAAGAAATATAGGAAGACTGTGTAATACTGTGGACTTACACATTTTCATAAAGGGCCAGACATCTTGAGTGGAAAACTCTGTTCCTAGTGGGATATGGATTATGAGCAGTAGAGCTTCATACGTTTAGGATGAACCTGCCAGTCCTGCTCTGTAGATGATTTCCTGCAATTAAAGGTGTGTCTGAAGAAAGTTCAGCACCCCTCAAATTTGTTGATAGCAAGAAAGTTTGTCTGAAAATCCTTTAGTTCAAATGTCAGGGTTGTAAAGGCACAAAGTTTCCCAAAGATCTTTCAGCAGTTTTGCCATGGTTTTGCATTGGTTCAACTCAAACTTTGATGGCCTGCATCAAACTGAGAAATGAAGTTATGACTATGAGTGATGTACATGTTCAGTTTACAGAAATATTTCAATAGAAAAAAATAGATATTATTGATACCCACATTTTAAGGAACTAAGATTAAGTTTTTTTCTAACCTGCACTCTGCTCGCTGATCATTCATTTGTTATATTGATGACTCAGAATGACTGACTAATGAGTCCATGCATTCTTACTTTTGAACAAGGTGTAATCCTTCTTATATGAGAAGAATGTCATTCGATCTGATGTTGCTGTCACTGAGACTTAGGCCATTTTCACACATGCCCCGGGAGATTGCGCAAACTCATGACATGAAGTGTCTCCCTAGCATGATCTCCCAGCACGATCCCCTTTAATGGCCCGATGACATCAGAAAAAGCGCCATTAAACAGAATCGTGCCAGGAAGTCGCACTAGGAAGATGCTTTTATGCTTTGAGTTTTGTGCAATCTTCCAGGCGTATGGCTGTGTGAAAATGGCCTTAATTAGAGATCTGCGTGGTGCTTGAACCATGGAAAGAGTGGAGTATCAGACTCAAAACAGACGTGACTAAATACCTAGATTCAACTCGTGTTCTCTTACCTAAAGGTTTGTCAGGAAGTGTAGGCGTCCTTGCAGCTTAAAGTTTAACATTTACAGAGCAGCAGGGAGAGAAGTGCAGGTGTGCTTGCAGCTTAAAGTTTAGCATTTACAGTGCAGGCATCCTTGCAGCTTAAAGTTTAGCATTTACAGAGCAGCAGGGAGGGAAGTGCAGGCATGGGGCGCCTTTCCTCCCGCTCTCAAGGTGCATCACGGCATTTTCCCTTCCCCTCACCCGGCCTGGCCCTGCAGAGCGACGCCTGGCTGCACCGGGAGACTTTAAGCTCCAAGGACGCCCGCACTTCCCTCTCTGCTGCTCTGTAAATGCTAAACTTTAAGCTGCAAGGATGCCTACACTTCCTGACAAACCTTGAGGTAAGAGAACACAAGTTGAATCTAGGTATTTCATCACGTGTGTTTCGGCTCTCAGTGTGATCATTTTAGAGTTTCATCAAGACTATGTATGTATGTATGTATGTGCTAGCAACTTAACAATAGTATTGTTATCTCACTAAATGTAATGGTAAAATATGTAATAAAATATGTAATAAACAATGAAGTAGATATTACTCATTGCTTTTCCCTGGTGTTGAATAATATTTTCCCCATTAATTCCATTTGCACTAGAAACAACACAAACTAGTTATTCTGTGTGTGTTTCTGTATTTAAAAAGCTAGACATTAGTTTAAGGTTGTTCTGTACATGCACACACACACCATACAGTAAGTCCTAGACACAACAGAAGTTACTTAACATCCAGCTGAACTGGGATAACAGAGAATCTCACTATGACTTACTTACAAGGCATTTTATAGACAAAATCATCTGTATGAGCACTATTTTAGCAGATCAATCTTAGGATATTTTCAGAGAAGGTGTGGTATAGTGGCTAGAGTGGGGGGGGCTAGGATCTGGGCAATTCACATTCAATTGCTCACTCTACCATGGAAGCTTGCTGGGTGACCTTGTGCCCATCACATACACATGGTGGAGAGGAGAATGAAGTAAGCCACTTTGGATCCCCATTGGGGAGAAAAGCAGGGTATAAATGCAGTAAACTAAAAAAGTAAAATAATAAAATGTAATTATAGAGAGAGGACAAGACCTCCATGCTTGACATCTGCCCATATAGGTTTCTTGCTGGAGGGGATTGCTTGCATATATCCAAATGGTGTGTGCTTCCATGAGGTAAGATCCTAGACATCTTAAAGAAGGAAGTTGTGTGATGATGACCCTATTGAAGAAGTCTTTCCTAAATGCTGATATCAACCATCTTAGATCTGTGACAAATATACTGTTCTTAGGCAAGGTACTCATAGTTGATGATGGTGCAACTCCAGGGTCTTTAAGGGGGGAACTGATTCCCTGGATCCTTTTCAATCTAAAGAGCTACCCACTTACGTTTTTCTTAAGATGTTGTGCAGCTCAATCTTTTGCACATTTGCTCATTCACAATGGGTTTCTTTGCAAGTAGATACAAAGAGAATTACAACCGCAGTGATTGGATTCTGATCATTTTGACTGTTTCACTTGTCTATGGCAGGTGGATGTTCCAAAGTTACTTAAAGAAGTTAAACTATAGAGCTAGAACATCATTTGCAGTTTGGAGGATTATACAAATTTCAGTAGGGAAACAAGATTTGCAATAAGGTTTGAAATTAAATGCAAAAAAATAAAATCCTAGTGCATTTTAAGACCATTAATTGTTATTCCTTTTATACCTCCTGATAGCTAAAGTTGTCCATGACTCCCCCCCTCCCCATGATTGACCAAAAAAGTCCTCCTAATTTTAAACTGTATATTGGGGTAGAGGATTTATTTTCTATATTAAGTACTGGAAAGAATTAGGACAGAGATTGGAGTATTCTTTTTAATTATAAAATTGCTTTAATAAAAATAATTCTTTCAGTAGAGTTGCTATGGTCTTTGAAACATTTTGCTCTTGCTTTAGGGCCATTATCTTTTAGCATAGGACTGAAATAAACCTGGCAACTACAATATGTTTTATTGATTTTAAAGTCCCTTTTATTTTAATAACTCACTAAGGAAACAAAACAAAACAAAAAAAGCTATAAAGGACAATATGAAAACGAGGCAAGAATTGGGAAAAAAGGCTGCTATCTAAAAAGGCATTTCCCTTTCTTTAATTTAAATTGTCTGTACAAAACATATATTAATTTTAAATTACCGATTTGAGATAGCATGAGTGGAATGGTTTTATTATATTTCTTTGTTATCCTTCTGACTTCAACTCTGGCTCTGAAATGCAATTAATTCTGCAACTTGCGTTCAGTGGCGGATGCCATTCAAGCTGCGGCTGCTTATGGGGTAGTTAAAAGGATAAAATCAAGTAGTCATTCTACTAATCCCTTTACAAGGAAGCAGCTTTCTGCATAAAAAGTAGAACTTATGTGGTCATTAGCAGATGCTACATCAAGCAACCCAAAATATACACATTTAAATTCTTAAGCACAATCTATGAACACTACACAGATGGTTTCCAAGAAACTGTACCTAAATTGATTACGATAAAAATGATCTGCTGCAATTGTTTCTGTCAAAAGGGAGAACAGAATTTGTCCCAATGTGTCGCTCTGCCCACTCATGCAGAGAACCCAGCTGCTGGGACAGATGTTGCTCTAAGCACTTTATTTTAGGGTCATTAAAATGGTTACAGGGGTTAGTCATTCATTGTTTTATAAATTGTGCTTACTAGCTGAGCTCAACAGACATTCTGAAAAAAAACTTTGTAGCTGATCAGAAAAAAGTTGCACGCCAGCTTTCAGTCTGCCGCAAGTTAGTTCTAAAAATTAAGTTGCAAATGGTGATGCAGGCTCATCAAAATAAGTTCAAAAATCAATATTAGGGGATGGGGAATGAGCATATATATATTATCACCAGTGTACCAACGTCAATGTAGGCTACAAATTTAAGATATACCTCAAACACTCTCTTGAGTCTGATTATTGATATTTCATTAATCATTATCAAGCTAGCCTTTTGACTGTAGAACATTCCTGAACAATCTGCTCTACAGAAGATTAGGAGACTGCAAAGGTTTATGATCAGTTAATTAGAACAGAGCAAAACCAGTTCAGGTTCCTTTCTACTCCCTTTGAAAACACTATTTATTGGCAGGTTATGTGTATTCAAGCTTTGTTTGAGATATTTGGCTAAGGTCTTTCAGTACTGGCAGGTTTTGCACTTTTTCATGGCTCATCTAATTAAAAATTGACTTTACCTGGCGCAGTTATTGTTGAAACACTTAATATGCCAAGGATAGATAGGCATGTAATAAGATGAAGCTTGACGGGATAGGTAGAAAGTAGATACAGACCCTCTTTTTATACCATTCTATAGTTTAGAACTATATTTCTATAATTTAGAGCTACATGTTAATCAGAATCAATTTTTTCAATCAATGGGTTGCATCTTATGAGCTCCATTCCATGAAATCTTTCTCTTCCCAGTTGCAAGCAATGCATCGCTTCAGTCAGTAGATATGAGGAAAAAATGTTTTTAGATGTTTCCTTGGGTTGAAAAAGAAACATTTCCTGCAAATAAAGAACTTGAATGTCAGGAACAACTCTATGTTAGAGGCCTGCTCTTCCTGGCCTGCGGTGCAGCTGTTTACACTGGTGGTGTTGTCTTTGCCGCCTCGGCGAAGGAAGTGGCAGAGTGCTGCTTCTTCATCTGGGGCTTATAATGCAGCCCCGCCCTTTCAGCACTGCAGTTTGCATCCTCACTATGTGACCCTAAGCAAGCTATGGCAGCTATTTTGTGACTGACTCTGGCTCCTGTGGCAGCCATTTTGTGACTACCATTTCGTTGCTGTGCCCATCATGCTGTGTCAGAATGCTGAAGGTGCTCACAGACTCAAAAAGGATGGAGAACTCTTCACTAGAGGATAAAAGCAAAACTCCCATAATCTGTTATATCTAGATTGATTGTGATTTTGATGCTCAGGACTAGAGATGGGCACGAACAGCAATACGAACAAAAAAAAAAGCCACGAACAGCCGAATCTGCTGTTCACAAGCAAGCTGTTCATGAGGCCCCATTCTCTGCTAACATGTGTTCGTTCCAACCCCTCTTCATGGCGTCCTTCAACCGTTCGTAAAGCCAGACAGTCTGGCGCTTTTCAATCAATTCCCCTGGCAACATAGGCATGGACTCTCTGAACTCTGTCTGAACTCCTTCTGGCTTTCCTTCTGGCTTGTAATCCCTCAAAATAGCTTCCAGCAGACAGTCCAGTTTTTTCCACTGTGAAAAGAAAATGACAGGAAAGGGAGGGACCCATGGATCATGGCTTTCCCAGGGTCCAATCTCTCTGAAACTTGGGGGGGGGGTCTTCAGAGGACAGTGAGGACTATGTCCCCTGCAAATTTGGTGGGTATTGGTCATTGGGAAGGTCAGTTTGTAACCCTTCAAAGTAGCTTCCAGCAGACAGTCCAGTTTTTGCCACTGTAAAAAGAAAATGACATGAAAGGGGGAGACCCATGGATCATGCCTTTCTCGGGGTGCAATCTTTCTGAAACTTGGGTGGCCTTCAGAGGACAGTGAGAACTATTTCCCCTGCAAATTTGGTGGGTTTTGAACATTGGGAAGGTCAGTTTTTAACTCCTCAATTAGCTTCCAGCAGACAGTCCAGTTTTTGCCACTGTGAAGAGAAAATAACACGAAAGGGGGAGACTCATGGACTCTCCTTTCCCCGGCTCAAGTTCAGCTAAGTCCTGAAGGGGCCGTTCTGGCTCCAATGAACCTCCAACTATGAACATGTCCGAGAACATGTCATGTCCGTCGATGTTCGTGAAACCCTGTTCGTGGATGGCAACGAACAACGAACATCATGTTTTTTTTTTTTCCTGTTCGTGCCCATCTCTACTCAGGACTACAGCCAAGGATTGTAGAAACTTAACTATCTAATTTAGCTATCTTAAAATATGGATTAGTTATATATGCAGTTGGTGTAATTGTATATGTCTGTTGTATATGTGCCTGTTGATGTAGTTGTATATGTCTGTTCGGGGTACCTTGAGAATTTAAGGGCTGGATTCCACTTAAAGTGGATCTGTAACTTTCAGGAAGTTTGCAGAAAATCCATTTGCAGAAAAGTAATGTGTACACAGCCACTGAGCTCTCACTGGTAGCAAAGCATTTAAAAGGGGATTGGATTCAGATTAAAATATATGAATAAATAATAATAATGGCAATATTCATATTACATGTAATTCCACTATGGGTTATGCCTCTATATACAATGAGAAGAAAAACACTAAATGATAATGAATATGTGGTGATCTGTGATACTATGCAGCCCAATGAACAGCAGGAACAGTGTCAATCCTATATTTCTTCCATTTCAGAAAACAAAATTTTCAAAATTTTCTTTGTCAACATCTGTATTTCGTTTGGAAAAAATACTCTGATGATAAAGAGAACACCAAAAAAAATTGATACAGCACACAGCAGACATAACAAAACAAGATGCTCATATATGTCACTCAGATTTCTATTACGCATACACTAGAAGCTGTTCTTTTTGTAAATGCATAGACAGATTCCAGAAGTCCCAAGCACAGCTCATTTTTAGCACACCAAACCTCTGCACATATTTCTTTCTAACTCAGCAATGTTTAAGATGTCAGGAAAGAAAATCAAAGTATGTTAAGAACTTAAGAGCATAAGAGAAGCCATGTTGGATCAGGCCAATGGCCCATCCAGTCCTACACTCTGTGTCACACAGTGGCCAAAAACCAGGTGCCCTCAGGAGGTCTACCAGTGGGAAAGGGACACTAGAAGCCCTCCCACTGATTGCCCCCCCCAAACACCATGAATACAGAGCATCACTGCCCTAGACAGAGAGTTCCAGCTATACCTTGTGGGTAGCTAATAGCCACTGATGGACTTCTGCTCCATATGTTTATCCAATCCCCTCTTGAAGCTGTCTATGCTTGAAATCCTATGCTTTCACTATCCCCTCTTGAAGCTGTCTATGCTTTCTCAACCCACAGTTGGAAGCCCTAGCATTGCATCTTCTTGGAATACAAGTCCTGTCTCAAAATTGTGGAAGATTCACAATTGATAAAATTAGACTACTGACTCCTAGTAGTAATGATCTGGTGGCCCTATTTGTAGTGAAAATTGCAGCAACTGATTGTTGTTTTATGCAAATGTAAAAGGAAGTCACCTGCCACTGTTAATTTCCATCTTTATAGCTTGGATCCACAGCTAATTCACAGGAGTGAATTTGAGGTTTGTAGCACGGGGTGGGGGTGGGGATGGTAAAAATCGCCCCTCCACACCATTGTTTGTGGAAATCCTCCCTGAGTCCATATATGTTGAGTTTGAGAGCAGGAAAAGCTCACATTTCTATAGTTCTATAGTTAGTTCTATTATATAGTTACAGAGGGGTCGAATCCACATTACTCATTCTAAGTCGCATGTTCCCCGCATTCCCCACGCAATCCCGAGTGCCAGTCACATTACCTCATTAAACAGACGCATTTCATTCGCATTTCTCCCGAATATGTGGTCACAGGTTTTCAACGGGAGTTTCACGGTGGCCGTGAACGGGCCAATGCGCAATTTACGCGGTTTTTTTAAAAACCACCCCCCTTCCTGTCTCTCCGGCCGTTCCGAGAGTTCCTATTGGCTGATTCAACTTGCAAGTGCTCCGTAGTCTGCAAAGACTGTTTTTGACTTCATGGCTTAGATTTATTGATTATGCTGTTTCTGAATCAAATCTGGTAGTTTGAAAAATCATTTTGGGGTGAATCCATCCTCAGAACGGACTCGCGAAACTTCCTTTTTAACTGTTTTTTATTTTTTTTATTTTATATTACTGTAATATCGAAATTATGAAATATCAAAATAATGACACTCCAAGGAAGTGAAACTTCAGTAAAATCAGGCACTGAACTGTCCTGCATAGGAAATGCCCATGAAAGCTTCCCACATGCTTCCAAATTTCCAAAAAAGAAATGGGAGAGAGCCATCAGTGCTGTCAGTGGGGGAAAGAGAGGCATCATTATCTTCAATGATGTTTCTTTATAAGGCAAGATCGAAATAACGGAAAAGTGCGCTCAAAAAATTTTTTAAAAAATGGGCGGGGAAAAAAAGGTCCCGCCCAAAAAAGCGGTTTTCGAGCGGCCGTGTGACTGGAGGGATGCACGAGAAAGACAGATTGGAAGCAGGGATGTGAATGAAGAGGAAAAAATCGCGGATTGGAGGCAAACGGAAGATATCCGATAAACATGCGGGTAATGGGTGAATGTGGATTCGACCAGGGACAAGTTTGGTCTCCCCTGGTTCTCACCTACTAGCTTTTTTCTAAGTTCTTATAATGATATTAGACATGGCAGGCATCACTCGTCAGCATACATAATATGTTCCTGTGGCTTACATAGATTTTCTGCTGCTCTGTTGCACTCTGTTTGCTGTGTTGAAACTGCAGCTGTCTTTAGGTGTTTGGCACCTTGCTTCAGAAAAAGCGCGGGGGCGGGGGAAGGGACAGTCTTTCTTCTTTGGCAACAAACTTAGGGCCAAGCTAGAAGTGACGAATTATACTTGAATGGCAAGTGAACAGACTCACATGTATTCCTCCTTGTTAACTTGTGCTCCACTTGATTACATGGAGCGCAAGTGGAGCACAAAAGGAGCACAAGTGAACAGGGAGGAATACATGTGAGTCTGTTCACTTGCCATTCAAGTGTAATTCGTCACTTCTAGGTTGGCCCTTGAACCCATGCAGTGTCCACTTCTGAAGTTTGTTATGTCTGTTAGTGCTTGTTTCATATGTGATAAATAAATCGTTATGTAGGCCCCAGAAACCTAATTGAAGGATTTCATGTTTGGGCCATTAGCAGATTCTATTGTTTGGCATAGGAAGTATGATTAGAGGTCGTTGTGAGCTGGTTCTGCTGCCTGGTGTGTATGCAGGAGAGAAAATAATAAATCATACACTTGCTTTATATTTAGAAAAGAAATAAGAGTTATTTATTGTAGGAACACCATACTCTGTTAGGAAAGGAGGAGAGACAGATCTTAACTACCTGTCTAGTCTAAAGATGGACATGGATGGCAGGACAAGGTCTGCATCCATGCTGCCAAGATGGAGGGAGGAGAAGGAGAGAGATATTGCCTGGAACAATGCCAGGAAGAGAAGAAGTGAGAGGGAGGAAGTCAGGAAGAAGAAATCCTGAGAATAGCAATCTACATATCAAAAGTCAGTCAGAGCAGTAAACAGTAAACAGAGTGCCCTGACCTCTCTATCTTTCTTTTGGTTTACCCCCCTCTGAAACCTGAGGAAAGGGACAGCGTTAAATACTCTTTTCCCAACAATATGCAGCTGGAATTTAGCAATCAGTCCAAAGACAGTGGTGAATTTGGCCTGGTGTTGTCTGACCTTTTCCCTTTTGGGAAGTCCGCACTTGAATTATCATTCCAAATAAGAAAATTTGTCCCTTCAGGGTTTGGCCAAATCTGTTTTAAGCCAATGTATCATTTTAATTTGGGGGGGGGGGCTGAAAGGGGTCACTGGGGTTGCTCTATACTTTAAAATGTTATGTCAGTTTGGATTTTGGCCACATTAAGTCATATCATCATATATTGTTTTGTGACAATCAGTAGAATATAAGCTGAATAAGTTCATGGCTGATTTGTGGACTCATTCTTTTTTCACTGGATCTATGAGAACTTATGGTTTTCATTTAAGCTTTTTTATACTTTCCAGTTGTTGTATATATCTTTTTTATTGCTAATGGGACTTAGTGAATGTATTGAGGTTTTTAATCTTCTAATGTTACATTTCAGTCAATTCTTAAGACACATTTAATATAATGTATTCTCAACTGTATTCTGAATTCTGGTCAATAATAGTCAGAGGTAGAAATGCCACTTCCAGTTATTGCACAGAGTCCATGGTTCTTTTATTAATTTGTCTTTTTTCCTATTGACCTACAATTCTTATATCAAGGAGTCCGGCCTCACCTGGCCGGCAGCCAAGGGCTTGAGGCCGGGAGCTGCATTTGCTGCCGCGGAGAAAAAGCTGCAGCATTCCCCCGGACTCGTAGGGCCACGTGGGTAAGGGGGAGGGGCTTAGCACCTTAACAGTGCAGCCCTGCCCCTGTTCCTGCACTTGCCACTTTTTTGCTCGGCCCACCCGCCTGCCCAGTGACAGTGCAGGTTTCTGACCGGTTGCCTTATGGAGACCAGGTAGGAATTTTTTCTTCTTTCCCTGATTGGCCTTGGGAACTAAGTTTTTCGCGTACCTTGCACTGCTTGCTGGAGCTGTGGCTATTGGCTATGGTGGTGCTGTATAGGTGATCACTGGCAGGATTTAGTTGGGGGAATGTTAGCGCGATGGTGAGTACACTTGGCACATCCCCATTGGTGGAGATATTGGGGGCCTGTCAGGATCGGCTGGCATGCTTGGCAGGGGCCAGTTGAGAGGGCAGGCTGCCTGGTGGGAGCCCCTGGAAAAGTCCTGCCCTCATGCTCTGCAGCGGGGGTGCTTGGAGCTTTAAGGGGGAAACCATCTGTCAGGGCTTGCAGCAGCCACCACTGGGTGGGGCGCTGGGTGGTCTGCTCCTGACATCAAAGGGGGGCCAGGGATTCTGCAGGACCCTGCTCTGTGGAAGGAGGGGCGGTATACATCACCCAGACTCCCTCTCAATCCACTCGCTGGCCTGCTCAACCTGTGCCACTCACCCTCATTGGCCTCTGCCATCTCCTCCTCCTTCATCCACTCTCCTCGCCTTTGCTCTCACACTGCTCTGCTCTCACTCCACACCATCACTCCTTACTCACACCCACCACCTCAGAGCTCTTCCTAGCCACCTTATATAGGGTTTCCTTTCCCTGCCCCGCCCTCCTTCTAGGCTTGTTCCCTCTCCTGACTTGGCCCAGCTGTGCCTTCCCTCAGGTGTTTCCCTCCTACCACTAATCCCTTCTTGGCTTCCTTGCCTTGCTGGCAGGGTGGGGTTGAGTGCGAGCCATCCCCAGCTGAGGTCTCCTTGGCCTTGCTCACGAGGAGCTGCCCCAGTAGGCCTTTGAACTGCTGAGCTTGCCTGGCCTTGCTCACGAGGAGCTGCCCCAGCCGGCTTCTGCACTGCTGAGCTTGCCTGGCCTTGCTCACGAGGAATTGCCCTGGCCAGCCTCTGGGCTGCCTGCTCATTGATGCTGGGCGGGGCTGCCCATCTCCTCCCCCAGAATGCCTGTGGCAGCTCCACCTGGAGGGGCTTGGCTCCTAGCAACTCCTGAGCCAGGCTGCTGTCCTCTAGCCGGGGTGTGGCTCTGGGCTGTTGTGGCTGCTTCTCCTCCTTGGCTGGTAAGGGCTCTGTTTGGGCTGCTGCTGGTCCCTATCTCCCCTGCCTTGGCCCTTTTCCTCTGTCCTGCTTACCCCCTCTCTTTCCCCTGGAGGGTGGGACTGGCTGGTCTCCCCCTGCTCCCTCCAGCCCTCTGAGGCTTTGGCCTTTCGCCCCTTCCCCCTGGAGTGGGCAGGTTCTGGACCTGGTTGCTGGCTGGGGTGGTAGGGCCACTGCCTCCCGGTTGCCTCCCACTGCTCCCTCCTGGCAAGTCTGGGGGCTGGGACCCAGACCCCAGACACCATCCACCAGGCCGGCCGGATCCCAGTCACGCAGTTGGATGGCTCACATCCGGGGCAGTGGGTCTCGCCAAGACAGGTCAAGGCAGGATCCAGGGGAGTGACCCCAGGGCTTGACCTGTACCGCTGGTTAGGCCCTTGCCAAGTTTCAATTGTTGCAGTTCATGTTGTTGCCATAAATAAAAAGTGGCCCTTTATTTCCCAAGCCTTGTATCTGCCTCTTTATTTTGACTGGGGGGGGAGGCAAAATACATTCCCTTAAAATGAAGCTAAAGGCACCTTTGTACTGATAGCTATATTTAAAAGATGGCAGAGATTGTCAAATTCTTATATTAATTACATTAAAGTCAATAAAGCAAATAGGGTTGCCAAACCTCCAGGGGAGGTCTGGGGTTCTCCTAGAATTACAGTTGATCTCCCGACTACAGAAATCAGTTCCCCTGGAGAAAACAGCAGCTTCATAGAGCAGACTCTATGGTATACTATACAGTCTAGGAGTAACAGAAGTCCCCCCAAGGTACTGCCCCAATTCTCCAGGAATTTCTTAAGCCAGATGTGGCTACCCTAAAAGTAAATCACCAACAATTGATAGACAAACCAGACAGCACATCTAAAAATAGCAAACATGGCTTTCTTCCACAAAGACTGGTAGAATGATATTGTTAGCAAAGGATCCAGACATATTTCCTGAGGGGATAGTATTCTACAAAACTTGATGAAAAAACTTATTGCTAGTGCTATTATTAACATTTTAATCTTCTAATTACAGTTTCTACCCTCCCCATTGGGAGGGTAAGGACAGTTGGCATTTACCTTGTGCCATCCATGAAGATCCTCTTTGCACATGCACAAAGAATGTGCGCCCCGAGGCTGATAAGTTGACATCACTTCCGGAAGATGATAAGATGACATCATTTCCGCACACTCCCAACAGGTGTGGCAACATCAAGTGATGTCGCCACACCTGTTGGGAGTGCCCATGTGGTGCACATTTCTGAGGTGCCTGCTGATGATGGGCAACCTCCACGAGCTTGCCACCTTCTGCCGATCACTGCACGATTGGCGGACAAGGGGGCAAATCTCCAGGAGTTTGCCTGCCACCAGCAGGCACCTGGGAACCTTATCTTACCGTGATCTTACCATGGCAAGCATATGCCATTCTGACAGTTATGCACAGAAAATTAAGAAAGACAAAGGATGGGAAAGCATTTTATACAATGATCTTCATGTGAAATCAACAAAATAACTGTATCTACCAGCGGGGTGTTCTGTATAGAACATGAAGTCAATATGGCATTCATGTCAGAATAGGCTCAGGTGATTTTATTTATTGGCATAATGCTTTGGAAATAAATTATACTGGACTCCTGATCATCCCATAGGTACAGACTTAAGGTAGTTGTATGTATTTTTTAAAACATGACAAAGTTTTGTTGTGCATTGTTGGAAATGGAGTAATATTTCTTCACTGTTAACACTGCCACAGAATAGGCCTTCAAATGGGCTCTAAGTTATGTTTGGTTTGTGAAGGATTTGGCCTATCTTGGGCCTAATTTTGTATTAAGAAGTTAGAGCCTGCTTCAGCAAAGTTTTCCCAGAGCTATCTGGGTAGTTGTACACCCTGTGAATAATGCCTGCATTTCTACAGAGACATTTTGGCGCTGTTACTTTGACCCAGCTGCAGGCTCTCCTGAAACTTAGCAGGGAGCTGAGCACTTAACTGAAGGGGAGTTGAGCGTTCAAGGCTGAAATCACATTCCTTACCTTATCTCAGTTACCTTATCTGAGTTCAACCTGGACTCTCAAGGGACGATGAGCCAAGAGGTGGGGCCTGGGGCAGCTGCAGAATCCTACACCTTTACTTCATTGCTCAGTTATGACTGGCTAATTAGCCTTGCCCGTTTGCTGGACAAAGGGAATAAAGATTAATTCCCAGCGAATGGTCTTTGTTCTTGTGGTTCACTTGGGCATCAGGAGTTGGACTGCTTGGTCCATTTATGCCTTGCAGTGAGCCAGCCTAGTGGCTGTGTTCTACAAATGGGAAACGAGAGTCTAGATATGTGATTCTGGGTCTTGGCACCATGGATTACATGGCCGTTTCCCCTGCTATTGATTCTTTGTGTCAGGTATATTAGAGATTAGAAATGTTTAGTTTTCTTATTTTTCTTATACTTTATGCACACATTCCAGCCTGTAATCTTGACCTGTGCTTAATAAAAGCTATTATACTTTATCTCTGCTATGATTCTTCAGTTCATGGCTTCATTATAAACACAGTGCCTTGGCCAATTTGCCTTCTGCTACTGTTAAACTAACTATTTGGCTGGGATTCAGCTTCGGCTGTACCCTGGTAGAGTCAGGGTTAGCCTGAAACTTTGCTCCTCAATCTCAGTGTGAGGATGTAGCTGTGGGGACTGATGGCAGCCTTCTGGTTTATGAACAGCTGGAACTCTGTTTGGGCTTTCTTTGTCTTGAGGACTCTGGGTTTTGAGTCTGCAATAGAAGTTGGCACAAACCAAAATACGAACCAAAGTTTGTCACAAACTGGGCCGGATCGTGGTTCACAAACCAGTGATTTGTAGGAGCTCTTTTCTCATGAACCGTGATGAATTTTAGCCCAGTTTGTTTGGTTCGTATTTCAGTTCACCATTGCAGACAGCCTGGTGCCAACCAATTAGTTTCCTAGGCAATGGGGGGGATGGGCTCTCTGCAGACCTTCTGCTGACCCAGAAGTGACCTTTTCACGAACTGAATGAAGTTTGTGAAAGTTCATGGTTCGTGGTTCATGAAATGTGATGAACCATGAACCACATGGTTCAGAATTTTATTAGTTTGTGCCCATCTCTAGTCTGCAAATCCATTCACATGGTTCATTTCAAAATTTTAGTCACCTGAACTTAAGTGGTCAACCCAGTTGTGACATTCTCAACACCTTTTCAGATTCCAAGCAACTACTTCTTTGTCCACTCTGTTTGGGGGATGTTTTGAAGTAATCTTTAGGGTCAAACTGGGATGCCCTTACATTAATTGTAGCCTGGAGTCTATCATGGTTGCCGGCTGCAGGGAAATGGTGGTGATGACTTTGGGGTTTGGAGGAGAATGCCTTGTGCTGTTTGGATAACAAAGGAAATTCTGAGATCTTCTGTTTTGCAGAAGGCTCTTGTAGCATAGGGTTGCCAGCTCTAGGTTGGGAAATTCCTGGATATTTTAGGGGTGGAGCTTGCAGAGGAGAGGGACCTCAGTAGAGTATAATGCCATAGAGTCCACCTTCTAGAGAAGCCATTTTCTCCAGGTGAATTGATCTCTATGATCTGGAGGTCAGTTGCAATTCTGGGAGATCTCCAGCCACCACCTGGAGGCTGGCAACCCTAGCAGTGCCAAGAAACTGTGTTCCCTACTGAGTTCTCTCTCTCCTCATTTTATGATTTCCTCAGACCTCCCTTGGAGGCTTAGAGAGCACATCCTATACAGCTGACATCTGCACAGAAAAGCTTCGGTCCCTGCTGTGATTCCTTCTGTTGAGCTAGAATCCAATCTGAGCCTGTTTGTCTCTCACAAGGCATTATGATTTCTATCACTGACACTTTGATCAATATGAATTGATGGAAATCTTTTAATGGTATTTTTCTCTCACATTGGGGATTCAAAGCGGCTTACAAAGTAACATTCATAAAAATATAAATTCTAGCCAAAATAGGACCCAGGTAGCTGTTGTCCCACATAAAATATGTTCATACCTTTTACTCTGAAAAAATCATGTCAGTATATTTTGCTAGAGTTAATTTGAAGTTATTTTCAGGTTTAAAATAAAGCAATGGCTTTGAAGGGACCAATAATGAAGACAGTCATTTAAATGAAATCCCCATTTTTGTTCTACTAAAATTGGAGTCCAAGTTGCACCTTGAAGATGTAACAAAATTCATTCCCACATAAGCTTTTGTGAGACAGAACTCACTTCATCAGAGGCATAGGGTGTACCTATCAGGCTGGTTTATATGTACAGCATAAAAGTGAAGACCAGGGGTTTGGCGTTGGATTTGTTTTGAATTGAGCTCCCTTTGTGACATCCTTTCACCACCTTTCTGCTCTGTATATTAATTGGCCAGATGGATGTACATCCTCTGCAACTGATGAAGTGAACTCTTACACAAACAAGTTGATGCTGGAATAAATTTTGCTAGTCTTTAAGGTGCCACTGGATTCCTGTTTTATTCTACTTCTACAGGCTAATAATAACATAATAACATTTGATTTATATATCGCCCTTCAGGATAACTTAGGCCGTTTCCATACACGTTGAATAATGCACTTTCAATGCACTTTAGTTGTCCTTTAGAAGTGGATTTTGTGTTCCACACACGAAAACCCAGTTCCAAATGATCACTAAAGAGCATTGAAAGTGCATTATCCAACGTGTGTGGAAGCAGCCTTAATGCCCACTCAGAGCGGTTTACAAAGTATGTCATTATTATTCTTACAACAATCACCAAGTGAGGTGGGTGGGGTTGAGAGAGTTCTGAGGGGGCTGCAACTGACCCAAGGTCACCCAGCCAGCTTTAAGCAGAGGACTGGGGAATCAAACCTGGTTCTCCAGATTAAATTAAACCACTACACCAAACTGACTAACACAGGCACCCATCTGGAATTATTTTCATTATAGGGTTAGCTTGCTTGTCTAAAAGAGATGGCAAGATCGTCATTTTCCCTTTTTTGGCATTATAAGAAATAAATAGGTCTTGCTTGCTTTTTTGTTGATACAGTAGGAATTAATTTTCCTTATACTTTAAAATACCTCTGGCTGATTTTGCCATAACACCAGGCCATTTTTAGCTCAAATGGGTGATTTTTAAAAATTACTTCCAGTTTCCTGACTGCTATACGTGGGATGGCAGAGAAGACTTGGCTGTTTCTCGTTCTTTCAGTCATTATCTCAAACTGTTTAGGCCGCATTGCTTGAGTGAAACAAATATATTCCTTTCTCCTTTCCCCACATGTTATTGTGCAGTGTGTGTGTGGGCAGATGGGATCCAAAACAACATTAGTAGCGGTTCTGGAAGAAGGACCTCCTTCTTCCTTCCCCTCTGTGACAAGCATGACTCTTTGCTTACTAGAAAATTGGTTTTGATCACTAATTTTCATTTTTGTGGTGGTGACTTGATCACTTATTGTATCCATTCTTTCCACAGGAGCCATCCAAAATTCTGTTTCTTGTTAAAATGTGTAACTTTATCTCAGCTATGCTGTTCAATATGCCGTTTCTACTTCATATTATGTTTTAAATGAAAATTTATGTTTTCTACATTAGATGGTAGAGTAATGGAAAAGTCATGCTGCTCTTGGATCTTTATTAGGTTTGTAGTTTTAAGCCGAAGTATTTTTGTAGGGCATGAAAAATGTATACCAAATCATATTTTTCTTTCTAATATGCCTCCCTCCAAGCTACTCTAGGTTTCACTGTAACCATCAATAGAATTTATTAGAAACACCGCTGCCCCCTCAACACAGAAGGTGATCACCAAACAATAAGCTGTTTAGTTGCGTGGTCTGGTCACATACTTCATAGCAATTAATGAAATTATAATTGAGAGTAATTTACAGACATTCTGTGCATGCAACCAAGCAGCTGGCTTTGGGCATTTGCAGAGTAATCCTAAGAAGAGTTATACCCTTGGGCATAGAAGAGGTTAAGTCTGTTTAAGATTGCACTGTTGGTCTACTGATTGCTAACTTCATATATATCTAACTTCATTTATTTTTTATTTTATTTCCTTCATTTATACCCTGCCTTTCTCCCCAATGAGAACGCAAAGCAGCATACATCATTCTTCTCTCCTCCATTTTATGCTCACAACAACCCTGTGAAGAAGGTCAGGCTGAGAGTATGTGCCTTGTCCCAGGTCACTCAGCAAGCTTCCATGGCAGAGTGGGGATTTGAACCTGAGTCTCTCCAATCCTAGTCCAACACTCCAACCATAGTCCAACACGGCTTACCTTATTCTGCAAAATAGCGAAATCTCGTGCGAAATCTCACGAGAAGACGCTGTTATCACGTCTTCTCGCACAATAACAGCGTCTTCTCGCTAGATTTCGCTATTTTGCAGAATAAGGTAAGCCTTGTGGAAACAGCCCAGGTCTCTTTTTATATTTCAGCATTGGCTAGAATCTACGGGCTTTATAGGATAGAATCTATTCCTTCCCATGCAAGACAATTGTGCCTCTGGAATTTTTTCATGTTCCACAGCAACTCTTTAAAAGAAGTCAGCACAATATAAACAGCCAAGGACTCATCACTGTTTGATTCTCTGCCTTATCAGACGTGTTCGTGTTTCCTTCTTCTATTCCTTTCGGCATTTCTAATTGTTGTGCAACCCCTTAAAGCCTTACTTTAAATGAGATTTTTATTGAAGACCTGGTAGATGAATTTCTGACACGATGAGTAGAAAATATATACTCTTATGTATTTGCATTATGTATTGACATAATCAGAGATCCAGATTTGACTCTTATGGTACATTTAATGCATGTGTTTTTAACTATGATTTCTGCCATTTCCTTTAACTTCTAGGAATTGATTCGTTTTGTATTTACCAGTCCTTTTAAATTCAGTAAACCAGCAATTCCTATAGGAATTCTTTCAAATTTGTTGGATAGATACCACCTGGTCTTGGTGACTTATTATCGATCTCTTATTTCTGAAAAATCTCTTTTATGGACAACTTTTGACAGTTCTTTGGATATCACCTAAAAAGCCAGTGGAAAAGACAGCAGAAAAGAGCTTATTTATTATCACAGCAAGGTCCTTTATAACTTCTTATATTCCTTCCAAGACAATTGAAGGCAGTTCGACCAAGAGAGCACTCCTAAGGAGGTTTACTCAGATCCTATTCTGATCTATTCAGTGGGGCTTACTCCCAGGAAAGTGTTCTTGGGGTGGCAGTGTGCAGCATGATAACATGTTGGGTATTTTTGATATTGGAGAGTAGAGATGGGCACAGAACGAAAAAAAACCCGAACTGCTCATTTCGTGGTTTGTTAATTTCCACAGAACATGGAACACAAACTTAAAGAACTCACCCAATTTCTGAAACAATTTGAGGTTTGGGGTTCGGGGGACCCATGATGGCCCCCTGCATGTTCAGAGAGCCTAAACTCACAGGGACTTTTCAGTAGGCTGTTCTCCAGCCACCCTCCAAGTTTCATGAATATTGCAATATGTATCTCTGAGTTATAGAGTCCCAAAGCTGGGGGTGGGGTGAAAAGCTAAGACAAGGATGGGGGGGGGAGGAAAAAAGCACCCTTTCCCAAAAAACCTCCCTAGTCCCCCGTCAGTAAGAAAAACAAGAAAGCAAGAGAAAAGAGGCTTTTCAGCTCCTTTTCCAGCAGCCAGAAGTGCAGGCCAAAGATCCAAGTTCCAATCCCAATACCAACACCACAGCCAACCACCAAGCTCTTCTCCCTCTCCCACTCTAGAGAAACTGAAACCAGGAATCACACGACTTCCCCTATTTATGGAAAAAGCCAAGAGATTGACAGAAGCATTCTTGTTGGCAGAAAAACCTGCCTAACATGGTTTTGGAAGGAAGAGATTGGTGTTACCATGGCTGCTGAAGGCCCATCTCCTCAGTTGCCTTGGAGATTCTAATCCTCTCCCCCCCTTTTCCTGGCTGGATAGGCCAGACTGGGAGCTCTCTAGTTGGCAGGGACAGCTACCAATCAAGCCTGGAGGCCTCAGATTGGGGACAAGCTAAAGACTGCCATCGTTGCCTGGGCGAGGGAGTGTTTGGCACCGATAGTGTCCGAACCAGCAACGGAATGGTAAGAAAAGTTTGTTTGGTTTGAAAAAATGTGGTCCCATGGAACATGTGGTTCTTTGACTACGAACCGGCTGTTCCGTATGGAATTTTGTTCCATAGTTCGTTTTGTGCCCATTTCTATTGGAGAGGTAGAAAACTTTTAATGGTGTTTTTCAGTTGATGGTGTCCTTTGACCAAGTTTAAGCTTATTTACTAGGGTTGCCAGCGCTGGGTTGGGGAGGGAAGGGTCTTCAGCCGGGTATAATGCCATAGAGTATAGGTAGGCATGGACCGGGAAAACCCCACAGACCACCAGCCTGTGGTCCATTGATTTTCATGGACCACAGACCACAAACTTTTCACGGACCAGCCCCATTCATGGACCAGTTTGTCAGTCCATGGTCCATCATTTCCAGCAGCCCTGGCTCTGCCCCCTTCATACTCAGAGAGCCCAATCTTCAGCAGCCTCTCCTCCAGGCACCCTCCAAGTTTGGTCAAGATTGCATTTCAGGTGTCCGAGTTACAGATCCACAAAGCAGCTGCCCCCAGGAAACTTCCAGTAGATACTGGAGTCGCAAATGCCAATTGACTTGCATTGGCTAGCAGCACCAAAAAGTTGCAATGAGGCAAAATCAAACAGAAAAGGGTGGGGGAAGAGCCCCCTCACTCACCACACAGACACCTTTCCAGCCATTGCCTAGGGAATTAATTCTTGCTCCTTGCTTGCATAGAGAAGAATGGGAGCTCCCTGGTTGGCAGGCAGAGCTGCTTATCAAAGTTTTGAGGGCTAAGATTGGCTGCAGAACATTCACCCCTACATTGCAGAGTGGGAGCTCTCTGGTTGGCAGGCAGAGCTGTCTATCAAGGTTTTCAGAGCTAAGATTGGCTGCAGAAAGTCCACCCCTCAGTTGCCTAGGAAATTCATTCTTGCTCCTTTCTCCATAGGGCAGAATGGGAGCTCTCTGGTTGGCAGTCAGAACTGCCTATCAAGGTTTTGGGGGCTAAGATTGGCTGCAGAATGTCCACCCCTCCGTTGCCTAGGAAATCCATTCTTGCTCCTTGCTCCATTGAGCAGAATGGGAGCTCTCTGCTCAGCAGGCAGAGCTGCCTATCAAGTTTTTAAAGGCTGCAAAAGGTCTATGGACCTCCATTGCATAGGGAATTGATAGACCGACACCAGGATGTCTGGACTCGCAAACCATGGACCGACAGACCGGCCCAAATGCACCAAAATTCATTAAAAAGGTAAGTCCCACGAACGGTATGTTCGCAAACCATGAACCAGGCCGGACTGTGCAAAATTTTGGTCTGTTTTCCAGACCATGCCCACCTCTAGTTGGGAACCCTTATTAAATGTTTACAGATCAGTTTTCATATTCTAAAATTAAATATTTATTAGATAATTCTAATAATGATATTGTACCAAGGGTGGCTGGCTAGTTTGCGTTTTCATGCTTGTAGAATTAATTATGAACTCATGCAGGAAAATTTAACAGAGAATTCCTGTCATCTCTGAAGCAAATTATGCCTCAAGTAACTCTACAATAATTTCTCATGTTTTTAGTGGGGAGATTTGTATACATGTATTCTGATATTAATTCTTCATTTATATTTGGTGTTGTTTATGGCCTAGATGTTAAAACTCAGGCATTTATGATATGAAATTATTCTTCAGATTGTATTATACCTGACGTCCCTGGTGGTCTTTTTCCTCTGCTATATTTTAACTTTTCTTAATAACATTTTTAATAATTTAGTGGATTTCTTTTCTTCATTTAGGTTAAATTATTCTTTCTGTATAGTATGAAAGAATGGATAAAAGCTGACTGAGTGTGAAGTTTTAAATAAGTTTACAAAAACCTGTACCCAAAATCGCAGTTTGATTAATTTTTCTGTCAGCAGTCTCCTAAAAAATAAAGAAAATGATCAGAATCAGAGATCCAAAGCAATATAAGCAATTAAAATAATGGAATTAAACAAGAGCCCTGTGGCACATTAAATACTAACAAAATTAATTCTAGTATAAGGTTTCATGAATCAGAGTTTATCAGATGCATGGAGTGCTCCTCCAAAGTAGATATATTTCTACTCAGATTTCACACAAGAGAAGGGAGGGGGGTGGAGAGAAGTTACAGGGAGAGGTCCATGTAAAACCAATCTGAGTTCTCAGTGGGTGAGAACTACTGCTGCAATAAATGTTAGTCTTCAAATGCATGCTGGTCATCTATTTAACTTTGTCACAGCAGACAAACACAGCTACCCCTCTGAAGTACCATAATGGTTAGTACCAGGGGTCATTTCGTAGAAAAAGAGCTGGAGGAACTCATTAGCATAAATCAATAGCATATGCCACACCCCCTGACACCACCTATCCTGGTTTTTTTGGACTCAATCCTAGCCATTCAGGGCCGAAATTGGGCCCAAAATGGCAAAAAGGAGCTGAAAATGGCCGAAAAGGGCCCCAAATGGTCAGGATTGGGCTGCTGCTGAGCGGGAGAGTGATCCACCACCCATCAGAGGCCTGATCCGGGCCGTTTTGACCCCAATCCAGGCCGAAACGGGCCCAAAATGGCTGAAAGTCAGGTGGGTTAGGCCACCTGACATGTGACCTCTTTGGGGAACTACCGGAACTGCGTTCCTGTGCATTCTCCCCTCAAAATGAGCCCTGGTTAGTACTACCTGGCTATGAACTGACAATTCCAATGTAAGCTTAGAAAAGGCTTCCTGTTTTCTTCTATGTGCTAGAAGGAATGTGTCCAGAAAGAGGGGGAAGGGCTTTCCATAGGCATTTGGGGAAGCCATTTTACATACTAGTTAAATGTCCTCTTCAGGCTTGTCTGGAGCCTACATTTTTTTAGGAACCAGTCCAAAGACATCATTTTTATCAAGGTTTTTTTAAAACTGAGAAGCTGATCTTTTAAAATTGTTCTTGAGTCAGACCTGCTTTATGCTATGAAATATTTGATGCTGTTTTTATGCTAGGGGGATGGTGGTGGTGGTAGTTAATTTTTAATTTTAGTGAATTTTATACTTTTAAAATCATGTTTTACTTTCAAAGCCACCATGAGCAGGTTCTCTGGAGAGTTTTAAAATAATAAATAAATAACTGTTATAAGGCTCAATGCCAAACTATGCATGGCATTGGAATTGTGTGGCTGGAGCTGATGACATATTTTTGACCCTAAATATCATGTAAGAGGGGTGGGAAATATAGATTAGGGCCATGATGCTTATGAAGGGAGATCCCTCACATAGTACTTTCCTAACAAAAATGATCCCCCCGCCCCGCCCAGCTGCTTTAAGAAGAGACAGGTACTCATAATGTGCTTCTTTTTTCTTCTAGGGCTTAAGACAACCTGGAGAAGCTCTCTTTGGTCTAGGCCAGGAGTGGGCAAATTGCGGCCCGTGGGCCACATGCGGCCTGCTACAGAGTTTTTTGTGGCCTGCCAAGACAGTCAGAAAAATCCACCTTGAACCGAGATTTCCTTCCTGTGCGCGACCGAAGATTTGTCTCGTATTTTCCACTAGGACGGCTACGTCAATACGCATGCGCAGTGTAGATACTCGCTTTTCTGGTTGATCTGGTTAATTTCAATTTTGTCTTTGCAACAGTAAATCTATAAATTTCCAACTTTAGTGAAACCACTATTTTATTTAATTTATATTTATTGATTTTTATGATACAATTTATACCTTTTCTGAAATGCAAAGTTAACTAATGAATGCAATCATTTTAAAAGGTGCGGCCCTCCGCTAACCTCTGCTCCCACAAAGTGGCCCCCGAGCCAAAACAATTGCCCACCCCTAGTCTAGGCAATAGTGAATGGTACAGTTGCCATCTTCAATTTGGGAAATTCCTGAAGGTTTGGGGTGGAACCTGAGGAGGGCAGGTTTGGAGAAGTAGAGGGAACTCATCAGGGTAGAATGCCATAGAGTCTACCCTTCAAACCAGCCATTTTTCACAGGGGAACTGATCTCTCTAGTATGGAGATTAGCTGTAATTCTAGGAGATTTCTATGCCCTACTGGGAGATTGGAAACCCTAGTGAAGAGGGAGGAGGAAGAGTTCTGCATTGGAATTGGATGGTCTAGCTGTTTGGCTGCTACAAACTAACAGGGCAAACTCCTTTGAAGCCAACTGATCCACACACCAAAAGGAGATGTTTACATATACTAGCAAAGGAATGTTTTGGTTGCACCCTCCCCCTCCCCCCCCTAATTGCCTCTTCTCTCTCCTCCCCTTCTCCTCCCTCCTCTTCTATATTTGACCAGTCTCTGTATCATGCATCTGACGAAGAGAACTTGATTCTCGAAAGCTTAAAGGTGCTACTGGACTCTTTTTTATTTTGCTACTACAGACTAACACGGCTAACTCCTCTGGATCTTTAAGTTAATGCAACTGCAGTGTGGAAAGTAAAATATATAATTGTACTGTACACAATAATGGAAATGTTTTCTCTATGAAAGGAGGCTAATAAGTATTATTTCCTTTGGCATTCAATTTATGACTTTAATCATGGTGGCTGCATTTTGGTATCACTGCAAATGTAATATAACCCTTTGAGCAACTGATTGCAATTAAGCTAATTCCAGCCTTTCCAAAAAAGAAAAAGAAAAAAAACCAACCCTTTCCCTGGCTCTTTCTTTTCTTCAGTTGTATTTTTCTGTAGACTGTGCATTATATAATTAGGAAATGGGTTCATTCCAGTGTATTTAGTATAAAGGAAAGCTCTGCAAAATAGCCAAGAGATGAATAGCAGCAGGCTACGTAAGTCTGCTCAGAGAAATATTCATTAGGTCCCTTTTAACTTGCTTTATTAATTTTTGGGTTCATCCTGTCCTGAAGGTTTGGAGCAATTAACACGTTTAAAAGAATATATGAATACTAAAGAATATAAAATATACCATTAAAACTGAATAAGGTTAGTTCTGGATAGAAATAAATATATGTGCATGTGTGGTTGGAGCTTGGTCTTGTGCACACATTAATACGATTACAGCCTGGACTACTCAGGCCTCTCTGGTGACTTAACCAATAATGCACAATCACTTACTAGAAAGCCAGCTGAAGAAAAGAGGTCTTACAATGCTTTTGAAAGTTGTTTGGTCTTTGATAGATGTCCCAAGCAAGTACATTTCTCTGGACCATTGCTGGAAATATGTCTCTGGGAGCTTTTTTCTGTCTGAATGAGGAGCAAAACTATTACGCCAATCCAACTCTTGTTTAATGTATGACTGCACTCATCTTCAGAGTGGTGTGTATGGGGGGAAGGATGAGCTCCCAAATGTACACTCAAGAAGGAGCAGCTTTATTGGTCCCTGCTTTCCACCATGAATGCTTTTGCAGTTTGAAGAAGCCCATGGGGGCAGGCTATTTGTCTTATTGCCAAGGCAGATGTGTCTCTGGCAGTAAGTTGGACGGCCTGCCCCCATGACCCCCTTCTATCTGGAAAAGTGCACTGGGTGGAAAGCACAGATAGATGAAGCTGCTTCTGTCTGGAGCTCCTCCCACACACACACTATTTTGAAAGTGAGTGTGGTCACACATTAAACGGAAGACGGGTCAGGAGGATTCCCCCCAATGCACCTTGTGTTTAGTGCATATGTAATCAGACCCTCCCAGAACACCATGACCCTGTCTGTCTAGTTCAGGGTAGCAAACAGCAGGATTTAAAGTTGTAGCTGAATTTTCTTCTGCTCACTCCAATTTACTTTGAACATTCCATGGTCTTTATCGGGTGGAGGGGGAAGTAGTTCTTGGTTTGAGTATTCACACAAAAGCTCTCCAAATCAGCTATAGATACTCCTCCTTGTCCTGGCCCCAAACTTCTTGAGACGAATGCTGGAGGATTGTGCTGCAAGCAACACACTTGAGGTTCACACTTCCCCAAGTATTCTGAGTAGCTCCTCATAAAAAGTACAAGTCCATTTGTTATGGTGAGAGAATTGATTATGATGTACTAAATGATTGTACTATATGACTCTTTGGCTTTGGCATAGCACTTCACAGTAGCCCTGGTATGACTCTAGGCAGACATTTCCTCAGAAATATATTTTTAAAAATCCATATTAGAGTGACTGCTTTGAAGTTGCTGTTAAATGTTTCCATTTCCTCAAAAGTCAAGGAGATGTAAAACTTCCTTGTGCTTCCTGGTCATTTTGTGCCTCGTGCCAAGGAAAAGAAAGGAAAGGAATAAAAGTAGTGATTGTAGCAAGAGGTAGATTAGAGTCTGACAAGCAGACCTTTGCTTTTGTGTCATGACACCATGTCACCAAAACATCTTCTCGCGCGATAACAGCATCTTCTTGTGCAATTTCGCGTGATAACAGCATCTTCTTGCGTGATTTCGTGCGAGATTTCGCTGTTTTCTGGAACAAGGTAAGCTGTGTGGAAACGGCCAGTTATCAACCAACCACCACAGAGATTGTGCGTCTATTGTGCATAAAGAGCCATCAACCTCCAAAACAACAACAAATTGGTTCATGTGAAAATTGGGAGTTTTCCTTTTGTAAATAAATCAGACCAAAGAAGAAGAACAATTTTATATTTAATAATGACCAGAAATACATGCACAAAAAAGTCCCCATACCTGTTAAGTGGAACCAAAGACCCAAGCTTCCATTTTCCTTTTTCACATTGATTAGACTCAGGCGGTATCCAGTTTCTATTGAAGTTGATGAAAGGGAGGCAACATTGAACATCAAGCCACTTTTACAGATCCTGAATCTTGGAAACAGGCGACATTATAAGCTGGTCCTTGGGGCAGTTCAACTTTCTTATTAACTAGTAATCCATTCCTAAGGGTTCTGGCATCACAAAGGGCCTGGAAGGGAGGGGAACTTCCCAGCATGTATCCTTATTCTGTAAGAGAATGCCCATCTGGCATGGAGTAAGTATAATCGTCACTGGGAGCTATGCATCTGTAAGGGTTTCATCTCTACAACACAAAGGCCCATTAGAAGGCAGGGAACTTGTGGCAAGAACTGTTACACTTCATAGTCTTCAAAGTTTTGCTTTTCTCATCAAATATTCCAGCCTACTTGCATTTGCTTCTGAACAGTTACACAACACACAACTGTTCTGTTTTATCTCTTTTTAGTGCCAAATTTTCCAAACTTGCTAACAAGTTTTCCAAACTTCCACACTGTGACACTGAGAGATCTCTGTCTTTTGGTGCTACACCTCTAAAGATGCCAGCCACAGCTGCTGGCGAAACGTCAGGAACTACAATGCCAAGACCACGGCAATACAG
Source organism: Eublepharis macularius (assembly GCF_028583425.1). Lineage (NCBI taxonomy): Eukaryota > Metazoa > Chordata > Lepidosauria > Squamata > Eublepharidae > Eublepharis > Eublepharis macularius. Next base: position 52,007,984 of record NC_072790.1, read on the forward strand.
CCCGGAAAACCCACAACAACCATTGCTAACACATACTTTGAAATTCTGAAACAAGTACACTATTTTCAGGTAGGTAGCTGTGTTGTCTGCGGTAGAACAGCGTGATTTGAGTCCAGTGGCACCTTGTATCTGAGTCCTCCTTGTATCTGAAGAAGGGAGCTTTGACTCTCAAAAGCTCATACTCTGAAAATCCTGTTAGTCTCTAAGGGGCCACTGGCCTCCAATCCTGCAAGTACACTGTTTATGAACTAGATGCCTGGAATATGAAAAAATGTGCAGGTTTAGAGCCAGTTTGATGTAGTGGTTAAGAGCACGGGACTCTAATCTGGAGAGCCAGGTTTGATTCCCCACTCCTCCACGAAGCCAGCTGGGTGACCTTGGGTGAGTCACAGTTCTCTGGAGCTCTCTCAGCCCCACCCACCTCACAGGGTGATTGTTGTGGGGTAATAATAACACTTTGTAAACCGCTCTGAGTGGACATTAAGTTGTCCTGAAGGGCGGTATATAAATCGAATGTTATTATTATAAATGTAAAATGTTTTTTTTTTGGTAGATAATATATCTTTCTAAGCTTATTTAAAATTCTGCACTGCTCATCATGAACTATTCAAATGCTTAGTATTAAACAAGTAATTCATCAGTGTATGATACAATCTGGAAGGGTATTCCATTTGACATAGTTTGAGAAAATCGGCAAAGGTATTAAGTTTCTCTTAATATTGCCACAGCAATAAATCAATACATTGCATTATTGACCAGTTCTATTAATATGCCAGTGGCTGACTTGTGAAAATAAAGAAGCGTTCATGAGATTTGCACTTGTGTGAACAGAATAACATCTTTGAACTCATGTGAGATCACACTAAGGTTGCCAGGTTTCCCGGAGCCCAAACTGGAGGATAGGGTGGTGGTGGGGCACACACATCACAAGTACTTGCCTCAGATCAGCCCTGTATGGGGGCCTTCAGTTCCTTGTCATGCTAGGAATGACATCATTCCCAGTGTGACAAAGAAGTGCTCCGGAGTGTGCAGGAGAGTGCTGCAGGGCTCCTGGGCCCATTCCCCATGCCCTTCCCTCCTGCCGGACAGGTAAGAGGTAGTGAGGACCGGAGGCTGGGAATGGGGTATGCCCCCAACCTGGGGAATGATAATAACAACAACAACAACAATAGCAACAACATTCAATTTATATATCGCCCTTCAGGACAACTTAATGCCCACTCAGAGCAGTTTACAAAGTATGTTGTTATTATCCCCACAACAATAATCACCCTGTGAGGTGGGTGGGGCCGAGAGAGCTCCCAGAAGACTGACCCAAAGTGACTCAGCTGGCTTCAAACCTGGTAACCCTAGATCACACCTTCACTGTATTTACTTAAATAGACCATTCAGATTAGCCATTATTTCTGCAAAACAGCCACTCGGCATTTTAGAACTGACGCTCACTCAGGAAAGCAACAAATGTAAAGAAAATGAATAATAATTTCAAGACTGGTGGATCTTTCTCTGGCTTCAAAGGGTTAGTGTTTTCAAGCCCAATTAGAGTCTCGGTCATCCAACTTGCCCTTTCACAGACTCAGAATCTGTATTCCCTCCCATCAAGAAGAAAGAGAAGTGATGCAGAGCAAAGTTCATTAATTGGAAGCTGTGAGGCCATAATTGGAATGGGAATAATAAACTGTCCCAAATCACTAAAACAGAAAATTGACTGGGGCTGCAATCCTAATCACACTTACTTGAGAGTAAAACCCTGATGAACTGGGATTTACTTCTGAGCACATGGCTATAGGCTTGCACTGCAGGATGCAAAATAGCTGTTTCTCCTTAGATCATTCTACACTACTGTTTCACATGATGCCTAGCAATGTGTTCTCTGTATCTTTAAACGCTATAATAATAAAGGTTTGTAATCTCTCACACCACTATTATTGTGGTTGAACAAAAAGGCAAAGAATACAAGAAACAATATCCCATTCTATATTGGGTTGGTTCTATTTAGGACTGTCAATTTTTGATTGTAAAGAAGAAGAAGAAGAATAGAGTCACTCAGGACAGAACTTGACCGATCCTGTTGGGTTCAGAATCAGTAGTACCAAAAGTTCTTGGTCAAGCTGGCTTTGAGTTTACTAACTCTTAAAATTCTAATGCTGTAACCTGCCAGAAAGCAGTTTTGTTGAACACACCTGTAAAATAAATAATAGATGGATGACAATCTTAGATTGTTATAATAGGCATGGTACTCTAAGAAGAAAATGGTGGACTTTGCCATCTTCCTATTTCATTAGCAATAATATTGTTAACAAAACACTCTATACTCGACAATAGCCCTGCAGAGAAGATTAGCACATCAAGCACCAATCCAGATGCAAAAGAACCTCCTCAGGATACAGTGAAGCCTCCCGCCATTAGCATTCCACACCCTGGGAAACTCTTACAGGATGACTCAGCTCAATCCCACCCCTCCTGAGTAGATACAAATGACCTGCCAACATCTTTTCCACACTGTGACACTGAGAGATCTCTGTCTTTTGGTGCTACACCTCTGAAGATGCCAGCCACAGCTGCTGGCGAAACGTCAGGAACTACAATGCCAAGACCACGGCAATACAGCCCAGAAAACCCACAACAACCAATATTGTAAAAAGTTTTGCATTGATCCTTCCTTCCTATGCAATGCCAGATCAACAGATCAAAACTCTTCAGACTCAGAGTCATAACCAGACACGGGCATGGAACCAAAAAAAAAAAAAAACCGAACCACGGAACTGGACCAGTTACGAACCAGTTCATGGTTTGTGGTTTGTGGGGTTTAAATGCCCCTTTCTGGCCTTAACAGCGGCAGGGGAAGGGGCATTTAACAGTTTAAAGGGCCCTTTCCTGCCTTGCAAGCAGCAGGTCCCTTTAAACTGTCAGCTGGCAGGCGGCAGGGGTGATCCCCCCTCCACTTGCCAGCTGATAGTTTAAAGGGACCTGCTGGTGGCAGGGCCCTTTAAACTGCCCAAACCCCACCCCCCTACCCCCTACCCCCCAGCCCCAGCCCCACACTTACCTTATCCTGCAGCGCAGTCCTTCCTCTCCTCCCAGGAGGGGCGGGAAGGTTGTTTTTGGCCTCTTCTGCCACCCTGGGGGCCTGCAGGGTGATGGAAGCGGCTGAAAACAGCTTCCCTGCCCCTCAAATGGCTGCCACAGCAGGTCCCCAGGGTGGTGGAAGAGGTCAAAAATGACCTTCCCGCCCCGCCTGGAGGAAGGACGCTGCACAGCAGGATAAGATAACTCTGGGGCTGGGGCTGGGGCTGGGGCGTGGGCGGGGATCCTCCCTGCCACCTGCCAGCTGATGGTTTAAAGGGATCTGCTGTGGCAGGGCCCTTAAAGGGGCAGTTTAAATGGCCATTCCCCTGGGGAAATGGCCATTCAAACTGCCCCTGTAAATATGACCCAACGAACCAGCATAGAAAAGAGCTTCCATGATCCCTGTTTCACGAACCCTGAACCAGCCTGCTGCATGGGTTTTTTTGGGTCGTATCTAGGTTCGTGCCCATCTCTAGACATAACCCACATAAAATCATTGAAATATGCTCATGTTAATTGATATCTGTAATGGGTTTACACAGTAGAGCACTCCATAGAGTTTGATATATTTAGTCCAGGGACTAGAGTGAGATAGAGGAAGAGAACAACATGTAGTAACAGATGGTAGTTCAATCTCCAAAACAAAGACCTAGAGATGGTGACGAATAAGATCTAAAGCTCATGGATATCTCTTAATTGGAGAAGATGTTGTCTAGCCGCAATACAACCAATGATTTCTGCATCCTGCAAATGGTAGTTCCTACACTAGCCTTCTTGCAAGCCAATCTTACTCCAGTTCTCATTCCTTTCAACAGAGATGGCAGTTTTCTATTTAACTACAAGTCAATTATTCATAGACTTTTGTTACAGTCTGGCATCTATTTCCCCTGGTTATCAGAGAGCACTCTTAGACAGAATAAGACTTAGGATATAATCAAGACGTTTATTAAAGGACAGAGCAACTACAATATCAGCAAAGGTAACTTCTACACTTTACTCTATTTTTAAAAATTTAATTTCACATAACAGTCTCCTTATCGGTTGTTCCAATTGATACCAATCAGTTCTATACTAGTGAAATAGTGAAGACTTGAAACGAGTACTGATGAATGTTAAAGGAGAAAGCGCCAAAGCAGGATTACAGCTGAACAGGATTACAGAAGACAAAAGTAATGACTACTAAGGAATTACATGATTTTAAAGTTGACAATGAAGAAATTGAAATTGTTCAAGATTTCCTATTCCTTGGCTCAACCATCAACCAAAAGGGAGACTGCAATGAAGAAATCAGAAGAAGATTGAGACTTGGAATAGCAGCTGTGAGGGAGCTAGATAAGATCCTTAAAGATAAAGTTGTCTGGAAACCGAGATAACCCAATCTATGGTATTCCCCATTGCCATGTATGGATGTGAAAGTTGGACAGTGAAAAAAGCTGACAGGAAGAAAATTGATTCATGTGAAATGTGGTGCTGGAGGAGAGTTATACAGATACCACGGACAGCCAAAAAGACAAATACGCGAGTACTAGATCAAATCAAGCCTGAATTCTCAACAGAAGCTAAAATGACAAGACTAAGGCTATTGTACTTTGGTCACATCATGAGAACACAAGATTCTCTGGAAAAGTCAATAATGCCTGGGAAAATGGAAGGCAGTAGGAAAAGACCTAAAACAAGATGGCTTGACTCAATGAAAGAAGCCACGTCCTCCAGTTTGCAGGATATGAGCAAGTCTGTTAATGATAGGACGTTTTGGAGGTCTTTCATTCATAGGATCACCATAGGTTGGAGGCATCTTGACAGTACATAACACACACACAGTTCTATAGAATCATGTGTGGTTGACCAGACCAAGGATAGAGCTTCAAGTAAATTTTAGGCCAAACTAGACATTATAATGTGCCATGAGTCAGTTTGAGATTCTCCTGACCCAGCTTTTCACAGACAGATGTGATGTCATGGAACTATCAGCCCCAGCTGTGCTTGGGAGCATAGCATGGAAGAAATGGGGGCTTCAGCCTTCCTACCCACATCATTTTCCCATGCTGACACAGCTATGGGAGCCAGATTTGCCCAGCCACACTGCATGCATTGTATTACACTATGTAGAGCCCCAGAGTGGGACAAATACGCATTCCCATAGCCGTTCCAGCTCTTCCCTTAACCATAGTTCCAAGTTTTCCCTCAGGTCTGTCAGCCAGGCCCCACTCTTCTCCACTTGGCTCTAGCTGCCCACTGCTCCCCTTTTGCGTGTCTGTTTTTTTTTTTTGGTCACAACTTTGTTGGCAGTTTGTCATTGGATCAGATCCCTTTGGTGGTGGTGGGGGAGACAGGACCTGCATGCCCAGGCTCCCCTTAAGGAGATTCCCATAAGGAATCTTGGGAGTGAGTTATGGAGGTGCATGCCCAGCTCAAGGGCTGCTGGGGCATACTTATTCCTAGGTGGCAGGGGAAACACACAAAGGTGTGATTTCCAGGTGATCTCCCCCTTAATGTCATTCCTTGGTTCCCCTCCTCAGCTGCAGTCTGGGGGGTGGGGGTTGGGTCATTGGCTAGCAGGCAGGTATCTGACCCACATGCATCGCCAATTCTCCTTCATGTTGTATTAAATAAAGTTGTGGCCAATTTTCAATCCAGCTAAGGTGTGGGTCTGCGTTTGTCACCTTGCCCCATCCCCTTCCTCGTCCTCAGCCCTAGGTGGCAATATACTTAATAAATAAATAAACCAAATAAATAAACAAAGCGGTTCAACGGAAGTGACTCTGCCTCCTGAGCCTGAAGAAATCTAATGATTTCTTTCACTAAAGCTTTTGGTTAGCAGTGTGAAAACTACCTAATGTTTCATTTAGCCTTAGGAATTGCAAAAAAGGCACATCGTCAAACCAGGCTGCAATATACCGTTTCAGCAGCATACACCTTGCACATGAATGCCTGTTGTCACTTTTTAAAGTGCAAAACAGCTTTCTGATTAATTTACTGTGCCACAAATGAATTCTTAAGATGTAGCTTTTATGCTTTGAAACTCAGCGATGGAACAGCCTAACTAGTAAATTAGCACCCATTATGCATTTGTAAGATGAAAACCCATAATTCTTTGTGAAGGTATCTTTGACCTGTCAAATAGAATATCCTTTCTGTGATGATGATTAGGTGGAAAATGTATTGTCCAGGTGCTGGGTTCTGCTTATTTTTTAAAAAAAAGGAAAAAAGAAAGAAAGAAAGATAAAGCAAATCACTAAGCTACTGCTGCTATTGTGGGCTAATCATTGGTTTTCTCCCGTAAATGACAAGCCTGCTTCCCCATAAGTGGCAGCCACATTGGCAGTATTTCTTTCTTTGTGTCTTCATAAAGCCTAATTGTTCTCATGCACTGACAACAGCAAGAGCTGTATAGATCCCAGCATAGATTATACAGGTCAGAATTCCATACACAATGACATTCCTATAGTTCGATGACATGCAGCGCCAGAAACTTTAGGTGGTCCTACCTCTTTGGAATGTTATGTGCTTATTATTTATCACACAATGTTTTGCTGATTATGGAATATGAACTGAAAATTTCTATTTTTCTATCCATCAATATGCCCTGACTTGGATAGCCCAGGTGAGCCTGATCTCATCAGATCTCAGAAGCTAAGCAGGGTCGGCCTTGGTTAGTAACTGGATGGGGGACCTTCAGCAAAGACCGGGGCTGCAGAGGTAGGCAATGCCAAACCACCTCTGATATTCTCTTGCCATGAAAACCCCACCAGGGGTCACCATAAGTCAGCTATGACTTGAGGGTACCACACACACACATCCATCCATCAATACATCCATCATTACCTGAGGTTCTAGAATACAACTCTGAGAAAGTGTTTTCAGTCAAAGTTCTATCAAATGACGTGATATGTTGAGTGCCACAGAGAACCAAATAGTGACAGAAAAAAACCCTGATACATTGAATTGGATACAGTTGTTCATTTCCACTAAATTAGTAGTTTTCCTCCAATGGAAGGAATAGTCTTCACTAGGTGGAAATATTCAATTCAGTCCATTTAAACTGTAGACATAGACATAGAGGTGGTAATTCCAACCAACTTCCAAGTAGGCTCCCTCCAGCCTAAGTGGCTCTTCCTCTAACAGAAGAGCCATTTAAGCTGGACTAAGGCTCATTAGATTAGAGGGCAGCTGCAAACATGAGCAAAAAGAAAAGGTACAGTATACATATTTTTTATAAATTTTACAAATGCTTAGTGGAGTGGTGGGCAGGGGTAGGATTCACACAGACATTTTGAAACATGCTAGTTAAACCCCTTTCATTCTTCCTGGGGGAAAATGGTAAAATATCTCCTCTGGAAAGCAATGTCAAGCTTCGGAGACTCTCAAAAAAAGAATTCAAGAAGCAGGGACAAAATGGTAGACAAATGCTTGTCTGCTTTACAGTGCTTTGTTTTGTCACACAAGTGACAGGTGCTGAAGAAGGTGTCCTCGAGATAAAATATTGGTGTTGTCCTTTTCCATATTCCTTCCCAGTCACACAACTTGCCAGTTCATAAGTACTGGATTCCCCTTCATTCAGTTTCCTCACATCATAATTGACAGCAGCACTACTATGCATATACTTCAAGACAGAGAAGAACAGAGAGCCAAACTACAAGTGACGCCTGACACTAGTTGGACACTTGTCAGCTCCACTCAAGTTTTGTTGGGAAATGTAGGCAGCTTGGCGGAATGTTGGACAAGTGAATGTTGAAAAGTCCATTGGACAGCAGTCAGAGAGCCAAGCTGCAAGACCAGGATGCCTACATTTCCCATCAAAACTTGAGGGAAGCTGACAAGTGTCCAACCTGTGTCAGGCATCACTTGTAGTGTGGCCCAGAGACAGCACAGAACTCAAAGGGACATTTCAGGCAATTGAGGCTAACCCCAGGCTCTGCTAGAACACGTGCAGCAATGGAGAGTCCACTCTCCACCAGTACTTGGTCATATTATTGAAGTACTCTGTTAGAATTTCCCCTCTAATGTTCATCTGAATTCTACCCTCCTATAACTTAAGCTAATCAGATCTAGTCCTGCTGCCTAGCGTGGCAGAGAGCAAGCCTTTGCTCTCTTCCATGTGACAGTCCTTCAGGTATTTGAAGACTGCCATCATGGCTCCCCTTAGTCTTCTCTACATGTCATGTCCCTTGTGAGATACGAGACAGAAGGGGAGTACAAGACAGAGAGTGATTCTGCACATGTTGGATAATGCACTTCCAATCCTCTTTATAGATCATTTGGAATGGATTTTTTTGTGTGCGGAACAAAAAATCCACCTCAAACGATTGATAAAGTGCATTGAAAGTGCATTATCCAACATGTGCGGAACGACTCAGAAGCAGTCGTCCCCAACATGTGCTACTTCCCTGATTTGAAAATATAATGCCACCTAAGGCCGTTGAAAAGAAGTCAATACAACTTGTGACAGAGAAACAGATTAGAAGTCTTCAAGTCATAACAGTTTGAGTTTTCTCTTATTTTGTATACTTTTTGTGCCAATAGCTTGCAATTTGTTGGTGTTTCCCCCTCCCCCTAGTCTTCACGCTTTGAGCGTTGTCTTTTCAGCAAGGCCTTTGAATTTTTCACAGTTATCACTGTAATTGAATAATTTACAATGCAAACACATCAAAAGTTTATTTATTTATTCAGTAACTGCAAAATGCCAGGGGCTAAATCCACTCTGAATGCATGGTGATGGAAAACTAACCACTGGAAAAAAATAAACTTGCATTAATGCTATCTGAATCATATGATAAGATGGTAAATAAATTGTGCTGACAACTGAATGCAATAAACTTCACCCAAAACAGACCTATAAGTCATTCTGTCTGTAAAAAAACAACAACCCTAGCTTGTTTGTCTTTTCAAAAACATCTTGTATAATACATTTCTTTAGTTTTAATCTGAACATTTCCATGAAATGCTCTATAATTTTGTTTAGCTTTTTATAGAAGCTAATAAAGAAACAACATTTACAGATTCATTAAGGTATGATAAAACAAGGAATAGGAATACATAAATGTCTGTTTTTTCATTTCTTTTTAATTTTGTGCACGGATGGGTATACCATCACTGTCCCATCTATTCTTTTTGCTAAATTTCCTGCCAATTCTACCAATATTTCTATTAACTTTTATTAGGTTGGGGAGGAAAGTGGCTACATTTTTTACCTGAATGTGGAGAAACTATAAAAGAAACTTGAACTTCCAAATCAAAGCTGAGTTGTCATGTAACTCAGTGTCATCTCTGAAGGAGAAATCATCATTCTGTAGTGTTATGGCCATAGGGTAGGGTTGAAGGGCATATTATGCAAGATCATTGCTGAAGCAAAGCATATCTGGGTCTGGTCAGTGCCTCTATGAGAGACTACCTGGGAACCTTATGTATCATTTAATTAACTGAATATGTTCAGCACATGTATATTGAAAAAATATTTTAAGATAATGAGCATATATCCAAACATGCATGTCTGTTCCATCAAAACAGCATTTCTGTTTGCTGAAGAGGGGGTTTTGTTTAGAGATGGGCACGAACCGGAAAAAACCCAAACCATGAGGTTCATGGTTCGTCAAATTTCACGAACCACGAACTTTCACAAACCTGCCCCTGGTTCGCAAACCGTCTCGTTTGGTTCATGAAAACGTCACTTCCGGGTCAGAAAATCATCACTTCTGGGTCAGCAGAAGGTCCCTTCCGGGTCAGCAGAAGGTCTGCAGGAAGTCCATCCCCTGTTGCCTAGGAAACTGATTGATTGGCACCAGCCTGTCTGCAGTCACAAACCAAAAAATGAACCAAACAAATCAACCTAAAGTTTGTGACAGTTCGTCAAAAATGGGATCTGATGAACCACAGTTCGCGAACCATGAACCAGCCTGTTTCATGCTTAATTTTGGTTCGTATTTCAGTTCGTACCCATCTCTAGTAGTGATTAGGACAGGGGCACTAGAAAACTATCCACTTCAATATTGTTTCAGTATTTTAGCATCGCCATCTGAAGAGAAGCTGTATTGTATAAAGTTGTTTTAATGTTATTTGTATACTGTTTTATTTGTTTTTAACTGTATTTATGTAAATTGAAATGTTGTACTCCGCCCTGAGCCCGCCTGGCGGGGAGGGCGGACTAAAAATCTAATATAATAAATAAATAAATAAATAAATAAATATTTCAGAAAGTGCATGATTACCATCATCCCAAAATTTCAACAGTATTGACACACTTTGACGAATCTATTTCAGTAATTTTTGGAAATATCAGCTATTAATTGACCTTTTTTCTGTCTTGAGGTCAGGTCTACTGCCACTGTTTTCAATGGAAAGTAGACCCTCTGTCCAGGCTCTGGACAGCAAGTCTACTCCCAGAAGACATCCCAGCTTTCATGATATAAATTTTGGAAGTCATGATATATTGGGAGTGCTTTTCGCTATTTCAGGTATCCCCAAGCTGAAACGAAACAGCAAGTTTTGGGTATAATTTTTGGCCTGGAAATGTCCTAATGCACATCCCTCATGGTGACTTTGACCAATTCCTTTTTCCCGTTGCAGATCCCCATTCTGTCCATTTTGTTGTTCCTGAAGGTCTATTGACCTTCAGGACCCTATGGGACCCTCTGGGACAAAATTTGGGGGGCGGAGCTCAGTGGGCTGCAGGAGTAGGGTGAAAAGGAAAACTCCCACTTTGTGTAATCTGTGATGGGTTGCAGTAGAAAATGTGAGTGCATTTAAAAGCTGCTTTGTGAAGCTTGATTGATCCTCAAGCTGTTAGTTTAATTTAAATGTAATTTTATAGAGACTGTACCTGGCTTGGGCCACAAACAGACAGGGACGGAGTTGTAGCACACTCCAGACTTTACTGAATTGCACATCATTGGAGAGGTACGATGAACAGGGTTGCTGACTCCCTCTGTCCAATATGGCCATGGAGAGGCAGGCTGAGCTATCCTTAGCAGAACATGCACCTGAGTGAGACGGATTCACAGGTTGAAAAGTTGCCAAGTCAGGAAGCTCCAGGAGGTGGGTTGGAACCAGGGGCTGGGCAGAATGGCAGGAACAGCAATGGTCATGCTCCCAGATTTCCCTGTTGAATATTATCTCCTGCCCAGAAGTGATGCATAGACATGAGCAGTGAAGGCAAACACCCAGCAGGGTCTGCAGTTCCACACCCAGGAGGGGCCCATTTGCCAGGTCTTCCATGAGGCACATGCTGTTGTCATCCAAATGACACCAAATGTGTAAGTAAGTGCCCTGCTACTGCACCTGTTTGAGCCGATGCTCAAGGAGGGAAGTGATTAGTTGCAGCTGCAGTCTGTCGTTTGTGCTCTGCTGGGCTTTTGGAGCCAGGCCATGGCTGTGTGGGGGCGGGGGTGGCCTTTTCTATAGTACGGGCACTGACTAACTCCAGCCATGCTCCGGGGTCTGCCCTTTCACACGTTGGCACAGGGCCTTATGCCAGTATCTCACAGATACACTGGTGCACAATCTAGTCAACTGCCTGAGCACGCTCCCCCCCCCTTAGGAATATGCTGACATGCATATAAAGTCAGAACTGAATAATAGTGAAGCAAAGCCACATAAACATCATAAAAGTGTGTGTGCCATGAGTACATTAAAAAGAAGAAAAACCCACATGTGCCTTGTTTACTTGCTTTTCATTTTTCCCCATAAGGATATTCAAATGCAAGAGAAAGTAGAGTACTTGCTCCCATTATCATTTTGTAGAACACGAACTTAAGACTGCCTCAAATTATTCTCCTGACTGGCAGGATCACAGAGAAGTTATCCAATTGGCAGTACATCCTGATGGATTGAGGATCTTGGCAGCTTTTCATCAGGGGGTTCCTTAGTTGTCCATCCAGCAAAACTGTCTGTACAAAGACGAGACCCAGTGTTAGGACAGGGCAAATGGTGCCAACCCAGTTATCTCAACATGACCAGTTTTTCTTTCAACTGCAGCTTTCCTTACATTTTCAGTGCATTATTTGTTGAAATTAATTTGCTGATATTTCAGTTGATATGACAAGTGTTGCCTGTTACTTGGTAAGATTGATTATTGTAAATACCATGACTTTAACCTCTTGTTAGTCATTCAGAGTACTGGAGAAGCAAGCTAAGTTATTGGTTGTTGTGGATTTTCTGGGCTGTATAGCCGTGGTCTTGGCATTGTAGTTCCTGACATTTCACCAGCAGCTGTGACCTTGGTGCTACACCTCTGAAGATGCCAGTCACAGCTGCTGGTGAAACATCAGGAACTACAATGCCAAGACCACAGCTATACAGCCCGGAAAATCCACAACAACCATCGTTCTCCAGCTGTGAAAGCCTTCGACAAGCTAAGTTATTAATTAAATAACTTCTAAAACATACCTGACATAACACAGTCCATTCAGTGCATTGATGTACTGTTACTGGTACAGAGTTTCTTAAAGACTGCCTTCACCCATCCACTTTGGTCATCATTGGAGACTCTGCTTAGGACACCCTTACTATCTGAGACTAAATGGGTGGCAATCTGAGAACGGGTCTTCTTGGTCATGGAGCCAAAACATTGGAACTCCCTCCCCTTTGAGATTCGTTTGTCTCCATCATTGTATTGCACCAGTGGGCGAAGATTTTTGTTGTTGGGTACAGCATACCCTCAATAACTATTATTGGCCCTCATTACTGTGTTGCGTTTGTGTGTGTGTGTTTATTGAATTTTTAATACTATTTTAAATGTTTTAAATTTAAATTGTTTTAACATATTACTTTAATTTAAAAAAATGTTTACTGCCTTGGGCTATTTGGGTAGAAAGGTGACATACAAATGTCATAAATAAATAAAATAAATAATAGAGGATGAAAATAATCATGTTCCATAGGACTGGCAATAAAGGTCACTTAAGGACCTCTTAAGGGCAACAGACTTGGCTTCCTGCTCAGCCCAGTACGCAAGACTAGAGATAGGCACGAACAGAAAAAAAACCCCGAACATGATGTTCATTGTTCATTGCCATTCATGAACAGGGACTCACAAAAAACCATGAACATGGCCCTGTTTACGAACATGTTCATGGTTGGCTGTTCGTGGGGGCCAGTAGGCTCTCCTCCAGCCATCATCCAAGTCAAGATCCCTACTGCACCACCCCCAGAAACCTGACCTCAGCAGGCACCAGGAAAGGCACCAATAATAAATAATAGCTTGGCCCAGAGCCTGGCAGCAGCCCTGGAACTTGAAGGGGTAGATCCCTATCCCACCACACACAAAGAAAATTCAAGCTCCAATGCACTCACCCTATCTCTCTAACAGCAGCTGTCTCTCCCTGAAAGCCAGAGCTGGGAGCCCCCATCTTCCCTGGTCTTTGCTCCCTTGTTGTAACAAATTTGGAGCTCCACACTTGAAAGGAAGATCTGCCTATCAAGCTAAATTGGGCTTAGATTGGGGTTTCCAGGGCAACAGCAGGAGTTCAGACAGAGTTCAGACAATCCCTGCCTAAATTGCCAAGGGAATTGATTGCAGGTGCCAGACTGTCTGGCTTGATGAACAGCAACAAACAGCAACAAACGAGGCTTGCAATGACCACCTGTTTGTTTAAAATGGGGCCTCATGAACAGCTTGTTTGCGAAAAGCAGATTGGGCTGTTCGTGGCTTTTTTTTTGTTCGTATTGCTGTTCGTGCCCATCTCTACTCAAGACAGCCATGCTATTCTGTTATATTGTCTTGGAAAATGACAGGGTTCAGTAGAATTGCATTACTTAAGGCTGAAAGCTTGCCAGAATGTAGAAGAGCCAAGAAATAGCAGGCTTTTTCTTACTCTCATCTGTCATTTTTTTTTAGTCTGAGAACTAGATTACATACAGCGGATCATTTAAACTGGGGTTTCTTTGCTTTGAGTTTCTGTCTATCTGTCTTTATATCACATTTGGAAATTAGAAACCTATTGATGTGATAGGAAGAATATATTGTGGTTCTCTGATACTCAGCACAAATTTGGCAGATTTATCTTGAGGTTACCTTTTCACACTCTCCCATTATTTGCATGTCTTTCCCAGTAGTACATCTTGTAAGTTAAGTCTTTCTTCTTGTACATGGTCATTCAATCTGATCCTTGTTTGAGTTGTTCTTGGCCCAAGCCAAAAAATAACATTGAATGTTATTCAAAAATGGCAGGGGGTTCTGCTTTTCTCCCTGACAAACCAATTCAAACATACTCTGTGATTTTTAAAAAATAAATTAATCTGTAAATAATAAATAGAATCTTGACATCTACCCAATATAAACAGGATCATTCCTCCCCCCTCAAAAACTGCCCTTTTGCACTTACCCTATAGTCAAGATACAGAGTCATCAGAAAATTCCAATTTCTTATTAGTCATTATTATATTATTATTAGTAGTAGTAGCTGTAGTCATCATAGTAGTAACAGTTCCTCCAAGGAACTTAGAAAGGTGTCCAAGATATCCTCCTTTTTATCTTTACAGTCAGTTCTGAGACAGGTAAGGCCTCAGACAGCAGCTAGCCCAAAGGCCAATTATTGCATGCCAGGCTGTTGCATATCACTTGTGTGGTATGCAAAACATATTTTTAATGGAACACATGGGCACAAAGCTTCACACAGACCACAATTACTATAGGAACAATCATGGAAGTAGCAGAAACCACCATGATCAGGGTTTGCTTAAAAGTGGTGGTGGTGGGGGGGGATAGTGCACATGCACTTAATTATGAATTCCTTGTTGAGGGTGATGTGCTGATGTGAAAGGAAAACTGTCATCTTCTTATGAGAGGAGTAAAGATTGTGTCAGCGTTTGTTTGTACCACATCTTGCCGTCTTTGAAAAAGGTCCGAGACGGTCTTCTGTCCAGGAACCGGTCCAACCGTCAGATGGCACGTCCTTGACTGGACCACTTTCCCCTCTCTGACATCCACGAGCTGCCTGCTTTGCAGAATTTTTATGTAATTTTATGATACTGGGGAGGCACATTGTGCTCTATGAATTGTATATACTGTAGCATTTGAACTTTACCAATATGATGGATCATATAAATGTTAATATTGGCACTATGCACTTTATATGACCCCCCCCCCCCGTTTGAATTCAATTGACTATACTGCGAATTGCAGTAGCTGTGGCAAGGTTGTTCTGTGTGTGTGCTTAACTGGTTACATTGAATATCATTCATAAAATGTATGTTAAAATATTGTAACAATTGGTTGGTGTGAATATTCTTTATTGGTTTGCTAGTTAGTTTGTCACGATTTTTGTTTTGGTTACTGTCTTTCTCGTAACTCTCTCTTTCACTGGACTGTACTTTGCGTGGGGCCAATTCAGCCCATTTGGGGACAAAATTGGCCCTGGCAAAGTATGGGAGCACTCATGTGGCCAGCTTGATGACATCACTTTAGGAAGTGATGTTGTTGCGCCCCACTAGAAGTGTTCAGTGTGTACTTCCCCAGATTACCTGCTGGTGGTGGGTGATCACCAGGCAGTTTGCCATGTCCCACCAGTTGCCAGTGATTGGTGGGCAACAGGGCAAACCCCAGGAGATTGCCTGCCACTAGCAGGCAACTGGGAACTCTAGGTTGTAGGTGTCTAAGAAAAAGTCACTATGCTAATATAATAATGATTTCAGATGCCTTAGGTTTAAAGTGACTCTTGCTTCAGACTCATTCCTATAAAGAGAGGGACTAGGCAAGGTTGCCCCTTATCTCCTGCCCTATTTTCAGTTGCTATTGAACCTTTGGCTTTTGCACTCAGAAACCGTCAGCTCATAAATGGCATTAACATTAGGACTCAAACATTTAAGGTCAGCATGTTTGCTGATGATATGTTATTATATCTAACTGATCCACTCTTGTCCTATGTCATTTACAGCAACTTCTAACTGAATTTGGAACAATTGCCAGCCTAAAAGTTAATCTATCGAAATCCCACATCCTCCCAGTTAATTTGGACAAAATCACATGCAAACAAATCATCAAGAAATTCAAATTTGAATAGCTTT